>NC_090938.1:197524090-198124090 GCF_040938575.1 Ambystoma mexicanum
TACCCTTAACAATGCTACTGGCATCTTTGGCTTTCCAGTGGTGTCCTGTTGCCACAATGCTTCTGTGGGGGATAAGGAGCATCCCCTCTGTTTGTATAATTCCCTGTGGTGCACTTCCTTGAACTTCCATCAACTGTGCTTTCAATAAAAGATTAAACTCTTCATTTACTATCATAATTGTGACTACCTTCTCCTTAACATCTGGAGTATCAAAACTTGAAATATCTAGTAAATAAGCAACCTTTTTGGATTCTTCGTCTCCGGCTTTGTTTCCGCGTGAGATAAAGTCAGTTCTCTTAGTATGTGCTGTTCATTTAACTATTGCAATGTCTACTGGGAGTTGTAGTGCCTTAATAAGCCTGTCCAATAATGATGCGTGTTCACTCAAGTGCCGTCCGCATGGAGGTAGCCCCTGCTTTTCCAATGTGCTAGCCCTGCATGCACGGTTGATGTCACATAGGCGGAGTCACTGTACACCGTCACTTTCCGTTCTGCATGATTTTCGAGTGCAACAGTAAGTGCTACCAATTCTGCTGCTTGCACTGAAAAGTGAGACCTAGTCTCGCATTTGCTACAGCCTCAAATTCCCCATTTTCTCTGTGCCGTATTACAGCTGCACCAGAATTCCTTTCCCCATCTGTTTGATACATTTTTGAAGACCCACCAATAAAGAGAATGTCCCCTCCAGACAGCGCATTTTCCTTTACATGCGGTATGTGATCATAGAATTCCTCATAGCTGGCACAGTCATGCATATGCTCACCTTGTACCACAGTCTCAGCTATAAATGTGGCAGGGTTCACTATTGTACATCTGACTATTGGGATTACTGGTTTTGATAAAAACCACCTCATATGCAGAAGCTCTCTGAGATGTCAATGTACCCTTAGGTTTTTCCAAAATGGCAAACAAAGTATGCTCCACAAACAATGTCATAGAAACCCATCACGATACTGGTAGACTCCACAATTGCGAACACGGCCGCTGCCAGAGATTGTTCACAAGGAAAGTGTCCTCTTATAACTGGATCTAGAATCCCACTGTAATATGCCAGGGATATGTAGCCCAATGTAATGCTCTGTGTGAGCACTGCTGTCATGACTGTGCGAAAACAAAAATAACTCCTCGGCATGATTGGGAATCCCTAAAACAGGAGTTCTACAAATTGGTTTCTTCAACTCTTCAAACCCTTCCTCCATTTCCTCAGTCCATTCTATTTTTTCCTTATTCACTTGTGCTTTCTTAAGAGCCTGCAAAAGGGGTCTTGTGTATGAACTATAATCAAACATGCACACTCTAATGTAATTGCATAATCCCAAAAACTGTTGCAATATAGCTGCAACTGGCCTATATACAACACCTCTTACTGACAATATTGCAACTTCTCTTTGTCTACCTTGTATCCATTGTCTTCTAGGATAGTCATTAACTGAATCGAGTCTTGTCTGCACTCATCTTCTGTCATGCTACAAAGCAAAATATCATCTACGTAGTGTATCACAAAGCTTTTCAAATCAATATTGCCTTGGTCCATCTGGTTGAGATTGATGGAGACTCACAGTACCCTTGGCGCAAATAAGTGCTTTTCCATCTGGTTTGGCAAAACATAAATGGTTATGGTAATCAGTTCATGTGGTAAGTAACCATTCTGATAGACCATAGACCAAAATTTTCACCAAAATTTCATGATTTTCATTGTACAAAGTACATTGTGAAGCCCAACGCCTTTCGAGTTTTCCACTCTTCTTCAGGGGCAATAGCACAATTTTTCAATTTTTCTATAGAAGCAAAAATACAAATCATATTTTAGTGAGTTATATAAATTTGTCTAATGTATATACAAGTTTCAAGAGTCAGTATATTCACAACGAAACATCATTGTAGCAATTAGTAACAACCTGATAAGAAATATTGGAAATCAAATGCCAATTACAAAAGATTCCATAGACCAAACATATTAGTAGTCCATTTGGACCAACATCTGAAGCATCAAATGGTTTTTATGTAACATAACGCATAGGTCTCTTTTAAAATAAATTATGGATCATATGGAAAAGGTAAGTCAGTTGTGTCTCAGGCAATGTACCTGTACCTAGTTCGGAAAGTCATGGGGCATTCTATATTCACACGTGGTATTATATATTCAACAAAGGCATGGATATATACCAATGGAACTTACCATCTAAGGTAGGGTATGCATGAAGTGAAGTAGGCACAAGAGTATGTGCTTGTTCAAATTACTTTCTTTAAGATAGAGTCTCCCTGTAGTATGAGAAATGCTAGATTTACAAAGAAAATTCTGCAAACCAATTGAGTGAATGTCATATGAGAGTGAGGTAACTTACATGTAGCCAAAGAAATGAGCTGCTAAATTTTTCGGTAAGCGAAGTGGTCGTCTTCATGGAAAGGATATTACACTGTAGCTACTGCAGGCAGCACACAGCTAACCAAATAGAATGCGAAAAATCAGAAAAATAAGAAAAAATAAATGAGAGGTGTGTCACTATAGTGCCCTATACGATAAAAGTCCATCAATTCGATGCAAAGGGTAATAGACTTACTTGCAAAAGAGGATGATGAGGCTTGGAGTCTTCACGGTATGTCACATCTACCAGGTTGGAGATGCGACTGAACCATGGAGGCTCTCCTTTTCTACTAGTACCTGTACGCCGTGGCGGTGAACATGCGCGGCAAGCGCGTCCGAGTGCGCATGTGTGCTATTGGGTAGACGTCATACTGTTGATGAAAAAAGTTGCTCATGCGTGGTGTGTGTCGAACGAGTGACGTCACATACGTTCATGCGTATGTTTAAGGATAAACGGTTCTGAGTACTCAAAAGTGGTAATTAGCGTGTATTGGCATAGTTATATGTAACTCCATACAGTTGGACAAGAATTAGATAATTGATGGTGAATGAAGGACAAGATAAATAAAAATCGAACAAATCGAAAAAATTGAAAGAAATGAAAGAAAACCCTGGATGACCAGGGGTAATTTCCTGATCATACCGATACATCGTTCTAAATAGTAAGGGGCATGGTTTAAAGAAAGGTATAAGTCCTCAACTGGATGGAGAGTAAATGCACGAGATGCATGTCTGTAAAAACGGATACGTAAAGTGCTGTCGGAAGAATTAACGGTCAGTCTGGATTGTTATTGTCAGCCAGAGTAATTGAACATGTAATGGATTGTGTATAAATAATATTCATTTCTTGTATCAAATTAAGTGCACATCAAACCAACATAGCTCAGTCTGGGAAGTATAGTGGACGGTGTATACACAGTATTCATGACCTGTTCCAAATTGGATGCACAGTCTAATCAGCAAATCAATGCTTATTCTTACAGGTGTTTAGACAAAGTAATTGTAGGTAGTTTTACAGGTGTCAGAAAGGAATCTAAATGCATAGAGATTTAGGAAAAAAACGAACAAAGTGGGAATTTTGTTTTATAAAAAAAACACAATACAATCAGGCTAGTGTCAAGGAGAAAGATAAAATCGAAGGGAATTACAAAAAGGGGCCCAAGTAATAATCTTCATTCAACCCCAACAAGTATTACGACTCTCATTTGAGCCACCATGTGTTTGTGATCCCTGAAATGTCTAAAGACCGGAGATTTTACATTTTTGGTACGGATGATTGATTTATGTTTCGTCCATTGTTCTTTTGCTTTTCTTGCTGTTTTACCAACATAGTAGAGCCCACAAGGACATCGTAGGGCGTAAATTACATTATTAGAGTCTCAAGTAGCGTATTGTCTTAGTGGAATTTCTTTGTCAGTGTTGGCATGTCTGATGTGGTTTCCCTTTATCACATTGGAACAGTGTTGGCAGTTCAAGCATGGAAAAGTGCAATTTTTTGGTTTGTTCAAAAAGGTTTGGTTTGTGGTTTTACGTTTTTCTGCTTTGATCAGTTTGTCTCAAAAATTCTTGACCCTTTTGTAGGCAATCATAGGTGGTTCAGGAAACAAATGATTGAGTTGTGGATCTGATTTGATAATGTCCCAATTTTTGTGAATTATCCGTTTTATGTGGAAACTCTGGTTAGAGTATTTCAATGTGTGTATCAGATTGGATTTTGCTTCAGTGGGTTTTGTGTCCAATAGATCAGTCCGGCTGTGTGCTTCTGTTCTGAGTATGGCTTTGTCGATAAGTTCAGTTGGAAAATGGCGATCTTTAAACCTAGACTTCATTATTGAATATTCATTGTGAAGTTTGTCGGCCTCTGAAGTGATTCTCTTCAGGCGAAGGAGTTGGCTATATGGTAAATTCTCTTTTAGTTGTTTCAGATGAGAACTATGGAAGTGTAATGTGCTATTGACATCTGCAGGTTTTCTGTAGATTTCTCCTGTCATTTTCTCTAGCTCATAGATCCATTTTCCTGTACCCGCTGTTAAACTCGGAAGTTTGAATCTGAAATTATCCTTATCGATTTGTGGCCATGGAATATACTGTGGACTGGCCCCTCCTTTCTCCAGTAAAGGGGACTGCGTGAACCCTAATCTGCAATTGTTTCCCATTGTCTTCCTATCCATAGGGCAGACAATGGTTCCTGATCGCCTTTTACATGGCAATCACCTCAGCCTGCTCACACATGGTGGTGAATCTCCCTTCTCACTCCACGGTCGTCCTTTAGGATGCTCTGGATACACCATGGGATCTGCCGTCCTATCTTTAGGCTGCTCGAGATCAGACCATCTCACTTCCTTGTCTGTCTGTGGGCGGACATCCCTCAGGACCGCATGAGCTTCCACCCTCCTCTCCGCGGATGGATTCCCTCTCTTCATCTGACATATCTAGCCCACAGCTAGTGTGACTCTCGTCCTCTTCACCTTTATTTAGTGTCAGCCTGTCTAAGGACAGCGCTCTATGCTCGAGACTAAATAGGTCTCACTCTCTCGGCTCAGTGGGTGGAGGACCAGTGGTTGATCTCCCTTCCCTCAGCTTCCGGATTTGCTACCTTCCTTTAAGTCTTGATAGGCCTTATCGATACTATCTCTGATGCTCCCTATATCAAAATCCTCTTCTAGGGCTTCCCTAGATAGCCCTGGTGTTGCCTCCTTTAATGGAGAAAACTCCTCTATATTGCCCCATTGTAGTACTGGATTCAGTTCCATTAACTATTTTTGAATGTGCTCAGTGTCGTGTTGCCTCTGTCTCCTTTTTCACTGCAATTTTTCATCTAACTCTCTTTGCTTTCTTGCCTCCCATATAACTCTTTCCTCTTCTTATCTTCTTTACTCTCTTCTTTCATTTGCTCTTCGTTCTTCCTCTTCCCTTCATTTCTTCATCCTTCATTTCTGCACTTTCTCCTCTTCTTGCTTCCTTTCTCATTGTTCTATTGCTCTCTCTCTCTGTTGTCATACTTTCTTTGCTCCCCTGACGTTTCTTCCTTCTTTTCCTACTCTTCTTGATACATCTGTTTCACCTCTGTCTGCTCTTTCTCTTGTGTTCATCCTCTTTCAATCTTCTTTCGCATTCCTTGTCTTTTCTATCCTGTTCGTCTTGATCTTCTTTCTCCCTGACTTCTTCAATATTTTTCCCATCTAGCTTAAGTAATATCTGTCCTCCTATCCATTCATTCTGCACGAGCGCTATTTCATCAACTCTATCCTTTTCTCCTTTCCATCTCTCGATCTCTTGTTCTATGTCTGCGGTTACATTCAATCGTTCGTTTTTTCCCTCTTAATCCTGTAAGATCCTAAAGATCTCCTCTTTTGGTTTCTTCTGGCCTATCGTCACTACTATAAGCAGGCAGTTCATATATTGGATTACTATACCTTGTTGCCGCTTTCAGTTCCTTTAACGGATACATTCCTATATCTTCCGTACTATCGCTATTTACTTCAGGTGCGGTAAGGGTAGCCAAAGGCTTAACACCTTCCTCCTTACACTGGCTAAGCACCCATTCCTCTGGATGTGGGTCCTCCCTCTCCTCCTAGTACATTTTCCCAAGCTCTGAAATAGCTAACCTCTTCTCCGATTTCTTCCCCGTGTATGCAGCGTGCAAGTATGTGGTCATGTGTTGCAATTCGTCATTTGACAGCAAGCCCCCTTGTGGGCATGGCATGAACATGTTATCTGCTGTGCCCTTTACCCATTCTGCACTGTACTGTTTAAACTTGGGCATATGCTTTGGCAGTGTTTTTACACAGGTGCATCAATGGAGTAACTTCTCCCATTGGGACGAGTCTCAATTGACAGTCAATACTTACCAGTGTTTACACAGATACATTTCAGAAAAACAACAAATATGAGCATGCTCCAACATTCGCCGCTCATAACTTCTATTTTCAATAACCTCAATCTATCTTTGGGTCAGCACCGACAATGACCTAAGATATGCAATAATTTGTTACCTTTACTTCAACTTTGCACAGCTTATTCTTGTTGCTCTTCGACACTCTTCCTTTCAATACACAGCACACAGACAGACAGACCAGTCGACTCTTTTTACATTACCATGGTACTCTTCTTCATCTAGCCCCTAAAATGCTCCGATTGGAGTTTAAGTCATTCCTATCATGAACTTGTTTATGTGCCGCCTTTTTATACCCCGATTGGGGTTTGAAAGGACTTCTTCTAGACCTGCCTTGAGGTATGAAAACCCGGCTCTCAAAACTCTCTTCATTTTACCCTAAACACTCTTTGTTAATTCTAAACAACCCCCCGTTACTTTTCTACATTACCACAATCCCATCCCCTTAGTTTGCTATTCCCCTCAGTCTACTCACCATTCGCTATTCAGCTTGAGGCCTTAGGTATCATCTCCCCTCCTTCAATCAACCACTTTCACCTTCCCTCCGCAAAGTGCCTGTGGAAACCAGGAGAGATTTCGTCAAAGAGGGACCCGCCCCACCTGTTTCGATTTTCTTGCAAGTATTCTAAATCGGTCGCTCTCCACAGGAAACCTCGCGATATTCCGGCTAGATCGCAGAGGTTGTCCGATTATCCAAAACTCTGGAAACCTACTAGTCGACTGGTGTAACCATCCCCTGCTACCACGTGATCTGTTATGGCCCTTTTATGTGAAGTAGCGATTTATTAGAGGGATAGGGATGCAGAATTTACTCTTACATCAAATAATAAGACTGACTCAGGAAGTTGGCAAGCAAAACTGCTTTATTATCAATTGTCTAAAACATGGATTACAAAGGACATCAACGGATGTCGCACAACATAATCTCTCATATATTTCGCTCAATTCAACATGTTTCATTAAAAACATACTTTTATAATGAAAATTCATCATTCATGATATCATATTATGCGGCAAAACAAGAAACTTACTTGAGATTGTGATAGTTCTATGGGGAACATCTAGGTATACTTTCTATGGGGGATAGGATTGTGATTGGTCTGTACAGTCATGTGGACACCTATTCCCCCCCCTAGTGCAAGTCATCTTCATTGTCATAAAATACATGCTCTTTCATTGGCTCTCAAACTAAAGGGCTCTTTGCTATGTGGCCTTCTATAATTGTTTGGCACGCTTGTGCCCTTCTGGAATATTCCACTCTCTAGCAGCAAGCAAGCTGGAATCCCAGGTGTCAGTCGGTGGACGTGACCGTGTCTCCCCACCCAATTAGCCTCACATCCATCATCATTCATGCCTCCTGCCAATTGAATTGTCTTTCAACTTGGCCCTTGCAAAGTATAGTGATGCTCCTGTGAATAGAAAAGTGTGAGCATGCTCTTATCTTCAAGTCTCGGCATAGCTTGCCTATGTTCTATTTTCATCCAGTCCATGTGACAGGAGACCATGTTTGAGCTCCTTTTTCTCATATTTAATGGTATTAAATGAATAACTTGCCACTCATGGCATCTTTGCTTCGCACCTTAACAGGGGCTCGCCTCGCTTCTCACATCCTTTGAATCTCTTGAAGATAGATATCCAGTTTTTGGCTACCCTAGCCTTTGACACTGAGCCAGGCATCCTCCTAGATTCTTCCTCGACCATAAGCTGTTTTTCTTCTACTGCACCACACTTTCAGACTTTCTTTTCATC
The DNA here is from genome assembly GCF_040938575.1 of Ambystoma mexicanum. Taxonomy (NCBI): domain Eukaryota; kingdom Metazoa; phylum Chordata; class Amphibia; order Caudata; family Ambystomatidae; genus Ambystoma; species Ambystoma mexicanum. Next base: position 197,532,100 of record NC_090938.1, read on the forward strand.
GGGTCCTGGTTTTCTAAAACACGATGTGGAATATCTATATTCTGTACAATGGCATCTATATTATGGCAGCACCGCCTGCAGTCTTTTCTCTACGTATAGCCAGCCTTCACGATTACTTAGTCTACTTGCGTGGAAGCATCTGTACATTTATAAAATGGTTTGCATTTTCTTCAGTGCTCTTCACACGTGCAATCTTCATTCCACACATGAAAGGTTACTCGGTTCTTTACTTCGTGATCAGATTCTATATGGTCTATTCACCTCCTCTCTTGGCATCTCTTCTTGGCGCGTTGCCTTTACTTCATGTGACATCACCAATCTTCTCTTTCATTCATCTTTATATGTCTTCAGGGATTTCCACTAAGAGACCGTCAGCTCTCCGAGGATACATGAAATGTCTCAAAGGCTTTTCGTGTTATAGGCATCATTACTGGTGTTTTACGTGTCACAATTTCCAGTTCTGAACATATAGGCAAAACGAGGGCGGAACATCTTGTAGAGGCATTTCAATCCTCCTCTACAGAGTCTCTAAAATAGGCAGGAGTATTTTGAAGCAATGATTGATGACTAATATCTAGACAAACCCAAATTGGTTCCAAGAGCCCTCCACCATGCTTGCCAAAATTGGCAGCCTGGGGGTTGAAAATGTCTTTGTGAATCTTTGGTATAATGTAAAAAAGACACCACTATTGGATGGTCTTCTAAAAGAAACTTGTTTGTATGGTTATTTATCTATTTATTCCCTTGTACATTTAGTTATCTACGTATTGCTTAGCGGAGGAAGGACAATTTAGGGACAATGTGTTTGTCTTGCAAGCAAGACAAGGCAAACCAACACAGGTTTGAATTCCGATCCCACGCTTAGAAACCACTTGTTGATATTAAGCATGTTATAAAAATAACAATTATAATTATAATGCATAGGGCTTCATTCGAAGTCTGGCGATAGCTGTGGCGGTAAAACCGGCAGGCTGCCGCTAGACTTGCAAATCTTTCCGGCACCTGGCTTCCCGGAAGTACCAGGGTATTAGGACTCCGGTCTTTGGGATGTCAAGCGCTGGAAAAATTGTATTCCCCATTCCCATTAGAGTCTGATAGGACTCAATGGGAATGGAGAAGACGGTAGCACCGGCGCCATTTATAATGGTGCCGGTGCTACCGTCAAAGTCTGCGAGCGGGTGCCTTTCTGTCAGCCAGAGCATCCGGCCCACAAACATGTACTCTGCCGGTCCAGTGATAACCGTGCCGGTAAGCCTACTGGCATCATTGTTACCGGACCGGCAGGGTTGTGATGAGGCCCATAGTCTAGATGTGTCACAAGGAGAGATTCAATTTTGGCAATGAGGTAATCGTTTAATTGAAGGCATGCATTGGAATCTGGTAGTTGTCTGAGACATTCACTTTAAACACTGAAAATTTTTCTTAATGACAATACCTCCACCTTTTCTGGAGGGTTGGAATATGAATGATTTGATGGCTGTTAGTTGTTTAATTGTCTTTCATTGGATGTGGGAAAGAGTAACCTGATTTAGAAGTAAAATGTATGTTGTTAAAATCATGTGAAGTTTAGTTCATAAATATGTTTAGAGGGTCACTAGTGCTCTCCATGGATGTGTTCTGTACAGAATAACAAAAATGAGAAACGGATCCACCATACTATGTCCTACATAAGCATCTATCCCGAGAGGTCAACAGCCATTCCCACTTGCCAATCTAGGGGGAGAGAACATAGCATATCTCTGATGTAAGCACCCATATTTCCTATTGACAATGGCATTACATATTGTGCTGTTATCTATAATCTGCAGATAAAAATGGAGTGCACTACCAGTTTGCCAGTAATGGGTTTAATAACTGAAACTCCTAAATTGACTCCACACAACAGAGTTATATCTTTATTTATTTTGTGTGAGATACTATATAACTGTATCTGCATGCACTTTTAACGTTAACCAGCTTGCAGTATTGCTGTGCAAAGCAGTGTCACACATTTCTGATGCCTCTATCTCATGGTGTACCTGTATTCACCTTGGGATGACTTGTGTATAAGGTTCACATGTTATTGCATTGCTGCTTTTGTTGCAATAGCCCAAACCATCCATTCTCCAATAATCACAAAATCAATCTGACAGGTAGTTAATTTGCCTCTCTTATGCGTGATGTCAGTGATTGCCCCCACTAAAGTGGGGATCACCAATCCAAACTGGTAAAGGCAAGCATATTCCCCAATAGTCCTCAGATGCATGGAGGGTCTGCTAGTTTATTACAGAGTCGTTAGTAACGGCTGGTAATAAGTCTGTTAAGCTATTCTAGCTGAAGACAAAAGAGAGTCCCTGTCACTCAGCTATGTTTCAGCATTTTAACTCCATTCATCAGGTTATGGTAACATGGCCAGGGTCTGCCAGACTATTGATTCATTTAGGCCTTCTTTATCAGTGTGCAGTCGAAAAAATCCAATTCTGTTCTCTCTTGAGTAGCAGAGCCTGCACGTCCCACCCTCTCCAAGGGCATGTGATATTTTCAATAATCGTCCATTGTATGTCTGTCGGGACATGTTGCTGTTGTTGGAAATGTGCCACCATGGGAGCATTTGCTCGCTTCTGTCTGATACAGGACATGTGGTCTTGTATCCTTTTTTTAACATTTTCTGCTTGTCATCCCAATATACCTCAATTAGCATGGACAGCTGATCAGATATACTACATTTGAAGTATTTCAGATAATAAATTGCTTCTGCCTCCATGGTGTACGGAGAGCAAGGTCCACTTTCTTTGTGCTTTTTGTCAAGTTACAAACATTGCACTGACCGCGTGGGGAGTGTCCAGATGGAGCATCCGAGTCCCACAGTTACCCCTGGCGTGCGGCCACTTCGGGAGGCTGATATGATTGTACCAATATATGCCGTAGATTTTGTCTTTTTTTTCATGGCAAATTCTAGGTTCTGGCAGCGTAGTAGTCCAAATGGTCAAAATCGGCCACAGTTTGAGGATCTCTTTTTTGATCCTATTGGTGTTGTCTGAAAAGTTTAACACAGCTGTAATAGTTTTTTCACCTTCAGGTTTTGTATTCTGTTGTAATGTTATCTCATGGGGGAATGTTTCGTGCTCATTTCTTTTCTTTTCGAATCATCTTTTTTGGATATCCTCTCTTTTTCAGCCGATCACTAAGGACGGCTGCTTGCGTGTCATATTCGTTCAACGTGGAGCAGTTCCTCCTATATCGCAAAAATTGCCAAAGGATAAGTTGTCTCTTAGCCTCTTGGGATGGGAGCTCGAGTACTCCAATAACGAGTATTCCAATACTCATTATTGGAGTATTCGAGCTCCCATCCCAAGAGGTATATGTTGTATATGTTGTAAATGGCACTTTATTTCCAACCCGCAAACTCATAAGGTTATTCATGGATAACGAATCCTTGTTCTAGAGGGTGACTCCGTTCCCCTGGATTCCTCTTTATTATAAACAAGTCTTTCTGTGACAATTCCTTGTGTTTCAGGATCCCACAGTGGCACCGTTAGTCACACACTGATCTAAAGTTTCCTTCACTTCAAAGTTCTGTGGCCAGTGCCTTGCTCCTGTTTGTCTGGCCCTCACAGTCCTGATATCCTTTTAGGACTTCATGGTGTCACACATTTGCAAATTGCCCGGTATATTCTCCTGCCGGGGCTTCTTGTATCTTTACCCTTGTGGCTGCCTGGTATACACTTCTGCTAGGACCTCTTATGCACTTGTCTTGCCTGGTATACTCTACTACCAGGACTTTTTATTCTTCATGCACTTTTTTCAAATACCCTCCTGCCAGGACTTCCTATCTTCATGCACTTGAAATTGCCTGGTATACTTTTATGCCAGGACTTCTTGTATTCACCCAGATCCACAATTATATGTCTACTTTGTTGAGCAATCTATTCTCTTGATATGCCATCCACTTCTGTGCTTCCATGTATTTACTTTTGAAGACAAGTCTCTGAACACACACACCAGAGAGAATACAACCCCTTAGGGAAGATAGACCTGAGTCAATCTTGTAAGGATAACAAGTTTAAATCTCACACACAGGTGAGAGCAACAGCAAAGAACTCCCCTGCTAAGAACGCACTGCCAAAGAGAGGTACAAGCAGAATCTTTTAAAGATACACAACGTCATAATGACACAACATCAAACAGTAAAAACCTGTGCGGCTGAATGGATGGGCCCTCTACGTGGTACACCTTTATGCATAAGGGGTTCCAGTCTTTTGGTCCCAGCCTAGTCCGTCTCTCTTCCATCACGTGGGTGCTGTCAGGCTCATATTCTTCTCATGTCAAAGGTCAGGAAACAAATGAATTATACTCCTACTATACAACCTGTTTTATCACTCATACTGTGAACTTGGCAAGCCTTAAGATGGACACAAAGGAGGTTCTGGGGCACTCTAACATTCACACATACATTTCACTCACTCCCCTCCACGCCATCCGGCTCCAAGGTTTCCACCCTTGTTTTGAACTATAATGTACCGCTCCCAGCCCCTCGCAATACAAATCACACAATTGTCGCTTGAACAATATGCCCTGTACATCCTATTTGAACATTTCAGGACTTTGGGGTTGGTGGTCGAAGTGCACCTGGTGCCATGGAATTCAGGGATCGTAACGTTTAGTCAGATATATGGGCTATAATTCGCGGTCACCCGGGAATGCGCAGGGTCATGCTTTGGCCAGTGCGAGATAACATGTCCACCAGGCGCCGGTCTCTGATCACGGCTTGTAGGGCACATTCCTCTTGGGTAAAAAAAACATATTTGCAACACTGTTACAAAAATAAAATAGGCATCGTGGTGGTTGGGGGTGTGGGCTGTCGTCTTGTGAGCTTGTGCATGGCTGGGGATTTCTGTGGTCTTGCAAATTTAGGTCTAGTGCATGCAATGCCGCATTTATCACGCAGGCCTTCCCTTCTCCCTATGATTACTAATGATTACTAATATTTACGGAAAGTATAATTAGAGTATATTTGGTTATATTAAAATAAGGTCTTGTTAGACGGGAAGGCGTCCCTCTCACTACGTCCCACTCCCCTGGCCCATCATAGTGCCTTGAATGCATTGCACCTCACTTTAAAGTGCCTAGGGGGGTGGGACTGGGCTGTCCCATTCCCAACACTTTCCATGCATTCACACACTGGTAAGGGCTTTGGGTTCAGTTCACTTTCCCTTTTTATAAATAATCTCTCTGTTTTCTCTTGCTCTTTATTTTGTTTCACTATTATTTGCATTTGGTGTTCCCGCTTATGTGCCACAGGGTCCATTCTATCCTTGGGTTCTTGGGCTCTTGTGCAGTCACTCATTGAAAGTAATCTTCCTGTTTTCCCTTCGCAACTGCTTTCTCAGTGTCTTTCGATTTCCTGTGGCTTCCCTTCAGCACGCTGATTTCCGATTGGGCTCTCGCAGGTAAGGTTTTGGGGTTTTTGTTACCAACCCTAATTTGACAATGAACCTGATTTGTACTTTTCAAAATGGCAGGTGTGTAAGGCAAAAAGAGGCAAAGACCCCAACCTCTTAATATAACCAAGTGAAGTAGCTGGCCACACACATTAACAAACTACGCCGCACTTCATAGGTGAATAGAGATGCTTTTTAGTTTTTAAGGTCATGTTCATTAGAACATAATGAATGAAAACAAACAGTGCCCTATCAGATTACACGTGTTTCAACACACCAGTGTCTTTTTCAAATCAGGGCAAATGAGGTCTAAATTTCACATATGTATTCAAATCTGAGGAACCAAGTATTCACAGGTTAAACCCCCCTTCAAAGTGTGTTTTTGGTCTCCAAGCGTCAGTCTCGCAGGTAAGGGTCTGCTTTGGCGGTCAGCGAATGCCCAGGAGTCTCTTCTGCTCTCCAGGCATCCCTGCAGCACCTCTGATTTACGCAGCATTTCCCTTCTTCTTCTGCCTTGAGCCACACAACTCCTTCACACATTTTCGGGTCCTTGAATCTTACAGAGAGGCAGACTATTCACTCTCCAACAACAGCTGCCCCTGTCACTGGGCTGCTGGTGCTTTCATTTCCCAGGCATAGATGGTTTTGGTAAAAAGCTAAAATGCTTGTTGGGCTCCAAGACTCTTCCCCATCTGCACTGCTTTGCCCCTCTTAATCATCCCAGTACTCAGAGGCATCTGGGACAAGATGTCCATTATTGATGTTTGATAGAAAAGAGTTTAGATAATCACTTTCAACATGCCTGGAGTAAAGAAGTTCTGGACGATGAATAGATAGAACTGATAAAGGCATTTTCAATACTTCTACATGGTAGGCCAAGGTTGGGGTGTCTCGTTTATATGCTTTGGTAAAGAATCTTTTCTATTCTTCTAAGCGGTTGGCAATCAACCATGAGAGTATTGGCCAAGAGAGGATTATCCTCATGGGAGGAGGATACCATGTCTCATTCAATGAAGCCATGCTATCTCCCTGGAGGGAGATACCATGTCTTCTCCCACGTGATCCTCCCTCATCTAGCCACCCCAAGGGTCAGGATCAGGTAGCAGCTGCTGTCCCCTAACCACATGGGAGGAGGTCACCACCGGGGTAATATGGATTACTCCATTGGATTCATCACATTTTTCAAGATGTCCAAAGTAAACTGTCCTATGTCCAAAGTACTATTCTGACCCTCACATTCTAAAACTTAACTATAAGGTGAAAAGGGAAATATTTTTGGCCTTGGAAGTTGTACACATTTTCAAATAGGAAAATGCTTAACTCCAACTTAAGAGTTCCAGGAGGATAAAGTTCACAATTCCAGAGGGTGGCCCCCTTCCCCAGGATGTCTCTTCACTCAACTGTATACTTGTTTCTTGATGCTCCTTTAGATATCATATGTTTACTATACAAAACAGCTTGGCAGACAGTCTGATTCTTGATAGACTAGCTGCTGGGCTCTTTTTGCCAGATTTCTTCTTACTCCTTGATATCTCTCAATCATACTCTTTAGTTACTTCTTAATGTATCCTTCACAGGATTTTCTCATGTAGTGTATTTTCTAAATTGTCCAATTTGGTTTTACATACTCTTCTGACAGGTTTCTTTCATATGCAATCACTTTGTTACATCATTTACACATACTTATGACTTGCAATGTCTGGTATACTCTCCTGCCAGGGCTTTCTACATATGCATACTTCTGCACCTTGGATCTGCCTGGTATACTCACCTGCCAGGTATTTTCCTAAATGCAAACACTTGTTCTCTTGTAAAAAACACTTGTAACTTGTAACCTCTTCTCTCGGGTGGACTCACCAGTATGCTGTAGCGAGAATGGCCTCTCCCACAGTGTACCTGCAGCAGCTTGTTGGTGTCCCGCTTTCTTCCTTCAGGCTTGCTGTATCTTTTTCGTGGTCCCTGCTGCTCTCTCTTGCCTATTCCGTGCTCCCAACAACGCAGAGACTGCTTTTTGGTACAGATGCACACCAGGAGGCCGCCCTCCATTCATTGGTGTTCCCATGGTGTCCCAGTCCACGGAACTGCATTCGGCCAGCAGTCCCTCTGTCAGCACCGAGTGGATTTGACCTGTCCAGCCAGCTTCTTCCTGTCAGCTGGCTTTGCTTTTTAGATGTCCTGCAGTTTGATGACTTGCATGCAGGATTTGAAGAGGTATTTTCAGTAGTTTTGGAGGCTAAGTTAAGTTTTAGCTTACTCCGAGGAAATGGATACTGAGTTACCTGGGGAGTGATCTTCACTACCCCTTGCCTCTTCCTCGTCTCAGTGGCCAGCAGATTCTCTCGTGTCGGAGCTTGAAGATTAGACACCACACTTTACATAGAGATGGGGAGAGAGGGTAACAATATGCCATTAAGGCATGGGGGACTGAGGAAGCATCGTTTAAGGAGAAAGGAGGCTATGTGATTTCTTCCACTGATGCCATCAGGTCTCCCTGAGCACCACCCCCCCAGGTGGTCCTCCCTCATAAAGCCACCCACAGAGTCAGGATCAGGTAGTGGATGTCATCCCTTGACCAAATGAGGGGAAGTTAGCACGAGGAAAGGAGTGATGACATCCTTGGATTCACCACAGAAAGGTCTGGGACCCCAACATAAGTGAAATGAGTTCCTGAGGAAACCGTCCTCGTAACAGTGGCAGAGAAAAGTCCACTGATCACCATTCAAGGGTCTGGGACCCCGAAATAAGTGAAATAAGCATCAGAGGAAAGTATCCTCACAGGAGTGATGAGGTAAGGCCACTGACCATCAGAGAAGGGAATGGGTCCCCAACAACCATGAAACAGATCTCCAAGGAAATCTTCCTCATCGCAGTGGCAGAGATCAGTCCACTAAAACCTAGAGAAGGATTTGAGACTTTGCTAATAAGGGAAGAGAGTGCCAAAATAATCACAAGGTGTGAAATATACAGAAAAGTACTCTCAAACATCAGGAGAAGGGAGTATTTTTTCTGGTGATGAAATTAAAGCCTTTTCAATATACCCAAGCGAGGCCAGGTGAAGGGACTTGGCCTTGTTGTGAACTATATTGGATTGTGCAGACTAATACCAGCAGGAGTGAGTCATTCTATTGGTACAGAAAGTTGCGGTATGCAAAGGGTTTGCTGAAGCCACAAGCCAGGGAAAGGGAGTCATACCCCCTGACAACCAGAGAACATTTTTGGGAACAAAACCCGAATACCAGGAGAAGGGTGTCATTCTCCTGGTCTATAAAGTTTAGTTGTACACAGTTTGTTGGAACTAGAAGACAGGGTAAGGGACTCATTCCCACTGGCATCCCTTTGCAACAGAACATTTTCTGTTGGATAATATTATTCTTTAGTTATAGTGTAAGGGATAGAAATAGGTTGTGACACAGGACGGTGGAGTTTCATTTTGATGGACATTCTGACAGACCTTTCAGTATTAGCTTGGGGCAGGGAAACCCCTCTTAGACGATAGGGATTGTTAGGGTTTCTTTTTGCTATAAATACAATTTTTTCAGCATCCTTCTTTGACACCCTTGCATGCCCCACACCCTCACTGATGACTGGATATCATCCGACTGGAGTGACTGATCTGGAATCACTTGATGCTGGAAGATTGGAAGGAAATGGAAGACTGACTACGGGAGTGAACAAGAAGGGTGATTGTTATATTTTGGGGGCGGTACAGTTCAAATGGACGTTATGTGTTTTGTAAAGGGACCAATCATGGGGAGATTTAAGGGGAGGGTCGAAGTGGAGGCTGGTTGGGTTAGATTTGGATGGTGGGCTAATAGGGTGCAGTTGTTTATGTGGTTTACAAACCAGTAATGATGGGTGTCTTGATTTGTTCATTTCCAATTTGACTCCGGAGTACCTTTTGTTATGGTCCTACTTTGAAAGCTAGTGACCACAACGTGGACCTATCAAGCAATGCTGCAGACCAAACTCTCCAGAGGGCCTACATCTAGATAACCCCATGAGCATTCAAAGCGATAAGGTAGGAGACCTATTTGAAAATCTCCATGGGGGGTTTTCAGAGGAGAATATCGGGGCTGGTGAGAATACATGTAGGGCCTCTTTGGGAACCAAGTGTCCCATTTGGGACCATGGAATGGACAACGTGGGTTGGGATGTTTACAGGGGATTTGCAGAAATGGGATGGGAATTCTGCGCTGGGAATATAGCATTGATAGTGATTTTTGCTGGTTTCATAACCGTGATTATTTTACCGTTAGCCCTCTATCATGTAGAGATTAGCCTAGCAAAATACCAAGGGTAGGGACTGAGCCCAGTACAACACCTGTGTACTGGGTAAGGTAATGAGATAGGAAAAGGATAATGTCCACAATTAAATAGGGATACGTGGATGATTGTGTGACGAGAGTCCTTATCCCTGTCAGGATCACTCTGCAGTGTCTCTGGTTGTTAAACGTAAGCCGTTTCCTGTCTGAACCACAAAGGAGTGGTGCCAAAGAATGCGTGGAGCAGGGGTCCGTGGGCAATGGGGCAAGTAATGGGTGGAAGCAGATTTAGCGAAAGGAAAATTGGCAAAAGGCAATCAAAATAGGCGGAGGAACTCCAGAAGGAGTCACCAGCCCATTATAAGTTTAGGTAGTTTAACAGATTGTCTTGTTATTATCTTGACTCATGGCACTACTTGACACAATGTAACAGACAGACTCAATTCCCGAACAAGGAAACATTTAATTTGGATAAACACAGAATCCCTTAGAAGGGATCTGGAAAGGAAGTACTAAAATACCATGAGTGCAGCGGGGAGCATTCACCACATGGCTTGGGTAGGCTACATCTAGGAGAAACAATGGGAAAATAAGAGGACTGAGTGAGATTAATGATCGACTGAGGTGACAAATAAAATGTTTAAGAGGAAGGAGAGGAATGTCGACAAGGCAGAGAAGGATCAAGAAGATCAGGAAAGTGAGACTCTGGTAGTTATACTTCATTTTTTCACTAGTGCAAGACCACATACAGGGCAGAGACCAGGAGAGGCACAACAGGAGGCACATGTGGTGAAGATGTTTCCATTGGAGCCCTCTGTCCCTATGAAGCTGGAGCCGGGCGGGATCTGGTTCCACTGGGGCACAGGCATCCAAGAGGCTGCCACCTGCATACAAACCCTCAGTGACAAGGGTTGGTTCGATATAAGGAAGGGATGCTCAAACCTTTCAAGCTCCCCTAAGGCAAGTACCATATGGTCATGAGGATGGAGAGCAACAGCATGGTCTGGTCACAGTCACATACCGTGGGCATCAGACCCTAGGACATTGACTAAGAAGTTCCCCAATATAAGGGAAGAGCCCCAACTATTTATGGTGTAGTGTTATAACCCATTGTGGGCTGACATGAAAGAACTCTTGAGAATCGTAATGCCACTGCAAGTAAGACGGCAACTAGTGGAATGGGCTGATTGGGCAAAAAGTCAAACTTTAATCAGAATAAAGGTGAATCTTGCACCGATTATTTGGATAACCTGAAGGTGGTGTTCACTCAGCACGCTGGAATTACAAAGCCAAAGGAAACAGGCCAGGAGGCTAAAATGAACTCGTTTGCTTGGGGTCTACTCCAAAAAGTACAGATACCGCTTAAAAAGTGTGTATAGGTTGGCAGACTAAGCCGTTAGCAGAGCTGGTGGCAGTAGCAAATCATTGTGTCACTTGCCAGGAGCAGAAGAAGGAAATGTTTGAGAATACACTGATGTCATTGCAGATGCAGAGTCTTCAGGGACAGGTGCAGAGAAAGCTCCAGGGAACAGCATATTAACCTAGGAAATCAGGCCAAAATGGTGGGCTGACAATGAGGTAGAGGCAAAGGTAGAGGTTAAGGGGGGCCACAAGCATATCAAGCTCAGTCGCGGGGCCTATATGGGACAACCACAGCAACTGAGATAGTGCGGACAGTTTGATCAACAGCAAGGGTGGGGAACACACGGTCAGCAGATACAGGGAAATTGAAATAACCAGCCGACTCCCAGAGCCATTACACCCAACTCCTTGATTTGTAATTATTCTAAATAGGAAGGCCTCTGGAAAAATGAGAGCCCATTTAGACCTCAGAGGCCACAGCCACAAGGTAATATTATCCCAATTAATGCACAGATGCCACTGACAGATCCAAAGGCAGACAGTTCAAACATGGCCAATACCTCCATTTTCAAACCCAAACCCTAAACCTTTCATCCCTGGAGACCCACGTGGATAGGGAGGGGACTCTAATGGATTCTGACAACCAGAAGGTTTAGGGACTCTGGGAGCATTAATGATTCCAGTTGACCAGGACGGTCCTTATGTACAATGCCAGGTACAATGGGTGCCAGTGCCACGTTACAGTGGATGGCGAGGCAAATAGATCTGCTTTGCAAATAAGCACTTTTCTCATGTTCCTACATCAAGAGAGACAGTACAAGCGGTAGGAATACCACTATTGTGCATCCCATGAAGGAACCACTTGTGTTACTCTGATGCCCATTACAGACTACCTTGCCTTTCTTTTAAGTCCCACACCACCTGTACATTTGATGGGGTGGGATTTGCTGTGCAAAATGAGGTGCACTATCAAGTTCTAGTTTACCCTCAAAATAACACAGTAGAGGTGATGGCTACATTAAGGGAAGACGCAGGAGGTAATGTAGTGGAGAGAGAGAGGAGCAATGGCTGGATGATATCACCATGGCAATTTAGTCTCTACCAGAGTGTCTGTGGGCCACCCATGATAATAAGGTGGTATATATACACACTGGTGAACCTGTAAAGATAAAAGTATAGGAAGAAAAAAGAAGAGTCATAGGCTACCCCTAATCTGACCATATAGAAAGGTAGGCTGAGAAAGAGCAGGTAGCCAGTGTATAAATGCTGGCGAAAAAAGAGGAAAGGAGCTGAGGAGATTGCAGCAAAAACAACAATTTATTTACACACTTTTAAAACAATGGGTCTAAACACAAAACCTATTTGAGGGTTTTCTTGAGTCAAAACCTCAGCACAACATTGAAATTGTTTTTAAACATCACAGTATGGAATAGGTGGAGGTTAGTAGCATATTAAGTGAAAAAAGAAGTTTGCATTACTACTTTGAACATATAGTAGTATTGGTTGCCGACACATGAATATGTTTCCAGTCCGGGATAGAAATGCGTCTTCACTTGAGCGTAGTGGTGTAGTTTAGTGAAGGGTCCGGACTTTCATCAGGACGAGGTTTAAGGGGTTGGGTTTCTGGAAAAGGATAGGAAAGTTTAGAATAGTGTTTAGAAACAAGGGGGGGGGGGGACCTCAAAACCTGCGGGGTTGGAGCCTACCTTGTGCAACATGAACGGTCAGATTGAATAATCTTTTGAAGAGGGCGGCGGAACGCTTAGGCTGGAGTCTACAGGGAAAATGGATAACATGAAGTTATCTAAGTGCAAAGAATTCCACAGGATGGCAACCATATAATAGAATTTGAAGGGTTACCTTAATCAAAAAAGGAAATACAGGTATGAGGCTGTAAGGCGGAGGCACTGGTATGCCGTGTCCGAACGTTGATGGCACTGAAAAAATTGTGACAAAATTAATTAAGGTGCTCAGCCGGAAACAATTAAAAAGTGCGCGGTTAAATGTCTACAGTGGGATGTTATCAAGACTAGCGCATGAGTGGACGGTGTGGTAAGGCCGTCCGTGAGGGATAAAAAATGGCGCTTGTTAATGGAAAGCTAGGAGGAATTCTATGTCCTAGTAAAAGGCCGAGGTACACAATTAGTGAGACCTAGGGCTGTACAAACTTACCAACTAAAGATGGGCTACAGGGAACAGTAGCGCTTCTGTTCGTGAGCCGGGAGCGGTGCACGAAAAGTGAGCTGTCTCTGACTTGGGTAGCTAGGAAAAACTATTAGGTGCGCATGCGCATAATAGGGCCGCGCGGAACATAAGTGGGTCAAGGAACGCGGATGGTGAGGCCGTAAAAACTTACCAACTAAAGCTGGGCTACAGAGAACGGTAGCGCTTCTGTTCGTGAGCCAGGAGCGGTGCACGAAAAGTGAGCCGTCTCCGACTGGGGTAGCTAGGAAAAGCTATTAGGTGCGCATGCGCGTGATAGGGCCGCAGTGAAACTGATTGCGCGCATGTGCAGTAGGTGATGCTGGTCAGCTGAGCATGCGCGATGGAATGAATCGCAAAAGAAGAGTAAGTGTTATTGAGCTAGAGGTATAACAGGTATTGTTGTTAATTCTCGTACATGGATGTCAGTAACAAATGGTGAGATAGACAGCTACAGCATTGATTTGTGTAGCATGTGCGAAACATTATAAAGAAAGCAAATTAATTAAATTTTATAGACAACAATGAGGGACATTATAAGAGAGACTCTTAATGTTTTGGCACAGAATATGTTGCTTAAGTGCACAAGTCATGTCTTTATACAAAAGAGCAAGTGCAAGGTCAAATCAACTATTTTTTAGAGAAGCTACAGCAATGAATCATGTAGGTATAGTTCAAAGCATTATAAAGAAGACAAATTAATTAAATTGATAGACAACGGTGAGAGACATTATAGGAGAGACTCTTAATGTTTTGGCAAAAAATATGTTGCATAAAGGCACTAGTTATGTCATCGTATAAAAGAGTAAGTGCAAGGTCTAGACGTTATTCTTAAGAACAAAGAAAGAGCAGAGGCATTGTTTGCAAATGTATTGCTGACCTGTTTTTAGTAACACATGGTTGGATAATCTAGGTAATTGCCACTATGACCTATAGGACACTAGGAGGGGAGGACTGGTAGGTTATTTGAAGAATAGGTTCCATTCGATGGCCACGTTAAGGCCTTGCTTTGCTGAATTCAGGCGATATATCCACTGTTGCTCCAATTTCCGTAGGGCCAAGTCTCTGTCTCCTCCTCTAAAAGGGTTCTTGGCTGTTTGCAGAATGAACCAAAAAATATCATTGTGTGTGTGTTTCTTTTCTTGGAAATGTGATACCATTGGTTTATCTTGAATGCCATTCCTGATACATGAGCGATGCTCACAGATGCGTTGTCGTATCTCTCGTTTACTTTTGCCAATATAGAAAAGTTTGCATGGGCACTGTATGGCGTACACGGTCCATTTACTTTTGCAATTTGTGAAAGTGTTGACCAGCCAGGGTTTGCCGTTCAATTCAATGGATTTCATGTCTTTTGTTAAGCAACATACGGAGCAGGATCCGCATCTGAAGTGACCTTTTACTGGGGGTAAGTTCCATAGGGTATTTTGTCTTTCAACAGTTGTTTCAGTATATGTGTGGACCAGTCTGTCTTTTAAATTCTTGCTTCTCTTGAAAGCAAAGCGAGGTTTGAGAGGTTTGAAGGTCTCAGTGTACAAGATGTTCCAATGACGTAAGATGCTTTTCTTGATTTGGTTACTTAGTGGAGTGAAGGTTGTGACACAGGTTATTTTTTCCGTATTGGTTTCACGGGGAGTCGGTGTGAGACAGGATTCTCTACTTCTATTTTTCGCTTTTTTCTTTGCCTGGCGAATAATATGGCTTGGGTATCGTCTTTCTTTTAAACGCAGTGAGAGATCTTTGCTTGTTGTGTCGTAGTCTTCTCGGGTTGTGCAGTTGCGCCTAAGGCATAAGAATTGGCCTAGGGGTAGATTGTCTTTGAGTGCTGCTGGGTGAAAGCTTTGGAATTCCAACAGTGTATTTTTTGCCGAAGGTTTGCGATAGAGAGTGGTAGCTAGGGTATTGGTAGATGTTTTATACACTCTGAGGTCTAGAAAAGGAATTGAGGTTGTATCTGACTGTATCGTGAATTGGATACATAAAAGTATATCCATTTAAAAGGCTGCCCCACACAGTGCAGTACCCCTTGAAGCCTGAAGCAGAGGCATATATTACCCCAGTTATTGAGTCTTTGCTGAATCAAGGGATTTTGTCCCAGCCTGAAGTATATGCAATACTCCTATTTATTTTGTGAAGAAGCTTACGAAGGAGGTTTACTGTTCAGTGTATGACCAGTGAGCTATCAATGCCGCGGTGATACCTTATTTTCCTGTGGTGCCAAACCCAGGTTCCATATTGTACTGCATTCCACCAGACGCAAAACATTTTACAGTGGTCGACTTGTGCTTAGCTTTTTTCCTCTGTTCCTACACATAAGGATAACCAATATCTGCTCGCATTGTGAGATAGGGGTGCCCAGTGCACATGGACCCGTTTGCCCCAAGGATACACAGAGTCCCCAACCATCATTTCACAACAGTTAAAGAAATATCTAGATGATATAATGTTGCCTGGAAGTGATATGATAGGTTATTTATAATGCCTTTAATACCCAGAGGTTTCTAAGCACGGACCCGGGGATCGAACCTGTGTTGCTCCGTGTCATCTTGCTTCCAAGCCAAGCACGTTGCCACTGAGCTATCCTCCCGAGTGTACAAATCAGTGCTGATACAATACGTTGATGGTTTGTTGATTGCCTCATATGAGGCTTGCAAAGGAGATACCATGGTCATGCTAACAGCATTGGCAGAGAAAGGGAATACAGCTTTGAAGCTACAGTTCTGTGCCCCATGGTACATTATCTGGGCCATGACATTATGAAGATATGTTCTCTGACATCCCTTTCTCGGAAATAGACTGTTTATAGCATACCAAAGCCTCACAGTATAACTCAGATGCAAGATGTCTTAGGTATATTCTCTCAGTTACTGCTGGGAAGCTATTTTAGGATTTGAAGAAATAGTAAAACCACTTCAGGAACATACCCAATTCAACAATGTCCAGCCACTGCAGTGGACATCAGAAGACAAAGAGGCTTTTACCAAAATAAAACAGCTGTTAGCTGAGGCCCCTGCATTGGCCCTACTTGATTATAAAAAAGGGATTTACTTTGTACTTGCATGAGAGAAAAGGTTTTGCTCTGGCTGTACTCACACAGAAGCATGGGATCCATCACAGACCCATAGCCTATTAAAGTAAAGAGTTGTATCTGGTTGCCGCAGGAATGCCTATGATCAGTGGTTGCTGCAGCCTCGGCAGTGGAACAAAGTGAGAATATCATGTTTGGAGTCACCTTTGGAGGTGGCTGTTCCACAAACATCATTATTGTTAACTGCAAAGATGCAGCACATGTCTGTCTTGAAGGCTAGCAAAAATGAGATACTTTTACTGAATTTGTCCAACATTACATAACTAGATGCACAATTGTTGCCTACCCCAAACGAGGGAGAAATACATGATTCAACCCTGCACGACTGCATGTCAGTGACTTCTCTTGTAATGCTCCATACTGACCTCGCCGATTTGCCACTGCCCAAATCATATCCCAAGTATTTTTTGGAAGGGTTGTGCTTTAGAAATGAGAGTGTACCTGTGGTCACGGGTATGCAATGTGTGCCCCCGCGGAGGTAATGGAAAGTGGAAAACTTCCCCAGGTGACGTCAGCCCAAGTGGCAAAATTAGTGGCACTTACACGAGCATGTCAACTATCAGCTCAGAGGGTTGATAATTTTTATACCGATTCACGATATGCATTTGGTGTAGCATTTGGTGTAGCCCATGACTTTAGTCAGCTCTGGAAGAATAGAAACATTATGACTTCAACCTGTACTCCCATAAAAAACGATCAGCATGTGTCAGCTCCTCTGGATGCCATAATGCTACCTGGCAGGATTTATATCATTAAATGTGCCACTCACTAGTCACTGGATGATCCAATTAGCTGTGGATATGATTTTGCTGATCAATCAGCCAAATTAGCTGCCACATTAGAGGACAATGATGTGTACGTTTTAACAGGTCAAATAGTGCAGGAGGTGGCTCTATTTAAATCATTAGAAGACATTGCACATACACAATAGAATGCACTGTCAAATTAAAAGGATAATTGGATCAAAAGGATAATAATCCCACACCCTCTTATTCTCATTATCTTACTTGGGTGCAGATCCCAGACTCGTCCTTTTGTGTTGCATGTGCTTGGTTCACTCTCTTGCCAAGTATACAACTCACTCAGATTCCTGACCCTCTGCTTCCAGCTTTATATTTTTCCCGTTGTTTCCCTGGACTTACTTCACTTCCTCCCAGGCACCCTGCATACCTATTTCCTCCCTTCTTACAGGTATCAGCGGTTCCTGGGCTGCTGCTTCGATTTGCTAGATTCCGGTAACATTCAGGTTTCCAGTGCTGTTTGCAACAGCTCTGCAATCTTCTGATGATTCTCGGCTGCCAGTTTTCCTTCTCCCGCACTTCGTCAGGGCCTGGGATGCTTAGAGGATTCACACAGCGGCAACATGAGTAGTCCTCTCCTGGTGGACCATGTTGGGGTTCCCCCTTTCCTCTCTGCTCTGCTTCCCTTGTGGCTTGTGTCACCTGTTTTCCTGCACAGCTCCCTTGTTCCTCCTCAGAGGGCTGCTCTCTATCGTCAGTGTGTCAGTATTTCAGCTGATCTCACTTGAAACTCCAACATGTGTTTTTTGGACTTCATTGGACCAATCACTTGTGGTAAGAAGCTTGACCGCTCACCCTGCTTCTCTAGAGTGATCCTCGAATTCCCAGTCATCTTCTTTGTCCCAGTACCAGTTTTCAGCTTATGTGTAAAACACTTTGTACTTTTTGGTCTCTCAGTCTTATCATGCATTTTGGTTTGGCTGACTTGACAACAAAACACATCAACTCTATCTAGAGAGGGGAAGGAGAATTTAGGGTTGAAGAAGGTTTTAAGAGTAATGAAGCAGGGTCATACCATGTTCTCCGATGAAGGTCGTCCCCAATCCCATTAGATGATTCCTCCCCCATGTGATCCTCCCTCTGTGCTCCACCCCCAGTGGGACTATTGTACTGTGGACGCACCACCTGGCCCCATGAGAAAGGTCTGTCCGTACGGGAGAAGGGGCAAGATCCTCATATTAGTCACAACTCTCTGTGACGAGATGAACAGAGGCTCCAAAAATACTAGTGTCACAACTAATCAGGATATATCATGGGGAGACACGTGTTGATAGGGATGGAATGACAATGCTAGTGGGACAATCCTGGTTTGCACCAGAACTTACCACCATGGCTCAAGAATACTGTTATAGATGTGTAATATGTCGAAAGAATAACATAAGGAAAGTGTGCCGCTTAGACATGGGGCAACTGCCCCACACTCCGTTATGGCCCATTTGTGAATGTACAGATTGATTTTGTCAAACTGACAAAGTATAATAAGTGGCAATACCTGCTAGTGATAGTGGATGGGGGTCATTCCGAGTAGGGCGGTAAGAGTTAACGGTCACCGGTAACGAGACCGGTGCCGTTAAACCATTCGCCCTACTACGAGTTCCCTTTGCGGGTCCTTCCTTAACGCCTGCTTCTAGGAGGCATTAAGGATGGGACCCGCAAAGGATCTCCGAGGTCAATAACGGTACCATAATTTACAGTAAAACACACACGATAGGGCTTGTGCGAGCGGGGTACGTGTATTCTGAGGGGTGCGCGGGGAGTATCACACGCGATAGGCCCTGGGCGAGCAGGGTACGTGTATTCTGAGGGGTGCGCAGGGAGTCTCACACGCAATAGGCCTTGGGTGAGCGGGGTACGTGTATTCAGAGGGGTGCGCGGGGAGTATCACACGCGATAGGCCTGGTGTGAGCAGGGTACGTGTATTTTGAGGGGTGCGCGGGGAGTATCACATGTGATAGGATAGGCCTTGTGCGAGCGGGGTACGTGTATTTGGGGGGTGCGCAGGAGTATCACACGCAATAGGGCTTGTGCGAGCGGGGTACATGTATTCTGGGGGTGCGTGGGGTGTATCACACGCGATTTTGCTGGGCGAGCGGGGTACGTGTATTCTGAGGGGTGCGTGGGGAGTATCACACATGATTTAGCTGGCCAAAAGGGGTACGTGTATTCGGGGGGGTGTGCAGGGAGAATCACACGCGATAGGCCTTGGGCGAGCAGGGTATATGTATCTTGGGGGTGCGCAGGAAGTATCACACGCGAATTGGCAGTGTGGGACCTCCCAGGTGTGCCCTCTCCCCCCTCCCCAGGCCCTGCAGGCAGCCCACACCTCAGGGGACTACCCTGCACCCCAGGCCATGCCCCGCAGGCAGCCCATCCACCTTGGGAATGCCCCGCAGGTATTCCATCCATCCTGGGCCTGCCCCCCAGCCAGCCCACATGTCACCATGCACCAGTGAGCACCGACTCATGTCCCCCTGCACCCCCACCCACCTGGCAGTGAGGGGCCCCTGCCAGCAGGCCCTGACTCATGTCCGCCTGCACCCCCACCCACCCGGCAGTGACAGGCACCTGCCAGCAGGCCCCGACTCATGTCCCCCTGTACTCCCACCCACCCGGCAGTGACAGGCACCTGCCAGCAGGCCCTGACTCATGTCCCCCTGCACCCCCCCACCCGGCAGTGTGACAGGCACCTGCCAGCAGGCCCCGACTTATGTCCCCCTGCTGCCCCACCTACCCGGCAGTGACAGGCACCTGCCAGCAGACCCCGACTCATGTCCCCCTGCACCCGCACCCACCCGGCAGTGACAGGCACCTGACAGCAGGCCCCGACTCATGTCCCCCTGCACCCCCACCCACCTGGCAGTGACACGCACCTGCCAGCAGGCCCTGACTCATGTCCCCCTGCACCCCCACCCACCCGGCAGGGACAGGCACCTGCCAGCAGGCCCCGACTCATGTCCCCCTGTACCCCCACCCACCTGGCAGTGAGGGTCACCTGCCAGCAGGCCCCGACTCATGTCCCCCTGTACCCCCACCCACCCGGCAGTGACAGGCACCTGCCAGCAGGCCCCGACTCATGTCCCCCGCACCCTCACCCACCCGGCAGTGACAGGCACCTGCCAGCAGGCCCGACTCATGTCCCCCTCCAACACGTCATCATGATCCACAATTATGGCCCTCATGGCCACCAAAATCCCAACACACTCCACCCCTGCCCAAAGAACCAACCAAGTATTACATCTACCCCACATTGAAATGCCCATTACATGAAACAACCCAAATGGCATGTATGTACATCAACACATGTCCATCACACACACACACACACAATGGGTGCCAGTGAATGTGAAAACCCACATCGTGACATGCATGAAACCAATGAGAGAATACCACACATTGAAGTATGAAACAAAAATGTATTCAACACAAAATGAAGTGAATGAAATGAAATGAAATCACACAATAATGGAAATAATAAATAAAATGCAGCATGTTCCAAAATGAAAAAAAATATGAAATCAGAATCCAAATAAATCCAAATGAAAATGTGTCCAAAGTCACTGTCCAACAAAACAAATCCAAACGGAAAGAAATAAGTAAAATCCATTGCTCCATGGTGAAAAATAAAATAAAAATGACGATAAATCCACTGTTCAACTATATACAAATAACAAATCCAGGGTCCATGAGCCCAACCATTGAAATGAAACCTACAAAAAATACTACCTAATGAAGAACTATCTACAAAAAGGTGGGGCATAGTCCAAGCGCCCCAAATGAAAGAAAAACATAAATGAAACCTAACACTAACTAGCTATATACAATGGCGGCGGGCAAGTCCCATGGCTCACTTGCCGATTTCCCGGGCCAGGGCATCATCGAACTCCTGTTCTATGTCCTGGAGGGTGGCCTTTTCCCTGGCCCCGAGTTTTCGCAGGGATGACACCATGTCCAACTCCAACTCCCTGCGAATTACCCCGAGGCACTCGGCCCACCTCAGCGCCCTGCGCATGGAGTTCTTCGCCCTGACCATAGTGAGGTTGTGCCTCTTACACCCGCCGCCGCTCCGCATCTATGTGCTGGCCCAGCTGCTGCCACACGGAAGACACTCCCAATCCAGGGTCCTCCTGCCCTCCGGCCGATGCCTGCCCCTCTGATGTTGATGGCCCTGATCCATCATCGCTCCCACATTGAGCCTGCTGCTGCTGTGCCTGTGCCCTGGCTCTTGATGCCTGCACATCCTCCTCCTGCTGGGGTGCAGTTGTTGGTGTGGCCACTCCTGCTGAACTTCTGATTCCCGACTGTGGCATGGATGTGTCCTCCACCAGCCTGGCCGCTGGGTCAGAGGCAGCTGCACAGGGTACCCAGGTGATACATGGGCCGGAAGATGGCACAGAGTACGACTGGCACATAGGGGGTTCAGGTGAGGAGGGGGTCGGAAGAAGGTCCAGCAGACGGAGGAATCCAGTCCCGGTGAACCGTCCCAGTAGGTCGACGCGGTCAAAGAGGCATCCGAGATGATGTGCAGTGTCTTCACGAAAACACTGCAGGTCACCTCGCATGCTCTGATGACGCAACGCCATCCCAGCCAGTACAGGCTCAACAGGTCCCGGATTGCCACGTCCTCAGGGAGAGGAAGGCCAGTTGTTGGGCGCTCATCCCCTCCCTGAAAACGGGTCTGGGCGTAAGCATCCGTGCTGGTGCGGGATGATGCAGTCACAGGATCAGGGACAGGATTACACACAGGCACCTCCACGGCATCCTGTGCTGCCTCCTGTCCCTGCCCCTGGACTGCACCACTAGCACCAGTGGAATCCCCCCTCCAGACTCTGTGTGTGTCCCTTCCACGGCCTCCTCCTCAACAAAACTGCCCACCAACCTGGATGACTCTGTGCCATCTTCCTCCATCGGACCCTGTGGGGTCTCAGCTGCCCCTTCTGGTGCCGAGGAGTCCACCTGAAACCTCTGCCTCTTGGACCTACCCTCGGCAGCTGCGGCCACGGACGCGGCACCAGACTCCTCACTCCCCGACGAGATGACAACCTGGGAGGGGAGCTGGGCCTTGCGTCTCCGGCTGGCGGTGCGATCCCTGCCGCTTTGCTCCACAGCACCATCTCCGCCTTCTTCATCAGTTGATGCTGCAGACAGGGAGAGATAGAACACAGGCATCAGGCACTGTACAATGGTCTGATACACACATTACAGTTGTACATGAGTGGCAGTGTCAAACTTCAAACATGGCATCCCACTCCCCAACACACATGTCATTTCAACTCACACACATGAGCACATCAACAGGAATGTTGCACCAGGCAGCACCATCCATACACAAACAACAGCATGAGCTGCCGAAGGTGAGCCTGACGTCACATGCAACACGGGGAGTGCAGAACACATGCACACAGGCCACCAGACATACATGCATCTGTACATCTCCACCACTTGTCACTGTTATAACATCACCATCCCTGTCACATCTGGTAATCAGCTTCCTACATATCAGTGTCACATGCATCCATGGTGTATCACAGTTGCACACTTGTCAAATACACACACATGCAAATGTACATAGTGCAGATACATGCAGGTGGAAGCAGCATCCATGTGTGACACCACAACCATGCCACAGTACATACACAGGATTAAAAAAATGTGTGCACCCACACCTGCATTTGCCAATCATGCTTACCAAGACATACACAATAGATGTGTCTCACACATGAGAGGACTCACATGCAGCAGGCTGATGTCCCTGTACATACACATGCATACATGGCCCTACATAGACATATGTGCAACCTGCACACTCCTGCCATACCTCAACATGCACAGCATCCAATCAGTACACATGTACACTTACAGCTCGACTCCAGATGTGCCTGCCTCTCAAGGACCTGGAGGTGGAGCGCTGGGCGTATACATTCCAGGACCCTCATTTGGTTGTTGGTTAGGCAGATCCGGCACCCCTTGGCATCCGCTGCCTTCAAGAGGCACCGGACCTTGTTGACGGTCCTGGACCTGAAGTCCTCCCAGCGCTTCTGGACATGTTGAATGTCACGGACTGCCACCCCCTCCTCATTGATGGCAGCCACGATGTCCATCGAGATCCTCTTCCGTCCTTCATTGTCAGCGCGCGAACTTCCAAAGAGGGCATTATACTGCCCCAGGACTTGCTCCACCAGGATACCAACTTCACTGGCACTGAAGCTGGTAGATCTCTGCCTCTCTGGCTGGGGGTTGCCAGTGGTGCCAGATGGTGTTGTGTCTGACATGGCAACCTCAGAGGCAGGTGTAGGTGGGCAACTGGGTCCTGGGGCTGGGCTGTGGAGCGATGGTACCCCAGTCTGGAGTCTTCAGTTCCAGCAGGGGTGTTCAAAGCAACTGCACCCCTGCAGATGGCTGATGTGCAGGCACCAAATAGCAGGGCACGTGGGCAGCAGGCAGGCAGGCAGCAGCAGATGACAGGTGGGAGCGTGCTCGAGGCTCTGGGGGGCAGGATAATGGCCTTCTATGCAGGAGCATGGTCTTTCATGTGTTGTTGCGTGGCCAGCTTGATACGGAGTGATTTGGCATGTGAAAAAACTGCACATCAGCGTGTAATTTGAGGAAAGGCCCTTAGCGCGTAAGCGCGTCTGTGATGTGATGCGCGAGGGCGTTTCCCTCAACACGGGTGCATGTTTATTGAACACGTGCAAAAACTGCACATCCGGGTGTGACTGCGTGCAATTGGAGGAAAGGGCCTTAGCGCATACACACGTAAGAGACGTTGCACGTGTTGGCTGTCTTTAAAGGTACGCGTAGGACACGATTTTCTTGTATGTGCTTTTTGTGGAGAGCTAGCGGCGGATTCTTGTACTTCTTGTCAGTTCACACACGATATCTTCACAATGGTTCCAGTTCGTACTCCCTGTTTACTCAGACAGTGTTCAATTTTTCTTTTTGCGGGGGTGTTGCCAATGCGCACACACATGTCTTTTTCACGTTCTTTTTCCAGGCAGACAGTGAGTTGCACACGCATTTTCCAACTGTGGTTGCCCCTGTGTCTCACGTACCTGTTCAGAGGACATTGTAGGCTGCGTGTACCAGGCGTGCGCTTATTTTTGTGTTTCTGGGTGGCACAGTGTAGTGCGGGTTCGTTTTTCCACGCACGTGCTCTACCAGGGGTTGCGTGGACGTTAAATATTGTTTTCGGTGTGCCTGTGCGTTGCATGACCCGTCATCTTCCCCCAGCAATCACAGACAGCCTTGCTCGAGCACTAGGGTACAAATTCCATCTAGTACCCTACCCTTTCAGCCCAATTGCCCAGGACAATTGTTTACTGCAACTCCCATATGCATAACAACATCAGTGCCATGGTTGGGAGGCGACCAAGCAGTAAGGGAGGCAAAGGTGGCTGAGCTCAAACAGGTGGGCGCGGTAGGGGACATGGCCAGGAATGCAGGGTGGCCCAAGAGGCCAGTGTGTGGAGGACCAATCAGGGACACCTATGCCCCCCCCTCCAATGGTTGGGGGAAATGTAGCTGACACCATCCCAGCTCAGCCCTTGTTAAACCAGCCCATATTGTCAACAGAACCAGCACAGGATGACTCCCAGGCTGACTTCCGTGTCACCAAGTCTAAGCCACGTGTGGTGGTGAAAGTTGCTGTCACCAGGCCACGTGGATCTGGGTCAGTAATGTTATCTGCTGCCCCAAGTAGCCAGGGTGAGGAGGCTCCAGGGGCAGCTGCAGCTCAATCCACCCCAGCTCCGAGTCTCCCAGCCGGGACAGTGTTGGTCCAAGTCCATCACACCGAGGTTGGGCCTGCCAACATCACCCTGCAGCCAATGCCTGCAGTGAGACCTTTGGTCATTGTGCCTTTGGAAACTTCCAGTGCCCAGTCCACCTGCGCTTCTGCCCCTACCAACCATTGCTGCGTAAGCCACTCAGGGTCCGCACCACCTTCCAAGAAGAAGAAGGGTGCTCTTGCAGTACAGGCTGCGACCCCAGACATGGCTACACTCTCCGGCACATCAACGAAGCCTAGTTTCAATGACGCCAAACTAGATGCACTTGTGGGCTATGTGTCGGCCCATAGCCGCAAAATGGTGGTGACTGCAGGGTGCAAGACTACGCCTGCTCAACGTAGGGCCCACTGGCAGACCATCGCGGACTGCATTAGTTCCCTTGGATTCAGGAAGCGCACAGCTGATGATTGCTCTAAGCGGTGGAAGGACCTGAAACGCAGAGCAAAGAACAAGCTGGCTTCCAATCATGCCTCTACTCTGGTGACTGGAGGTGGAACTCCACCAGAGGACGACCAACTCACTGAACATGAGTCTGTCACTGGAGCCTTCATCACAGAGGATCAGATTCGAGGTGTGGGAGACCTACCAGATCTTGAAGCATTGACCGGTGAGTGCCCATGCATGTGTGTGCAATCCATGTGTATGTTGCTTGGGTGATGTGTTCTGATTGAGTGCCAGGGGAGGCTGTGTAGTCATGACTGGTATGGGTCACCGATGTGGTCCCTCCAAACCATTCCCCGGCCTTGGGTTTGGGTATGACAGTATCCCTTCTGACCACAGTTTCCAATTTGCATCTGATTACTGCAGTTGCCCTTCAACTGTCATCTTGCAACAACATTTTTCAAAATGTTTTCCTGTTCATTCAGCCTGATTGTTTTAATCCTTGCCATTTTTACCACATATTTGTTTGCCATACTGCCACAAATGTAACATACTTCAGTCATAGATTACACCCCACAATGGCCCACATTTATTACCTTGTTATGGGAATGATTTCACCATTCAGGCTGATTGAGTAATGTGCACCTACACATGGCCTGCACACAATCAATTTTGGGCCCTGTTTGAATGTTGAACATGACTGTTGTCTTCTGTCATGTTGAAGTGACCAACCATTGATGTATCCATCTGGCTGCCATCACTGTATCAGTGAACACTGGATTTGTTGCAGCGTGTGGCACATGCGTGTTGTGTCACACTATTTTGCATGTTTTATCTCATGATGTCCATCTCACATGGATGGGTGACAGTACTTATTTCCTACCATCTGGCTGTACTTGTCAAATGCACCATGGCTATGCTACGTACCATCTGTGTTCTGGCATGTGTCATTTATGTGTATTGGACATGCCACTCACAGGCTAATGTGTGATGCCAGTGCTATCCAGCATGCAGCACATGTGTTGCTTTTCCATCTTGGAGTCGTCAGTGTCTGCTTTTTGCCTCCCCTTCCAACTCATTGACAGTGCATGCATGCCAGGGTTATTGACATGTGGGACATGTGTCATTTATATACTGGATCTCTGCTTCGTCAGGCCTATGTGTGTGCGCTATGGTGCGCATGCCTGTTTCCATTTGTAATCTTTCATGTTTTTGCAGGTGATGAGGCACTTGATGCTGTTGAGGAGGAGGTGATGGTGCAGACCCAGGAGGAATCACAGCCACAACCGGGCACCAGTGGAGGATGTGGGGTGGTGGTGGGTGAAAACCCATTTCTCCTACAGTTCATGCTGTACACGGGTGTCTCTGGGTACACCTCCGGAGACCCCTATGAACCAGGTGCTGAATCGGACATTGAGAGATATGTGCCATCACAGGTGAGTGTTTCTGGCATGGATGCTGTTCTGTCCAACCCACCTGCACCGGGGGTAGACCCCTCTATGGGGATTTCAGTGTTGGAAAGTCCACCTGTGGCGGTTACGGATGCAGGGTCACACTCTACAATATTTGCTCCTGTTCCTGGCCCAGGAGATCAAAGGAAGAATGCATTCCTGCAGCCTCAGGCAGTTCCAGTACAGCAAGGTGCAGATCGCCTTGCCTCAAACAGGTGTGGTGCCCGCCAACGCGGTGGCTGTGCACCACCAGGCAATACTGTGTGGGAGAACTCCATGTACAGTATAGCAGCACAACAGGGGGCATTGTGTGAAATGATGGCTCAGGCAATGGATAGGGTGGCCACTTCCATTCTCCCTCCTGAAAGGCAGATGGAGCTCCAGCAGCAGGCAACAGAGTCCATTTGCCACTCACACAGGGAGGACATGTTGGCGTCCAACAGGGACCGACGGGCTGAACTTGAGGCTCTGTGCAAAGCCATATCTGTATAGTCACAGGCCCACAGGGAATCCCTGAGGTTAGAACACAGCTCCTTCAGAAATACTCTGAACTTGAGGTGTCCCGGAGTACAAGGGCAGAACAGCAGCTGGAGCAGCTGACACGCACACTCTCAGCTGAGCTCCAAGCAACCCGTCAGGAGATCCAGGCAGACGCACCCCTCCTGCTTCCCCTTTCCATGGACTTGCAAAGGGTGTGACCAAGTGACAGTAACTTACACAGTGACATTGAGCTCCCATAAGTTGTGTGGACAGTCGGTGGTCAAAACGGTGTATACATCCCTAGTGGGTATTGTTGTGGAAATCTCCACTGCATGGTGGATTTATGTATGGTTCTACATCCCTGACTTTTTTCTTATATACATGTACCTTCTTCATGTCTTAACAAGGCCATCTACTTTGCAGATGCAGTTCATGTTGTATGCAGTTCACTGATACATTTGCCTTCCAGCAATAATCTGCAGTTGGAAGAGGTCGATGTGCTGCCTTAGTCAGGTTGTGACACTTGCAATACTTTTCTTTTGTATTGTAATATATTGCCACTGTTTGACCATGTACTGATGTTTTCTCTTGCTGGTAAGTATTTGTTCATGTGTGTTGTTTTTGTATTCATTATTGAGAGCAAATTGTCTGTGGCCTGTTTCCATTTAGGACAGTGCACTTTGTGACACTTGTGTCATGTGTTGTACATTCATTTGGTTGCTTTCACATTTCATGCCATGCCATGGTATGTTGGGGAGGTATTGGGTGACATGGCACTATTTTGATGTGGTATTTTGCAAGGGGGTAGTCCTTCATGCTACATGAATTTGTGCCTTTTTGTGACACATCATTGGGTGTCTTTGAGTAGCTAGGGATGCACACAATGTAGCACTTCCAGGTGAACAATCTCAGGCTGGTATGGTTGTGACAGTTGACTGTCCCTTTTGTCATCATCATTGATTGCGAGCTGGTATGTGCCAGGCCTGTGTGCCCACTGCAGGGGTGGTATTTTAGGTGAAGTAATTTGCCACAAGCTGGGTCCGGGCTGCCTCACCACGTGCCCTTTAACCTCCCATGCGCAGCGGCCGTGCATGTGGTTGGGGATGTGGGGGCACCACCATGTCCACCGGCATGCCCCGCCGGGTTGCAACGTTGTGCAGGACACATGCTGCCAATATGATCCTGCACACTACTGGGGGCGCATGTAGCAGCTGCCCACCAGAGCGATCAAGGGAGTGAAAGCGCGACTTGAGCACTCCGAATGTGTGCTCCACTATGCCCCAGGTTGCAATATGGGCTGTGTTGTATTTTACCTCGGGTGGTGTGGTGGGGTTCCGAATTGGCGTCATCATGTAGGTGCTCAGAGAGTAGGCACTGTCCCCTGGGGAGATGATAATGGCTATCATTAGTGGGGTTTTCACATTACTCAGTGTCTGACATGCATGCATGTGCAGAGGCATTTATACTCACCAATCAGCCATGTGTCGCCATGCTGCCCAGCTTCCAGGCCCCGGTTTAGGGGTGACATTCTGAATATGAAACTATCATGGCTTGACCCTGGATAGTTTGCATATACTGAGGTGATGATTCCCTTGGCATCACATACTACCTGCACGTTGATTGAATGCCAGTGCTTGCGGTTTCAATAGATGTGCGCAGTGGCCCTGGGAGGACGTGCTATCAATGGCACCTAGCACTTTGGGGAAGTGTGCCACCCCGTAAAAGTCCTGGACCACGGCCTGCCTTTCTGCAGGTGTTCTGGGCATGTATATGTGCTTGCGGACTGAGGGGCGTGCAGTCATGATGGCCAACAACTGGCGTGACTGCGTGGCCTGTGACACCCCCCCACTATGGCACTTGTCCGCTGAAATGAACCAGTAGGCAAGAAGTGCAGAACATTGAGCACCTTTTCCAAGGGGCTCAGTGATTGCGAGCACAGGGTGGGTGATGTGAGGTCAACCTCCCACTCCCTCACCAGGTCTAAGATTACGTGTGGTGGAAACCTGTACCTCCCATACACCTGGTCATCAGGCATCCCAAAAAGGCTGGTCCTGGGTAAAAAGATGCAGGGCCTGGCTATCCTCCTCCTCCTGCGGTGTCCCACGACCACTGCTGCGAGGAACGGTATATTCATCGTAGCGTCTGAGCTTGTTTGTTGTTTGCAGGCACTTTTATGCTGCCGTTTACGCCTGCTTCCTGCTGGCATACGTGTTTCCGGATTAGTGCGTGTTTTTTTGGCGCACGACTTTCCCCTGTTCGATTCCATGAATACGTGTTGTTAGCGAGCATGTGGGTGTTGCGAGCATTTACCTCCTGTACTTCCCCCGTAATGCCCACATTTTCACGCGTTGTTCCCCATTCCACGTGTTACGCCCCGTGTTCTGCCCACTTTTCTTGTGTGCGCTGCGCTATGTGCGCTTTCCCTGTGCGCGTAGTGCATGCCGTTTAGTGACATGTGCGCCCGTGTGCACCACCAACGAATTTAGCACACATCCCAGGATTTACACGCGCAGTGCATTCCATGAATCGATGTGCGTGGCTTTTGCATGCGTGCACTGCGATTTTCACACTTGCGCTGCGATTTTCATGCTTGCGCTCCCCTTTTCAGCGCACATTTATTCCATGAATCGGCCCCTTAGACTTTTGGGGCAAATTCTGGATTTGGCAGTATTTTCTTACCGTGGCATTTTGGCAGTATTTTGGCAGTAAACTGGCGTTACCATTAGAAGTAGTTCAGTATTAACCTATTTTGGTGATAATATAGTGTTAGCTTATATTGGCAGTCATTTTTTGTGGTATCTTGTTTTTGTGGTATAGTGATGAGAATGTCCTTTATACTACCGTCCCATAATACTACAAACTTCCCTTGCCATAATTGGGATACCCCTTGGCTGACTATGAAGAACCCCTGGACCTAGCACACCTTCAGGGAACCCAGTGAGTTTATTCAGAATGCAACATATTGCATTTAGCTCATGTTACTGACTTATTTAAAACCAGTAACGTATGTGCCTTAGATGACACTTCAGCATGCACAGAAAAGCCCATTCACACACACTCTATCTGTCTCATCTGTATGTATTTACTCTTTTCACTAACATTGTCCCAGATGGTAAATGAGGTAACACATTTTTTTACCACAGTGGCATAACACTAGGATCACCCCCTGACTTTCCCACTGACAGAATGATCATCAGAGGCAGAAAATAAAACACAAAAAACAATCAATAGCCTTGTTCTGTTTTCTCTTTTTTTATGCTGTTACTGTTTGATTACCACTATTATGTTACACTAACAGAAATGTAAAACAATACATTACATGATATCACAGTTACATGTTCTTACCAACAGCGAAGACAGCTTTGTGCCTCTAAAAGATAAAAGAATACAAACACATTGCAACATGGAACATTTTTTACATGTGGTGTGCAACTCTGTTTACCCAGTGCAGAAACGCAGAGAAAGCGATTTAATTTTTTTTATTTTCAAACCTAATCTCACTACACTGTCTGCTAAAAAATACAATGCATATCATACATTCTCATGCTCCTCATTTTTAAGACCTGACTCACCGGAGTATGCAAGGTTTGAATTTTGGGCTGTCAGACCTTATCTGTACGAATCCCACACAGTTCACGGACACAACCTTTGGAATTTCATTCACCCCAAAGCCAGGACGACACTCTCTCTCTCTCTGCCCCGTCTTCAGTCTCTTCCAGCAGCAGCAGCCCCGGACACACCAACCCACAGTCTGCTGACAGGAACCTTATCTCGGACTGACCAGCCTATACCCCAGTCCAGCCGATTAAATCTCTTCTGCCTGTCTGTCAAACTTAAATCAGCCTCTTCTCACGTGGTTCTGCCACCCATTGATTTTTACCAATCACATTACAGGGGTTTTCATGTAACAAGTCATTTCCTGCGAGGACAATGGAAGTACTCAGCCTGCACAAAAAAAAAAAAACTTGCACAAAACAAACAACCCTTCTTCTTTTTTTTCTATTGTGCATCTCCCCATGGAAAAACACAAAATGAAATGACTTTGAAACAATGCCTACCGAACTGCATTATAAAGTTAATTGGGACAGTTAATTGGTTAGGTGACTTTTTATCTTTTTATAAGTTGTTAGTTCGTTACATATTTCCAATGCAGTTCCACACAGATATAAAAGAATTCAATTTGTAAAAATGCACGTTTCTACATTTTAAAACTGCCCCTTTTACTGAATGCTTTTGAAACTAAACCACAGTTTATTGGCTTGCTGCTAAAAACATTTTGCTAAATGTTTTTAAAAATAATACTCATTTTATTGGCTTGTTGCTGAGAAAAGCTGCCCCTTACACACATTTTGAAATAGCTGCTTTCACATTCTGCCAATGAAACACCCATTTTTGCATCCCTTGGAATCTGTACACACCTACTGTTGTTTACATTACTATTTGCATGAATGCATCCCTACATACCCCTCCTTTTTCTGACAATTATGACTGCTAGCAAAGTCATAATTGGAAGACACGCATCAATTTCTAAAATGTATGTGTTAGCGGATATCTCTCCTTCCCTATTGTCGCTAATAGCATGATTAATCTCCTCATTTTTATAGTCAAACAATCAGCCATCCGCTCAATAAAATCACCAAAATTGCCAGACACACCATAGTCCATTCCACCCAGGTTCCCCTCTTGAATGTATCTATTTCAATGACGCCCAAGCTACTCACAGTGATGTTATTTTTTTCTCAGGTTCATCTTAATGGTGTGCCTTTCCCTATGGTTAAAAAAAAAATCCACATCTGGGTCAATCAGGAATAAGTCCTTTTGAAAAAAAGGAATATTCTCCACCTGGCTTTCCCATATATCATTAGCAAAACGGTACAGAGTTAAACCCCCAATTGAAACAATTGTGTCCTTTGGAACATATTTGTAAAATGCATTGTACTTTAGTTGCTTGACAACAAATGTTCTATGATTCAAATGGGTAATTGTGTAATTCTTCAAGGAAGTACTGACCAACCATCTGTTCTTAATCAGCTTAGCCTGTGATAGTTCCACACTACCCAAATTGCTAATGACCACTTCACAACCGCCCGATACCCCTGGATCAGGTTTCAAACCACAAATAGCATCTGTAGCATCAGGAGCAAACGGTTTACCTAGACAAATTTGGGATCAAGAAAACGTCAGGTTCCCAAGATTGAAATGCCACCACCTCTGGGGTTTTTATCTTAACATATTTATCTTTTTGCCAAAATCCCACATTGTGTACCAATTTTGTCTGGTATATAAGTTCAGGAGCAATATATGGAACACATAACAAAAACCCAATCTCCATTCAAATTCACATATAGGGGCATTGCGCTCCCCATTTCATATGCAATTTTAACCTGCATCACCTCTACCTCTCTTTGAGTAATCCCTGCCATCATTTGATTAATAATATCAGATGATACAAAATACAATGGTATATGCCCCAAAATGTAATGCATACTTTCAGTCTGTTCATTTAATAGAACAGCAGTCTCATTTATAAATTTTATTTGCTCATCCAATCCGTCTCTAATTCCATCTAAGGTCCTTTTGGATTATGTCCAGGCCGTGGGTCAACTGCTGTGCTTTAGCACTTAACGTCCCCACCGAGATTGCGTTGGTTGTAGACATTGTAATGCCCACTACAGCCCCAATAATAGTCATTACCACGGATGCTACAAGTAATACAGCCCCCTTTTCCCCCCTTCTTTTCTTTATATCAGATGAATTTACAGCTGCATGGCAATGGGCTTCATTACGACTATGGAAGTAGCCGTGCCGCTTTTAGAGGCATGGCTATCCCCATACTGGGTACCGGGTCCGGGTTCCCTGGATGGGGAAATACCAGGCCATTCC
Organism: Ambystoma mexicanum; assembly: GCF_040938575.1. Taxonomy (NCBI): domain Eukaryota; kingdom Metazoa; phylum Chordata; class Amphibia; order Caudata; family Ambystomatidae; genus Ambystoma; species Ambystoma mexicanum. Next base: position 197,565,213 of record NC_090938.1, read on the forward strand.
GACCTTGGAGGGCCTGGTATTTCCGCATTCAGGGAACCCGGACCTGTTAGGGAGAATTCTCCTTCTAGGGCTAATTTCCCTCACCTAGTGAGTTCCCCAGCAGCTTTGCTGGATTTCTAGAGTTTATTTTTTCCACCTGGTAAGAGTGTACATCCTTTTTCCACTCTTACATGTGTTTTGGCCTATGTGTTTTTACTCATTGTGTGATCTTGGGCACTGGAGCACACCACTCCAGGTGCCCCTGTTCTTGTACTGGTTACACAGCACCTTTAGTGTAGTAACCCAGGGTTGTCTTTAAGACTTCCCTCTGACTCCATTTCGCTGGGGCTGACTACTGTCTCCCAGAGAAAGGTAAAGTTGCCATTTACTTAACATAGTCATTTTTACCACAGACCCAGTACACCCCATCATACATGGAGTCCTGGAAAGGGCTCATCTGTGCCCCTTTTCTGTCTGTACCTCCCTGAGCATTGTTTCGCTCTTTTAACATTTACACTTGGCTGGTGGCAGTGGTATCTACCTTAACTTAGCGATTATATTAGATAAACGTGGTACTGTTCTTGGCTATTATATTAGCCTCGAACATAAACCGCTTGACCAAATCGTCTTTCTTTTGGCTCCGGTTGGGTTTATTCGCCATTTCTTTTTGTTAAAGTCCTTGTTTTGTTTTACTTTGTGCAGCAAACTAGGTTCGCCTTCTTTGTTCACCGTCTTTTGGCGGGCTTCTGCTGAGAAGCCCTCCTCTTGGTGCATGGGTGTCTAGGTAGACTGAATGTGGGGAAGGGGTGTAGACACCCCCTGCACAGGGTATCCTAGGAAACTCAGGTACTAAGTGTGCTTTTGCCCCGGTAGCATTTCATGTCACGATACACGTTTATTGAGTAGACCGAACTGTCAAAAAGTGATCGCAACCTTATCCGCTGTATCGTGTTTTGTTCATAACACCGGTTCATTCAAACACAGGGTACTTACCTTGAGACGTACTGTACAAAGTGAATTGGTTAGTTGTATTATATTTAACGTGTGGTTTTGTTTAAAGTTTAATAGAGGTGTTGTGTTTATAACTGACGTTTGGAAATAAATGTACTTATATTTTTTTCCTGAAACCTTGAGTCAGTGTTTGCTTGAGTCACAGTAATTGCGGTCCCTTTGTGTAATCTCTGCTACTGCTCATATACTCTTGAGATATGTTTTTGAAGGAACTTTTGGGTTGATATCACTTAGAACCCCCGCGACCTGATTAAATGCAATGCAAAAAAAAAATTCCTTTTGACTTTTCCAAACCTAAACATCCATCCCTTATCCCCTACCCTCTCTCTCTGTGAATGGGAAACTGAAATGGAAATGCATACGTTTAAAAAATGCCATTTGCTTTTGTTTTCTTCTCAATAATGTTTGATTGCATTACTTAACTTTCTTTTCTGGATATTCCGTTTTACCTTGATTTTTACAATGTGGTTTGGTACATGGCGATTGGATAGTGCATTTATTATTTTCACTTATGATGGGTCATAATTAGATAAGCCCTGATTTGAGAAAGGCACCTTGCCGAAACACGTGTAATCCATAGGGCAGATCAATTAAACTTCCTTATCACACAACAGCAATTGGACTTAGTCTCTAGCATAATTTTTTTCTGGCGCTGTAATAAGGTGTGACCACAGCAGCCTGGGTTCCTACTCTTGAGATAAGTCTGGCTGCTCTGCTACTGCTACCACTATAACTTAGTAGTACAGGCTTGTACCAAAGGTAAACTTGTATTGCCACCTATGGTCTTAATTGTGTGTAGTGGTCCCTAAGGGCACTGCACAGGATTCTGCCTAACACTGGTGTACAGCTGTGAGGATTTGGAAGTAGAGTGATTACACTTAGAGTACTGCTATTGCTTGGGTTCAACTAACCACAAGGCGAACACCACTAAATCTATTTAACTGAGAAATCATGTCAAGAATGGAAAACTACACAAAGAGAGTCTTTTACTCTATACTGCTGAGGTTCTTAGAACCATGTGCAGGGATAAGAATCTCTCTGGTAAAGGAATGAAATCTGAACTGGTTGCAAAGATAATGGGAAAAAGTCTGGAGAGTGGGTCAGAAGGGCCTGCCACTCCAGCCAATGTGGATTTTGATGTTTCTGATTCTGAGAGTGTTAATTTAGAAGAAGTAGATGAGTCCTTACTAGGAAACCCTACTACTCCTTTGCCTGCTCAGAATGCACAACCTCTGTCCACAGGGAGCCCCACAGGTCCTACACTTACTCCTAAATTTATTGCACTTGAGAAAATGAGACTTGAATTAGAAGTGAAACGTATTGATGCACAAACTGCCATGAAACATCAAGAGTTAAGGCTCAGAGAAATGGAGCTGAATCATGAACTAGAAATGAAGAAACTGTCTCTAGAAAATGCTTCTCTCCCAGAGTCTTCTAGGTCTTCCAGCCCTAAGAGACACCGTATGTCAAAGGATATGATTGGTATGTATGAGACTAAACTTGATGTTTTGGATTGGGTAGCATTGTTTGAGTACAATCATGGGATTCAAGGTATATCAGGGAATCAGTTGATTACTTGGCTTTTCTCTAGGCTTCCCCCTGTTGCAAGTGATGCTGTAATGGAGTTGGGGGAGGAGGATAAGCAAGATTATGAGTGTGTGAAACTAGCATTAATAGCTAGGTTTGGGAAGACGCCTTCCCAGTATCTTAAGAGGTTTAAAACCCGCAAAAAGCATGATGGTACCCCTTGGGCTACCTGAGTGTGTGACTGTTTGAAAATCGTAGATGGTTGGGTTAAGGGTTACAAAGTGAACACTTATGAAGGTTTGAGGAATCTTGTAATGTTGGGGTCTATTTTTGATGCCTGCTCTCCTGAGCTTAGACAGCACTTGGCTGATTCAAAGGAGATAGATCCTAAGAAGTTAGCTAAGGCTGCTGACTTGTGGGTTGCCAACAGGGCTATTCACAAGGATTCTGGGGCAACTCAGAAGAAGGAAGAGGGAAAGCAGTCCAAGAAAGACAACAAGGAGAATTCCAATATGCCCATTCAAAAGAAGACCCCAAACATAACCAGGGTAAGCCACAGGTAAACCGAATCAGGCTAGTGTCCCATCTGGTTCCACACCAGATGGAGGTCAGAGCAAGCCCGCATTCCAGAGAGCATTTGGGAAATGCTTTGTTTGTGGATTGCCTGGCCATGTGAAAGGAGATCCCAAGTGTAAGGTTAAACCTTCAGGGATCAACACTGTCTCCTTAGCCTTCTCCCAGGTGGATGAAGTACCTATGACAAGTGGAAACTTTCAGCTACTAGCTGATGAGCCCATGAGAGTCTCAGCTAGTGTTTCTTTAGTGTCCTTGGGTCGTTGGGAACAGCAGAACTTAGATGTCTATAACTCAATCCCAGATAATACTAAAGAGTATTACAAAGATAGTGTTCTTGTGAATGGTCAGGAAACCCCTGCCATCAGAGACACTGGAGCCAGCATCACTGTGGTTGATGAATGTTTTTTCAAGGTGGAGGATGTTGCTAAGGCACCCAAACACCTAACCAAGTTAGCTGGAGGCCCTGTGCAAATGGTTCCCCAGTTACCAGCTCTCATCCAGTGTAATGACATGACTGTCAGGATACCTGTAAGTGTGTAAAATAACGTACCTGGGAGGGTCCTGCTGGGTAATGACCTTAAAACTCTTGGAGTTGTGTCTAGTACCCCTAGGCCCCCCAGCAGAAGGAAGCAGGAGCTCACCAGGTCTGCAAGGGAGAGAACCTTAAGAGGCTCTCCTGGGGACATGATAGAGGAAGCTATCAACCCAAGTCCGAAGGACTTTGCAGGGCAAGAAAAGACAAATGGGAAACCTAAATCTGCCAGTAAGAAACCAGCAAGCACTCCTGTGCCCACGAGGACATCTCCGAGAATGTCCAAAGTCACACCTGCGACTCCCACACCAGCTGAGGCTGAGTGTGAGGTTCAACCCTGTATGGTCAAACTAGATACTGAGGAATCAGATCTAGAAGAAGGTCTTACCTTGGTAGGAGATCTTGACCCTGTTGACCATCCTGAGCTGCAGTCTTTACTGGCAGAAGGTGGACCCAACAGGGAGGATTTCAGAAAGGGACAAAGAGCGTGTCCTACCTTGGAAGGTCTTTGCCAACAGGCCACTTCTCAGCTCAATGGGACTGAGCCTGGGAAGTATAGGTTGCACTGGGAATATGGCCTCTTCTACAGTGAACCAACTGAGTCAACTCCTGGAGACTACAAAAGACTGGTATTACCTCTAGTGAACCGACTCCAGTTTCTGCAGTTAGCCCATGAGGTACCTTAAGAAGACCAAGGAAAGGCTATCTCTGCACTTCTACTGGCCTAAAATGGGCACAGAATTAAACAAATTCTGCAGAAGCTGCCACACTTGCCAAACCTCTGGCAAGAGTGGGTCCAAGAATGTGGCACCCTTAGTGCCTCTCCCAGTGGTGGGAGTCCCTTTTGAGAAGGTGGGGATTGACATTGTTGGTCCTCTTGACCCTCCCACATCATCAGGCAACAGGTTTATCCTGGTTGTAGTGGACCATGCCACTAGATTTCCTGAAGCCATACCTATGAGGACTGTTATGGCTCCAGCTGTGGTTAAGGCCCTACTTGGTATTTTTACCAGAGTAGGTTTTCCTAAGGTGGTGATATCTGGCAGGGGATCACATTTTATGTCCCACTACATGCAAAATATGTGGAAAACCTGTGAAGTTACCTACAAGTTCTCAACGACCTACCACCCCCAAACCAATGGACTGGTACAGAGGTTTAACAGAACTATGAAGAGCATGATAGGTGCTTTAGAAGAACCCCTTAGAAGAAAGTGGGACCTTCTACTGCCATGCCTTCTCTTTGTTTATAGAGAAGTCCCTCAGGAGGGAGTAGGATTTAGTCCCTTCAAACTTCTCTATGGCCATCCAGTCAGAGGTCCATTGGCCCTGATTAAGGAGGGGTTGGAGAGTGCTCCTTCCCCCAAGCCAGTCAGAGAGACTGACTATATGATAGGTCTCCGGAGGAGAATGTCACACATGATGGCAGAGACAAGTGATAACTTGAGGGCTGGTCAAGCTCTGGTCAAGCATTGGCATTATCAGAAGGCTAAAATGGTTGAGTTTACTCAAGACCAGCTTGTTCTTGTTATGGTCCGCACAAGGCAGACGGACTTGCAGGACAAATGGATAGGACCCTTCAAGGTTTTGGGTAAACTTGGAGAGGTGAACTATCTGGTGGATTTAGGCAACCCTAAGGAGGCTCCCAGAGTCTTTCACAGCAACCGTTTAAAGGCTTATGTCTCTAGACCTGACATAGGAGCTCTGCTTCTAGCTCCAGCTCAGGAGGAGGAGAAGAGTGAACCTCTGCCTGACTTCCTCAGAGGCTTACCTTTAGATGAGCAAGTGGAAGGAGTTAATCTCTCTTCCAGTCTCACATCTGACCAACAGGATGAGTGCAAGTTACTATTAAATAAGTTTGCCTCCCTGTTCTCACTTTGACCAGGCTTGACCCTTTGGGGCCAGCATGACATAGACACTGTTGACTGTTTACCTGTCAAAAGCAGGGGGTACAGAATGTCAGACAATATCGGATCCCACATATGGAATGAGGTCAACAAGATGCTTGAACTCAGGGTTGTAGAGCCCTCTACTAGCCCATGGTCTAGCCCAGTTGTGCTTGTACCAAAGGTAGTATCCAAGGAGTTGAGATTCTGCATGGACTATAGAGTTCTAAATGCAGTCACCACGACTGATGCCCATCCTTTGCCTAGGACAGATGAGCTGGTGGATAAACTTGGTGCAGCCAAGTACCTCAGCACATTTGACCTAATGTCAGGCTATTGGCAAATAGCCCTGACAGACCATGCCAAGGAGAAAACTGCATTCTCCACTCCAGCTGGCCTCTACCAATTCAAGGTGATGACTTTTGGATTAAAGAATGCACCTGCTACATTTCAGAGGATGGTCAATCAAGTTCTGAATGGGATGGAGGACTTCTGCATGGCCTACTTGGATGACATTGCAGAGTTCGGCCCAACATGAAAAGAACATATTGAACACCTATCTTATGTATTGCAGGCTCTGGAACAGGCCCATCTGACCATAAAGGCAAGCAAATTTCAAATTGGTCAGAGTTCAGTGGTCTACCTTGGGCATGAGGTAGGAGGAGGTGAAATAAGGCCATTGCCAGGCAAAGTACAAGCTGTACAAAACTGGGCCCCCCCTACTACTCAAACCCAAGTGAGAGCCTTCTTAGATCTCACTGGGTATTACAGGAACTTCAAAGAGAACTATGGGACCATGGCTTCTCCCTTGAATGTCATCTCCTCTCCCACATTTTCTAAAAAGGTCAGGTGGAATGAGCAGTGCAATCAAGCCTTTGAAGGTATAAAGAACGCCCTTTGTCAAGCTCCAGACCTAAGAGCTCCTGACTACCACCAACCCTTCATTGTACAAACTTATGCTTCTAATGTAGGTATAGGTGCAGTCCTTAGTCAACTGGATGAGAAAGGTAGGGAACACCCCATTTGTTTCATCAGCAGGAAGTTAAAGGATCCTGAAACAAGGTGGGCAACAATAGAAAGAGAATGCTTTGCTATTGTGTGGTCACTGAAGAGGTTTAGAACATACTTGTATGGATCTACCTTAATCATTCAGACTGACCACCAACCCTTCAGATGGCTGATGCAAATGAAAGGGGAAAACCCAAAATTACTCAGATGTCCAATCTGCCTGCAAGGATTTGATTTTTCCATTGAGCACAGAGCAGGAAGTCACTGCCAAAATGCTGATGGTCTCTCTAGGATGTTTGTAACCGACTAGAGGTATTGAAAGGGGCCCCTAGGGGTCCCTTACGTCTATGGAAACAAGGCGAGTCACCACACACGATAGATACGCCAGACACAAGGTTGTATTCCCAAAGCTAGGGTTTATTGCAAAGCAAAAAGTCTCAGTTGGCCAACTCGGTCTCACGCCCCGCGACGTGTATCTCTAGACCTCGAGGGACACAAGAGAGTGAATTACGTACATCAGTTACATATATACAAAATGCATATCAAACAATCAGCTATGACATGTTTAACACCCCCCTTTATTGGGTTTATTTGAACTCGGTGTGATGATGGACACTTTCGACAACTATGACACCTTCAAATATCTATTCTAGTAACAATTTGCAATTTGTGAGTGCGGAGGCATCTTTCAGTTGTTGAACAGAACACAGCGCTTCTGTTCTTGGAAGCTAGCTACATACGAGGGAAGAGTTGCATTCCAGACCTCGCTATCTATGAGGTGCTATTCTTGTCCTGGGAGCCGATACCTCTAACAGGGCTCAGCAAAGGGGGGCCGCAAGAAGAGCATAATTCAAGCCTTTAGCTGCTTTATTCTAATATATTCTACCATATAACGAGACTGGCAGGCAGCTGCGAAATGATTAAATGCCCTGCAGCTCTGCTTCAAGGCTACATTCGGGAGCGAGCCGGGCATTCTTCCTGGCGCTGCCTACGTTGTGTTTCAACAAACTCTTGTTATCCTCGCGGCCCTGCGGCCTTGTCCTTTCACGTGCTGACAACAATGTTTTACAGTCGAGCAGTGTAAGCAGAAAATGTACTGCGAAGCAATAAGAACAGAAAGCAATGAGCAATGGTTAGAAAACAAAATGGCGATTCTTGTTACATCAAAATGGCCGTTCATTGGCAAACTCGGAAACCTATATTCTGTCATATCGTGCATGAGACGATTGGCCCACGGCCATCAAAATACGTTTGCCGTTACATATGAGAGGTATCCATTTTTCTAGACTGACAAACCCTCCTTTGGCCGTATGCCAAACATCTCATTCATTTATTGTATCCTCCTCTTATGATGATAAGTCTGAAGTACTTATGTCAGAATTTCGCATGCTATTGTAAGCATCATCATCTTCATTAATATCTATAGCCATCAATTATTTATTTTAGTACATCCCTCAGTTACCTCAGCGCAAACTATTGGTAGGCAGTGTATGCAACAACAGCACGTTATGAATATTCCAAACACCACTACTAATATCGAAATCAACTTCCATCCCCAAGAACGCAGTATTCCCCAAAACCAAGACCCTATTCCCCAGCCTCCTTCTCCAGTAGGGAGTTCAGAACTGAGGACATGCATTTTCTTTATTGCTTCAAAGATTGTAGGGGAATAGATATCTACAAATACACAACACGCTGATCCCACTATTTTGTAAATTCCCCCACGATCAACCAGGATCACATCGAGAGCCATTCTATTTTGCAGCGCCATTAACCTGATTCCTCTTTCTTCCAACGTCATGTTAAATAGTATATCTGTCGTTGTGTTTATGGTATTTTTTAGTATTCTGGATAGCTGCCTTACATTATAGGAGTTCACTATCTGCCCCAAGAATGGAATGAATGATTTTGCTACGTCAGTTGCTATCAAAACACCTTCGCTACTCCTTTTGCCTCTAGATCTGGATAGTCTGGCCATGTCTGCTGTTTCTAAGAGGAACACTCCTGGGAACAGGAGACCTAGGTAACATGTACCTCCCCAGTTTCTGGGCAACCAAGGATATGCTTTCTCTCGGCATATAAAATAAACTGGATCTCCCACATATACTGGTTCTATTTCCCATTTCAATACCACTGTATTCATGCACCCAGTAAATGTTCCGACTGAAAAGAAGCCTTTCTTTTTTAGACAAAAAGGGAAAGTTCTTGGGTTATAATTCACCGGGTAAGAAGGGGAACTGCATCTTTGTCCCCATCTGTTCTTACACGAAACGTCATCACAGATGTTTTAACTGGTGGGGACAATCTATCTTGTCTATTTTGTCGGGTTATCTTTCGCGTACTTTTCCTCGTAGGCTCTGGGGCCAGTACTTGTGCTTTATGGAATATGGAACAACACACAGGATTCATTATTATTTCCTCAAACTCATTCATGTTGGTTCTGTCTAATTGACCCGTACTACTCTCATTCCATTTCCCATAAAACATTGCACCTAAAGATGCACTACATGCAGAACTTAATGGTAATGGCTGTACATACCAATCTATTCCCTTCGCAGCATGCTGTGGTAAATGGGCACATACCCAGCAATTTGTTTTCTTCAGAATTGCATGTGTCATGTTCATAATTAATAACAACGTGTTGTTACCAAACCCTTCCCTGTGTCTTTCTTCCATTGGGGACAGGGTATAAGTAATCACCTGAACTGGGCTTTCAGTAGTGGATATATTAACTATTGGTAAAAACATTCCTAATGGGTGTATCGATTCCACATACCATAATACTAGGGCTGTCATTATTGGTGCTACCACACTCATAAAGCACATAATTATTGTCAGTGCCAACATACAATTCTTTTTACCATGTGTTTTTCTTAAGCTTACAGTCTCTATAATTGACTCATTCTCAGCAGTGGTGCAAGAGGAGGCTGGAACTGGTCCCGACATGTTTCTCATCGTCCTTCTTCTTCCTTATTATAGTTCGTCATGGATATCTTTCTTCGTTGCACTTGCTCTGATGTCAATAAGTTCAACAGAATTGTCACAGTTCAGTTCTGCCAGTCCTTTATAGCCTGGATTTGCTTATTTATTTTTAGGCAAGATCACTTGTCCTTTCTCATACTGCTCAGAGGACTTTTGATCAGTTATCTTATTGCCTTAGTACCATGTGCGCCCAGCTTGTCCACTCCGGTTCAGGACACATGTACTTTTTATGATCGCACTGAGGAGCCGCGTGTCTTGAATTGTCCGACTTGCACAATTCTCACGCTCTTCTCCTCTACACCTCTAGTTCCTTCTCCGTCCATGAGCAGAACCAGAGGTTGATATAAATGCCAAAGAACTGTGGATCACTTTGTCTTTCGAGGCCGCAAATTGTATCACCTCACTCCTGGTATTGTGTGATCCGTGAACAGTGCCGGTGCACTTCCAGATTCAGGCTCAAAGTCAGCCTGTGGCGCTACTGCAGGTGCTGGTGTGCGCCGCGCCAGTGATGCAGATTCGGTCTTTGGCGTGCTGGCAAGTGCTGGTGGGCGCCAAAGGGGTACACTTTTAGTTTCTGCTGGTATTTGCAAGGCAGATTTCGTGTTGGCCAACAGTGATGTCAATTCTGCTGGGCAACGTTGGGGCACTCTTTGCCCTTCCCCCTTTTTGACAGTCATCTCAGGCTTTGTTTCGAGTTTCACTTCTCGTTTGGGCAGATTAGGTGGCGGTTTACTGGCAACAGTTTATTCCATTTCTGGGACCGCTATCTCTTTCCGGTCCTCTGGGTAAGGCATGTCTTTCAGTGAAGTTGGAATCTTTTTGGCATGGTGGCATGGATCCACGACTTCCGTCAATCCACCCGTATCGCTGTCTGCGTTGCCAAGAGTACTTGATAGGGGCTGCGCCACCTGGGTGCTAACAATGACTTTCTTTCAAAATTTTTAAGCAGCACCCAGTCTCCTGGCTCCAGCGCGTGCCCCGGACCTGTGTATCTCACTGGTAATGCCTCCTGCACCTGCTGATGAATCAAACGCAATTTCTGCATTAAAAGGCCACAATAAGTACTAAGCACAGGATGTTCTACATCTCTGAGTTGTTTTGGCTGAGGTGTGCACCAAACATTTGCCAGCATCCCCATTACGATTTCATATGGGGAGAGCCCAGTTTTAGCCTGTACAGACATACGCATGCATAATAGCGCTATTGGTAATGCATCCACCCAACTCAAATTGCTTCCCGCACATATGTTGCTGATTTTTGACTTGAGAATCCCATTGTGCCTCTCCACAAGACCGGCAGAACTCGGTTGCCTTTAACCATGGAATCTCTTATGAATCTGAAGACCCGCACATATCTGTAACACCACTGCACCCACAAAATGTGGGCCATTATCTGACCATAAGACACGGGGCAAGCCAAAACAGGAAAAATATTCTTTAAGCATTGCTTTTGCCGTGCTCATTGCTGTGCAGTCTTTTAAGGGATATGCCTCCACCCACTTACTGAATGCACAGATCATCACTAAGACATATTTCAAATTTTGGCATCCCTCCATCTCTATGAAATCAAAATGGATCACCTCAAAAAGCATAGAGGGTGGTCCAAAACTGCCTATTGGAGTCACTGTTCCCTTTCCTACATTGTGTTGTAAACTCGTGATACTGTTCTGCACCAACCTCTGTGCATTCTGCTTTATGTTTACATTCTGCCATACTGTAGATAGGTGCTGTACTATCTTTTTCGCACAGATGTGAGTAGGGCTGTGGGCCATTGTGACCATTGCAGTCACATATGAATTTGGCAACATCCAGTTTCTAGTTCCCTTGTCCACCCAACAACCCTCCAGATCTAACTCAGCAGAGCCCTCTGCCCACCCTTGTATTTCCTCGGCCGTAGCTTCGGCCTGCATTTCTTTGACAGTGGCAACTCCATTTTATATCATACAGGGTACTTCCTTAGTCTGAACCGTCATCATTTTGGTATTTAAATCAGTGGCAGTTTGTTTCGCAATTCTGTCTGCAAACGCGTTTCCCTCTCCTACTTTGCATGTTACCTTCTTGTGTGCCTCGCATTTCACTGTTGCTAGGCACTTTGGAAGCATGAGTGCAGACAGCAATTGTACAATCAAAGGGCCATGTTGAATTCTGGCACCATGTGATGTCAAAAACCCTCTCTCAGCCCAGAGTCGACCAAAGTTATGAACCACCCCAAAAGCATACTAGCAGTATATATATTCACATTCAAATTTTCAGAAATCTCGCAGGCTCTGGTCAATGCCATTATGTCTGCGTCTTGTGCCGAGTTGTAGGAGATTCTTTTGCTTTCTACAACGCTCTCTAGGATAGTGATAGCGTACGCGGCAGTTGTCGTGCCGTCAGTTAATTTAAAACATGAGCCGTCACAAAATAACTCTCCATCTGGCTTTTTCTGTGGGGTATCACTTAAATCAACTCTCCCTTGGTTTCTTCCTCAGTGACCATTAAGCAATCATCGGGGGGGTGATTTATTCTCCCCAATTTCTTTTATGGATAGTGGTATTAATTCTGCAGGATGCAAAGCGCTACACCTCATAATTTGGATATGGGACGCGAACAAGATAATCTCATATCTTGTCAATCTAGCAGAGGTGAGGTGTTGCGTCTGTGTTCTATTTAATAGAACGTCTATGGCATGTGGCACCATCAGAATTAAAGTATGTCCCTTCCGTTTGTTTCACTGACGCAGCAGCCGCCGAGTCAGATCACAAACGTCGTGGTAGTGCGCACTCTACAGGGTCCAGCGCAGAAGAAAAATAGTCACATGGCCTATTTCTTCCACCTTGTTCCTGTGTCAAAACCGCCAATGCACATCCTTCACTTTCACACACAAACAGTCTAAAAATCTTCTCATAATTCGGCGTGCCCAAAACTGGAGCCGAACATAATGCAGTTTTCAATTGATCAAATGCTTTCTGACATTCCTCATCCCACTGTAAAGGCATAACCGCATCCTTTCTAGTCAAATTCACCATCGGTTTCACAATTAACGCAAAATTACCAATCCATTGTCGGCAATATGAAGCCATGCCTATTATGGCTCTGACTCCTTTCTGTGTCTTTGGAATAGGCATACAAGAAATACTTTCTATGCGTTCTGGCATTAGCCTTCTCCCTTTTTTTCGAAAGTAGGTAGCCCAAATAGGCCACCTCCTTTCGATTATATTGAAATTTCTTCAAACTAGCTTTATGGCCATGTGCCGCTAGGTGTGACAGTAGTAATACAGTGCTTTCTTTACAAATCTCCTCTGTGTCAGCAGCTGCCAATAGATCATCTATATATTGCAAGAGTACACAACCCACTGGTAATTCTAGCATGTCTAGCTGCTCTTTCAATGCTCTACTGTAAATACTCGGACTTTCCGTGTAACCTTGCGGAATCCGCTTGAATCTAAATGATTGGCCTCCTAATGTGAACGCAAACAAATATCTGCTGTCCTTGTCCACCAGAGTGCTAAAGAACGCATTTTTTAGATCAACTACACTAAAGTATTCTGCTAAAACAGGTATCATTGTCAATATTGTAGTGACATCTGGCACTAAAGGAAATTGTGGATCTACTACTTTGTTTAGCGTGCGCAAATCAATTATAAAACTGTATGGTGTTTCATTGCCTCCTTTTTTATAAAATCTGTAACAATACTCTTCAATCCTTTCTCACCTTCAGTCGAAATTCTGCATTGGGGAATTCGCGGTAGGGTAACACCTTCTTTCAAAATGATCTTTACTGGCTCTATTTTCAAGCATCCTACATCGTTGTCATGCATTGCCCATATACAGGTTGGCACTTTACTTAGTTCTTCTGGTAAAGTTTCAGACATGAATTCTGACACAGGGGCATCTTGTGGCCAAATCGTTAGGAACACCCCGTCTGCCGTGCAATGTATAACGGAACCTAATTTTTTCAACAAATTTAATCCCAACACGTTTTGCCCACAATTTTCTGTTAAAAGAAAAGAACAATGTTCAGTGAATGGTCCTATAGTAACTGGGACTGGTTGGGACACTGGGTTTATGACTGGTGTACCTGTGAACCCTACGGAAACATTATTTTGCCCTGACAGTGGTATATCCGGAACCAAGTGGTGGTTTATTGAACACTTTTGGCTCCTGTATCTACAAGAAAGCGGTGCTCCTCATTCCCGACTCTCATTTTTACGTAGGGTCCTCTCTGATTCACGGGAATAGACACTGGTTCCGACCCCTGTCCTGGGCTGTCCTATTAGGGAAATAACACATTGTCCGATGTGTAATCATTACTGTTACTGTAATATGTGTTTGGCTGTGTATCGAAAACGTTGCCACTCTTCCCTCTATTTCCCCCACTTTGGTTTCCATACTGTTGGTTTTGCTGTCCCTGACTCTGGTTAGGGGCACTTTGGTTTTGGGCTTGGTTTTGATTACCTCCAGTATTGTGGTGCTGCTGCATACTATTCCTATTTGGTCCATTCACTCCTTGGTGTCCTCTATGCTGTCTCCTCTGACCAGACACATTTCTATTCTGCAGATACGGAGATTGCGCTCGCCAGTGTCCTTCCTCCTTACAATACGCACACTGATTTGGTCCCACTGTTCCCCCATGCATATTCGAATTACTCCTTCCTTGTGCGTTCCCTCTCCCTCTATTGTGTCCTACTACTTGCTGCAGTAGTACCTGCGTTTTCAGTAGGCATGCTTTCAAGTCTGCCCCCATCTGTTTTAACAATGATAACTCGTCCACCATTTCCTTCTGCCCCGGCGATGGTAACTGCTGCCGTCCATTATGTGACCCCTGCATTCCCTTCCGATTTCTCCCGATATCCCTACTCCTCTACCCAGGTGTAGCAAACATTTCGGCATAATCATTATCTAATTCATCTTTAAGTTCAAAAGGTCCATATACATGTTCTCTCACTTCTTCATCCCTCTCCCTACAGCGTGCTAATGCATTCAAATCTAACAATCACTGTGGTGGTAATTTCCCAATTAACTGTTTCCATTTCTCCACCAAATATTCACCCATGCATTCCAACACTAGCTGTCTTTCGTTGCTTCTTCGGAAGTCATACATCAAAGCCAATGTTGTCGTCCCATCACTCCCGTCTATATACATCTCTGCCTGTTGCTGTAATTCCACCTTCCTTTCTTTGCTGATCGCACCTCGAGTTACCCTCGTGCATCCCCGTTGTTCAGTCCCGCCTCTCACCTCTGTGGTTTCAACTTCAACCCTGGGAGGAACGGACGGTACTGAGTCTGTGTCTAAGGCGGGAGGTACGGATGGGACAATGGGAACAGGGAGTGTCTGTTGTGGGCCTGGTTGGCTAATAGGAAGTTTTACGTGCGGAGTCTGTGGCTGTGGGAGGGCTTGAGCTACCGGAGGGAGAGTTTGGGCTACGGGCGTGGTTTGGGCATTAGTTACTGACGTGTCTGGCCTCACTTCTGATCTTGGGCCTTGTTTTGTATGGGTCAATATGTTTTCTATCAATTCATCTGCTATGTGTAATTCTCGTTGTTGGTATATTCTTTCTATATTCAACTGGTCATGTCTACCTGACCTCCTTAGACTCTCCGTCCACTCCTCCTCTTCCTTTTCTTCTGCTACTTCACCTTTCGATTTATGCCTGCGCGCATGCTTCGCTCTACTTCTAAATCGGAGCATTGCTTCCCTTCTCCAGTCTTTAACGATATCAAATGCTGCAGGACACGCTTTATTTCTTATCACCCCCTTTCCAAGTTATCTATTCTCGCTATCTCAAAACTACCATTAATCGGCCACTGAAGGTCTTGTTGCTTTCTGGTTTGCCTATGCCAAGTCTCACAGAATATTATCGCACCCACACCATACTTCACATACATCTCATACGCCGGCGTTCCCCCAGGTGGTGCAATTTGGCCATCTTCAAAGATTGTGTACCACAGTGGAAAAACCCTGCTAGGGTGGACAATACCCCAGGCATGTTTCAACCTTCCCCCTGGATAATCAACCTTACCTAGGGCGTTTGATTTTGAAAAGTCAACTCTCACCCAATATCAGGATTACTTTGAATCGGGAAATGACTCACCTGATAAATCAATTTGTCCTTTCGGACACAAGTCGTCTGTATACTGACGCACCCAATGATGTCGTGTCTGCGTTTCTTGGCTTCCGCCTCGTTTTTTTGGACCCTCGCCTCCTTGTTCTCTAGCCAGGCACATCGATCAGGGATCAGATGTGTGCAGATCTGCAAAGGAGTCTCTCATCACTTCTACAGGGTGCCCCGAACACCTCTTGATGCCGGCTCGATCGTCCAGTCCTCGCCGTTCTCCGCCTTACTCAATTACAAAGTATGCAATGGAACAAGTGGGGGAGGGTCCCTATTCGGGCGCCATCTTGAAAGGGGCCCCTACGGGTCCCTTACGTCTATGGAACAAGGCGAGTCACCACACACGATAGATATGCCAGACACGAGGTTGTATTCCCAAAGCTAGGATTTATTGCAAAGCAAAAAGTCTCAGTTGGCCAACTCGGTCTCACGCCCCGTGACGTGTATCTCTAGACCTCGAGAGACGCAAGAGAGTGAATTACGTACATCAGTTACATATATACAAAATGCATATCAAACAATCAGCTATGACATGTTTAACACCCCCCTTTATTGGGTTTCTTTGGTGTGATGATGGACACTTTCGACAACTATGACACCTTCAAATATCTATTCTAGTAACAATTTGCAATTTGTGAGTGCGGAGGCATCTTTCAGTTGTTGAACAGAACACAGCGCTTCTGTTCTTGGAAACTAGCTACATACGGGGGAAGAGTTGCATTCCAGACCTTGCTATCTATGAGGTGCTATTCGTGTCCTGGGAGCCGACATGCTCTAACAGGGCTCAGAAAAGGGGGGCCGTAAGAAGAGCATAATTCAAGCCTTTAGCTGCTTTATGCTAACATATTCTACCATATAACGAGACTGGCTGGCAGCTTCGAAATGATTAAATGCCCTGCAGCTCTACTTCAAGGCTACATTCGGGAGGGAGCCGGGCATTCTTCCTGGCGCTGCCTACGTTGTGTTTCAACAAACTCTTGTTATCCTCGTGGCCCTGCGGCCTTGTCCTTTCACGTGCAGACAACATTGTTTTACAGTCGAGCAGTGTAAGCAGAAAATGTACTGCGAAGCAATAAGAACAGAAAGCAATGAGCAATGGTTAGAAAACAAAATGGCGATTCTTGTTACATCAAAATGGCCGTTCATTGGCAAACTCGGAAACCAATATTCTGTCATATCGTGCATGAGATGGTTGGCCCACGGCCATCAAAATACGTTTGCCGTTACATATGAGAGGTATCCATTTTTCTAGACTGACAGTATGAGATCCATCCAGGAGTGGATTAAATCCTCCTGTCCCTTAGTCTGGGGGGAAGGTGTTAGGGAGAATTCTCCTTCGAGGGCTAATTTCCCTCACCTAGTGAGTCCCCCAGGAGCTTTGCTGGATTTCTGGAGTTTATTTTTTCCACCTGGTAAGAGTGTACATCCTTTTTCCACTCTTACATGTGTTTTGACCTATGTGTCTTTACTCATTGTGTGATCTTGAGCCCTGGAGCACACCACTCCAGGTGCCCCTGTTCTTGTACGGGTTACACAGCATCTTTAGTGTAGTAACCCAGGGTTGTCTTTAAGACTTCCCTCTGACTCCATTTTGCTGGGGCTGACTACTGTCCCCAAGAGAAAGGTAAAGTTGCCATTTACTTTACATAGCCATTTTTACCACAGACCCAGTACACCCCATCGTACATGGAGTACTGGAAAGGGCACATCTGTACCCCTTTTCTGTCTGTACCTCCCTGAGCATTGTGTTGCTCTTTTAACATTTAGACTTGGCTGGTGGCCGTGGTATCTACCCTAACTTTTCTACCGTGATTATATTAGATAAACGTGGTACTGTTCTTGGCTATTATATTAGCCTCGAACATATACCCGCTTGATAAATCGTCTTTCTTTTGGTTCCGATTGGATTTATTCGCCATTTCTTTTTGTTAAAGTCCTTCTTGTGTTTTACTTTGCGCTGAAAACTAGGTTCGCCATCTTTGTTCACCGTCTTTTGGCAGGCTTCTGCAGAGAAGCCCTCCTCTTGGCAATTGGGTGTCTAGGTAGACTGAATGAGGGGAAGGGGTGTAGTCACCCCCTGCACAGGGTATCCTAGGAAACCCAAGTCTCACTTTGCCATGATTGACTGAGGTGGTTGTCCCGGCTGGACAACCCCCCTGCTGCGTGATTGACAGCCAGGCTGTGTGAATGGGGGTTTTGCACATAAAAGGAAGGTCTCTTGGGCTAGAAGTCAGAGTCGCCTCTGGAACTACAAGGAACCAAAGAGAAGCGGAGAGAATGATGGCTGCTGCTACTACCCCGTCCCGGTGAAGCCCTGCTGCAGTCCTGAGCTATCTACCCTTTGACGACTAAGAGGAGATCCAGCCCGGAGTCTTCTTCCCTTGAGCCTGGTGGGGATAACTAGCTCATCTTCTTCAGCCAGAGATCTCTGCCGTGGTCGAAATCGCTGCACACTGCTGCAGTGTTCCCGATAGCCACCTGCTGAGACTCTCCTGTTTTTAAGGAGCACACCTTTTTCGTTGGCGCTACTTCTGGCTTTATCCCTGTGTGGTGCAGACCCCCTTCAGACGTCCTCCTTCACAACGAAGCTCCAGGAATTGTGGGTCTGCGGGAAACCAACAGGAACAACTGCCAAGGCACCAGCTGCATCGTGGAAGTAAGGTACTCTGTTCTATTTGAGGAAACTGGGTGAATCCCTTTTCTTCATCCTCAAGGCTCGTCCTTGTCTTCCCTCCTTCTTATAACTTTTGCTTCCGAACATTGACAATATCCAAGTACTTTTGTGCTATGCTGAATCGTGAACTGTCTCACGGTGTGATCTTCGGCACAGGTCTCCAGTGTCACTTAAACCTGGCTCCAACCCTTTTACTTTTGAACTCCTGTTTCTTAGTGTTTCTTGATACTGTCTGCCTAACCTAAATATTGCCTGTGATTTTTGCCTCCTACTCCCCCTGGGTATCTCAGGTGCTAAGTGTGCTTTTGCCCCGGTAGCATTTCATGTCACGGATATGCGTTTATGAAGTAGACCGAACTGTCAAAAAGTGATCGCAACCGTATACGCTGTATCGTGTTTTGTTCATAACACCGGTTCATTCAAACACAGGGTACTTACCTTGAGACGCACTGTACAAAGTGAATTGGTTAGTTGTAGTATATTTAACGTGTGGTTTTGTTTAAAGTTTAATAGAGGTGTTGTGTTTATAACTGACGGTTTAAAAATAAATGTACTTATATTTTTTTCCTGAAACCTTGAGTCAGTGTTTGCTTGAATCACAGTAATTGTGGTCCCTTTGTGTAATCTCTGCTACTGCTCATATACTCTTGAGATAAGCCTGGCTGCTCTGCTACTGCTACCACTATAACTTAGTAGTACAGGCTTGTACCAAAGGTAAACTTGTATTGCCACCTGTGGTCTTAATTGTGTGTAGTGGTCCCTAAGGGCACTTCACAGAATTCTGCCTAACACTCGGTACATTCCCATTCCCATTTGAACCCCCATAGGGCTCAATGGGAATGGGAGGATGCTAACAACGGGCCCGTTAATGACGGGCCCGTTGTTAGCATCCTGCTGTGCTCGCGGGACCCGCTTAGGACGCCTGATTTTACCAGGCGTCCTAAGCGGGACCCGCGAGCAGACCTTGTAATGAGGTGGTAGGGGGTTAACAGCGCCCGCAGCTCTATCAGCGCCGTTAACCCCCTACCGCCAGGGTCGTAATGAGGCCCAATGTCTTTGATCGCTTGCCTAGCATCCTCCTTCCGTAGCTCCAACCATTCTTTGGTTTGGTCAGATGCAATCACAGTCTTATTAATACATTTTTCAACTAAACTGTCAGGGTTTATGGGGATATACATATTTTGATAAATTAATCATCTATTTCCCAGAATAAATCCAGGTGCCTCCTCCACTGCAATTCCAGATGCTGGCCCAGGCTCAACAATCACGTCTGCGCCTGTGCCTTCAATTCCTACAACACCCACCATAAGTATTGCAGCAAGTATCCATGTCTCAGACTTGATCATCATTGCCTTTTCTTCTTTATACTTTGTCTTCACCTTCATATTTCGGTCCGGAGGCTTTTGGTCCTTGGTCCTGCGGCCTCCGGTCCAGCGGTCTCCGGTCCAGCAGTCTCCGGTCCCAGCCAGGACATATAGTTAATGGATTCTAAATCAAATAGAAAAGAAACAGATTTTAGATTATAGAGAGACCAACAACATTTCAAATCTTGCATCACAACATATCACAACAATTTTCATGCAGAATAATTTTACCACACTGCACTAGAATAGGTTAATCTGATTCAGTGCCCTCCATGAATTCATAACACCACCTTTTTATATCCGTTCACCTATTTTATATTCTCTCACAGATGTCTTTTTATCAGAAGAGGACTTTGCGCTTTTCTGCAGCCCTTTCCAAATTTCGCTGTGCAAACGCAAATGCATATTGTAAATGCTTCCTCAATTCTTCCACATATTCATGAACTGTAGATGCACTCACGAGTGTTTGTTCATGTGTCCTGTACAATAAATATTGTGCAGTACCATTTTTCTTCCTGTCAACACCTCATGAGGACTGATACCTGTTGATTTAGCAGGAGTCGACCTAATGGCCATTAACACTAAAGGTAAGCGTAGATCCACACTGGAACCTGCCTCTGCTACACATTTCTTTAGTATCTCCACAACAGATCTATTGCTTCTCTCTACATTCCCCGAAGAGGCGGTCAATATGCAATTTCCTGTTTACCCCAATATCTGCCACACCTTGCTCATCAAGGTGCTCGTGAAATGGCTTTCTCTTTCTGACTCTATTCTTTGGGGTAACACGAATCTTGAAACTATGTGATTTACCAGCAATGTAGCCGCTGTTTGTGCACTACAATCCGGCGCAGGAATACATTCCAGCCATTACGACATTCGACATACCACCATCAATAAATACCGGTTTTGCCTACCTGATTTCTTTACAGGCCCTACATAATCGATTTGTAAATCCGACCATGGAAGGGTTAAACCTATTTTCATTAATGGAGCTCTATGCATTGGTGAAGCAGGTTTAAATTGTGCACATGCCAGACACCCCTTTGTGTATAATTCCACATTCTGGGACACATGTGGCCAGTAAGCATAGACTTTCAATATTTCTAAAGCTTTTTGTGAACCTCTGTATCCTGCAGTTATCGCTTCATGTGCATGGTGTAACATTAGCCCTCTGAATGAAAGAGGCACCACCCACTGTATCTGCCCTGTTACAGATTCCCTGATCATCAGACCATCCTGTAGTTTAATTTGCTTTTTGTTCTTTAATAAAACTCTCAGCTCTTGTTTTCCTGTACAATCATTTTCAGTTAAGGGATTTTGTTTGGTCTCTATCAAATGATTATAATAAACCCCCAATACTCGGTCTTCTTTTTGTGCCTTAATCAGATCCTGATCTGGTGTATCATAACTCCATTGTACTACAGGTTGTACAACTTCTTTTGGAGATTTGGGGCGCATAACTGCATCTACTTGTATTTCACCAATAAGGTGTTCAATCGGCAACAATTCTCCCATAACAGCCCCAGTTTTGGCCAATTGATCTGCTCTATCATTTCCCTCCTTATCCTCTCCTGGTGTTTTCAAATGTCCACACATTTTCCTCCAGTGTATTGTTAAACTATTCTCTGACACTAATTTGTCTATAGCTTGAATCATGTTCCCATGTTTAAGGGGCTTTTTGTTACATGTGAGTATGTCTCTTGCTTTCCAGCCAGGCAAATATTCTACAAAGCTATTTCGTGCATAATCAGAATCAGTCACCAGGACAATTTTACTGAATTTGTTATCAACTGCGATAGTAATTGCTTTATAAATTGCAGCTAACTCTGCTCTCTGGCGACTCCTGGCCCCAATTCTCATTCCTATACTAGGAATGTCCTCACACCTCAACCAGACATTTCCTATCCCTGACACCAGCTGTTTATTGCTGTCATTTTCAAGATGAAAAGCACACCTTCGACATACACAATTGGCAAGTCCTTACACATATTTTCATCAAAAGCTTTGTGTGGCGATTGTTCAAACTCCTGCAAACTGGGCTCCACCTCTACCTCATCTGAGACACACTCAGCTGCACAGTCATGTATATTTGCTATCCCTTGAGCAATTGCACTCTTTTTATTATGTCCATATCTTACTTCTACAGGAAAGCCCTGCAATGCCAATGTCCAGGAAGTAATTCTGGATTGCGCTAGGTTGCCTGATCTAATACTTTTACTTTGTGAAAACTGCAACGGTTGATGATTTGTCTCAATGATCACCTTTTCCCCTTGAGTAATGGGACGAAAATGTTGCAATGCCCATATAGTGGTCAGAAGGGCCTTTTCACATTCACTGAATTTAGTTTCAACCTGAGAAAATGCCTTACTTGCAGGCAATAGTTTTATGATTCAAATCATGTTTTGAGATAACACTGCTGACACACACTGCTCAGTGAATCCTATTTCTACAAAGAAATCTTTATTCTTTATGGGATAGGCCAAGCATGGAGCCTTTATAAGACATTCCTTCAATTTAGCAACTGCCTCAGACTGCTCTTTTTTCCCATTTCCAGGGCACATTCTGTTTGAATAATTTAGTCAAGGGTTGAGTGATTTCAGCGTAATTTTCAATAATTTTTCCGTTATATCCTGTCATCCCTAATAGACTTTTCAAACCTTTCATATTTTTAGGATTTTTCAATTTCTGTATTGCCTCCACCTTTTTCTTTTGTGGATTTAACCCGTGTTCAGTTACTTCGTGGCCTAAGAAATGTACTCTCTTTTTGCACTATTGTGCTTTCTTTAAAGATACTTTGGCACCCACATTCTGCAATTGGCCAAGTACATGTCTAATTTCATCAAAATGACTTTTTAGGCTTTCATTTTTTATCAGTACACCATCTACATAAATTATGGTCCCTCTTTCTGCCGCATCTGGCATAGGTTTTCTCAAAAATATGCCAATTGTCTCCCACTATTGACATACCCAAATGGTGGTCTGGACCAAGCGTATTGCGTTTTATCAAATGAAAATGCGAATAAATTCTGAATGTCCTCTGCCAATGGCACATATCAGTACCCAGATGTAGGATCTAATGTGCTAAACACCTTTGACCCATGCAACTGAGCAAGGCCTTGATCAATGAATGGCAGTGGCCATCTAGACACTGGCACCCTTTTATTTAGTTCCCTCAGGTCCGCACACAGACGCCATTGACCATTTGGGTTTAATGTACCCGAAATGGGAGTGTTGGAGGTGCTATGAATGGGTCAAATAATTCCTCTAGACTCCAAATTCTAAATTATCTCTGCAATGACTCCAAACATGCCAGTTGCAATCGATACTGGCGCACAAATACTGGATTTCTACCACATCCCTCTGGTAATGTGGCGACATGTAAATTAGTTAGGCCGCAATCATATGCATACTTGGCAAAAACTTCCTTGAATTCCATAAATATTTTTCTTAATTCATTCCAGTCCTCTTCACTATCACAGGCATCTGCTAACAGAATTTGCTCCTCTATAATTTTTGAACATTTTGGGAAATCCTCCAATGGAGGAACCTCTGTGCTTTCTTCTAATTGTGTGGCTGTATCTCTTTGCAGAGTTGCCACTTTTAAATATTTTGGAATATCAGCCTCCATTTCAATGGGTTGATTTTCCATTTCATTTTCACCTGAATCAAATAATTTGCAATTCTCTTAGTGGCAACATACAATCTCATTAGAATCATAAGGATACACACACTGAATTTTGAACATCCCTTTGGGTTGAGAATCCAAAAACTCTGGCAACATGTCCTGTGCATCTACATAACTCTCAGGGATATTCCCAATCACCATATTGTTGAAATCTGCAGCATAATGTGATTTTTGTATTGCCATTCCTAGCACGGAATTCTCTTCTAGATGAACATCTTGACACCCTTTATTATCCACCATTATTTGGACGGGCCCATCCCCAATATCTACCAATGGGGTATATTCACAGTTCAGCCCTTGCTGCTTCATAGATTCATTTAAACACACAAATGCATCAGAATCCTTCATTTGCTGTCCATTTTTACGTTTTAGCGTTACAGCAACTTGTCTTGTGAATGCAGGAATGGTAATATCCTTCTTCACCTGTAGTTCAATTGAATATGGCACCAACTGCGCACAATGATAAGCCTGTCTTTTATATTTAAATTCAGGGGCAGGTCCACCTATCGGGGTCCATACTTTTTGGTTAAGGAAATCTAACACCATACACATCCGGTGCATTATGTCATTGCCCAAATAAAATTCACTTTATGTTCCACTCACTATCCACACATTGTGGTATATGGTTTTCTGACCAGTGGTAATTTTTATTATGCACCTTCCTGCAATTCTATTTTCAAAATCTGGATTGTCCAACCTAGCAACGCATTGGATTTTCATTCTGAATTTTGCGATCTCCTCCCTTTCCATTATTTTCTGGAGTGGAGTAACTTCTCACTAATAAAACTCCTTTCTTGTTCAAGTCCTAAAATGGCTTTTATCTTTTCAGAATGGCCATTTATACCAATATGAATCCATGGCTGCTCATCTTCCATGTGTATTTCAGAAAGGGTTGTGATATGTTTTTCTGTGGTTGCCTCAGGAATAGTATTCTGCTTGCACTTTTCCTCCCTTATATAAAACCGCTATGTATTTTCATCTGTTTCAGTTTGCCATTTTTTCCTAGGATTTAAATAAATCTGCATGGGTTGATTTTCCTTTTCACTTTGCTTTTTGCCCTGACACATCAGGATAACAGTGATGCTAGGTTCACAGCCATTTTGAAGATATACCTCCACTGCATCATTTGGTTTGGCAACAGTATGGCATTCATTTACACTGCTGTTTTGTGACTTTATTCTCTTAGCCCTTAATGGTTTCTTTGTCAGAGACCACAGAACCCCATTCACTACATCAATGAGGAGAGAAAACCCTTTTTAGACAATCTGTTCCCATCAGGAATGGAATTTATCTAATAGATGTGATCAATATTTCCTGTCTCATTCTTCACTGTTAAAATTATGTACTGGACCTTCATTTTGTCTCACTTTATTCTGATTTTGTCGGGATCTTCCTTCATTGATACTTTTTAGCAACTCTTTGGACATAATCGTGGCCTGTGCACCTGTGCAATCATTGCAAATGTATTGCACTTTTGTTCCACAGTAATGGGAGCATAATACCTGTCCTCAACTTCTTCTAATACACATAAAAAGTGTGCATTTCTACTGATTTCAGGACTCACTTTTCTCAAGCCCTTCTCACTTCTTGACATGCACAGGGGCAAATGAAATGATATTTTTCCTTTCTTTTTTCCCATCTCATCTCGGGAATCTTGGTTTGTCTTTTCATGCTCAGTATTCATCTGGGGTGTAGCCACTGTGCGCCCCTCTGTCCGGGGACCATCAGCGTTTACACTGCAGTTCTTCAACTGAATATGTTCATAAACATCACATAGTAAGTTGTCACTTTTTACTTCTGAGCGAATATTGGTGTTTGGCACAGTATCAGCATTTTTAATTTCTTCAAAAATATGTGGCTCAAAGAACTCTTCAGGTCATTGAGCTATACCCTCCTTTGTAGTACATATTTTTCCTGTCTGCATTTTGTCAGCATCTTGATTGTCTAGGGAGAATGTTTTAACAGTCACATCTACTCCCCCATCCATTATTTTATCAATGCATAGGATATCCTTTTTTAATCTGTCTCTTTGCTCTTTTGGAACTTCTATTATTTTCTTTTTTTTCTCTTTTCTATTTGCACAGACTTCCGTTGTCTGATTCAATGCTAGGTTAAACCAAACCTCTTTTTTTAGGTGTGTTTGCAATGCCTGGCTCATTCTCATTTGCGGGTATCTTCACGTTTAAATCAGTAAGCAATTCAGGACCGCTACACAAAATTATTTTATGTGATTCTGTATTTTCATTATTGCAGATGCCATTAGTCTTCAGTCACTTATTATCAGAGGCCCCCAGATCGCTTCTGTGACCTTCCGTCCCTTCATTTGATTACTGTTTTTGAACTGCACAGAGTTTCCCTATCTGTTCAGACAACATTTTTACTTGGGCCTCAAGACATTGAAATCTGTCCCTTTCTCTAGAATCTTCCTTTTGTGGCCTAGACCGGTACTGGTTACTTTCACCCTGGTTAAATATTGGCTGGTGCCTCTCAGGAGATTGGTTTCTATTTGAATTGTTTCTGAACTCTTGATTCCTGGGAGGTGGTGAACGCTGTGCGCTCATTCTTTGCTTATGATCCATTGGTGGTGGTGATTGATTATAGTGGTGCGGAACATAGTCCACATTTTGTCTTTCATTTTGTGAGTACTGTCCCCTATGCTGATTTCCATTTTCAATTAATCTATCCACATATCGTAGTCTGTCCTGGTTGCCATACACCATAGTGTTGGGGTCAAATCTGCTCTGTGCCCCCAATGTCTGGTAAGGACTATTATTTCTTTGATTCTGATTTTGTCTCTGATTGTTATTTCTGCCTGACATATCGGTACGGCATCCCACCCGGGGTCTGTCTCCCATGTACCTAGGACTAATGTGACTCTCTCTATTGCAGGGATCATGTGATTGAAACATCGGCACCCGGGGTGGCAGCCTTTGTGGTGTACCCCTCTGATCTGATGCCACATTATTTCTAGTTGGAGTCTCGGCTGATTAAAGCAACATTTTGCCAGACCTTATCTCCATAACTGTTTCTGATAAGTCTTTAGATTTTGGTCTTGTTTCCTTTACCTTATCTCCCCCTCCACTCTGGCAATAGAGCACCTCATATAGTTTAGGACCTTGGTCTACAATCCATTCAAGGTGTTTCTCACGATCAAACTCACGAATCAATTGCGATATAATGGGCCTTATTAGGAGTTTGGAGGTAGCCATGCTGTTTTTAGCGGCATGCCTACCCACAAACCGGGTACCCAGTACGGGTCCCAAAAATAGGGACTTACCGGGCCATGCCGCCTTTAGCGGGCCCGGTAATTCCCATTCTCGGGACCCGGACCCGGTACATACCAATTCCTATTTGAGCCTCCGTGGGGCTCAATGGGAATGGGGAGGATGCTAACAACGGGCCCATTAATGACGGGCCGGTTGTTAGCATCCTGGTCTACTAGCTGGTCCCGCTCTGCACGTCTGGTGTGACCAGGTGTGAAGAGTGTGACCCACTTCAGACCTCGTAATGTGGTGGCCCAGAATGAATGGTGCCGGTCCCTTCCCGGCACCGTTCATTACGCAGCTGCCAGCCTCGTAATGAGGCCCAATGTCTTTTTGCAAGCCATAGAAATAAGCAGTCTTAAACTCAATGGAGTTAGGATTGAAAGATGCATCAAAGTAAGAGAAAGCTCTCTTCAACTCTTGGAGAAATTGTTGAGGTGACACATTTGACCCAGCTGTCATTGTGTATGCAGCTTCCTTTGCATCCTACAATGATAGAAATGGAGAAAAATGGTGCCTAACTTCCTTTTCAAATTCTGCCCAGGACATGTTTTCCTCTTCATTCAAACCTCTGATGATACTCGCTGTGGCAGCATCAAGAGTTAAAAGAAAGTACTGTCTATATTGTTCCCTGGATATATATAAGGCTTTTAATATATCATGCACTGCTTCTAGATGATCTTCTATACAGCACTCCCCTCCATTCTTGAATGGTTTAATTAGGGCCTTGATTGATTTCATTATCTTGATAGGGCTAATTGATGCTATGTTTGGAGTTGTTTGTTTGGAGTTGTATTATTCCGTGGTTCAACCCTTTTCTCAGGTGTGTGGGATTGGTGGCAACCCCCAATGGGTGAGTCAAATCCCCCAAAGGTGCTGCAACCAGGCACAGAAACCGGCACAGCCACCGGGACACTATTTCCCAATGTAGAAATGGAATTAACCTCAATCCCATTGAATGTGGTGCCTTGTTGCTTATTTTGCGACCTGAAATCGTACATCTGCTGTTCCAAATCTTTGCACTTTTTAAGGAGCCGGTCTGGTAAGTGTTTGCATCACCCATTTTATTAATCACATTCTGCATCTCACTCATCTGTATTTGGCATTCATTAAACTCTTTGTCCCGCTTGTCCCTTTCTTGAAACCTTTTAGCTATCTCTTGTTCAACAGCTTGGAGCTCACCTTCTTTCTCTAGATTCTATCTTTGTAAAGCTTGCCTAGCTAAAATAGCCTCCTCTTTGTCTTGTCTAATGTGACTTACCAACCATTTTATGTGTTTCAACTCCTGATCACTGTCTTCAAATTGTTTTCTTCTTTGAGACAATTGGGTGTCAAATTCACTGTATTTTGATTGCAAGTCTTTTTGACATACCTCCAGTTCTGCTTTTAACTTTTTCTCCTGTTCATTAGCTCCATCTAATTCGACTTTTAATCTGCTAATTAGCTTAGCATTATTTTCTTGCATTCGCAGAGACCTATTTATAATGAACCACGTTTTGGCACAGATCCGTATCAAAAAGTCTCTCTCAGAATTTTTGTCAGCAGCATTAAATAATTTCAGAAGACAGACCTGAATTATGCTGCCCTCTTCAAAAATGCTGCCCAGTGGTTCTTTCTGAAATTCCCCACAGATACGGTCATGCCATTCAAAGGCATCATTTGATGACCATGCCACATGTGCATAAAATTTTGCCTCTAAGTATTTCACCAATTCTGGGAATTTGGCTCTAATTTGGAACATCCTGAGATTCAATTTCCAGTGTTACACTGATCTCACAAAATGAGTTCCCTTTATTGCACGTATGGCGGTGTGGAACACACTTGCCATGCCCAGTAGCTGCTCTACAGTCTGTTCCTACAAGGCCAATGCACCATATATGTAGGAGGTTTTGTCTTTTGGGGCAAATTCTGGATTTGGCGGTATTTTCTTACCATGGTATTTTGGTGGTATTTTTGGCAGTAAACTGGCCTTAGCATTATAGCTAGTTCGGCGTTACCCTATTTTGGTGATAAAATAGTGTTAGCTTATATTGGCGGTAATTTTTTGTGATATCTTATTTTTGTGGTATAGTGATGAGAATGTCCTTTATACTACTGCCCCATAATACTACAAACTTCCCTTGCCATAATTGGGATACCTCTTGGCGGACTATGAAGAACCCCTGGACCTAACACACCTTCAGGGAACCCAGAGAGTTTATTCAGAATGCAATATATATTGCATGTAGCTCATGTTAATGACTTATTTACATCCAGTAACCTATGTGCCTTAGATGACAATGCTTTCTCTTCAGCATGCAGAGAAAAGCCCATTCACACACACTCTATCTGTCTCATCTGCATGTATTTACTCTTTTCACTAACATTGTCCCAGATGGTAAATGAGGTAACACATTTTTTACCACAATGGCATAACACTAGGATCACCCTGTGACTTTCCCACGGACAGAATGATCATCAGAGGCAGAAAATAAAACACAAAAACCAAGCAATAGCCTCTTTTCTGTTTTCTCTTTTTTTATGCTGTTACTGTTTGATTACCACTATTATGTTACACTAACAGAAAAATAAAACAATACATTACATAATATCACAGTTACATGTTCTTACCAACAGCATATACAGCTTTGTGCCTGTGATAAAAGAATACAAACACATTGCAACATGGAACATTTTTTACGTGTGGTGTGCAACTCTGTTTACCCAGTGCAGAAATGCAGAGAAAAAAATGTAAAACGTTTACTTTCAAACCTAATCTCACTACACTGTCTCCCAAAACAATGCAATCCATATCATACATTCTCACGCTCCTCATTTTTAAGAACTGACTCATCGGAGTATGTAAGGTTTGAATTTCGGGCTGTCGGACCTTATCTATACGAATCACACACAGTTCATGGACACAGCCTTCGGAATTTCATTCACCCCGAAGCCAGGACAACACTCTCTCTCTCACTATGCCCAGTCATAAGTCTCTTCCAGCAGCAGCAGCCCCGGACACACCATCCCACAGTGTGCTGACAGGAACCTAATCTCAGACTGAGCAGCCTACACCCCAGTCCAGCCGATTAAATCACCTCTGCCTGTCTGTCAAACTTAGATTAGATTCTTCTGACGTGGTTTTGCCACCCCTTGATTTTCACCAATCATATTACAAGGGTTTTCATGTAACAATTAATTCCCTGCGAGGACAATGGAAGTTCTCAGCCTGCACAAAAAAAACCTTGCCCAAAACAAACAGCCCTTCTGTTTTTTTTTAATTTTTAATTGTGCATCTCCCCATAGAAAAACCCAAAATGAAATGACTTTCAAACTGTGCCAACCGAACTGCATTATCAAGTTAATTGGGTAGTTGGTTAGTGGACTTTTTATTAGTTGTTAGTTGGTTACATATTTCCAATGCAGTTCCACACAGATATAAAATAATTCAATTTGTAAAAATGCAAGTTTCTGCATTTTAAAAATCTCTGCCCCCTTTACCGAATGTTTTTGAATCTAAACCCCATTGTACTGGCTTGCTGCTAAAAACGTTTTGCTAAATGCGTTTAAAAATAATACTAATTTTATTGGTTTGTTGCTGAGAAAAGCGGGTCCTACCACCCATTTCGAAAGAGCCGCTTTCACATACTGCCAATGAAACACCCATTCTTGCTTCCCTTGGAATCTGTATACATGTACTGTTGGTTACATTACTATTTGCATGAATACATCCCTACAGTATCCCCCTGACAATGTAATTTAACTATGTACCCGTTTCTTGTCGAAACGACATGGGGGTTATTACAAGCATGCCGGTCCAGAAAGAAAGTGCCAGTAATTATGTTTACAAGCATTTTTTCTGGACCGTACTACTAAGAGATGTAATGCCGGTAACACCGATGGACGGAGCTCCACACACAGTTCCACTGTTGCCGGAAGCACAGAGAATGTAAATAGCAGGACCTACCGTGACACGTGCCGGAAACACCAGCACCATGGAAATAAGGAGGCATTATGAGAATCGCTTTGCCGGAAACATTGGCACAAAAATGTTGGTACTACCAGCAAATCGGTGCCAGAAACACTGGCACTGCAGAGCAGGTGGAAATTGGGCCTAGGTGGGGAAGAATAAACCATAGGTGCACCCAATGAACCAAGCGATACCCGCACAAGGGCAACACCCTGGGCCATGAAAAACGGCCAGATACAAATCCTGCACTGTCTGAACAGGGAAACTATCCTTGAACTGGTGGAGCTCATCTAGGATGACATTGAGAGCAGCATAGGCATCCGGACAGTCACACCACCCCCGTTACAGCTGGTGCCATCCTGCACTTCCTTGCCATAGGCACGTTTCAGCACTCTGTGAGTGAGCTGCATGGCAAATCGAAGTCTGCTTTTTCAAGAGTGATGGTAAAGGTCCTGAATGCCCTCCTGTGCCATGTGGCCCTGCACATTGCCCTCCCAACCACCCAGGCACAGGTCAACACCACCAGGGCCTGCTTCCATGCTCTTGCACACATGCCCAATGTGTTGGCAGCAGTGGGCTGCACACATGTCGAGCTGGTAGCCCCCCACACCACAGAGGAGGTGCAGGGGAACTATAACCTGTACCACTCACTCAATGACCAGGTAACCTGTGATTTTAACCTCACCATCACTCACTGATGTGCCCGCTTCCCAGGATCAACTCACAACTCCATTGTCCTTCACAATAGCACCCTGCCGGAGTACATGGCGTGTTAAGGGACACAGCGAACCTGGCTATTTTGTGAGTTGATGCACATCCACACACACATTGCAGCAGGGGACACAGGCCAAGGGGCATTTGCTTGGCACCAATGCATGTGACACAGCCACCATGCAAATGCAGGACCATCAATGACATGCACAATTGAATGGCCATGACTAGCATTAACCACCTGGGACATGAGGGATATAGGCCATTCCATTCTGAGCACATAAGGCCAAGCACATGCATTGCACTTTAGGTACCGGAATGCAACACAGCCATTTAACAAATCCCAGCCTACCTGTTCACAGTCCCTCCAATGATCATGTAACATATGCCCTGAAGAGACAAAGTGCATGCATGGGAACCCCACAACTGCGTGGGATCCACAGTCACACTCAAAGTCACTGTCGTGACCGTCACCCACACACATCAAATGTCAATGTCAAAGTGAAGGCCAATGCACTCCGTGCACTGCAGTTTCCACTGGCACAGACAAATTGTCCTGTGGTGGAACTTCATTGTGAGTAACACAGGGGTTGAATCCCAGTGGGAATGGGAGGGAGAGGGGCAACCCATCCACGCCATTCCATGAATGGCCACAGTATGTCCAAAGTGGGCATTGAAATTCCAGGCATTCTGTGCATGTGAGCCAACACATGATGTACATGCAAGGCAATCACTTCACGGTGAAACATGTATTGTGGGTGCCATGCACTGTGTACAGTTGCAGTCATGGCCGGGACACGTCAACGTCCAACCCGGACATTGTTGATGCGCAGGCATATGGGTGACTCCCCTGTCAGTGGCCAGTGCTGTCCTACCCCCAGCAACCAATCCAGGTCCCAAACTCTGCACACACAGAATGTCCAGCAGTGGCTGTCACAGGGTGCATCAGGGACATTAGGACATGCTTGTGCACAGTACCAGATGCATGTGTCAGACATACAGACATTCATGTAGTAAAGCATTGTCCAGCCTTATGCATGTAATGATTCACCTTGCGACCCATCCCTTGCAAGTGATTCTGGTTATCCGATACTGCTGTGGCTGATGACCCAGATGCAGCAGGGCGTGGCCTACAATTTAGCACACATGAAAACCCAAACAACTACTGAATAGACTTTTGGACTATTTAGGGCCCATTTACGATACCTACACCAGCCAAAAGGGGAACTCATATACAGGCCAGAGAAGGTGGGGAAGATAATTCTGGCCTGTGCAATGTTGCACAATTTAAGCATCAGCAACAACATATTGCTGCCCCTGTATAAGGCCATGCCACTAGCAGACACCGAAGATGATGGTGATGGGGAAGCAGCACAAGCCATGCAACAATACATATGCATGGATGTCAGGGATGGGCATGTGACCCATCAGGAAATAATTGAGAACTTCTTTTGACCACCCATCCACTGCGCACGACACATGCCCCTCACTTCATGTGACATATAGCACCAATAAAGCAGACCACACCAACAAGAAATGTCCAGTCAATGATGTTTGTGCATAACAAGATATACATATTAAGTTAAGCAATGTGCAATCAATGCTGCATGCCACCTCTTGCATCATACAGGACTCCTGTAGCTGCTGCCTGACCAGGTTGGCCATCTCTCCATGCCTGTATTCAATTCTGCTGATGTGTGCTTCCATGTCATGTTTGGCATTAGTGGTGGAGGTGGGTTATTTAGGTCAGAGGGGCTGAAGGTTGGCCTATGGAATGGCATGTGGTCTGGGGAGCTGTCCATGCTGTCCACAGCTTCAAGGACTGCATCATCGTCCGTTGGATGTTCTGGGATGTGATGGTGGCTGGTTTTGGGTGGACACTGGACGTGTTGGTGGGCCAGAGGGCTGTACTACAGGTGCAGGTGTTGGTCCACAGTGACAGATTGCTTCACTGCTGGTGTAGGTGGTTGGGCCACAGGGCCCGATGGCTGCTATGCTGCATCAATCATCGGCTCTGCTGTGGACCGCAGGGTGAAGTCATCTTCTTTTGAGTTGCTGGCCAGGATGTGGAGTGTCCAGAATGGTCACTGTCAGAGGATGTGCCTATCAGGATGAGATGAGCATGCAGTAATTCACGTGTGTCACCTCAACGGACTTCCAATACACAGATACATCATTGGACCTCATTACAAGCCCGGCGTTCCGGAAATAAGGGTGCTGGTAGCAGTGTACCGGCACCCTTTCCGGAATGCCAGACTACAAGTATGCCTGCAGGGGCCGTTGCTCCAAGCAAGTCTGACCTGCTGGGGACTGCAGCATTTGCAGGCATGGTTTTCACGGAAACACCAGCACCATTAGCAACAGTGGCGGTTTTTTCTGTGTCCCCATTCCCATGGAGTACTCCACAGGAATGGGGACTTACACTTTCTGCCGACTGACATCCTGAGCCACCTGGACTTGTCCCGTGGCACCGGGATAACAGGCGGCGGAACAGTGTTACGAGTTTGGCGGCAACCTCCGTTAACAACAGCGAGTTACACCCAAATTTGTATTGAAGCCCATTGTGTTTGATTCGGCCTGTACATGGTGTCTGGTTATAAGGACTGCCACGATGCGTGCGTGGTTGTGTGTGTGGTATGGCTGCACATTGGTTGTAGTGCTGCCATGCTGCCTTGTTCTGGTGTGTGCTTCATATATCTGTGCTACTTCTCATCTAGTCTCTTTGCACACATGACCCGTACCATGTGCCCATATGTGTGTGCACACGCATTATGGGTGCAATGCTTGTGTTACCCTGGCCTACGGCTCTGGAAGCTGTATGTGCATGATACATTTCATGTTTTAGCTATGTTTTGGTGACATGCACTTGGACCTGAATCCATGATGTGTGTGGGGTGCATTTCACAGTCATCTAAAGTTTTGTGTTATGATGTGGCTCGTTGTACTCACCACCCTCTGCTTGCGCCCCAGCTCTGGCCTCTGTCACTCTTACTCCCCTGATCCCCTCCATGTGCAGCAGTTTGCTGCATGTCTCCTTCCAGGACATGAGTTTAAGTGGGGAAGCCCTCGCACCTATGGGTGCAAGGCATTCCCTCCGGTGGGCGGAGAACAGGATCCCCACTTTGAGGCAGAGGTCATCCAACCTTTTATGGCAGTCTTTAGGGGTGCTGGGGACAGAGCCCATTGCAGAGACCTTCTGGGCTATCTCCTCACATATTGCCGACATTCTACATTGGTTGGTTCGCCAGTGGTCAGTGGCAAAAAGTTAATCTTCATTGGCCACTATTGCATCAGTCAACACAGTTAGCTCTGGCTTTGAGAAGTGTGGCTTCTGCTGACAGAAGGAACATGTGCCATTGATGATCCTGACATGCTGCCGGTGTTCAGTGACTGGATGGCTACAGGAAATGGCGATTATATATGGATTGACTTCTTTCAAAATGTTCACCAGCAAGCATCCAGTTCCTGTGATGACGCTGGTTCCGGTTCCGGTGTTTCCTTCATTGGTCGCTTCGTAGTCAGTGTTTGTGTTGTTTTACTGCCAGAATCGTTGTAACCGTCATTTATTTTTACAGAAACACTAGCATTTCTTGCTTTTGCCCATGTTTCCGTCATGCCGGTAACACCGCTTCGGCAATGCGGGTTGCATGCTCCTATGAGGTTGTAATGTGCCGGTGATTACATCATTGCAGTTGCCGGAAATGGTGCTACCAAAATGACGGATTCACCGGAAAATTAACGCCTAACTCGTAATGAGTGCCCATGTCCTAAACAAACAAAAATACAATTACAAAAAATGTTGATTAATAGGAATATGATCTTTGAGATGTTAGTATTCTTTATTCCTGCGGCAAATCGCCCGCGTAGTGGTGTCAGCACCTCCAACGGGCATTAAACGCTATGGAAAATTTCTGAAATATTTGCAGTTTCTTGTACCGAAAAGACTATCCGGAAGCTTGGCCCTGTTTCTGCAGCTCCATTAGGCTCCGTAACAGAGTCATATGCCTTAAATTTGATTTTGCGTTCTTGCTTTCTTGCTTGATCAGCTGTGCGCTGGCTGATTTTCTCAATCAGGACTTTGCATATTTCTTGAATGTGATGGAGTAATTTGTAAACAGAAACAGAAAGAGCCTGCGTTACCTTCCATGGCAATAACCTGCTGATTATGCTGCCTTGTTTGCAGGTATCTAATAATTTAAATATTAGATTTTGTTTGTCTCGTTAATACAAAACAATATATTTCCTTCACTCAAATAGCGTTTCCAAAATGAGATGTATGTTTTCGTGAATGGTGTCGCAGAGGCGTAAAACAGTCACAGAAAGAACTTGTAATGTGTAATAGAATGCTATGTAATAGCCATATGATACTTGACATGTATTATGCAAGCCGTCTATTTATATTATTTCATATCATTATATTTATTGATAGTATCTATGACATTACAATTAGAGTAATTATTACTTTTGATCCATGGTGCTTTCTTAAGTGCCAGGCTATTATGCAATGGGTACTGATGCAGCATGTTGTGAGAGAAGCAGCAGGCCTTTTAACAGTGGTTATTATACTCCTCTAACCAATTGTTTACAGTGGCCTGCTACCATTCCAGTGTTATAATGTAGCAATGACCCCCACATCCAGTTATGTACAAGGCTGGTAATAGCCTGCCAACCCAAACTTATGCATCCTGAGTGAAGTGACAGCCTCAGCGAGAGCTCAGAGCCATTACCGGCCTTGTGCACCCCCCTCGACAAGGGGGTGATAGCTATTTGCACCCCGGGCTTTGTCTGAGGTGCAAATCATTATTATTTTGTTTTTTTAAAGGGCTATGACTCCACCAATTTTGCGTGAGTCCAATGTCCTGTAAAAAGTAACGAAAACAAGATAGCCACCACCAGGGAACATAGAAAAGGGACCAAGTCGCTGTTAAGAATGGCTAGCAGTGGAGTAGCAGCTTAGCTCAACTGCTCTGGACCTCTCCCTGAAGACATTTACAAGAGATTACTATGAATTCCAAGAAAAAGATTGGTGAGGCTGAAAACCTTGTTTCAAAGAAACCAAGCAGATTCCAGAGATGGAGGATACCCCAAGCATTCAGGATGTCTACAAGATCATTCTTCAGGTGGCCCAATATGTTTGTGATATCAAACTGACTTTGGCTGAGCTCAACTTAAAAACTGGTCAGCTTGATGGCAGGGTTGCAGACTTGGAAAAATCTTCTTTAACTATGAGCTATGAAAAAGCTGGCAGCTTCCAGGCTTACAATAATCTGTAATCTGACTTACAGAAAGAAAAAGAACAGCACTTGGAATTGGAGTTGAGGATTAGGGCTATGAAGATCAGATTGGTTGGAGTGGAGGACTCTGCTGGAAATGAAGAAAATTTACCTTCTTTGGTTATTCAAGTTTTTAAGGAGAGTTTTCGTTGTACTTCAATCAAGATGGGAGACATTGATAATGCTTTCAGGATTGGTAAATGCCTGGGGGTTAAGGCAGGACATATTTTGGTTTCTTTTTTGAATCAAAGATCAAAGGAATGCTTGATGAGAGCTGTCAGACTAGTGGGGAATGCCTCTTTCAAAGGTAAATCTGTTTTTATTTACCCTGATTTCTCTAAAGAGATCCTGATCCTGAGGAGGTCATTTAGAGGTGCTAAAGACTTGGCCAAGCACCTTAACCTAAAGGCCTTTCTCAGCAGGAATAATGTCTTTACAATTATATTACCTGATGGTGAAAAGAGCACTTCAGACCCGGTACATGCTTTAAATTGGCTGGA
This sequence comes from Ambystoma mexicanum, assembly GCF_040938575.1. NCBI lineage: Eukaryota > Metazoa > Chordata > Amphibia > Caudata > Ambystomatidae > Ambystoma > Ambystoma mexicanum. The sequence continues at coordinate 197,602,230 of NC_090938.1, forward strand.
GATATGTAAAAGGGACCTTCCTGAGCCAACTCTCATCAATGAATGATCTTGGTTTTGCTTGGGCCTCCCCCCCTCATTCTTTTGATTATTTATAATCACTTTCCTTATTTTTGACATGTTTTTTGGCATACTTAAAATGGTGCTGGTATGTAATGACAGTTAACGTTGCTGAGTTTGAAAATCTACAATGGAACATATTTGCTTTGTGACTTTCTATATATTACGTATGGCTCCTGCGACTCACTCAGGATTCTAATCTGCGGCCCTCGATCCTCCATGTTGGTTCCTGCTTTTTGCTTCCGTGTGCAAGTTTGAAAAAGAAACCCTCATGCTGTGACACACGACGCAGGACGCGCCGATCAGCTGATCTGTTGCCGGCTGTGTTTATCGGTCGGCGAGTACTCATTGGATGCGCGGTGTCTGCGCTTTCGTCTTGAGGAGCGTGGGCATGGCCGCTCCTACACCTAATCCCGTCATGATTTTTGGAGACATCGAGGCCCGGACTGTGAGGTGTGTTGAGGTCTGTGATGTCTCTGTTATTGTATCGCTGTTCCCCCGCCTTGTATGGGATCAAATGGGATGCTCCGTCACGGGCATGTGATTCCTGCCAGGGTCGCGTCCTGACTGTGCAAGACCGTGACATTTGCGGGGAAGGGGATGGGGCTGTATTCAAGAAGTGTGTACTAGGTTTGTTATTCATCTGGATGCCCTGTAGGGTTGTGGAACTGAACCCGGCTCAGTTTACACATTTGGAAGGTGCTTGGGGTGTTAATCTAGGTAGAAATGATACAGGGAATATGTCATCGCTTGCAGTTTATCCCTCATGATAAACAGATTTTTACTCAACTGTTTTGAATGCCTAGGCTCTGTATTATAATAAGGGTTTTATGCTTTTTCAGGACATCCAAAGGGTGCCTATACTATAGTATTTATGGGGTGATTCGGCTTTCATATCTATCACTGTGGGTGTTTTCAGTTTTCGGCTGCAGTCCTGGGACTCTTCACATATGAATTTTGTTACTGCAGCGGTTTTTATATATTGCTGTTATGGAGTGACATACTGCAGCGCTGTTGTTTTAGATAGGTGCCTATTGGTATTTAGGTTGTTTCATGTGGTTTATTGGGGGAGGGAGATTTTTTGGGGTCCTTGTGGGTTTCCTTTATTTGCTCTGGGTTGCAGTTATGCAATTTCATTGAAATGGTAAATTTGATGCATAAATGTTTGAATTCGCTCTTGAGGCTTGGGAGAGGTCCTGGAGATGGTTCCAATGTTTTTTCAATTGTTTTTTAAGCTGAATAGACTTCACAGTCTAGACTGTTCTCTTTGTTTTGTACACTTCGTTTTTGGTCTTTCTTGTGTGTATTCTATTTTTCAGTTTTTTGTTTTTCTGTCTTTACTTTTCCTGTTTTTTGCTTTTCTGTTAATGGTGTAAAGATGACTTCACAACCAGGTGGGATGGACAATGATCTCTGTGTTGTCTCTTGGAATGCAAATGGGGTTAATAACCTAAACTCATATTTTGTCTGATGAAATTTCTAGGTTAGAAAAGGAGTGGGTTGGTTCCGCCTATGGCTCTTCCTTTTCATCAAGATCAAGGGGCGTTGCCATTTTGTTTTGGAAGAAACTGCCCATTAAAGTATTGAGAGAGTGCACTGATAAAGATGGTAGAATGATTGCCTTGTTGGTTGAGATTCAGGGGGAATTGTTAACACTTTGTAATGTGTATGCTCCAACAGTGGACGATGGCTCCTTTTTTAGAATGGTTGCACAAACTCTTTTAGAATTGAACACATCTAATATTTTTCTTGGGGGGGACTTTAATACTGTTGTCGATCCTATGCTTGACAGAAGTCAGGTCAGGCAGGTGTCACGGAGTGATCATCATCATCGGGCGCTTAGGTCGCTCTTGGAAGAACACAATTTGAAAGACAATTGGCATCTTAAGAACTTTGACAAGCATCAATACAGTTTCTTTTCTAGTGCCCATGGAGTGTTTTCTAGACTTGACATGATTTTTACGGGAGGGACGGTGACGGAAGCTATAGTCTCATGTAATATTGGTAATATTGTATTGAGTGACCATGCCCCAGTTATGATGTGTTTGAAACTTAAATTTCAGTGTGATAGGACTTTTTCATGGAAACTGAACACGTCTATTTTGTTAGATGATGATATTTTGGAGCGAATTGTTTCTGAAGCTAACTATTTTATTGTAGAGAACCGCTCAGATGAGATCAGTGCAGTGAACACGTGGGAAGCATTTAAATGTTATATGCGTGGAATCTGTCTAGGGCTATCTAGTGGTAGACGGAAGAGAGAGGAAAAAAAAGACAGGATCTTGACCTACGAATTGGTGTGATTTCTCGTGATTTGATGCTTGATCCGACTGACTCTGTCAAGTTGGCGATTTTGAAAAAACTTAAAAAAGAAATGGAGGATTTTTTGTCACTCAGGGCGGAACGTGGTTTATTCTACTCTAAGTGTACATATTTTGAAAAAGGAGAACGTTGTGATAGATGGCTCGCACACAGGTTAAAAAAAAGGTATCAGAATCAGCAATTGCTTCTGTGATTGACCAGGAGGGTAGAATTACGTTTGATCCCAGGAAAATTAACTTGATTTTTATATAACAATGAGGCTGTTATCTCTGGTAGAGGTGAGGACTTCTTTGGAAATTTAAATCTTCCTAGAATTCGGAATGCAGAGTGTGATCTCCTTGGTGCAATGATAACGCTTGATGAGATCGGATGTGCTATTTCAGAGCTGAATGTTGGTAAATCCCTGGGCCCGGGTGGACTCCCTTGTGAATTTTATAGAATTCTCCCGAACTCGGCCTTAGAGCTCTTGAGAGATATGTTAATTTCTAGTAGATTGGATGGGGTATTACCTAAAAGAACAAGCCATGCTTCTATCTCAGTTATGTTTTAAAAAAGGAAAGGACAGCTATCTTCCTGCAAATTACCGTCCAATCAGTCTTATCAATACCGATAATAAGATTCTTGCCAAGGTCCTTGCCTTACGTTTGGTAAAGTTTTTGCCTACCTTAATTGATGAAAAACAATCTGGATTCATGAAAAATAGGCGTATGTCTAGCAATATTAGGAGATTGTTACTTACCATGGAAATCGCTAATAAGGAGGGCAGTGATGCCGTTGTCCTTTCCCTTGATGCGGAGAAAGCTTTCAACGGGGTTAGTTGGGATTGCTTGTATTCAGTTTTGAGGAAGATGAATCTAGGTGAAGAGTTTATTTCTTGGGTTGCTCTTTTATATGCCAGTCCAACGGCGGACGTTAAGACTCATGGGGTAGTCTCGGAGCCTTTTTGTTTGAAACGGGGCACTCATCACGGGTGTCCTTTTTCACCTCTTTTATTCATTTTAGCAATCGAACCTTTAGCAGTTTGCATAAAAAATGAACCAGGTTTACAAGGTGTAAATTGTTGGGGTGTTATGCAAAAGGCATGGCTGTATGCAGATGATATCTTGTTAGTGTTGAATAATTTGGATGTGTCCCTGCCCTGTCTGATGCGGATTTTGTCTGGTTATCATGATTGTTCAGGTTACAAGATTAATTGCTTGAAGTTGGAAGTGTTGCCCTTGTCCCACAGGTGTGATAAGACTCTGGTCACGGGGCTGGGATTTACTTGGTGTGACATGCACTTGCACTATTTGGGAGTATGGCTGACGTCTCCTGTCTCCCTTATGGTTGATGAAAATATGGGCAAGGTTATTCGGGATTATAAAATGGACCTGGACAGGTTGTCGCTACTTAATCTTTCGGTCTGGTGACTAGTATGCTTCCACTTAAAATTAAAAATTGTTATTGGAAAGAGCTGGACCGTCTTGTTCAGGATTTTTTATGGGACAGAAAACCACCGAGACTTGGTCTCTGGAAATTGCAGCTTCCAGTCAATCTGGGTGGTTTTGGGGTTCCAAATTTTAAAGCCTATCACTTGGCCTTTTCAGCTCATTCTTTTGTTCCCTTCTTGAATGGTGATTTGGACAATTGGGTGGTTGCGGAATCGAATGCCTATGGGCTGCTTGGCCCAGAAGCTTTGTTGACCACTAATACGAAGATCACTGGGGTGGTATGTTGGTGGCGTCCTTTTTGCGCACCTCTTGGATTGAAGTGTTATCATTACTAGGCTTTGACGCTTTTAAATGCAAGAGAGCCTCTATATGGCTGAATCCTAAAATTCGGGATAATTCCAGAACAGATGTTTGGCCTGATTGGTTCTTGATGGGTATTAGACAGGTCTCTGATTTAGGGAAGGATGATCGGTGGTTGACTGCTGCTGAGCTGAGAGAAAGATGAAATTTTGGTGATTTATCAGATTCTGCTTATAGACGCCTGAGGAGGTCTGTGGGTGAGGTTGACTGGTCTGGTTCCTTGGATTTGAACATCTTTCTGACAGATTCTAATGGGAAGGAGGGTGGTCTGGCCAGTAGACTATATAAGTTAATCGTGTCACTTTATCGAAATAATGACAAGTTGAGGGAAGTTTGGAGTAAGAGGATTGGGTCTAAGATTGAAATTGGTACCTGGCCCAATATGTGTGGTGATGTCTCCTTGTGTTCGCTGAACTTGAGTGAAAGGTCTTGACAAATTAAGATTCTAAATCGTGTATACTGGTGCCCGGAAACGCTACATAAATGGGGCATGACCGACAGTGACGAGTGTTGGGGTTGTGTTCAGGATGTTGGGTCTTTGGAGCACATGCTATGGAGCTGTGTGCGGGTCAGAGATTTTTGGAACAAAGTCTTTGATGTGTGTGACAGAATTACGGGTGGGGGGTCTTTCCTGGATTTTAGGACGGTGATCCTAGGTGATGATTCCGGGTTGGCTGATTTCAGCTCCGCCCTTAAAAAATGTTTTTTAGAGCTTCCATTGTGGCCAAGCGGTTGATTCTTCGAGGATGGAAAGGTTGGATTCCTCCTTCATTTGAATAATGGGTCCAGGAAATGCACTGCCTGTCAAGAACAGAAAAATTGATTTACAAATTGAAATGTAAATTGTCTTTGTATGAGAAGATCTGGAATGTGTTTCATGATTTTTTTTTTCTTTTTTTCCATTCATCTATTTTCTTCTGTAAATGCCTGATTGTTGCTATGTTATTGCTTCTTTACATAATTGTAAATAAATAAATAAATAAATACAAATTAAAAAAAGAAAAGGGACCAAGTCATTTTTCCATTTCTGTGATGATGGTCCGACCGGAAGGAGCTGCAGTGCCGGGAGCCACAGCAATAATGTGTGGTGGGGACTGAGGGATGATGTGGAGGGGCACAGGAGGGCTGTGGAAGGGCAGTTACGAGAGTCAGATAGGGGAAAGGGCAAGCCCCAAACAATTTTGTGGCTCTCATTGAAGGCCTCAGTTGGCTGGAAATGCCTGCGTTTCCAGCCACCTGATTGGCTGAAGTCCTTTCCCTGATGCAAATAGGGCATTCAATCCCTCACCCGTGGGTTCTAACTTGTGGTAAGTGACCGCGGTCCAGTTTAGTGGTCCCAAACTGAAACTGGGGAGTTCTGAAGCTTGTGAAGGTCCTATGACGAATACCTGGTTGTTGTCACTTCTCCCCTAGGTGGAGCCCTTCCCATGAGGTCAGGGAGGCAAGGCTGCTACCCGATAGTCCACCTGAGGGTGGTAATCAGCCAGGGGATCTCATGGGGAGGGAAGGCCCATATGGGATTAGTGATTAGCTGGGGAGAAAACGGTATTCCATGGTCCACCTTACCTTAACCCACCTTCTGCTCAAATCCCCTTCAACACCATCCCTAGTTTTCCTCTCTGCTGTGTTAAAATAAGTAAGTTAGGAAGTACTGGGATGAGGGAGAGTGTGAATTCCTCAAAGGACCTGTATCCCTTACGTACCGAGATGAGGGAAAGCCCAGCTGACTCACTGTGAGTCCTCAAGATCAGTACTGGAATGAGGAAGAAGTACGGAAGCATAGAGGCGACTAATGAAGACTTGAGCAAATGGTCTAGTCTTTTCTGACCTCTGATTGGGCAGAACCCATTTAAAAGTGAGGAGGCCCTGAGAGGTCTGCTGTGGTTGGGCCATACCTGGCAGCAGGAGAAGGAATCACCATCTGGTCGAGAGAGCTGGAGCATGTTGTTCATCTGGTACGCACTGCCCGAAAGCAGGAAGCCGATGTGAGCAGTTGAAGAGCTTGACGCAAGAAGGAGGTACCCGAGCAGGAAGCAGAGGCTGGTTAGGAGACTGGGAGGCTTGCTAGGAACCCAAAGGGACCAAACCACTGTGACATACAGGTCTAGAACCCGCACCCAAAAAGGAGTGACAGCAAGAGTCATCTTCATGGCAGTCCCTCGCGGACTATGAGAGCACGGCTGTCTACTCCACGAGAGAGAGAGAAAAAAGCAATACCAAAGGGCTCTGGGACCTGAGAGGAAGAAACCAATATGAGAGGGCCTGGGACCAGACAAAAAGAATATCTGGCAGGATAGTGAAACGGGTACATTTATTGGTCAACTAGAAGAGGTAAGAAAGATCTGTGACCCACACCCAATATTGGGCTGCCTTCAAAATCATCTTCCTAGTCACTGTACCGCCCAGGGTAGAGAAACAGGTGGGTTGTGAACACTGTGAACATTGTGAACATTGTGAGAAAGACCAGGGGAAGGGAGGCATACGCCCTGTTGTTGATTAACATTTTCAAAGGAGCAAAGAGAAGGGTCACTGTGAAGAGCCTGGGAAAGGCCAGGGGAAGGGAGACAAACCCCCTGGAGTTGGCGAACATTGTGAAAGGAGCCAAGACGAGGCAGTCATTCTCTTGGCATTGTGAATTACACAATAACGACCAGGAAAGGGAAGACACCTGTCCTGGAATTAGGAAAACCACTAAGAAACATAGGAAACATTAGGGGGAGAGAGTCACCCCCTACCACCATGAAGACGCAAGACTTTCTTTTTATGTGATTTGCTGCAGCCCCAATCCAAGGAACTTTTTGAGACTTTTTGGTTTGTAGCCTATAAGGAGAACATTTTCATTTGCATCGTCCAGAAGTGAACTTTGGGCTGTCATCCAGAAGAAGGGAGCCATTCCTCTAGACCAAGAAGACCACACCCTTGTCCTTAAGTTTAGGTTAAAGTGTAAGGATTGGACAAAGGTTTGGACACAGGATGTTGGACTCTTAGATGGACATCCTGAGATTCCTTAATGTTTAGTTGAGGCAGGGAAACCCCTCTTACAACTGGGTCCGGTAGGTTTTCTTTCTTTCATTTTCCCACTAATAAAAGTCTATAACCAAAAGCATGCCACCTGTGTGTCAGTCCCCCTACTTCTACACTATTACAGTTCGCTAGCACATTGTACAGTCTTGCAAGCAAGGACTCTAATGCTATTAGGACATGCAGAGCACAGAAGAGGAGACTTTAAATAGCAGGCACAACAGCAGCAGCTTTGGCATCTGAGGTACATTGACGTCCCTGGTAGAATCCAAGACACACCGGCATGGAATGCATTCCATCTCCATCCTGTCAGGAGAACACATCTAACAGCGGCTGTGACAAGGAGAACACTATGAGACAACTCACTGTGTGAGCACAGAGATGGAAAAGAAAAGCCATTGGTATTTTGTAGGAGGAGAACACAGGACATGGAGACATGTCACAGTGAAGTAGTACTGTGAAGATGCAACACTGGCAAAATAATAACAAATATGAGACAAATACCCGTAACAGAAGAAGAGAAAGCATAAAGTGAACCTTGGAATACAGGAATGTACGTGTGGCTATAGCTTGCATTCCCAGCTTTCTAATTGGAGGAAGAGGTGGCAATGTGCTGTAAAGACATGTTCTTGTTCGCAGCCTACACCCGAAGAAAGGGTCAAAGGCAAAGCCAAGGGCACTGATCAAGGGAGGAGGGATGCTAAAAACCCTTATAGCCCAGATAAGAAGGACTCTAATACTTTCAAATATAGGCCAGGTAGAGTAGAGAACCACAAGGAGGAACTAAACAGTCCTGAAAAATAACCTGTGTGATAAAAAACAGATGAAGGACAACAAAGAATGGGTAATGATGAGGGCAGTTTTCGAAGGATAAAAGTGGAGCTGCGGTTGCTCGAGGACGACACTGGTTCAGCGGGATGGAGAAGAGAGCGTACCATCCAGGAAGCATACAGGAGAGTAGGGAAAATAGGGCAGGGGGAGCAAGCGATGCTGGAGACAGAAGGTGGCCAGAAGAGTGGGTAGTGTGACAGCCCCCTGGATAATTGAGACATGACAAACAGAGCAGGGTATGAAGAGCAAAGAACCAACTACACAAGTGGGCAGTAATCAGAAAAAAAGAAGAAAAGCTCGAAACCGGATTGAGAGGGTGAAGTGAAGGTGTTTTGGAGCCCAGGCTAAAACTGGAAGGAGCGGGGTGGGTGGAGAGAGTTATCATAAGGTATGGGGATAGGCAGGATGGATGAAGCAAGGCCAGGAGCACAGCGAAGTAGTCAAAATGAGAAAACAATGGAGACTTGAGGGAGAGCAGTGAATATCACTGAGGGATAGTGGAATATTGGCTGTAGGCCGGAGGGTCCATTTCATGAGTTTGACGAAATGACGACTGAGCTGCAGGAGTACAAGGACGAGTAGGAGCTGAAGCGCTTATTCAGCCTCACAGTACTCTTAACCCAGCAATGATCTCGATCATCAGATAAAAGGAAGCACCACACAGCAGCAAATGTCCTGCGCCTCTTTTGGTGACTTGGGTAGAGGGCACGCTATACTCTTAGAAGGGGAGTTGAACTAGTAACAGTAGCAAACCAAACATCATTTGTGCAATGGATCCAAAATAAAAGAATGTCCAATCAAGGTTTTATAAATAAAATTGGACTTTAATAAGGACTGCAAATGCACACTACTAATTAAGCCACTAAACACTCACCCCTGTAAACGAAACAGAGAATGTAGACTTGACGAATAAGGGCACTCTGGGTTGAGAGCTGGGGTGATCCGACTTCATCAGGAATGTCAATGTTCATGGGAATGCTTTTAGGGAAAGATGGGGGAGTTAAAGGTCACTACGGTAATTTAAGGATGGCCCATCGAGTTGGACTTCTATGTGCTTTACTACTGCGAGCTGGTGTTGTTATGGAAGAAACTTGCCTTACCAGATGTGATTCAACGTCTAGTCATTATGAGGCACTGTCTCTCAGTGGTTTAAGTGGACATTCGAGACAGACGAGTCAATGGGCCTCATTACAAGTTTGCCGGTCTGGATTTAATGGTGCCGGTAAAACCTTACCGGCACCGTTTTCCGGACCGGCTAACTACGAGTTCTCTGGCCGCATGGTGGTACACCCGCCAGGTCTGACATGGCGGGCGCAACGCCACACGGCCACAGACGGAGGCGGAAACACTGGCACCATTACAACATGGTGCCGGCGTTTCCACTTCCCCATTCCTGTGGAGTCCTCTGGGACTCCACAGGACCACGGGAATGGGGATTTACAGAATGCCGGCTCTGGAAGTACCAGATCACCAGGGCTGTAATGCCCCGGTAATTCTGGCAAGTCCGGAGCTGGTAAATCCCCACAAGTCCGTCGGCAGCCTGCTGGTTTTACCGGCACGGCTACCGCCAGACTCATAATGAGGCCCAATATCTTCCAGCAGTTCAAATTGGCAGTCGGCTGAGTGGCAAAACAATGCTTGACCTGATGGCTTCCATCAGGTCAAGCTGCCCTTCTGGTAAAGTTGAAGTGGTCTGCTTTAATGGGTCCAGTAGACATTTGGATGGCTCGAAAAGCAGCTAAGCAGTACAAAGGTCACAGTGAGCCAAAAGAAGCAAAGCTGGTCTTGTGGTGGATCAAAATGGTCTTGAGACTGTAAGCAGCATTCCAAGCTGCATTTGGACTTGTGGGTTGCTGCCAGTGAGTAGTATTCTGGTTCTAGTGCACAGGCAGCAGTGTCACCTCAATGATCCCAGGGGGTGCTTAAGGAGCAGAGCTTCCCTCTCCCTTTGAGACTTTGGGAAAAGACTGTATCCCCAAAAGAGTGTAAGTTGAATCCCTCTTGTTTTGCCAAAATTCCAAAGATGAATCAGATAAGGGGAGTGCTCCCCACCTCTTTGAAGGTAAACCGCTCCAGCGGTTTGGTGCAAAGCATGCCTGTCATCAGGGGTCCAAACCAGGCTGCTGTACCAAGTGTCATTGCCTTCCCACATCTTCCCTAGAGTGAATTGTCTGCTGGAATTGTAGTAGGAATGTTTTGCAGAGTTCCCTTTCAATTACAGGGTTACCCACATCATTTCCTTGGCCAAAAATCAAAAAAGGTTCAGGCTCTGCCTTGCTCACCAGATGGCCATTCCGCCACAAGGAGTGGTTTAAATGTCCACTGTGTGGGGTGCAAAGTCAGCCATAGAGTGGCAGAAATTAAAAGGCCATGCAAGGCTTCTATTGTGAGAGGAAAGCTGACTGAAGGGTGAGACTCATTGTAACATGGAGGCCAGTTCAAAAAATGGTTTTCCAACATGAGGCCTAGCGAATGAACGGAAAGTGGCCTCTCTCAACTTTTCCAAAATGGAAAAGCACTCAGCTGAAGGAGAGTGTGCCTTAGAACTGCAAACTGCTGTATGTGACCAATACATTCCAAAAGACATGTGTTGCTGCAAATCTTGATTCCATAGACTGAGAAAAGGCACAATTGGACTGAGAAAGATTGAAGTTATGTAATACAAGACTCTGAGCTGTAAATCTAAGTGAGTGAAGTAAAGTGACATTTCATTGACAAAAATAAATACACTTACTGCCCAACAAAGAAACTGACATTAAATGGAAAAGCTTATTTGGAGTTTTAAAATGGACATCGGTTTTCCATGTTAAACTGTGGCCTATGTGGAAACAATACAGAAGGGACAGAGCTGCTTAAATTTACCATCCAAAGAGTGATGCTGCAACTTACCATCTGACAGCTGCAAGGAAACACCAGACGAGATTGCTGAGAGTGCATCTGGGTGGAGCGTCTATTGCTAGGAAGGCCTCCAAGCCGACTGGATCCTGTGGTGGAGAGCGGGCGGCCATCTTTGAGAGTGGAGTGACCAGATCCCTGCCCTATCATTCCAGAGTGCCCTGAGATGCAGCTGGCATTCCTGAACTTGAAACTATGTAAGTGGAACTGAGCCCTGGGAAACCAAAAGGTGGGGGAGTCTGCTTGGCTTAATTCCTATTCCCTTTGTAGGGGCCGGAGGCAAAACTGTGTAGATCCTAAGCCTACTGGACTAAAAAGATTAATTTAATTAACTCTCCATTTGGTGGAACACTACAGGGTTTATTTTTGTTAAAATTCGAAATAAACAAAGCTCACTTCCCAGTGTATAGTGAAAAACATGAGCCTGTCATTTAATTGGGTAAGCCTTTTTGTCCTGTTGACCTTGACTTATTTAAGCAAGAGGGGTGTCTTTGTTCTTAAGTCAGTCCAATCATTTTGTCCAACTTTCCCCTAACACAGGCATTCAAGTAGGGGGTAGGGTTGAAAATCCTACATTCTCAAATCCTCCCAATTTTTACCATTTAGCTTCCACCAACACAGGCCTTCAGTGGAGGGGGGTTTGAAATCCAAAGTTCCCCAAAACATTTCAATGTTTCTGTCTGACTTCCCCAACACAGACCAAAGTGGGGTCGGGGGGCTGGAAAACAAACTGCTAAATCACCCTGTGTTCATTTTAAACCAAACGTTTGGGTGAAATCCTAATTGCCAGAGGTATTTGTACCAAAACCTGAAACCCTACTGCTAGCCTTTTAAGCCCGCAGGAAAATCAAAATTGCACAGCACTACATTTAGAATTGTTTTGGTTATTAATCAGTGTAATTATTTCTTGAAGTGAAATTTGTAGAAAGTAAAGAATTGTGATTTGTTTTTTTTAACTAATTTGTGTAATTGATTTGTGTAACGAGAAGTTAATGGCGAGCCACAAATAAGGTGGCACGTGAAGTCCAGTGTGATTTCTATTGCTTTTAATTTAAATAAATACAAATATATTTCTTGTACAACGACATGGTTCTTTGCTCATTGGTAGCTCGGGGGTAAGGGCTGGATAAAAGAATCTGTTAAACAGTTTGTTGCATGACGCTTTTGTTGGGGGTGGTCTCTCAATAAACCGTTAAAACACCTTTGTTCTCAAAGGAACATCCAATGTCCAATGATAGAACAGAGGTTTCCTATTACAATTAAGTGTGCTCTTTCTCAAATAACAACCGCAAGGAAGATAATGTATTGAGTTAAGTGGCTGGCGAGGAGGATAGCAAAGTGCAACGCATTTGGCTTGGAAGCAAGAAAACACAGAGCAACACAGGTTCGAATTCCGCTACCGTGCTTGGTATTAAGTGCATAATAGAAGATTGATCAATTAATTAAGTGCTCACTTCAGAGAGCCTAGTGAATTGTACGATCACAGGTTTAAATCCCTCTCTACAAAATAATACAGTGCACCATTGTTGACAAAATAAAAATAATATTTCAAAAGAAAAATACTGCAAACGTTCATCTATAACACATACATTTGATATGGTGTGACCTGCAGAGTGCACAAAGCTCCTTCAATATCACACTAGAGCGAAGTCCTAACTCAACTGCAAAGAGTGACATTTGACTGATTAACAAAATAATTAACAACATAAGCAATGAAACCTTTAATGATCTCACATATTCTAAATAGAAAGCGTGTAAGTGGATAGTAGTAGTAGATAAGTAGACAGGAGTAGATAAAAAAAGGGGGTGAGTAGAAAAATAAATGTAGTAACTTAAAATTCACAAGCACCAGCATTACGGAATTCACCCCATTCATGCTTTAGTGTTACTTGGTGGACCATCTCATTTTAATGTTTTGGCGCCCACCTGTGTATTAGGACGCTCTTTCTTGTCCTGCCTTCTGAGACTGGACATCTAATAGGAAACTTGCTCATGTGGTTCGGGGATATTTGCAACGGGTTTTGGGAAAGTCTTGGGTGCTCACCCCTCTCAGAGGAGAGAAGCCCCAAGCTAGAGATTTACCTGAACATACCTGTCAGGTGGGCTGGTACAGCTGCCTTCCACTGACCTTCTTACCTTAGGCTGTCCCCTCAGAAGGAACCCACACAGGCTCACACATAGACGCTGTGCTCTTCTCCCTTGACTTGCTTCTCTTATCTGGCCTGACCTACACTACCAGCTCATTTTCTAGAAACAGTCTTTTTACTGAAAAGAGAATTCACACCCGGGGAAGGGCTGCTAGCTAATCAGGTGGCTGGAACAGTGGGCTAGAATATACATTCTCTGCCTGCTCTGCCAGCCACCCGAGGCACTGCCCCAGGTGGCAGTATTTTAAAAATATATATATTTGGGGCGGCAACAGAGAGCCTGTACACATTTTATTTTTATGTTGTCATTACTCTCACTTTACCCTCTGCTTTTTCTCCTTGTCATCATTTGTCTCTAGATGTTCCTCCCTCATTCTCCTCCCCTGAATCCCTATGGGTTTAACTCCAGTCCTGTTTCTCCGTCTCTGTTCCCCACACTCAGGTCTTCTCACTGGTCTTTTTTTTTTCCTGTTCTTGACACATTTTCTGATTCCAGTTCCCGCATTATCTCTATCTTCACTTAACCTTCATTTCGATCCTATGTCACTGTGGCTGGAGTCGACAATCTTTGGCTCTGCAGATATTTTGGACTACAGTTCCCATCACCTTCAGCCAGTACAGTCAATGGGGATTGATCATGTGGTCGTAGTTCAAAGCATCTGCAGGCCAACAGTATCGAAAAACCTGCGCCCTAGAACTCCTATTAACATATACGCAGGCATTGCTATGACATGGTTACTGTGCTCTGTTTAAGGACACAGTGTTCCTTTTCATGCCAAAGGATTTGAACATGTTTTTATGGTCCACAGTTTAAGGATCCTCGCACACAATCATGATTCATGAAGTCATTTCACGTGTCCCCTTGGCGGAGACACCTTTGTTCTGCCAGGTCTGCCGTTGCAGACTTTGCAAGCACGAGAACAGTTCGGTTTGGCAGCCACTACGCGGGAGCGGGAGGGCGCAGATGGCGCCACTGTTCCTCCTGTTCCCTTGCTGCCTGCCAGTCATACTGTGGCGATGTGTGAAATGGAGCTGGCTGCCACAGCTGCGCCTCTGGATCCTGTGTCCTTTCCAGTTGAGAAAACATGCATATGCAAATAGGCTGTTGTGTGGCGTAGAGATGTGGAGTTGCATGGACCAATAGTTGTCCATTCTCTTGCTTTGTGACCACTAAGAGATCGGCTCAGTCTCCGGGGATGAGAGATCCCAGGCTGACGACATCACACCTGCGCCAGCCCCCCAAAGCAGCATGTATGTTTTCAAAGAACAAAATGGCGCTGTTAAATGGCATCTTGATTATTGAAAATCTACTGCCTCTGTGGCAGAAGATCTGATCTAGGGTATGGAATGTTATTTGGGAATCCTGGTGGCCACGTATATAAGATGTTTTTTTCTAAAGTGTAAATAATTGCACCAAAGTGCTGTACAGAGTGTAGATTTGTAGATTGGCAAAAAGGAAAACAGGAAAGGTTTCTAACAATCAATACACAAAAAACGCATACAGAACTAAACAGGGAAAATAACACCCACAGAAAGAATAATCAGCACATTCTTAGTTCATGAGAGCACCACTAAAGGAAAGATCTGCGCAGCCAATAATGCCGTGCAGTGATCACATAGATCACTTTTTCCTGCATCACCATATCCATTTGGTCCACTTGTGTAGAGGTGCGTTACAAATGCCATATCATATCATATCACTACCCGTTTATAACCCTACTTACCTTTTGGCAGCACATTTCTTTGTGTGCCGCTGACCCCCCTTTATCCCTGCGACGTCAGTTCCCTTCCACTAAGTATTTATTTATTTTTTTCATTTGTATAGCGCGCGCAAGCCCTCAGGCATCAGGGTGCTGTAGTGAACCGGTTACAAGAGGCCCTTAGGCACCATAGTTAGTATACATAGTAACATCGTTGCATACAGTCATAGAAGTACATGCGTTACAGTCACTAACCTGAGTTGGTTACTACTATATTTCCCCCCGCTATCCATGTAATGGAAGCGGGGGACACCCTGTCACCCCCAAAACCATTATACAGAACAAGGGCAGCAAGGAAAACCCCTGCAGCCCACGCTCCCCTAGTTTGGTATAATGGGACTCCGTATTTTGGTTCAGCCAAATGCACACTAAGTGCACATTTGGCATTTTCTTTCCGATATTTTCGGCCAATACCAGGGAAAGCAAACTAAGAAACAGCAGGGTGGCAAACCCAATCTGTTATGCTTGTTGGATATGGGCAGCGGGCATAGCCAGAGTTTCCCTATCCCAGCTAATGGTTGAAAATTGAAATCCATTGGGACAAGGTATCCAGAAGAACCCAATTATCAATTGTTTCAAAAGCCAGAGATATCATTGAAAACCGCAAACAAGTGCCTCTGTTATCCAGCTTGTGATGGACATCATCCCAGTGTCGCTGTAGTCAGGAGAGAAAAACAAAAGAGATGATGGCTGGAAAGTTTAGAATTAATCTTAACCTCTAGCTTTGCTCTGGGAAACCCTCCAGAGCATTGTTCTTCACCTGCCAAGCCATTACAAAAGCAGAAAGACCATGTGCAAATCAAGCTCGGTCCCACCCAAAAGGGGCAGCCCAACCCAAACTGCTTGGTCACATCCCTTCTGCACGAGACCGTAAGTATCCCCAAACATGTTTCGGCCTTGTTGGGCCTCATCAGTGACGAGTAGCTTCGGTTTTCAAGGGCCAGCAGACACGGACCCATGTCTGGGCATATCCGTTCCACTCAGGGTAACTATAGGAAAACAAAAGAGGTGACGATTGGGAGGTTTAGAGTTAATATTAACCTCCAGCTTTGCTCTGGGAAACTCTCCAGACCACTGTTCACCGCCTGCCAAGCCATTACAGAAGGGGAAAGATCATATGCATATAAGGCTTGATCCCACCCCAAGAGGGGAAATCCAACCCAAACTGCTTGGTCCCATCCCTTCTGCACGAGGCCACAAGCATCCCCAGACATGTTTCAGTCTTGGTCAGGATAGAAACCAGACTGACAGGAGCCCATGAGACCAGTCCTCGGTGGATGTATACAATTTGGCCGAGACACAATTGTTTGCGGCGGAATTGACCGTGGTAAATTCAGCTGTGAAGCCAATTTTGCGGTGGCCAAATTGAAACCCTACACTGCCCCCAAAATGCTCCGCCACCCACCGCCTACCTACCTTTTTCACGTCTGCTTTGTTTCTGACACTGAGGCGTCAGATCTGTCCCTCCTACGCAGGTCGGATCCAATGCTGCCGGGTCTGCTTTTTTTTCTTTTTTTTTCTTTTTCCTGTCCGCCGCTTCCAAACCTCCAGAAGTTGGGGGACACCCCCGCTAGCCCCAAATGCCATCACTACCAACAATGGGGCGGGCGAACACCCATACAGTCCCTGCTCCACATATTTGGTAGTGATTACCCAAAATGATCATTTACAATTCGGCCAGATTTACTATATGATAATTTTTCACTTGCACCAAGAAACACCATCTATCCAAGTCCCACAGAGAATAAAATAACCCTGAACATCAAAATAACTGTGTCCCTTTTTCCTAAAACTATTACTGCAAAGTAATATACAGCGTGATTTTCATCTCTCTATTTAGTGGGGTTTTCTAACATGTTGCATGACTGCATAGTAGTTTCAGACATGCAGTGCCATCACAGCTAAACACAAGGGGCCTCATTACGACCCGTGCGGAATGGGTTAAGGGGTTCCGCTAATGGATGCGGACCCGTTAACACCATTCCGCACGATTACGAGGTCCCCTCGTGGGACTCGGTAAGGAAGCCTGGTAAAACCAGGCATCATTACTGGGTCCCGCGAGGGGACCAGGGAGCTAACAACGGGACGGTTGAAATCGGCCCGTTGTTAGCTCCCTCTCCCATTCCCACTGAGCCCTATGGGGGCTCAAATGGGAATTGGGAAGGTACGGGTCCGGGATCCCAGAGGAAGGAATTACCGGGCCCTCCGAACTTGGAATGGCCTGGTAATTCCCCATTCAGGGAACCCGGACCCAGACCCGGTTTTGGTGGCAGCCATGCCGCCAATAGCAGCATGGCTACCGCCAAACCCGTAATGAGTCCCAAGGCCACATTGCAGGCTATCTGGGAACACTTTTAGCAAGTGTCAATGGGAAGTCTGTTATGTGACAGAGAAGGATTGAAGGTTTATTGAGCCTAAAAGTGGTGGGGGTACCTTGAGCCTTAAGCGACTGAGACCATAGGTGTGTGGAGACTTTCTACACGGGATGCAGTCCACTTGGAGTCCTGGCTTCTCCAGCAGGTTGATCCAAATCTACAAGGAATGACCAGATTAATTCTCATCGAAAGTTCTTTGGGAGCCATTTCTTATAGACCCCATGGAGGCATTACCAACACTTTGAAATTCCATGTGCCACTTAAAGGCAATGGAGGGACTTCAGTGAAGGAGAGGTGCGTTCTAGTGTTTTTTATCCACAGAATCATGCATGCGGGGAGTACTGAATGAATTGGAATGGCCTTATATTTTATTTAGAACACCAGGGGGGTTGTGATTTATTGGCTTGGGGATGTATTTTTATCTATATATTGTTTGCTTGTTAGGTGCTTATACAGTAAGAACATACTGTTTCAAAGCACCAACAGGGCAGGGAGGGAGCAAGGATTGGAAATACATTACAACACCATTTTAAAAAAAGCAGTAGGGGAAGAGGGAGAGGGACGAACCTTCTATGCCTTGTGAGTATTCAGAACGTGCAAGTCTAGCAAGGTAGAGGGGGAAGTGCTCGGGAGTCCGAGCTCCTGGGTGAGCCACAGATGAAGTGCTAGGAATGTTGAGTGCTACACGGACTGGTGCCGCGAGGGGTGCCAGTGCGCTTCTTAAGGGCGGAGACTGTGCAGATGCAAGTGATGTTGATAGACAGGAGCTGGGCAGAATTGGTGTGGGAGGTCAGGGCCCCGAGGATGCATAGGGCCCAGGACACTGATTCACTATGTCACACAAGTCTTTGTCCTACAAAGTGGTCTCTACCAGCCTTCGTGTCTTAGTATAATCCCGATTCTAAGGTCACACCTGCTTTATAAATGGTCCTTTTCTTCAATGGTGCATACATTATTCAGAAACTTTAAAGCTCACGAATCCAGGACCTATGACTATTCAAAAATCTGTTTGTTTTCCACATCTCCTCCTCCCCTTATTTCTTCTTTAATCTCACCCCAACATTTTTCACCTCATTCTGCATCACCTTGCGCCCCCCGCACCCAAATTCTCCTACTCTGCACTACTTTGAAGAAGCCTGAAGGCCCCATTAAGCACTATAGATGAAAGCTACATTCAAACGTGCCGTGTTCTTTATGTACATCAAAATGCATTATCAACTGCATCTTTTGGATACAGTGAATGTCCGCCAGATGGCACCAGAACGCCATGCAAGAGGCATGCAGTTTACGCTAGATTTGTGATACTAAACAAGTAGTCCAATATGTTGTGCAAATTACAATTATTTATAAAGATTCATGGCGTGCAAAGAAGCCACGGTTAATATCTAAAATATTAAGGTCACGTTTAGTATATGCTGTGAAAAACATATATCCGAATCAAACGTATACAAATGAAAGACAAACATGTCTTTGCATAAAACAAAGTATAAGCCAAATTGTGAATTAAACAATGATAAATTCAAAGTGAAATAACAAATAATGAAAAAGAAGAACAAAACACATAAGAGGATCATAGATATGTACATGTGGAATTCATGTTTTATAATCCAGGTTGTGAGGCACTGTAGGTACTATTAATAATACCCTTACATTTTGCATGAAACATTAATATTCATGCACTAAATCTGCCGCACCTGACAACTTGGATTATAAAAAATGAGCTCAACATGTATATATCTATGATCCTCTGATGTATTTTGTTGGGGGCATTGGAATGGAATGAGTCAGTGAATAAGGCAAAGGAGAAGAAAATGTAAATGTGTGTGTCATCGGTACAGTGGCATTGCAGAAATAGTGTAGAGGGAGGAAAGTACTAAAGGGCCGAGTACTGAGCCTTGTGACATGCCATAGAGACGCAGGAGTGGGGGGAAGTGTGTCCAGACTGAGAGTGGAACGCTAGAGAGACAGGAGTGGAACCATTGAGTTTGGAGTGAAGGTCGGATAGAAGAGCATTGGATGTGTGACGGAGTGCAGTCTCAGTAGAGTGAGAGGAGCGAAAACCGGACTGAAGAGGAGGAAGACGTGAAGGAAGGTTTAGATAGGATGCAACCTGGGATAGACAGCACATTCAAGTAGCTTAGAGAGGAATGCAGAAGAGAAATGGGACGAAAATTACCGGGACGAGTGGGAGCGAGAGTGGGCTTATTGGTAGAGGTATAACCACGGCATGCTTGAAGCAGGATAGGAAAGACGAGTGGGAGCGAGAGGTAGGAAGTAGGCAGACAAGGTAGGAGATGAGATGCGGGCAGAGTAAATGGGTGAGGGAGGGTGGAAGAGGCTCAAAAGGAGCAGTGGTAGAATGGGCACGAGTTAGGTGGGCAGCAGTGTCGAGGTCACTAAGGAGCACAAAGGATGAGACTAAGAGTGAGACAGAGAGAGGTATGGCCTGCGTATGCCAGCATGTGATGTGCTGTTGGATAAAGTACAAGGTCTGGCGAAAGGTGTCACATATGAATTTGCACCACTTGGCAGACATGTGCGTTGGCACAACTTTTTTAGGAATCTGATACATGGTCGTTCCTCCAAGGAAAAGTAAATTGTTATATCAATCCAAGTTATTCAGTAATTAAATCTGAAATTCAGATGGATTGCAGGTGCTCACAAAGTTGAAATAATTTGCCCAGGTTCACATCGTATTGTCAATTGTAGAAGCCGTAATCGTAATTGCCAAGTGACTTCATGCTGTGCATAAATCCAAAAGGTGATGGGCGGAAGGTTTTGAATCAATCATAACCAAAGGAATTGCTCTGGGCAACCCTCCAGAACATCGCTCTTTATCCCGACACGCCATTTCGGAAGGGGAAAGACCATGTGCAAATCAGGCTTGGTTCCACTCCAAAAGGCACAGTCCAGCCCAGAACAGCTAGGTCACACCACAAGTAACTCCATATATGTTTCGGGCTATTTAGCAGTTGGGCTTGTCTCACCCTTTCATGGTGGGACGAAGCCTGATTTGCATATGATCTTTCCCCTTCTGTAATGGTTTAGCAGGCTCAAGAACAATGGTCTGGAGGGTTGCCCAGAGCAATTGGCAGAGGTTACGATTAATTCTAAACCTTAAAGCCATCACATCTTTTGTTTTTATTAGTCACCCCAAGTGGGACGACTATGCCCAGACATGGTTCCCGAGCCCGCTACCTAGAAACTCCCACTATATCTCACTGAGGATGCCCAATGAGGGCGAAATATGTCTGGGGATGCTTGTGGTCGCATAGAGAAGGGATGTGACCCAGCAGTTCAGGTTGGACGGCCCTTCTTGGGGTGGGGCCAAGCCTGATTTGCATATGGTCTTTCCCCGATCAGTAATGGCTTAGTAGAGTAATGAACAATGGTCTGAAGGGTTTTCCAGAGCTATGCCTGAGTTCGGGCGGAATTTGAAACTTTCCAGCCATCACCTCTTTTTTTTTTCTAGTCACTTTGAGTGGCACAGTTATGGCCAAATCTGGTTCCCCAGCATCTTCAAATGGCTAAAACGATGATCTGGATGAAGGATGAAGCCCTGAAGCGAGTTTTGGGGTTCTTCCACTTAGTATACGGGTGACATAATTCACCTCTTAACTGAACAGAATGCTCCAAAAACAGCTAGTACTCAGGGTCGGACTGGCCCCTCGGCCTTTCGGCCGTGGCAGGGCCGAAATCCTCCCTTGGGCGTGGGGGCCGGTTTCTGGCCATGCCTGTGCCGGTTTAGAAAAAAGAAATAGGATTATTTTTTTTTTCATTTCTTTTTTTACATTTTTTTTTAAAGCCTTCTTAGGTCAATAAATGAGTACCAACACAGGTTGGGTGATATTGTTTGCATATTTGTTCTATAAAAAAGAGCTTAAGCGTAAGTTCTATACAATAACATGTTATCATTTGGCCTTGGATTCACAGTCATTTAGTGTACTTAAGAACAATGCTATTTGATGACACTTCCTGTTTTGTCAAGGGATGAAAGGTCGTGTTTGATCTCTTCCCGGGATGTCACTTTGGGGTGGGGTCAAATGACAACACTTCCGGTGATGTCATCAGAGGTCAAGGGTCGTTAGGCGAGGAGTGGGACACTTTTTTAAGGCGAGGGGTGGGCTGCTTTATTTTGGTTGACCAGGCCTATTTCTTGTCCCAGTCTGACCCTTCTAGTCCTGACTGCATTCAAAACATTCTGGCATCAGAAGCAGACAGGAAACAGCAGTAAGCAGTTCCCCTTATTCAAGAAACAGCCATTTAAATCTCCAGCAAGATTTCTTTTAAGAAAAGTCTGTGATGACGTTTTCTTTTTTTAACTTATCCTTCAACATGATACGCAACATCCAATAAAACAGAAAAACGTCAAAACATAGGAAAAAAGCTTTCACGGCCATATAAAGTACATGTTCACTGTTATATTGCACCTAAAACATGCTTGTATTAACAGTTCCATGTCAATTAAGCTTAAAATTAAAATGCTTATCTTATAACGATAGCCATGTTATTTAAATACAGCAATGTAAAATCACATTTAATTTGAAAAAAAAACATGTTTTGTCTATGTACTTTACTGACTATTGAAAAAACGTTGTATACCTTACCCTCACAACTGCAAGAGCTGTAGTGCTGTTAAGATAGGTGGAACGTCCCACAATTACACAGAGGTTCCGGACCCTGTTCAAATCGACTCAGTAACAGAAATAGAGAAAGTACAAAGGCAAAACAAAGCTTTATTATCATCAAAATAAGGCAGGTACATCATGAAAGCATAACATAATTGGCGCTCTCATGGGTACATAAAAACAAATGTTTATATATTCAACATTTGGCAAAACTGACATCATACTGCGGGGAATGGGGATTGGATAAAAGTGGTGATTACATATGCATTCTATAGGGGTTCAATTTCTGATTGGGTAACGCTTGTCTGACGACTCCTCATGACACCACCTCTAAAGTGATAAAGGTAAAAAATACAACAGCTCTGCAATATTGTCCTGGGAGGATAGCTCAGCGGCAACGTGTGCGCTTTGGAAGCAAGACGACACGAAGCAACACACGTTTGATCCTCGGGTCCGCGCTTAGAAACCTCTGGGTGTTTAAGCACATTATAAATACGCAACTAAGACACATACAAAAAAAAAAACAATTACATAACAAAAAAAAAAAAAAATTCCTGTAACAGCGCCTCGATGCCTGCAGGCTTTGTGAGCACTTTAAAAATAATGTAAAAAAAAAATATATGTAATTGGCTGGCACCTTACTTCATGGGTGGTATAACAGGGTTTTTCATTGGTTTGCTTTTTATGAACCAACCTTGGACAACTGGTAGATCGTCAAGACATGAGCCAGAGATGAGTAGGGGTGTGGGGGGGTGAGAGAGGGCCACAGACTGCTTTCCATTCAGTTAAAAAAGATACCATCCCTCGTATCTGGGCCATGAGCCAGGGTGGTATCTTTGTATTTAGCCTTGTGTGGCATCTCATGTCTGGGGATACATGTACGGAGTAAGGCAAGTGTCCTATCTGTGTTTGTTGCTAATTAATAGACAGTGTTCTCCAATTATGGGCCACATGTGATGGGACCCTGTTTGAAATTATTTCACCCTTCATTTATTGGGATTTTAACTAATATTTACGTGAGTGTAATGTTTTCTCTTGCCACTGGAGACACCTTTGAGTTGTTCTTCATGGAGACTTTTGGTTGTCCTGCACCTGGTTTACAGGCTGGTTGTACTCTTAAAAAACTTAAATGTATCTGGCAGTATCCTTTTTACATCCTGGGAATTGCCATTTTCCTGCTTTCACTGCAACGTTCTGACCCTCCCTTAATTTGCAGTATTTGTATTTCATTGAACTTATATAGACCTTTACTCCAAAGTGCTTTACATGAGAACAAGTAACATACAGCAAACATAAGATGACAATTGAATCACAACTTGAAAACAGTATAAAGAACAATTTACAATATTACAGAGATGAGGAGGGTGTAGGGTGGAGCAGAGGTGTGCAAGGAAGTAGTAAATGTTAGAGGAGGTAAGAGCGGGGGAAAGAGGGAATGCAAGAATGTGAGAGGAAGAAGAGAGGAAAAAGTAAGTCTAGAAGAGAGCAGTGGGAGGGAGGAAGGAGGTAACTGGGATGGAGAGGGTAAGGAACAGCAGGAGTAAGAGGTGAGAGGAGAGGGGTAGGCAGGAGAGGAAACATAGGGTGTTAAGGAGGAGAGTGAAAGAGATAAGATTTAGAGAAGAGCGAAAGGAAGGGTAGGAGGGAGAAGAGCAGATGTGAAGGGGGAGGCGGTTCCAGTGGAAGGGAGCAAGGAGTTGGAAGGAGCAGAAGCGGGAGGGGGTGCAGGGTGGTGGAGGAGAAGAGAGTAGGAAAAGATTAGCAGAGCGGAGAGAACGAGAAGGGGTATAGAAGGTAAGAAGGGAGGAGAGGTAGGGGGGCAAGACCATGAAGAGATTTGAAGACAAGACAGAGGAACTTGAATTTGAGCTGGGAGTGAAAAGAGAGCCAACCTAGAGAGGCGAGAGAGGAGGAGATGGAATCAAGAAGTGAGAGAAGGCATAGGGAGCGGATGGCAGAGTGGTAGATGGATTTAAGAGGGGAGAGATGAGAGGAGGGGAGCCTTGGCTGTGGTTGTCAGCTCCTGTCAGAGCTCTGCACGGATCTGTATTTCTCTGGTTTCAGCATTTTGGGTTCTTGTGAAGCCTTGAGGACCTTTGTTTAATTAGAAGCATGTTGTGGCTTCCATATTGGAAAAGATGGCTGCCGATTACTGCTCTGTTACTATGTTAATGAGCTATACTTGTGTGTCATTCATGTTGTTTTCAGCGTATTCATTGCTTATGTTAGTATTCTTCATGTCTTATGGATGCTATGTTAATATATGTTGAGTGCACGTTTGCTTCGTGTCTAATGCATGCACCTGTATTGTGACAACATTAGTTGTATTACTCTTGCCATCTTTTGCTCAGATTGTGTCTATCTCCTGCCATACCTGCCTGGAATAAAGGTGGTATAGTTGCCTCAATTAGTAGTGTTTCTCACCTGTGCGATATTGGGATGAGGGAGGGGCAGAAGCTATGAATGACATATTCATCTGCCTCCAAACAGTGCTATTATGCAATTACCACTATGTGCTAATAACCTTATGGACCCAGGAATGGTTAATAAAAGTTAAGATAATTACCCTTTCCTAAATTATATACACAAGCTTCATTTCAAGCCAAAACCTGGTCTGTGCTTATTGCATTACAACACGGGTGCACAACTTACGGCCCGCGGGCCTGTTGCAGGCCGCAATGCCATTTTGTCTGGCATGCGAGGAACACAGACTTTCCTAATGGAGGGCTGCCCGCAAGTAGCATCGGCCGCGCTCCATTAGGAAAGTCTTTGTTGTCTTCCCGACCGGACAAAACACTGGCCCTCATTAGTTCAGTGCACACGCACCACGTCGCTCATACAAGCCACGTAGTGCGTGTGTGCTGCACCAATGGAGTTCCAGCACTACGGCTGGCGTGTCCAGTGAGGCTTGATGCCGGAAGGAATTTCAGTCTTGCCACGCCCACGCCAGCCATAGTGCCAGAAGCCTCGCCAGCGTTACAGCACGTCTGTTAAGTGGGGAGTGGGGGGCGCCTCTGTATATTTGTGTGTGTCTCGGGTCTGTCCTGACTGTGTTTTTTGTTTTTGTACGTATGTTGAGATGCAGGGATGGGGGGTGTGTCGGATCTGTATGGTGTTTGTATGTCTGCAGTGTATGTTGAGATGCGTGGGTGGGGGGTGTGTCAGGTCTGTATGGGTGTTTGTATTTGTATGTCTGCAGTGAATGTTGAGATGGGGGATGGGGGTGTGTCAGGTCTGTATGGGTGTTTGTATGTCTGCAGTGTATGTTGAGATGCGGGGGTGGGGGGTGTGTCGGGTCTGTATGGGTGTTTGTATGCCTGCAGTGTATGTTGAGATGCGGGGGTGGGGGGTGTGTCGGGTCTGTATGGGTGTGTGCAATTGAATGACTGCAGTGTATATTGAGATGGGGGTTGAGGGGTGTTGGGTCTGTATGGCTGTTTGTATGTCTGCAGTGTATGCTGAGATGCGGGGGTGGGGGTGTGTCATGTCTGTATGGGTGTTTGTATTTGTATGTCTGCAGTGTATGTTGAGATGCGGAGGTAGGGGTGTGTAGGGTCTGTATGGGTGTTTGTATGTCTGCAGTGTATGTTGAGATGCGTGGGTGGGGGGTTGTCAGGTCTGTATGAGTGTTTGTATTTGTATGTCTGCAGTGAATGTTGAGATGGGGGATGGGGGTGTGTCAGGTCTGTATGGGTGTTTGTATGTCTGCAGTGTATGTTGAGATGCGGGGGTGGGGGTTTATCGGGTCTGTATGGGTGTTTGTATGTCTGCAGTGTATGTTGAGATGCAGGGTTGGGGGGTGTGTCGGTTCTGTATGGGTGTTTGTATGTCTGCAGTGTACGTTGAGATGCGGGGGCGGGGGGGTGTGTCGGGTCTGTATGGGTTTTTGTATGTCTGCAGTGTATGTTGAGATCGGGGTGGGGGGTGTGTCGGGACTGTATGGGTGTTTGTATTTGTATGTCTGCAGTGTATGTTGAGATGCGGGGGTGAGGGGTGTGTCGGGTCTGTATGGGTGTTTGTATGTCTGCAGTGAATGTTGAGATGGGGTGGAGGGTGTGTCGGGTCTGTATGGGTGTTTGTATGTCTGCAGTGTATGTTGAGATGCGGTGGTTGTCAGGTCTGCATGGGTTTTTGTATGTCTGCAGTGTATGTTAAGATGGGGAGTGGGGGGTGTCGGGTCTGTATGGGTGTTTGCATGTCTGCAGTGTGTGTTGAGATGGAGAGTGGGGGGTGTGTCGGGTTTGTATGGGTGTTTGTATGTCTGCAGTGTATGTTGAGATGGGGATTGGGGTCTCGGGTCTGTATGGGTGTTAGTATGTCTGCAGTGTATGTTGAGATGGGGGCGTGTGTCAGGTCTATAAGGGTGTTTGTATTTGTATGTCTGCAGTGTATGTTGAGATGCGGGGGTGGGGGGGTGTGTCGGGTCTGTATGGGTGTTTGTTTGTCTGCAGTGTATGTTGAGATGGGGTGGGAGTGTGTTGGGTCTGTATGGGTGTTTGTATGTCTGCAGTGTATGTTGAGATGCAGGGGTGGGGGGTGTGTCGGGTCTCTATGGGTGTTTGTTTGTCTGCAGTGTATGTTGAGATGGAGAGTGGGGTGTGTGTTGGGTCTGTAGGGGTGTTTGTATTTGTATGTCTGCAATGTATGTTGAGATGGGGAGTGGGGGGTGTGTAGGATCTGTATGGGTGTTTGTATGTCTGCAGTGTATGTTGAGATGCGTGGGTGGGGGGTTGTCAGGTCTGTATGAGTGTTTGTATTTGTATGTCTGCAGTGAATTTTGAGATGGGGGATGGAGGTGTGTCAGGTCTGTATGGGTGTTTGTATGTCTGCAGTGTATGTTGAGATGCGGGGGTGGGGGGTTTATCGGGTCTGTATGGGTGTTTGTATGTCTGCAGTGTATGTTGAGATGCAGGGTTGGGGGGTGTGTCGGTTCTGTATGGGTGTTTGTATGTCTGCAGTGTACGTTGAGATGCAGGGGTGGGGGGGTGTGTCGGGTCTGTATGGGTTTTTGTATGTCTGCAGTGTATGTTGAGATGGAGGTGGGGGGTGTGTCGGGTCTGTATGGGTGTTTGTATTTGTATGTCTGCAGTGTATGTTGAGATGCGGGGGTGGGGGGTGTGTCGGGTCTGAATGGGTGTTTGTATGTCTGCAGTGTATGTTGAGATGGGGTGGAGGGTGTGTCGGGTCTGTATGGGTGTTTGTATGTCTGCAGTGTATGTTGAGGTGCGGTGGTGGGGGGGTGTCAGGTCTGTATGGGTTTTTGTATGTCTGCAGTGTATGTTAAGATGGGGAGTGGGGGGGTGTCGGGTCTGTATGGGTGTTTGTATGTCTGCAGTGTGTGTTGAGATGGAGAGTGGGGGTGTGTCGGGTTTGTATGGGTGTTTGTATGTCTGCAGTGTATGTTGAGATGGGGATTGGGGTCTCGGGTCAGTATGGGTGTTAGTATGTCCGCTGTGTATGTTGAGATGCGGGGGTGTTTCAGGTCTATATGGGTGTTTGTATTTGTATGTCTGCAGTGTATGTTGAGATGCAGGGGTGGGGGGGTGTGTCGGGTCTGTATGGGTGTTTGTTTGTCTGCAGTGTATGTTGAGATGGCGTGGGAGTGTGTCGGGTCTGTATGGGTGTTTGTATGTCTGCAGTGTATGTTGAGATGCAGGGGTGGGGGGTGTTTCGGGTCTCTATGGGTGTTTGTCTGCAGTGTATGCTGAGATGGAGAGTGGGGTGTGTGTTGGGTCTGTAGGGGTGTTTGTATTTGTATGTCTGCAATGTATGTTGAGATGGGGAGTGAGGGGTCGGTCTTTATGGGTGTTTGTATGTCTGCAGTGTATGTTGAGATGCGGGGGTGTGTCGGGTCTATATGGGTGTTTGTATTTGTATGTCTGCAGTGTATGTTGAGATGCGGGGGTGTCGGGTCTGTATGGGTGTTTGTTTGTCTGCAGTGTATGTTGAGATGGGGGTGGGAGTGTCTCGGGTCTGTATGGGTGTTTGTGTGTTTGTATGTCTGCCGTGTATGTTGAGATGGGGAGTGGGGCGGTGTCAGGTCTGTGTGGGTGTTTGTATGTCTGCAGTGGATGTTGAGATGCGGGGGTGGGGGGTGTGTCGAATCTGTATGGGTGTTTGTTTGTCTGCAGTGTATGTTAAGATGGGGGCTGGGAGTGTGTCGGGTCTGTATGGGTGTTTGTGTGTTTGTATGTCTGCAGTGTATGTTGAGATGGGGAGTGGGGGGGTGTCAGGTCTGTATGGGTGTTTGTATGTCTGCAGTGTATGTTGAGATGCGGGGATGGGGGGTGTCGGGTCTGTATGGGTGTTTGTATTTGTATGTGTGCAGTGTATGTTGAGATGCGGGGGTGGGGGGGTGTCGGGTCTGTATGGGTGTTTGTATGTCTGCAGTGTATGTTGAGATGGGGAGTGGGGGGAGTGTCGGTTCTGTATGGGTCTTTGAATGTCTGCAGTGTATATTGAGATGCGGGGTTGGGGGTGTGTCGGGTCTGTATGGGTGTTTGTATTTCTGCAGTGTATGTTGAGATGGGGAGGGGGGTGTGTCGGGTCTGTATGGATGTTTGTATGTCTGCAGTGTATGATGAGATGCGGTGGTGGGGGGTGTCAGGTCTGTATGGGTGTTTGTATGTCTGCAGTGTATTTTAAGATGGGGAGGGGGGGTGTCGGGTTTGTATGGGTGGTTGTATGTCTGCAGTGTATGTTGAGATGGAGAGTGGGGGGTGTGTTGGGTCTGTATGGATGTTTGTATTTGTATGTCTGCAGTGTATTTTAAAATGGGGAGTGGGGGGGTGTCGGGTCTGTATGGGTGTTTGAATGTCTGCAGTATATGTTGAGATAGGGAGTGGGGGGTCGGGTCTGTATGGGTGTTTGTATGTCTGCAGCGTATGTTGAGATGGGGATTGGGGGGTCGGGTCTGTATGGGTGTTTGTATGTCTGCAGTGTATGTTGAGATGCGGTGGTGTGTCGGGTCTATATGGGTGTTTGTATTTGTATGTCTGCAGTGTATGTTGAGATGCAGGGGTGGAGAGTGTGTCGGGTCTGTATGGGTGTTTGTTTGTCTGCAGTGTATGTTGAGATGGGGGTGGGAGTGTGTCGGGTCTGTATGGGTGTTTGTGTGTTTGTATGTCTGCAGTGTATGTTGAAATGGTGAGACGGGGGGTGTCAGGTCTGTATGGGTGTTTGTATTTGTATGTCTGCAGTGTATGTTGAGATGCGGGGGTGGGGGTGTGTCGGGTCTGTATGGGTGTTTGTTTGTCTACAGTGTATGTTGAGATGCGGGGGTGAGGAGGGTGTTGGGTCTGTATGGGTGTTTGTATTTGTATGTCTGCAGTTTATGTTGAGATGTGGGGGAGGGGGGTGTGTCGGGTCTGTATGGGTGTTTGTATTTGGATGTCTGCAGGGTATGTGGAGATGTGGGGGTGGGGGGTGTGTCAGGTCTGTATGGGTGTTTGTATGTCTGCAGTGTATGTTGAGATGCGGGGATGGGGGGTGTGTCGGGTCTGTATGGGTGTTTGTATTTGTATGTCTGCAGTGTATGTTGAGATGCGGGGTGGGGGGTGTCGGGTCTGTATGGGTGTTTGTATGTCTGCAGTGTATGTTGAGATGGGGGTGGGGGGTGTCGGGTCTGTATGGGTGTTTGTATGTCTGCAGGGTATGTTGAGATGGGGGGTGGGAGTGTGTCGGGTCTGTATGGGTGTTTGTGTGTTTGAATGTCTGCAGTGTATGTTGAGATGGGGAGTGGGGGGGTGTCAGGTCTGTATGGGTGTTTGTATGGCTGAAGTGTATGTTAAGATGGGGAGTGGGGGGGGTGTCGGGCCTGTATGGGTGTTTGTATGTCTGCATTGTATGGTGAGATGGAGAGTGGGGGGTGTGTTTGGTCTGTATGAGTGTTTGTATTTGTATGTCTGCAGTGTATGTTAAGATGGCGAGTGGGGGGTCGGTCTGTATGGGTGTTTGTATGTCTGCAGTGTTTGTTGAGATGCGAGGGTGTGTCGGGTCTATATGGGTGTTTGTATTTGTATGTCTGCAGTGTATGTTGAGATGCGGGGGTGGGGGGTGTGTCGGGTCTGTATGGGTGTTTGTTTGTCTGCAGTGTATGTTGAGATGGGGGTGGGAGTGTGTCGGGTCTGTATGGGTGTTTGTGTGTTTGTATGTCCGCAATGTATGTTGAGATGGGGAGTGGGGTGGTGTCAGGTCTTTGTGGGTGTTTGTATGTCTGCAGTGTATGTTGAGATGCGGGGGTGGGGGGTGTGTCGGGTCTGTATGGGTGTTTGTTTGTCTGCAGTGTATGTTGAGATGGGGGGTGGGAGTGTGTCGTGTCTGTATGGGTGTTTGTGTGTTTGTATGTCTGCAGTGTATGTTGAGATGGGGAGTCGGAGGGTGTCAGGTCTGTATGGGTGTTTGTATGTCTGCAGTGTATGTTGAGATGCGGGGATGGGGGGTGTGTCGGGTCTGTATGGGTGTTTGGATTTGTATGTCTGCAGTGTTTGTTGAGATGGGGGTTGGGGGTGTCGGGCCTGTATGGGTGTTTGTATGTCTGCAGTTTATGTTGAGATGCGGGTGTGGGGTGTGTCGGGTCTGTATGGGTGTTTTTATGTCTGCAGTGTATGTTAAGATGGAAAGTGGGGCGTGTGTCAGGTCTGTATGGGTGTTTGTATGTCTGCAGTGTATGTTGAGATGCGGGGGTGGGGGTGTGTCGGGTCTGTATGGGTGATTGTATTTGTATGTCTGCAGTGTATGTTGAGATGCGGGGGTGGGGGGTGTGTCGGGTCTGTATGGGTGTTATGTCTGTAGTGTATGTTGAAATGCGTGGGTGAGGGGGGTGTCGGGTCAGTATGGGTGTTTGTATTTGTTTGTCGGCAGTGCATGTTGAGATGCAGGGGTGGGGGGTGTGTCAGGTCTGTATGGGTGTTTGTATTTGTATGTCTGCAGTGTATGTTGAGATGCGGGGGTGGGGGTGTGTCGGGTCTGTATGGGTGTTTGTATGTCTGCAGTGTACGTTGAGATTGGAGGTGGGGGGATGTGTCAGGTCTGTATGGGTGTTTGTATGTCTGCAGTGTATGTGGAGATGTGGGGGTGGAGGGTGTGACGGGTCTGTATGGGTGTTTGTATTTCTGCAGTGTATGTTGAGATGGGGGTGGAGGGTGTGTCGGGTCTGTATGGGTGTTTGTATTTCTGCAGTGTATGTTGAGATGGGGGTGGAGGGTGTGTCGGGTCTGTATGGGTGTTTGTATGTCTGCAGTGTATGTTGAGATGCGGTGGTGGGGAGGGTGTCAGGTCTGTATGGGTGTTTGTATGTCTGCAGTGTATTTTAAGATGGGGAGTGGGGGGGTGTCGGGTCTGTATGGGTGGTTGTGTGTCTGCAGTGTATGTTGAGATGGAGAGTGGGGGGTGTGTTGTGTCTGTAAGAGTGTTTGTATTTGTATGTCTGCAGTGTATGTTGAGATGGGGTGGGGGGGTGTCGGGTCTGTATGGGTTTTTGAATGTCTGCAGTGTATGTTGAGATAGGGAGTGGGGGGTTGGGTCTGCATGGGTGTTTGTATGTCTGCAGTGTATGTTGAGATGGTGAGTGGGGGGTCGGGTCTGTATGGGTGTTTGTATGTCTGCAGTGTATGTTGAGATGCGGGGGTGTGTCGGGTCTATATGGGTGTTTGCATTTGTATGTCTGCAGTGTATGTTGAGATGCGGGGTGGGGGGTGTCGGGTCTGTATGGGTGTTTGTATGTCTGCAGTGTATGTTGAGATGGGGTGGGGGGTGTTGGGTCTGTATGGGTGTTTGTATGTCTGCAGTGTATGTTGAGATGGGGGGTGGGACTGTGTCGGGTCTGTATGGGTGTTTGTGTGTTTGAATGTCTGCAGTGTATGTTGAGATGCGGGGGTGGGGGTGTGTCGGGTCTGTATGGGTGTTTGTATGTCTGCAGTGTACGTTGAGATTGGTGGTGGGGGGATGTGTCAGGTCTGTATGGGTGTTTGTATGTCTGCAGTGTATGTGGAGATGTGGGGGTGGGGGGTGTGTCAGGTCTGTATGGGTGTTTGTATTTGTATGTCTGCAGTGTATGTTGAGATGCGGGGGTGGGGGGTGTCGGTTCTGTATGGGTGTTTGTATGTCTGCAGTGTATGTTGAGATGCGGGGGTGGGGGGTGTGTCGGGTCTGTATGGGTGTTTGTATTTCTGCAGTGTATGTTGAGATGGGGGTGGAGGGGGTGTCGGGTCTGTATGGGTGTTTGTATGTCTGCAGTGTATGTTGAGATGCGGTGGTGGGGTGGGTGTCAGGTCTGTATGGGTGTTTGTATGTCTGCAGTGTATTTTAAGATGGGGAGTGGGGGGGTGTCGGGTCTGTATGGGTGGTTGTGTGTCTGCAGTGTATGTTGAGATGGAGAGTGGGGGGTGTGTTGTGTCTGTAAGGGTGTTTGTATTTGTATGTCTGCAGTGTATGTTGAGATGGGGTGAGGGGGTGTCGGGTCTGTATGGGTTTTTGAATGTCTGCAGTGTATGTTGAGATAGGGAGTGGGGGGTTGGGTCTGTATGGGTGTTTGTATGTCTGCAGTGTATGTTGAGATGGGGAGTGGGGGGTCGGGTCTGTATGGGTGTTTGTATGTCTGCAGTGTATGTTGAGATGCGGGGGTGTGTCGGGTCTATATGGGTGTTTGCATTTGTATGTCTGCAGTGTATGTTGAGATGCGGGGTGGGGGGTGTCGGGTCTGTATGGGTGTTTGTATGTCTGCAGTGTATGTTGAGATGCGGGGGTGTGTCGGGTCTATATGGGTGTTTGCATTTGTATGTCTGCAGTGTATGTTGAGATGCGGGGTGGGGGGTGTCGGGTCTGTATGGGTGTTTGTATGTCTGCAGTGTATGTTGAGATGGGGTGGGGGGTGTTGGGTCTGTATGGGTGTTTGTATGTCTGCAGTGTATGTTGAGATGGGGGGTGGGACTGTGTCGGGTCTGTATGGGTGTTTGTGTGTTTGAATGTCTGCAGTGTATGCTGAGATGCAGGGGTGGGGGTGTGTCGGGTCTGTATGGGTGTTTGTATGTCT
Source organism: Ambystoma mexicanum (assembly GCF_040938575.1). Lineage (NCBI taxonomy): Eukaryota > Metazoa > Chordata > Amphibia > Caudata > Ambystomatidae > Ambystoma > Ambystoma mexicanum. Next base: position 197,635,088 of record NC_090938.1, read on the forward strand.
GCAGTGTACGTTGAGATTGGTGGTGGGGGGATGTGTCAGGTCTGTATGGGTGTTTGTATGTCTGCAGTGTATGTGGAGATGTGGGGGTGGGGGGTGTGTCAGGTCTGTATGGGTGTTTGTATTTGTATGTCTGCAGTGTATGTTGAGAAGCGGGGGTGGGGGGTGTCGGTTCTGTATGGGTGTTTGTATGTCTGCAGTGTATGTTGAGATGCGGGGGTGGGGGGTGTGTCGGGTCTGTATGGGTGTTTGTATTTCTGCAGTGTATGTTGAGATGGGGGTGGAGGGTGTGTCGGGTCTGTATGGGTGTTTGTATGTCTGCAGTGTATGTTGAGATGCGGTGGTGGGGAGGGTGTCAGGTCTGTATGGGTGTTTGTATGTCTGCAGTGTATTTTAAGATGGGGAGTGGGGGGGTGTCGTATGGGTGGTTGTGTGTCTGCAGTGTATGTTGAGATGGAGAGTGGGGGGTGTGTTGTGTCTGTAAGGGTGTTTGTATTTGTATGTCTGCAGTGTATGTTGAGATGGGGTGAGGGGGTGTCAGGTCTGTATGGGTTTTTGAATGTCTGCAGTGTATGTTGAGATAGGGAGTGGGGGGTTGGGTCTGTATGGGTGTTTGTATGTCTGCAGTGTATGTTGAGATGGGGAGTGGGGGGTCGGGTCTGTATGGGTGTTTGTATGTCTGCAGTGTATGTTGAGATTGGTGGTGGGGGGATGTGTCAGGTCTGTATGGGTGTTTGTATGTCTGCAGTGTATGTGGAGATGTGGGGGTGGGGGGTGTGTCAGGTCTGTATGGGTGTTTGTATTTGTATGTCTGCAGTGTATGTTGAGAAGCGGGGGTGGGGGGTGTCGGTTCTGTATGGGTGTTTGTATGTCTGCAGTGTATGTTGAGATGCGGGGGTGGGGGGTGTGTCGGGTCTGTATGGGTGTTTGTATTTCTGCAGTGTATGTTGAGATGGGGGTGGAGGGTGTGTCGGGTCTGTATGGGTGTTTGTATGTCTGCAGTGTATGTTGAGATGCGGTGGTGGGGAGGGTGTCAGGTCTGTATGGGTGTTTGTATGTCTGCAGTGTATTTTAAGATGGGGAGTGGGGGGGTGTCGTATGGGTGGTTGTGTTTCTGCAGTGTATGTTGAGATGGAGAGTGGGGGGTGTGTTGTGTCTGTAAGGGTGTTTGTATTTGTATGTCTGCAGTGTATGTTGAGATGGGGTGAGGGGGTGTCAGGTCTGTATGGGTTTTTGAATGTCTGCAGTGTATGTTGAGATAGGGAGTGGGGGGTTGGGTCTGTATGGGTGTTTGTATGTCTGCAGTGTATGTTGAGATGGGGGGTGGGACTGTGTCGGGTCTGTATGGGTGTTTGTGTGTTTGAATGTCTGCAGCGTATGTTGAGATGTGGGGGAGGGGGGTGTGTCGGGTCTGTATGGGTGTTTGTTTTTGTATGTCTGCAGTGTATGTGGGGATGTGGGGGTGGGGGGTGTGTCAGGTCTGTATGGGTGTTTGTATTTGTATGTCTGCAGTGTATGTTGAGATGCGGGGGTGGGGGGTGTGTCGGTTCTGAATGGGTGTTTGTATGTCTGCAGTGTATGTTGAGATGCGGGGGTGGGGGTGACGGTTCTGTATGGGTGTTTGTATGTCTGCAGTGTATGTTGAGATGCGGGGGTGGGGGGTGTGTCGGGTCTGTATGGGTATTTGTATGTCTGCAGTGTATGTTGAAATGGGGTGGTGGGGGGGTGTCAGGTCTGTATGGGTGGTTGTATGTCTGCAGTGTATGTTGAGATGGAGAGTGGGGGGTGTGTTGGGTCTGTATGGGTGTTTGTATTTGTATGTCTGCAGTGTATGTTGAGATGGGGTTTGGGGGTGTCGGGTCTGTATGGGTGTTTGAATGTCTGCAGTATATGTTGAGATAGGGATTGGGGGGTCGGGTCTGTATGGGTGTTTGTATGTCTGCAGTGTATGTTGAGAAGCGGGGGTGTGTCGGGTCTATATGGGTGTTTGTATTTGTATGTCTGCAGTGTATGTTGAGATGCGGGGGTGGGGAGTGTGTCGGGTCTGTATGGGTGTTTGTTTGTCTGCAGTGTATGTTGAGATGGGGGTGGGAGTGTGTCGGGTCTGTATGGGTGTTTGTGTGTTTATATGTCTGCAGTGTATGTTGAAATGGTGTGTCGGGGGGTGTCAGGTCTGTATGGGTGTTTGTATGACTGCAGTGTATGTTGAGATGCGGGGATGGGGGGTGTGTCGGGTCTGTATGGGTGTTTGTATTTGTATGTCTGCAGTGTATGTGGAGATGTGGGGGTGGGGGTGTGTCGGGTCTGTATGGGTGTTTGTATTTGTATGTCTGCAGTGTATGTTGAGATGTGGGGGAGGGGGGTGTGTCGGGTCTGTATGGGTGTTTGTATTTGTATGTCTGCAGTGTATGTGGAGATGTGGGGGTGGGAGGGTGTGTCAGGTCTGTATGGGTGTTTGTATGTCTGCAGTGTATGTTGAGATGTGGGGATGGGGGTGTGTCGGGTCTGTATGGGTGTTTGTATGTCTGCAGTGTATGTTGAGATGGGGGTGGGGGATGTCGAGTCTGTATGGGTGTTTGTATGTCTGCAGTGTATGTGGAGATGGGGGGTGGGATTGTGTCGGGTCTGTATGGGTGTTTGTGTGTTTGAATGTATGCTGTGTATGTTGAGATGGGGAGTGGGGGGTGTCAGGTCTGTATGGTTGTTTGTATGTCTGAAGTGTATGTTAAGATGGGGAGTGGGGGGGGTGTCGGGCCTGTATGGGTGTTATATGTCTGCAGTGTATGGTGAGATGGAGAGTGGGGGGTGTGTTGGGTCTGTATGGGTGTTTGTATTTGTATGTCTGCAGTGTATGTTAAGATGGCGAGTGGGGGGTCGGTCTGTATGGGTGTTTGTATGTCAGCAGTGTATGTTGAGATGCAGGGGTGGGGTGTGTGTCGGGTCTGTATTGGTGTTTGTTTGTCTGCAGTGTATGTTGAGATGGGGGAGTGGGGGGTCGGGTCTGTGTGGGTGTTTGTATGCCTGCAGTGTATGTTGAGATGCGGGGGTGGGGGAGGTGTTGTTTCTGTATACGTGTTTTTTATGTCTGCAGTGTATGTTGAGATGCAGGGGGTGGGAGGTGTGTCGGTTCTGTATGGGTGTTTGTATGTCTGCAGTGTATTTTAAGATGGGGAGTGGGGGGGTGTCGGGTCTGTATGGGTGGTTGTATGTCTGCAGTGTATGTTGAGATGGAGAGTGGGGGGTGTGTTGGGTCTGTATGGGTGTTTGTATTTGTATGTCTGCAGTGTATGTTGAGATGGGGGTGGGGGGGTGTCGGGTCTGTATGGGTGTTTGAATGTCTGCAGTGTATGTTGAGATAGGGAGTGGGGGGGTCGGGTCTGTATGGGTGTTTGTCTGCAGTGTATGTTGAGATGGGGGAGTGGGGGGTCGGGTCTGTGTGGGTGTTTGTATGCCTGCAGTGTATGTTGAGATGCGGGGGTGTGTCGGGTCTATATGGGTGTTTGTATTTGTATGTCTGCAGTGCATGTTGAGATGCGGGGGTGGGGAGTGTGTCGGGTCTGTATGGGTGTTTGTTTGTCTGCAGTGTATGTTGAGATGGGGGTGGGAGTGTGTCGGGTCTGTATGGGTGTTTGTGTGTTTGTATGTCTGCAGTGTATGTTGAAATGGTGAGTCGGGGGGTGTCAGGTCTGTATGGGTGTTTGTATGTCTGCAGTGTATGTTGAGATGCGGGGATGGGGGGGTGTCGGGTCTGTATGGGTGTTTGTATTTGTATGTCTGCAGTGTATGTTGAGATGCGGGGTGGGGGGTGTCGGGTCTGTATGGGTGTTTGTATGTCTGCAGTGTATGTTGAGATGGGGGTGTGGGGTGTCGGGTGTCGGGTCTGTATGGGTGTTTGTATGTCTGCAGTGTATGTTGAGATGGGGGTTGGGAGTGTGTTGGGTCTGTATGGGTGTTTTTGTGTTTGAATGTCTGCAGTGTATGTTGAGATGGGGAGTGGGGAGGTATCAGGTCTGTATGGGTGTTTGTATGTCTGAAGTGTATGTTAAGATGGGGAGTGGGGGGGGTGTCGGGCCTGTATGGGTGTTTTTATGTCTGCACTGTATGGTGAGATGGAGAGTGGGGGGTGTGTTGGGTCTGTATGGGTGTTTGTATTTGTATGTCTGCAGTGTATGTTAAGATGGCGAGTGGGGGGTCGGTCTGTATGGGTGTTTGTATGTCTGCAGTGTATGTTGAGATGCGGGGGTGTGTCGGGTCTATATGGGTGTTTGTATTTGTATGTCTGCAGTGTATGTTGAGATGCGGGGGTGGGGGGTGTGTCAGGTCTGTATGGGTGTTTGTTTGTCTGCAGTGTATGATGAGATGGGGGTGGGTTTGTGTCCGGTCTGTATGTGTGTTTGTGTGTTTGAATGTCTGCAGTGTATGTTGAGATGTGGGGGAGTGGGGGCGTGTCGGGTCTGTATGGGTGTTTGTATTTGTATGTCTGCAGTGTATGTGGAGATGTGGGGGTGGGGGGTGTGTCAGGTCTGTATGGGTGTTTTTATTTCTATGTCTGCAGTGTATGTTGAGATGCGGGGGTGGGGGGGGTGTCGGTTCTGAATGGGTGTTTGTATGTCTGCAGTGTATGTTGAGATGCGGGGGTGGGGGGTGTGTCGGGTCTGTATGAGTGTTTGTATTTCTGCAGTGTATGTTGAGATGGAGGTGGGGGGTGTGTCGGGTCTGTATGGGTATTTGTATGTCTGCAGTGTATGTTGAGATGCGGTGGTGGGGGGGTGTCGGGTCTGTATGGGTGTTTGAATGTCTGCAGTGTATGTTGAGATAGGGAGTGGGGGGTCGGGTCTGTATGGGTGTTTGTATGTCTGCAGTGTATTTTAAGATGGGGAGTGGGGGGTGTGTTGGGTCTGTATGGGTGTTTGTATTTGTATGTCTGCAGTGTATGTTGAGATGGGGGTGGGGGGTGTCGGGTCTGTATGGGTGTTTGAATGTCTGCAGTGTATGTTGAGATAGGGAGTGGGGGGTTGGGTCTGTATGGGTGTTTGTATGTCTGCAGTGTATGTTGAGATGGGGAGTGGGGGGTCGGGTCTGTTTGGGTGTTTGTATGCCTGCAGTGTATGTTGAGATGCGGGGGTGTGTCGGGTCCATATGGGTGTTTGTATTTGTATGTCTGCAGTGCATGTTGAGATGCGGGGGTGGGGAGTGTGTCGGGTCTATATGGGTGTTTGTTTGTCTGCAGTGTATGTTGAGATGGGGGTGGGAGTGTGTCGGGTCTGTATGGGTGTTTGAGTGTTTGTATGTCTGCAGTGTATGTTGAAATGGTGAGTCGGGGGTGTCAGCTCTGTATGGGTGTTTGTATGTCTGCAGTGTATGTTGAGATGCGGGGATGGGGGGTGTGTCGGGTCTGTATGGGTGTTTGTATTTGTATGTCTGCAGTGTATGTTGAGATGCAGGGTGGGGGGTGTTGGGTCTGTATGGGTGTTTGTATGCCTGCAGTGTATGTTGAGATGGGGGTGGGGGGTGTCGGGTCTGTATGCGTGTTTGTATGTCTGCAGTGTATGTTGAGATGGGGGTTGGGAGTGTGTCGGGTCTGTATGGGTGTTTTTGTGTTTGAATGTCTGCAGTGTATGTTGAGATAGGGAGTGGGGAGGTGTCAGGTCTGTATGGGTGTTTGTATGTCTGAAGTGTATATTAAGATGGGAAGTGGGGGGGTGTCGGGCCTGTATGGGTGTTTGTATGTCTGCACTGTATGGTGAGATGGAGAGTGGGGGGTGTGTTGGGTCTGTATGGGTGTTTGTATTTGTATGTCTGCAGTGTATGTTAAGATGGCGAGTGGGGGGTCGGTCTGTATGGGTGTTTGTATGTCTGCAGTGTATGTTGAGATGGGGAGTGGGGGGTCGGGTCTGTGTGGGTGTTTGTATGTCTGCAGTGTATGTTGAGATGCGGGGGTGTGTCGGGTCTATATGGGTGTTTGTATTTGTATGTCTGCAGTGTATGTTGAGATGCGGGGGTGGGGGTGTGTCGGGTCTGTATGGGTGTTTGTTTGTCTGCAGTGTATGTTGAGATGGGGGTGGGAGTGTGTCGGGTCTGTATGTGTGTTTGTGTGTTTGAATGTCTGCAGTGTATGTTGAGATGTGGGGGTGGGGGGTGTGTCGGGTCTGTATGGGTGTTTGTATTTGTATGTCTGCAGTGTATGTGGAGATGTGGGGGTGGGGGGTGTGTCAGGTCTGTATGGGTGTTTTTATTTCTATGTCTGCAGTGTATGTTGAGATGCGGGGGTGGGGGGTGTGTCGGTTCTGAATGGGTGTTTGTATGTCTGCAGTGTATGTTGAGATGCGGGGGTGGGGGTGTGTCGGGTCTGTATGAGTGTTTGTATTTCTGCAGTGTATGTTGAGATGGAGGTGGGGGTGTGTCGGGTCTGTATGGGTGTTTGTATGTCTGCAGTGTATGTTGAGATACGGTGGTGGGGAGGTGTCGGGTCTGTATGGGTGTTTGAATGTCTGCAGTGTATGTTGAGATAGGGAGTGGGGGGTCGGGTCTGTATGGGTGTTTGTATGTCTGCAGTGTATTTTAAGATGGGGGGTGGGGGGGTGTCGGGTCTGTATGGGTGGTTGTATGTCTGCAGTGTATGTTGAGATGGAGAGTGGGGGGTGTGTTGGGTCTGTATGGGTGTTTGTATTTGTATGTCTGCAGTGTATGTTGAGATGGGGGTGTGGGGGTGTCGGGTCTGTATGGGTGTTTGAATGTCTGCAGTGTATGTTGAGATAGGGAGTGGGGTGGTCGGGTCTGTATGGGTGTTTGTACGTCTGCAGTGTATGTTGAGATGGGGGAGTGGGGGGTCGGGTCTGTGTGGGTGTGTGTATGCCTGCAGTGTATGTTGAGATGCGGGGGTGTGTCGGGTCTATATGGGTGTTTGTATTTGTATGTCTGCAGTGCATGTTGAGATGCGGGGGTGGGGAGTGTGTCGGGTCTGTATGGGTGTTTGTTTGTCTGCAGTGTATGTTGAGATGGGGGTAGGAGTGTGTCGGGTCTGTATGGGTGTTTGTGTGTTTGTATGTCTGCAGTGTATGTTGAAATGGTGAGTCGGGGGTGTCAGGTCTGTATGGGTGTTTGTATGTCTGCAGTGTATGTTGAGATGCGGGGATGGGGGGGTGTCGGGTCTGTATGGGTGTTTGTATTTGTGTGTCTGCAGTGTATGTTGAGATGCGGGGTGGGGGGTGTCGGGTCTGTATGGGTGTTTGTATGTCTGCAGTGTATGTTAAGATGGGAGGTGGGGCGTGTGTCAGGTCTGTATGGGTGTTTGTATGTCTGCAGTGTATGTTGAGATGCGGGGGTGGCGGTGTGTCGGGTCTGTAAGGGTGATTGTATTTGTATGTCTGCAGTGTATGTTGAGATGCGGGGGTGGGGGGTGTGTCGGGTCTGTATGGGTGTTTGTATGTCTGTAGTGTATGTTGAGATATGTGGGTGAGGGGGGTGTCGGGTCAGTATGGGTGTTTGTATATGTTTGTCGGCAGGGTATGTTGAGATGCGGGGATGGGGGTGTGTCGGGTCTGTATGGGTGTTTGTATTTGTATGTCTGCAGTGTATGTTGAGATGCGGGGGTGGGGGTGTGTCAGGTCTGTATGGGTGTTTGTATGTCTGCAGTGTACGTTGAGATTGGAGGTGGGGGGATGTGTCAGGTCTGTATGGGTGTTTGTATGTCTGCAGTGTATGTTGAGATGCGGGGGTGGGGGTGTGTCGGGTCTGTATGGGTGTTTGTATTTGTATGTCTGCAGTGTATGTTGAGATGCGGGGGTGGGGGTTGTGTCGGGTCTGTATGGGTGTTTGTATGTCTGCAGTGTATGTTGAGATGCGGGGGTGAGGGGGGTGTCGGGTCTGTATGGGTGTTTGTATTTGTATGTCTGCAGTGTATGTTGAGATGCGGGGGTGGGGGGTGTGTCGGGTCTGTATGGGTGTTTGTATTTGTATTTCTGCAGTGTATGTGGAGATGTGGGGGTGGGGGGTGTGTCGGGTCTGTATGGGTGTTTGTATGTCTGCAGTGTATGTTGAGATGCGGAGGTGGGGGGTGTGTCGGGTCTGTATGTGTGTTTGTATTTTTATGTCTGCAGTGTATGTTGAGATGCGGGGGTGGGGGAGGTGTTGTTTCTGTATACGTGTTTTTTATGTCTGCAGTGTATGTTGAGATGCAGGGGGTGGGAGGTGTGTCGGTTCTGTATGGGTGTTTGTATGTCTGCAGTGTATTTTAAGATGGGGAGTGGGGGGGTGTCAGGTCTGTATGGGTGGTTGTATGTCTGCAGTGTATGTTGAGATGGAGAGTGGGGGGTGTGTTGGGTCTGTATGGGTGTTTGTATTTGTATGTCTGCAGTGTATGTTGAGATGGGGGTGGGGGGGTGTCGGGTCTGTATGGGTGTTTGAATGTCTGCAGTGTATGTTGAGATAGGGAGTGGGGGGGTCGGGTCTGTATGGGTGTTTGTTTGTCTGCAGTGTATGTTGAGATGGGGGAGTGGGGGGTCGGGTCTGTGTGGGTGTTTGTATGCCTGCAGTGTATGTTGAGATGCGGGGGTGTGTCGGGTCTATATGGGTGTTTGTATTTGTATGTCTGCAGTGCATGTTGAGATGCGGGGGTGGGGAGTGTGTCGGGTCTGTATGGGTGTTTGTTTGTCTGCAGTGTATGTTGAGATGGGGGTGGGAGTGTGTCGGGTCTGTATGGGTGTTTGTGTGTTTGTATGTCTGCAGTGTATGTTGAAATGGTGAGTCGGGGGTGTCAGGTCTGTATGGGTGTTTGTATTTCTGCAGTGTATGTTGAGATGCGGGGATGGGGGGTGTCGGGTCTGTATGGGTGTTTGTATTTGTATATCTGCAGTGTATGTTGAGATGCGGGGTGGGGGGTGTCGGGTCTGTATGGGTGTTTGTATGTCTGCAGTGTATGTTGAGATGGGGGTGTGGGGTGTCGGGTGTCGGGTCTGTATGGGTGTTTGTATGTCTGCAGTGTATGTTGAGATGGGGGTTGGGAGTGTGTTGGGTCTGTATGGGTGTTTTTGTGTTTGAATGTCTGCAGTGTATGTTGAGATGGGGAGTGGGGAGGTATCAGGTCTGTATGGGTGTTTGTATGTCTGAAGTGTATGTTAAGATGGGGAGTGGGGGGGTGTCGGGCCTGTATGGGTGTTTGTATGTCTGCACTGTATGGTGAGATGGAGAGTGGGGGGTGTGTTGGGTCTGTATGGGTGTTTGTATTTGTATGTCTGCAGTGTATGTTAAGATGGCGAGTGGGGGGTCGGTCTGTATGGGTGTTTGTATGTCAGCAGTGTATGTTGAGATGGGGAGTGGGGGGTCGGGTCTGTGTGGGTGTTTGTATGTCTGCAGTGTATGTTGAGATGCGGGGGTGTGTCGGGTCTATATGGGTGTTTGTATTTGTATGTCTGCAGTGTATGTTGAGATGCGGGGGTGGGGGGTGTGTCAGGTCTGTATGGGTGTTTGTTTGTCTGCAGTGTATGATGAGATGGGGGTGGGTGTGTGTCCGGTCTGTATGTGTGTTTGTGTGTTTGAATGTCTGCAGTGTATGTTGAGATGTGGGGGAGGGGGGCGTGTCGGGTCTGTATGGGTGTTTGTATTTGTATGTCTGCAGTGTATGTGGAGATGTGGGGGTGGGGGGTGTGTCAGGTCTGTATGGGTGTTTTTATTTCTATGTCTGCAGTGTATGTTGAGATGCGGGGGTGGGGGGGTGTCGGTTCTGAATGGGTGTTTGTATGTCTGCAGTGTATGTTGAGATGCGGGGGTGGGGGGTGTGTCGGGTCTGTATGAGTGTTTGTATTTCTGCAGTGTATGTTGAGATGGAGGTGGGGGGTGTGTCGGGTCTGTATGGGTATTTGTATGTCTGCAGTGTATGTTGAGATGCGGTGGTGGGGGGGTGTCGGGTCTGTATGGGTGTTTGAATGTCTGCAGTGTATGTTGAGATAGGGAGTGGGGGGTCGGGTCTGTATGGGTGTTTGTATGTCTGCAGTGTATTTTAAGATGGGGAGTGGGGGGGTGTCGGGTCTGTATGGGTGGTTGTATGTCTGCAGTGTATGTTGAGATGGAGAGTGGGGGGTGTGTTGGGTCTGTATGGGTGTTTGTATTTGTATGTCTGCAGTGTATGTTGAGATGGGGGTGGGGGGTGTCGGGTCTGTATGGGTGTTTGAATGTCTGCAGTGTATGTTGAGATAGGGAGTGGGGGGTTGGGTCTGTATGGGTGTTTGTATGTCTGCAGTGTATGTTGAGATGGGGAGTGGGGGGTCGGGTCTGTTTGGGTGTTTGTATGCCTGCAGTGTATGTTGAGATGCGGGGGTGTGTCGGGTCCATATGGGGGTTTGTATTTGTATGTCTGCAGTGCATGTTGAGATGCGGGGGTGGGGAGTGTGTCGGGTCTGTATGGGTGTTTGTTTGTCTGCAGTGTATGTTGAGATGGGGGTGGGAGTGTGTCGGGTCTGTATGGGTGTTTGAGTGTTTGTATGTCTGCAGTGTATGTTGAAATGGTGAGTCGGGGGGTGTCAGGTCTGTATGGGTGTTTGTATGTCTGCAGTGTATGTTGAGATGCGGGGATGGGGGGTGTGTCGGGTCTGTATGGGTGTTTGTATTTGTATGTCTGCAGTGTATGTTGAGATGCAGGGTGGGGGGTGTTGGGTCTGTATGGGTGTTTGTATGCCTGCAGTGTATGTTGAGATGGGGGTGGGGGGTGTCGGGTCTGTATGCGTGTTTGTATGTCTGCAGTGTATGTTGAGATGGGGGTTGGGAGTGTGTCGGGTCTGTATGGGTGTTTTTGTGTTTGAATGTCTGCAGTGTATGTTGAGATAGGGAGTGGGGAGGTGTCAGGTCTGTATGGGTGTTTGTATGTCTGAAGTGTATGTTAAGATGGGAAGTGGGGGGTGTCGGGCCTGTATGGGTGTTTGTATGTCTGCACTGTATGGTGAGATGGAGAGTGGGGGGTGTGTTGGGTCTGTATGGGTGTTTGTATTTGTATGTCTGCAGTGTATGTTAAGATGGCGAGTGGGGGGTCGGTCTGTATGGGTGTTTGTATGTCTGCAGTGTATGTTGAGATGGGGAGTGGGGGGTCGGGTCTGTGTGGGTGTTTGTATGTCTGCAGTGTATGTTGAGATGCGGGGGTGTGTCGGGTCTATATGGGTGTTTGTATTTGTATGTCTGCAGTGTATGTTGAGATGCGGGGGTGGGGGTGTGTCGGGTCTGTATGGGTGTTTGTTTGTCTGCAGTGTATGTTGAGATGGGGGTGGGAGTGTGTCGGGTCTGTATGTGTGTTTGTGTGTTTGAATGTCTGCAGTGTATGTTGAGATGTGGGGGAGGGGGGTGTGTCGGGTCTGTATGGGTGTTTGTATTTGTATGTCTGCAGTGTATGTGGAGATGTGGGGGTGGGGGGTGTGTCAGGTCTGTATGGGTGTTTTTATTTCTATGTCTGCAGTGTATGTTGAGATGCGGGGGTGGGGGGTGTGTCGGTTCTGAATGGGTGTTTGTATGTCTGCAGTGTATGTTGAGATGCGGGGGTGGGGGTGTGTCGGGTCTGTATGAGTGTTTGTATTTCTGCAGTGTATGTTGAGATGGAGGTGGGGGTGTGTCGGGTCTGTATGGGTGTTTGTATGTTTGCAGTGTATGTTGAGATACGGTGGTGGGGAGGTGTCGGGTCTGTATGGGTGTTTGAATGTCTGCAGTGTATGTTGAGATAGGGAGTGGGGGGTCGGGTCTGTATGGGTGTTTGTATGTCTGCAGTGTATTTTAAGATGGGGAGTGGGGGGGTGTCGGGTCTGTATGGGTGGTTGTATGTCTGCAGTGTATGTTGAGATGGAGAGTGGGGGGTGTGTTGGGTCTGTATGGGTGTTTGTATTTGTATGTCTGCAGTGTATGTTGAGATGGGGGTGTGGGGGTGTCGGGTCTGTATGGGTGTTTGAATGTCTGCAGTGTATGTTGAGATAGGGAGTGGGGGGGTCGGGTCTGTATGGGTGTTTGTACGTCTGCAGTGTATGTTGAGATGGGGGAGTGGGGGGTCGGGTCTGTGTGGGTGTTTGTATGCCTGCAGTGTATGTTGAGATGCGGGGGTGTGTCGGGTCTATATGGGTGTTTGTATTTGTATGTCTGCAGTGCATGTTGAGATGCGGGGGTTTGGGAGTGTGTCGGGTCTGTATGGGTGTTTGTTTGTCTGCAGTGTATGTTGAGATGGGGGTAGGAGTGTGTCGGGTCTGTATGGGTGTTTGTGTGTTTGTATGTCTGCAGTGTATGTTGAAATGGTGAGTCGGGGGGTGTCAGGTCTGTATGGGTGTTTGTATGTCTGCAGTGTATGTTGAGATGCGGGGATGGGGGGGTGTCGGGTCTGTATGGGTGTTTGTATTTGTGTGTCTGCAGTGTATGTTGAGATGCGGGGTGGGGGGTGTCGGGTCTGTATGGGTGTTTGTATGTCTGCAGTGTATGTTGAGATGGGGGTGTGGGGTGTCAGGTCTGTATGGGTGTTTGTATGTCTGCAGTGTATGTTGAGATGGGGGTTGGGAGTGTGTCGGGTCTGTATGGGTGTTTTTGTGTTTGAATGTCTGCAGTGTATGTTGAGATGGGGAGTGGGGAGGTATCAGGTCTGTATGGGTGTTTGTATGTCTGAAGTGTATGTTAAGATGGGAAGTGGGGGGGTGTCGGGCCTGTATGGGTGTTTGTATGTCTGCACTGTATGGTGAGATGGAGAGTGGGGGGTGTGTTGGGTCTGTATGGGTGTTTGTATTTGTATGTCTGCAGTGTATGTTAAGATGGCGAGTGGGGGGTCGGTCTGTATGGGTGTTTGTATGTCAGCAGTGTATGTTGAGATGGGGAGTGGGGGGTCGGGTCTGTGTGGGTGTTTGTATGTCTGCAGTGTATGTTGAGATGCGGGGGTGTGTCGGGTCTATATGGGTGTTTGTATTTGTATGTCTGCAGTGTATGTTGAGATGCGGGGGTGGGGGTGTGTCAGGTCTGTATGGGTGTTTGTTTGTCTGCAGTGTATGTTGAGAGGGGGGTGGGGGTGTGTCGGGTCTGTATGTGTGTTTGTGTGTTTGAATGTCTGCAGTGTATGTTGAGATGTGGGGGAGGGGGGCGTGTCGGGTCTGTATGGGTGTTTGTATTTGTATGTCTGCAGTGTATGTGGAGATGTGGGGGTGGGGGGTGTGTCAGGTCTGTATGGGTGTTTTTATTTCTATGTCTGCAGTGTATGTTGAGATGCGGGGGTGGGGGGGTGTCGGTTCTGAATGGGTGTTTGTATGTCTGCAGTGTATGTTGAGATGCGGGGGTGGGGGGTGTGTCGGGTCTGTATGAGTGTTTGTATTTCTGCAGTGTATGTTGAGATGGAGGTGGGGGGTGTGTCGGGTCTGTATGGGTATTTGTTTGTCTGCAGTGTATGTTGAGATGCGGTGGTGGGGGGTGTCGGGTCTGTATGGGTGTTTGAATGTCTGCAGTGTATGTTGAGATAGGGAGTGGGGGGTCGGGTCTGTATGGGTGTTTGTATGTCTGCAGTGTATTTTAAGATGGGGAGTGGGGGGGTGTCGGGTCTGTATGGGTGGTTGTATGTCTGCAGTGTATGTTGAGATGGAGAGTGGGGGGTGTGTTGGGTCTGTATGGGTGTTTGTATTTGTATGTCTGCAGTGTATGTTGAGATGGGGGTGGGGGGTGTCGGGTCTGTATGGGTGTTTGAATGTCTGCAGTGTATGTTGAGATAGGGAGTGGGGGGTCGGGTCTGTATGGGTGTTTGTATGTCTGCAGTGTATGTTGAGATGGGGAGTGGGGGGTCGGGTCTGTTTGGGTGTTTGTATGTCTGCAGTGTATGTTGAGATGCGGGGTGTGTCGGGTCCATATGGGTGTTTGTATTTGTATGTCTGCAGTGCATGTTGAGATGCGGGGGTGGGGAGTGTGTCGGGTCTGTATGGGTGTTTGTTTGTCTGCAGTGTATGTTGAGATGGGGGTGGGAGTGTGTCGGGTCTGTATGGGTGTTTGAGTGTTTGTATGTCTGCAGTGTATGTTGAAATGTTGAGTCAGGGGGTGTCAGGTCTGTATGGGTGTTTATATGTCTGCAGTGTATGTTGAGATGTGGGGATGGGGGTGTGTCGGGTCTGTATGGGTGTTTGTATTTGTATGTCTGCAGTGTATGTTGAGATGCGGGGTGGGGGGTGTGGGGTCTGTATGGGTGTTTGTATGTCTGCAGTGTATGTTGAGATGGGGGTGGGGGTGTCGGGTCTGTATGGGTGTTTGTATGTCTGCAGTGTATGTTGAGATGGGGGTGGGAGTGTGTCGGGTCTGTATGGGTGTTTGTGTGTTTGAATGTCTGCAGTGTATGTTGAGATGGGGAGTGGGGGGGTGTCAGGTCTGTATGGGTGTTTGTATGTCTGAAGTGTATGTTGAGATAGGGAGTGGGGGGGTCGGGTCTGTATGGGTGTTTGTATGTCTGCAGTGTATGTTGAGATGGGGAGTGGGGGGTCGGGTCTGTGTGGGTGTTTGTATGTCTGCAGTGTATGTTGAGATGCGGGGGTGTGTCGGGTCTATATGGGTGTTTGTATTTGTATGTCTGCAGTGCATGTTGAGATGCGGGGTGGGGAGTGTGTCGGGTCTTTATGGGTGTTTGTTTGTCTGCAGTGTATGTTGAGATGGGGGTGGGAGTGTGTCGGGTCTGTATGGGTGTTTGTGTGTTTGTATGTCTGCAGTGTATGTTGAAATGGTGAGTCGGGGGTGTCAGGTCTGTATGGGTGTTTGTATGTCTGCAGTGTATGTTGAGATGCGGGGATGGGGGGTGTGTCGGGTCTGTATGGGTGTTTGTATTTGTATGTCTGCAGAGTATGTTGAGATGCAGGGTGTGGGGTGTTGGGTCTGTATGGGTGTTTGTATGCCTGCAGTGTATGTTGAGATGGGGTTGGGGGGTGTCGGGTCTATATGCGTGTTTGTATGTCTGCAGTGTATGTTGAGATGGGGGTTGGGAGTGTGTCGGGTCTGTATGGGTGTTTTTGTGTTTGAATGTCTGCAGTGTATGTTGAGATAGGGAGTGGGGAGGTGTCAGGTCTGTATGGGTGTTTGTATGTCTGAAGTGTATGTTAAGATGGGGAGTGGGGGGTGTCGGGCCTGTATGGGTGTGTGTATGTCTGCACTGTATGGTGAGATGGAGAGTGGGGGGTGTGTTGGGTCTGTATGGGTGTTTGTATTTGTATGTCTGCAGTGTATGTTAAGATGGCGAGTGGGGGGTCGGTCTGTATGGGTGTTTGTATGTCTGCAGTGTATGTTGAGATGGGGAGTGGGGGGTCGGGTCTGTGTTGGTGTTTGTATGTCTGCAGTGTATGTTGAGATGCGGGGGTGGGGGGTGTGTCGGGTCTGTATGGGTGTTTGTATTTGTATGTCTGCAGTGTATGTGGAGATGTGGGGGTGGGGGGTGTGTCAGGTCTGTATGGGTGTTTTTATTTCTATGTCTGCAGTGTATGTTGAGATGCGGGGGTGGGGGGTGTGTCGGTTCTGAATGGGTGTTTGTATGTCTGCAGTGTATGTTGAGATGCGGGGGTGGGGGGTGTGTCGGGTCTGTATGAGTGTTTGTATTTCTGCAGTGTATGTTGAGATGGAGGTGGGGGGTGTGTCGGGTCTGTATGGGTATTTGTATGTCTGCAGTGTATGTTGAGATGCGGTGGTGGGGGGGTGTCAGGTCTGTATGGGTGTTTGAATGTCTGCAGTGTATGTTGAGATAGGGAGTGGGGGGTCGGGTCTGTGTAGGTGTTTGTATTTCTGGAGTGTATTTTAAGATGGGGAGTGGGGGGGTGTCGGGTCTGTATGGGTGGTTGTATGTCTGCAGTGTATGTTGAGATGGAGAGTGGGGGGTGTGTTGGGTCTGTATGGGTGTTTGTATTTGTATGTCTGCAGTGTATGTTGAGATGGGGGTTGGGGGGGTGTCGGGTCTGTATGGGTGTTTGAATGTCTGCATTGTATGTTGAGATAGGGAGTGGGGGTCAGGTCTGTATGGGTGTTTGTATGTCTGCAGTGTATGTTGAGATGGGGATTGGGGGGTCGGGTCTGTGTGGGTGTTTGTATGTCTGCAGTGTATGTTGAGATGCGGGGGTATGTCGGGTCTATATGGGTGTTTGTATTTGTATTACTGCAGTGCATGTTGAGATGCGGGGGTGGGGAGTGTGTCCCGTCTGTATGGGTGTTTGTTTGTCTGCAGTGTATGTTGAGATGGGGGTGGGAGTGTGTCAGGTCTGTATGGGTGTTTGTGTGTTTGTATGTCTGCAGTGTATGTTGAAATGGTGAGTCGGGGGGTGTCAGGTCTGTATGGGTGTTTGTATGTCTTCAGTGTATGTTGAGATGCGGGGATGGGGGGTGTGTCGGGTCTGTATGGGTGTTTGTATGTCTGCAGTGTATGTTGAGATGGGGGTGGGAGTGTGTCGGGTCTGTATGGGTGTTTGTGTGTTTGAATGTCTGCAGTGTATGTTGAGATGGGGAGTGGGGGGTGTCAGGTCTGTATGGGTGTTTGTATGTCTGAAGTGTATGTTAAGATGGGGAGTGGGGGGGTGTCGTACCTGTATGGGTGTTTGTATGTCTGCAGTGTATGGTGAGATGGACAGTGAGGGGTGTGTTGGGTCTGTATGGGTGTTTGTATTTGTATGTCTGCAGTGTATGTTAAGATGGCGAGAGGGGGCTCGGTCTGTATGGGTGTTTGTATGTCTGCAGAATATGTTGAGATGCGAGGGTGTGTCGGGTCTATATGGGTGTTTGTATTTGTATGTCTGCAGTGTATGTTGAGATGCGGGGGTGGGGGGTGTGTCGGGTCTGTATGGGTGTTTGTTTGTCTGCAGTGTATGTTGAGATGGGGGTGTGAGTGTGTCGGGTCTGTATGGGTGTTTGTGTGTTTGTATGTCTGCAATGTATGTTGAGATGGGGAGTGGGGCGGTGTCAGGTCTGTGTGGGTGTTTGTATGTCTGCAGTGTATGTTGAGATGCGGGGGTGGCGGGTGTGTCGGGTCTGTATGGGCGTTTGTTTGTCTGCAGTGTATGTTGAGATGGGGGGTGGGAGTGTGTCGTGTCTGTATGGGTGTTTGTGTGTATGTATGTCTGCAGTGTATGTTGAGATGGGGAGTCGGAGGGTGTCAGGTCTGTATGGGTGTTTGTATGTCTGCAGTGTATGTTGAGATGCGGGGATGGGGGGTGTGTCGGGTCTGTATGGGTGTTTGGATTTGTATGTCTGCAGTGTATGTTGAGATGCGGGGGTGGGGGGGTGTCGGGTCTGTATGGGTCTTTGTATGTCTGCAGTGTATGTTGAGATGGAGACTGGGGGGGTGTCGGGTCTGTATGGGTGTTTGTATTTGTCTGTCTGCAGTGTTTGTTGAGATGGGGGTGGGGGGTGTCGGGCCTGTATGGGTGTTTGTATGTCTGCAGTTTATGTTAAGATGGGAGGTGGGGCGTGTGTCAGGTCTGTATGGGTGTTTGTATGTCTGCAGTGTATGTTGAGATGCGGGGGTGGCGGTGTGTCAGGTCTGTATGGGTGATTGTATTTGTATGTCTGCAGTGTATGTTGAGATGCGGGGGTGGGGGGTGTGTCGGGTCTGTATGGGTGTTTGTATGTCTGTAGTGTATGTTGAGATGCGTGGGTGAGGGGGGTGTCGGGTCAGTATGGGTGTTTGTATTTGTTTGTCGGCAGGGTATGTTGAGATGCGGGGGTGGGGGGGGTGTCGGGTCTGTATGGGTGTTTGTATTTGTATGTCTGCAGTGTATGTTGAGATGCGGGGGTGGGGGTGTGTCGGGTCTGTATGGGTGTTTGTATGTCTGCAATGTACGTTGAGATTGGAGGTGGGGGGATGTGTCAGGTCTGTATGGGTGTTTGTATGTCTGCAGTGTATGTTGAGATGCGGGGGTGGGGGTGTGTCGGGTCTGTATGGGTGTTTGTATTTGTATGTCTGCAGTGTATGTTGAGATGCGGGGGTGGGGGTTGTGTCGGGTCTGTATGGGTGTTTGTATGTCTGCAGTGTATGTTGAGATGCGGTGGTGAAAGGGGTGTCGGGTCTGTATGGGTGTTTGTATTTGTATGTCTGCAGTGTATGTTGAGATGCGGGGGTGGGTGGTGTGTCAGGTCTGTATGGGTGTTTGTATTTGTATGTCTGCAGTGTATGTGGAGATGTGGGGGTGGGGGGTGTGTCGGGTCTGTATGGGTGTTTGTATGTCTGCAGTGTATGTTGAGATGCGGGGGTGGGGGTGTGTCTGGTCTGTATGGGTGTTTCTATTTGTATGTCTGCAGTGTATGTTGATATGCGGGGGTGGGGGGGGTGTCGGGTCTGTATGTGTGTTTGTATTTTTATGTCTGCAGTGTATGTTGAGATGCGGGGGTGGGGGGTGTGTTGGTTCTGTATACGTGTTTTTTATGTCTGCAGTGTATGTTGAGATGCAGGGGGTGGGAGGTGTGTCGGTTCTGTATGGGTGTTTGTATGTCTGCAGTGTATGTTGAGATGGGGATGGGAGTGTGCCGGGTCTGTACGGGTGTTTGTGTGTTTGAATGTCTGCAGTGTATGTTGAGATGTGGGGGAGGGGGTGTGTCGGGTCTGTATGGGTGTTTGTATTTGTATGTCTGCAGTGTATGTTGAGATGCGGTGGTGGGGGGTGTGTCGGGTCTGTATGAGTGTTTGTATTTCTGCAGTGTATGTTGAGATGGAGGTGGGGGTGTGTCGGGTCTGTATGGGTGTTTGTATGTCTGCAGTGTATGTTGAGATGCGATGGCGGGGGGGTTTCGGGTCTGTATGGGTGTTTGAATGTCTGCAGTGTATGTTGAGATAGGGAGTGGGGGGTCGGGCCTGAATGGGTGTTTGTATGTCTGCAGTGTATTTTAAGATGGGGAGTGGGGGGGTGTCGGGTCTGTATGGGTGGTTGTATGTCTGCAGTGTATGTTGAGATGGAGAGTGGGGGGTGTGTTGGGTCTGTATGGGTGTTTGTATTTGTATGTCTGCAGTGTATGTTGAGATGGGGGTGGGGGGGTGTCGGGTCTGTATGGGTGTTTGAATGTCTGCAGTGTATGTTGAGATAGGGAGTGGGGGGTCGGGTCTGTATGGGTGTTTGTATGTCTGCAGTGTATGTTGAGATGGGGAGTGGGGGGTCGGGTCTGTGTGGGTGTTTGTATGTCTGCAGTGTATGTTGAGATGCAGGGGTGTGTCGGGTCTATATGGGTGTTTGTATTTGTATGTCTGCAGTGCATGTTGAGATGCGCGGGTGGGGAGTGTGTCGGGTCTGTATGGGTGTTTGTTTGTCTGCAGTGTATGTTGAGATGGGGTGGGAGTGTGTCGGGTCTGTATGGGTGTTTGTGTGTTTGTATGTCTGCAGTGTATGTTGAAATGGTGAGTCGGGGGGTGTCAGGTCTGTATGGGTGTTTGTATGTCTTCAGTGTATGTTGAGATGCGGGGATGGGGGGTGTGTCGGGTCTGTATGGGTGTTTGTATTTGTATGTCTGCAGTGTATGTTGAGATGCGGGGTGGGGGTGTGGGGTCTGTATGGGTGTTTGTATGTCTGCAGTGTATGTTGAGATGGGGTGGGGGTGTCGGGTCTGTATGGGTGTTTGTATGTCTGCAGTGTATGTTGAGATGGGGGTGGGAGTGTGTCGGGTCTGTATGGGTGTTTTTGTGTTTGAATGTCTGCAGTGTATGTTGAGATGGGGAGTGGGGGGTGTCAGGTCTGTATGGGTGTTTGTATGTCTGAAGTGTATGTTAAGATGGGGGGTGGGGGGGTGTCGGGCCTGTATGGGTGTTTGAATGTCTGCAGTGTATGGTGAGATGGACAGTGGGGGGTGTGTTGGGTCTGTATGGGTGTTTGTATTTGTATGTCTGCAGTGTATGTTAAGATGGCGAGAGGGGGGTCGGTCTGTATCGGTGTTTGTATGTCTGCAGAATATGTTGAGATGCGAGGGTGTGTCGGGTCTATATGGGTGTTTGTATTTGTATGTCTGCAGTGTATGTTGAGATGCGGGGGTGGGGGGTGTGTCGGGTCTGTATGGGTGTTTGTTTGTCTGCAGTGTATGTTGAGATGGGGTGTGAGTGTGTCGGGTCTGTATGGGTGTTTGTGTGTTTGTATGTCTGCAATGTATGTTGAGATGGGGAGTGGGGCGGTGTCAGGTCTGTGTGGGTGTTTGTATGTCTGCAGTGTATGTTGAGATGCGGGGGTGGCGGTTGTGTCGGGTCTGTATGGGCGTTTGTTTGTCTGCAGTGTATGTTGAGATGGGGGGTGGGAGTGTGTCGTGTCTGTATGGGTGTTTGTGTGTATGTATGTCTGCAGTGTATGTTGAGATGGGGAGTCGGAGGGTGTCAGGTCTGTATGGGTGCTTGTATGTCTGCAGTGTATGTTGAGATGCGGGGATTGAGGGTGTGTCGGGTCTGTATGGGTGTTTGGATTTGTATGTCTGCAGTGTTTGTTGAGATGCGGGGGTGGGGGGGTGTCGGGTCTGTATGGGTCTTTGTATGTCTGCAGTGTATGTTGAGATGGAGACTGGGGGGGTGTCGGGTCTGTATGGGTGTTTGTATTTGTCTGTCTGCAGTGTTTGTTGAGATGGGGGTGGGGGGTGTCGGGCCTGTATGGGTGTTTGTATGTCTGCAGTTTATGTTAAGATGGGAGGTGGGGCGTGTGTCAGGTCTGTATGGGTGTTTGTATGTCTGCAGTGTATGTTGAGATGCGGGGGTGGCGGTGTGTCGGGTCTGTATGGGTGATTGTATTTGTATGTCTGCAGTGTATGTTGAGATGCGGGGGTGGGGGGTGTGTCGGGTCTGTATGGGTGTTTGTATGTCTGTAGTGTATGTTGAGATGCGTGGGTGAGGGGGGTGTCGGGTCAGTATGGGTGTTTGTATTTGTTTGTCGGCAGGGTATGTTGAGATGCGGGGGTGGGGGGTGTGTCGGGTCTGTATGGGTGTTTGTATTTGTATGTCTGCAGTGTATGTTGAGATGCGGGGGTGGGGGTGTGTCGGGTCTGTATGGGTGTTTGTATGTCTGCAATGTACGTTGAGATTGGAGGTGGGGGGATGTGTCAGGTCTGTATGGGTGTTTGTATGTCTGCAGTGTATGTTGAGATGCGGGGGTGGGGGTGTGTCGGGTCTGTATGGGTGTTTGTATTTGTATGTCTGCAGTGTATGTTGAGATGCGGGGTGGGGGTTGTGTCGGGTCTGTATGGGTGTTTGTATGTCTGCAGTGTATGTTGAGATGCGGGGGTGAGGGGGGTGTCGGGTCTGTATGGGTGTTTGTATTTGTATGTCTGCAGTGTATGTTGAGATGTGGGGGTGGGCGGTGTGTCGGGTCTGTATGGGTGTTTGTATTTGTATGTCTGCAGTGTATGTGGAGATGTGGGGGTGGGGGGTGTGTCGGGTCTGTATGGGTGTTTGTATGTCTGCAGTGTATGTTGAAATGCGGGGTGGGGGTGTGTCTGGTCTGTATGGGTGTTTCTATTTGTATGTCTGCAGTGTATGTTGATATGCGGGGGTGGGGGGTGTGTCGGGTCTGTATGTGTGTTTGTATTTTTATGTCTGCAGTGTATGTTGAGATGCGGGGGTGGGGGGTGCGTTGGTTCTGTATACGTGTTTTTTATGTCTGCAGTGTATGTTGAGATGCAGGGGGTGGGAGGTGTGTCGGTTCTGTATGGGTGTTTGTATGTCTGCAGTGTATGTTGAGATGGGGGTGGGAGTGTGCCGGGTCTGTTTGGGTGTTTGTGTGTTTGAATGTCTGCAGTGTATGTTGAGATGTGTGGGAGGGGGTGTGTCTGGTCTGTATGGGTGTTTGTATTTGAATGTCTGCAGTGTATGTTGAGATGCGGTGGTGGGGGGTGTGTCGGGTCTGTATGAGTGTTTGTATTTCTGCAGTGTATGTTGAGATGGAGGTGGGGGGTGTGTCGGGTCTGTATGGGTGTTTGTATGTCTGCAGTGTATGTTGAGATGCGGTGGCGGGGGGGTGTCGGGTCTGTATGGGTGTTTGAATGTCTGCAGTCTATGTTGAGATAGGGAGTGGGGGGTCGGGTCTGTATGGGTGTTTGTATGTCTGCAGTGTATTTTAAGATGGGGAGTGGGGGGGTGTCGGGTCTGTATGGGTGGTTGTATGTCTACAGTGTATGTTGAGATGGAGAGTGGGGGGTGTGTTGGGTCTGTATGGGTGTTTGTATTTGTATGTCTGCAATGTATGTTGAGAAGGGGTGGGGGGGGTGTCGGGTCTGCATGGGTGTTTGAATGTCTGCAGTGTATGTTGAGATAGGGAGTGGGGGGTCGGGTCTGTATGGGTGTTTGTATGTCTGCAGTGTATGTTGAGATGGGGAGTGGGGGGTCGGGTCTGTGTGGGTGTTTGTATGTCTGCAGTGTATGTTGAGATGCAGGGGTGTGTCGGGTCTATATGGGTGTTTGTATTTGTATGTCTGCAGTGCATGTTGAGATGCGCGGGTGGGGAGTGTGTCGGGTCTGTATGGGTGTTTGTTTGTCTGCAGTGTATGTTGAGATGGGGGTGGGAGTGTGTCGGGTCTGTATGAGTGTTTGTGTGTTTGTATATCTGCAGTGTATGTTGAAATGTTGAGTCGGGGGGTGTCAGGTCTGTATGGGTGTTTGTATGTCTGCAGTGTACGTTGAGATGCGGGGTGGGGGGTGTCGGGTCTGTATGGGTGTTTGTATGTCTGCAGTGTATGTTGAGATGGGGGTGGGGGGTCGGGTCTGTATGGGTGTTTGTATGTCTGCAGTGTATGTTGAGATGGGGAGTGGGGGGTCGGGTCTGTGTGGGTGTTTGTATGTCTGCAGTGTATGTTGAGATGAAGGGGTGTGTCGGGTCTATATGGGTGTTTGTATTTGTATGTCTGCAGTGCATGTTGAGATGCGCGGGTGGGGAGTGTGTCGGGTCTGTATGGGTGTTTGTTTGTCTGCAGTGTATGTTGAGATGGGGGTGGGAGTGTGTCGGGTCTGTATGAGTGTTTGTGTGTTTGTATATCTGCAGTGTATGTTGAAATGTTGAGTCGGGGGGTGTCAGGTCTGTATGGGTGTTTGTATGTCTGCAGTGTACGTTGAGATGCGGGGTGGGGGGTGTCGGGTCTGTATGGGTGTTTGTATGTCTGCAGTGTATGTTGAGATGGGGGTGGGGGGTGTCGGGTCTGTATGGGTGTTTGTATGTCTGCAGTGTATGTTGAGATGGGGGGTGGGAGTGTGTCGGGTCTGTATGGGTGTTTTTGTGTTTGAATGTCTGCAGTGTATGTTGAGATGGGGAGTGGGGGGTGTCAGGTCTGTATGGGTGTTTGTATGTCTGAAGTGTATGTTAAGATGGGGAGTGGGGGGCTGTCGGGCCTGTATGGGTGTTTGTATGTCTGCACTGTATGGTGAGATGGAGAGTGGGGGGTGTGTTGGGTCTGTATGGGTGTTTGTATTTGTATGTCTGCAGTGTATGTTGAGATGCGGTGGTGGGGGGTGTGTCGGGTCTGTATGAGTGTTTGTATTTCTGCAGTGTATGTTGAGATGGAGGTGGGGGGTGTGTCGGGTCTGTATGGGTGTTTGTATGTCTGCAGTGTATGTTGAGATGCGGTGGCGGGGGGGTGTCGGGTCTGTATGGGTGTTTGAATGTCTGCAGTGTATGTTGAGATAGGGAGTGGGGGGTCGGGTCTGTATGGGTGTTTGTATGTCTGCAGTGTATGTTGAGATGGAGAGTGGGGGGTGTGTTGGGTCTGTATGGGTGTTTGTATTTGTATGTCTGCAGTGTATGTTGAGATGGGGGTGGGGGGGTGTCGGGTCTGTATGGGTGTTTGAATGTCTGCAGTGTATGTTGAGATAGGGAGTGGGGGGTCGGGTCTGTATGGGTGTTTGTATGTCTGCAGTGTATGTTGAGATGGGGAGTGAGGGGTCGGGTCTGTGTGGGTGTTTGTATGTCTGCAGTGTATGTTGAGATGCAGGGGTGTGTCGGGTCTATATGGGTGTTTGTATTTGTATGTCTGCAGTGCATGTTGAGATGCACGGGTGGGGAGTGTGTCGGGTCTGTATGGGTGTTTGTTTGTCTGCAGTGTATGTTGAGATGGGGGTGGGAGTGTGTCGGGTCTGTATGGGTGTTTGTGTGTTTGTATGTCGGCAGTGTATGTTGAAATGGTGAGTCGGGGGGTGTCAGGTCTGTATGGGTGTTTGTATGTCTTCAGTGTATGTTGAGATGCGGGGATGGGGGGTGTGTCGGGTCTGTATGGGTGTTTGTATTTGTATGTCTGCAGTGTATGTTGAGATGCGGGGTGGGGGGTGTGGGGTCTGTATGGGTGTTTGTATGTCTGCAGTGTATGTTGAGATGGGGGTGGGGGTGTCGGGTCTGTATGGGTGTTTGTATGTCTGCAGTGTATGTTGAGATGGGGGTGGGAGTGTGTCGGGTCTGTATGGGTGTTTGTGTGTTTGAATGTCTGCAGTGTATGTTGAGATGGGGAGTGGGGGGTGTCAGGTCTGTATGGGTGTTTGTATGTCTGAAGTGTATGTTAAAATGGGGAGTGGGGGGGTGTCGGGCCTGTATGGGTGTTTGTATGTCTGCAGTGTATGGTGAGATGGACAGTGGGGGGTGTGTTGGGTCTGTATGGGTGTTTGTATTTGTATGTCTGCAGTGTATGTTAAGATGGCGAGAGGGGGGTCGGTCTGTATGGGTGTTTGTATGTCTGCAGAATATGTTGAGATGCAAGGGTGTGTCGGGTCTGTATGGGTGTTTGTATTTGTATGTCTGCAGTGTATGTTGAGATGCGGGGGTGGGGGGTGTGTCGGGTCTGTATGGGTGTTTGTTTGTCTGCAGTGTATGTTGAGATGGGGGTGTGAGTGTGTCGGGTCTGTATGGGTGTTTGTGTGTTTGTATGTCTGCAATGTATGTTGAGATGGGGAGTGGGGCGGTGTCAGGTCTGTGTGGGTGTTTGTATGTCTGCAGTGTATGTTGAGATGCGGGGGTGGCGGTTGTGTCGGGTCTGTATGGGCGTTTGTTTGTCTGCAGTGTATGTTGAGATGGGGGGTGGGAGTGTGTCGTGTCTGTATGGGTGTTTGTGTGTATGTATGTCTGCAGTGTATGTTGAGATGGGGAGTCGGAGGGTGTCAGGTCTGTATGGGTGTTTGTATGTCTGCAGTGTATGTTGAGATGCGGGGATTGGGGGTGTGTCGGGTCTGTATGGGAGTTTGGATTTGTATGTCTGCAGTGTATGTTGAGATGCGGGGGTGGGGGGGTGTCGGGTCTGTATGGGTCTTTGTATGTCTGCAGTGTATGTTGAGATGGAGACTGGGGGGGTGTCGGGTCTGTATGGGTGTTTGTATTTGTCTGTCTGCAGTGTTTGTTGAGATGGGGGTGGGGGGTGTCGGGCCTGTATGGGTGTTTGTATGTCTGCAGTTTATGTTAAGATGGGAGGTGGGGCGTGTGTCAGGTCTGTATGGGTGTTTGTATGTCTGCAGTGTATGTTGAGATGCGGGGGTGGCGGTGTGTCGGGTCTGTATGGGTGATTGTATTTGTATGTCTGCAGTGTATGTTGAGATGCGGGGTTGGGGGTGTGTCGGGTCTGTATGGGTGTTTGTATGTCTGTAGTGTATGTTGAGATGCGTGGGTGAGGGGGTGTCGGGTCAGTATGGGTGTTTGTGTTTGTTTGTCGGCAGGCTATGTTGAGATGCGGGGTGGGGGTGTGTCGGGTCTGTATGGGTGTTTGTATTTGTATGTCTGCAGTGTATGTTGAGATGCGGGGGTGGGGGTGTGTCGGGTCTGTATGGGTGTTTGTATGTCTGCAATGTACGTTGAGATTGGAGGTGGGGGGATGTGTCAGGTCTGTATGGGTGTTTGTATGTCTGCAGTGTATGTTGAGATGCGGGGGTGGGGGTGTGTCGGGTCTGTATGGGTGTTTGTATTTGTATGTCTGCAGTGTATGTTGAGATGCGGGGGTGGGGGTTGTGTCGGGTCTGTATGGGTGTTTGTATGTCTGCAGTGTATGTTGAGATGTGGGGGTGAGGGGCGTGTCGGGTCTGTATGGGTGTTTGTATTTGTATGTCTGCAGTGTATGTGGAGATGTGGGGGTGGGGGGTGTGTCGGGTCTGTATGGGTGTTTGTATGTCTGCAGTGTATATTGAGATGCGGGGTGGGGGTGTGTCTGGTCTGTATGGGTGTTTCTATTTGTATGTCTGCAGTGTATGTTGATATGCGGGGGTGGGGGGTGTGTCGGGTCTGTATGTGTGTTTGTATTTTTATGTCTGCAGTGTATGTTGAGATGCGGGGGTGGGGGGTGTGTTGGTTCTGTATACGTGTTTTTTATGTCTGCAGTGTATGTTGAGATGCAGGGGGTGGGAGGTGTGTCGGTTCTCTATGGGTGTTTGTATGTCTGCAGTGTATGTTGAGATGGGGGTGGGAGTGTGCCGGGTCTGTATGGGTGTTTGTGTGTTTGAATGTCTGCAGTGTATGTTGAGATGTGTGGGAGGGGGTTTGTCGGGTCTGTATGGGTGTTTGTATTTGTATGTCTGCAGTGTATGTTGAGATGCGGTTGTGGGGGGTGTGTCGGGTCTGTATGAGTGTTTGTATTTCTGCAGTGTATGTTGAGATGGAGGTGGGGGGTGTGTCGGGTCTGTATGGGTGTTTGTATGTCTGCAGTGTATGTTGAGATGCGGTGGCGGGGGGGTGTCGGGTCTGTATATGTGTTTGAATGTCTGCAGTCTATGTTGAGATAGGGAGTGGGGGGTCGGGTCTGTATGGGTGTTTGTATGTCTGCAGTGTATTTTAAGATGGGGAGTGGGGGGGTGTCGGGTCTGTATGGATGGTTGTATGTCTGCAGTGTATGTTGAGATGGAGAGTGGGGGGTGTGTTGGGTCTGTATGGGTGTTTGTATTTGTATGTCTGCAGTGTATGTTGAGATGGGGGTGGGGGGGTGTCGGGTCTGTATGGGTGTTTGAATGTCTGCAGTGTATGTTGAGATAGGGAGTGGGGGGTCGGGTCTGTATGGGTGTTTGTATGTCTGCAGTGTATGTTGAGATGGGGAGTGGGGGGTCGGGTCTGTGTGGGTGTTTGTATGTCTGCAGTGTATGTTGAGATGCAGGGGTGTGTCGGGTCTATATGGGTGTTTGTATTTGTATGTCTGCAGTGCATGTTGAGATGCGCGGGTGGGGAGTGTGTCGAGTCTGTATGGGTGTTTGTTTGTCTGCAGTGTATGTTGAGATGGGGGTGGGAGTGTGTCGGGTCTGTATGAGTGTTTGTGTGTTTGTATATCTGCAGTGTATGTTGAAATGTTGAGTCGGGGGGTGTCAGGTCTGTATGGGTGTTTGTATGTCTGCAGTGTACGTTGAGATGCGGGGATGGGGGGCGTGTCGGGTCTGTATGGGTGTTTGTATTTGTATGTCTGCAGTGTATGTTGAGATGCGGGGTGGGGGGTGTCGGGTCTGTATGGGTGTTTGTATGTCTGCAGTGTATGTTGAGATGGGGGTGGGGGGTGTCGGGTCTGTATGGGTGTTTGTATGTCTCCAGTGTATGTTGAGATGGGGGGTGGGAGTGTGTCGGGTCTGTATGGGTGTTTTTGTGTTTGAATGTCTGCAGTGTATGTTGAGATGGGGAGTGGGGGGGTGTCAGGTCTGTATGGGTGTTTGTATGTCTGAAGTGTATGTTAAGATGGGGAGTGGGGGGGTGTCGGGCCTGTATGGGTGTTTTTATGTCTGCACTGTATGGTGAGATGGAGAGTGGGGGGTGTGTTGGGTCTGTATGGGTGTTTGTATTTGTATGTCTGCAGTGTATGTTGAGATGCGATGGTGGGGGGTGTGTCGGGTCTGTATGAGTTTTTGTATTTCTGCAGTGTATGTTGAGATGGAGGTGGGGGTTGTGTCGGGTCTGTATGGGTGTTTGTATGTCTGCAGTGTATGTTGAGATGCGGTGGCGGGGGGGTGTCGGGTCTGTATGGGTGTTTGAATGTCTGCAGTGTATGTTGAGATAGGGAGTGGGGGGTCGGGTCTGTATGGGTGTTTGTATGTCTGCAGTGTATTTTAAGATGGGGAGTGCGGGGGTGTCGGGTCTGTATGGGTGGTTGTATGTCTGCAGTGTATGTTGAGATGGAGAGTGGGGGGTGTGTTGGGTCTGTATGGGTGTTTGTATTTGTATGTCTGCAGTGTATGTTGAGATGGGGGTGGGGGGGTGTCGGGTCTGTATGGGTGTTTGAATGTCTGCAGTGTATGTTGAGATAGGGAGTGGGGGGTCGGGTCTGTATGGGTGTTTGTATGTCTGCAGTGTATGTTGAGATGGGGAGTGGGGGGTCGGGTCTGTGTGGGTGTTTGTATGTCTGCAGTGTATGTTGAGATGCAGGGGTGTGTCGGGTCTATATGGGTGTTTGTATTTGTATGTCTGCAGTGCATGTTGAGATGCGCGTGTGGGGAGTGTGTCGGGTCTGTATGGGTGTTTGTTTGTCTGAAGTGTATGTTAAGATGGGGAGTGGGGGGGTGTCGGGCCTGTATGGGTGTTTGTATGTCTGCACTGTATGGTGAGATGGAGAGTGGGGGGTGTGTTGGGTCTGTATGGGTGTTTGTATTTGTATGTCTGCAGTGTATGTTAAGATGGCGAGTGGGGGGTCGGTCTGTATGGGTGTTTGTATGTCTGCAGAATATGTTGAGAAGCGAGGGTGTGTCAGGTCTATATGGGTGTTTGTATTTGTATGTCTGCAGTGTATGTTGAGATGCGGGTGTGGGGGTGTGTCGGGTCTGTATGGGTGTTTGTTTATCTGCAATGTATGTTCGAGATGGGGGTGGGAGTGTGTCGGGTCTGTATGTGTGTTTGTGTGTTTGAATGTCTGCAGTGTATGTTGAGATGTGGGGGAGGGGGGTGTGTCGGGTCTGTATGGGTGTTTGTATTTGTATGTCTGCAGTGTATGTGGAGATGTGGGGGTGGGTGGTGTGTCAGGTCTGTATGGGTGTTTTTATTTCTATGTCTGCAGTGTATGTTGAGATGCGGGGGTGGGGGTGTGTCGGTTCTGAATGGGTGTCTGTATGTCTGCAGTTTATGTTGAGAGGCGAGGGTGGGGGGTGTGTCGGGTCTGTATGAGTGTTTGTATTTCTGCAGTGTATTTTGAGATGGAGGTGGGGGGTGTGTCGGGTCTGTATGGGTGTTTCTATGTCTGCAGTGTATGTTGAGATGCGGTGGTGGGGGGGTGTCGGGTCTGTATGGGTGTTTGAATGTCTGCAGTGTATGTTGAGATAGGGAGTGGGGGGTCGGGTCTGTATGGGTGTTTGTATGTCTGCAGTGTATTTTAAGATGGGGAGGGGGGGGTGTCGGGTCTGTATGGGTGTTTGTATGTCTGCAGTGTATGTTGAGATGGAGAGTGGGGGGTGTGTTGGGTCTGTATGGGTGTTTGTATTTGTATGTCTGCAGTGTATGTTGAGATGGGGGTGGGGGGGTGTCGGGTCTGTTTGGGTGTTTGAATGTCTGCAGTGTATGTTGAGATAGGGAGTGGGGGGGTGTCAGGTCTGTATGGGTGTTTGTATGTCTGAAGTGTATGTTAAGATGGGGAGGGGGGGTGTCGGGTCTGTATGGGTGGTTGTATGTCTGCAGTGTATGTTGAGATGGAGAGTGGGGGGTGTGTTGGGTCTGTATGGGTGTTTGTATTTGTATGTCTGCAGTGTATGTTGAGATGGGGGTGGGGGGGTGTCGATTCTGTATGGGTGTTTGTATGTCTGCACTGTATGGTGAGATGGAGAGTGGGGGGTGTGTTGGGTCTGTATGGGTGTTTGTATTTGTATGTCTGCAGTGTATGTTGAGATGCGGTGGTGGGGGGTGTGTCGGGTCTGTATGAGTTTTTGTATTTCTGCAGTGTATGTTGAGATGGAGGTGGGGGGGGTGTCGGGTCTGTATGGGTGTTTGTATGTCTGCAGTGTATGTTGAGATGCGGTGGCGGGGGGTGTCGGGTCTGTATGGGTGTTTGAATGTCTGCAGTGTATGTTGAGATAGGGAGTGGGGGGTCGGGTCTGTATGGGTGTTTGTATGTCTGCAGTGTATTTTAAGATGG
Organism: Ambystoma mexicanum; assembly: GCF_040938575.1. NCBI lineage: Eukaryota > Metazoa > Chordata > Amphibia > Caudata > Ambystomatidae > Ambystoma > Ambystoma mexicanum. The sequence goes on from NC_090938.1 coordinate 197,665,034, forward strand.
GGAGTGGGGGGGTGTCGGGTCTGTATGGGTGGTTGTATGTCTGCAGTGTATGTTGAGATGGAGAGTGGGGGGTGTGTTGGGTCTGTATGGCTGTTTGTATTTGTATGTCTGCAGTGTATGTTGAGATGGGGGTGGGGGGGTGTCGGGTCTGTATGGGTGTTTGAATGTCTGCAGTGTATGTTGAGATAGGGAGTGGGGGGTCGGGTCTGTATGGGTGTTTGTATGTCTGCAGTGTATGTTGAGATGGGGAGTGGGGGGTTGGGTCTGTGTGGGTGTTTGTATGTCTGCAGTGTATGTTGAGATGCAGGGGTGTGTCGGGTCTATATGGGTGTTTGTATTTGTATGTCTGCAGTGTATGTTGAGATAGGGAGTGGGGGGTCGGGTCTGTATGGGTGTTTGTTTGTCTGAAGTGTATGTTAAGATGGGGAGTGGGGGGGTGTCGGGCCTGTATGGGTGTTTGTATGTCTGCACTGTATGGTGAGATGGAGAGTGGGGGGTGTGTTGGGTCTGTATGGGTGTTTGTATTTGTATGTCTGCAGTGTATGTTAAGATGGCGAGTGGGGGGTCGGTCTGTATGGGTGTTTGTATGTCTGCAGAATATGTTGAGAAGCGAGGGTGTGTCGGGTCTATATGGGTGTTTGTATTTGTATGTCTGCAGTGTATGTTGAGATGCGGGTGTGGGGGTGTGTCGGGTCTGTATGGGTGTTTGTTTATCTGCAATGTATGTTCGAGATGGGGGTGGGAGTGTGTCGGGTCTGTATGTGTGTTTGTGTGTTTGAATGTCTGCAGTGTATGTTGAGATGTGGGGGAGGGGGGTGTGTCGGGTCTGTATGGGTGTTTGTATTTGTATGTCTGCAGTGTATGTGGAGATGTGGGGGTGGGTGGTGTGTCAGGTCTGTTTGGGTGTTTTTATTTCTATGTCTGCAGTGTATGTTGAGATGGGGGTGGGGGGGTGTCGGGTCTGTATGGGTGTTTGAATGTCTGCAGTGTATGTTGAGATAGGGAGTGGGGGGTCGGGTCTGTATGGGTGTTTGTATGTCTGCAGTGTATGTTGAGGTGGGGGGTTGGGTCTGTGTGGCTGTTTGTATGTCTGCAGTGTATGTTGAGAAGCAGGGGTGTGTCGGGTCTATATGGGTGTTTGTATTTGTATGTCTGCAGTGCATGTTGAGATGCGCGTGTGGGGAGTGTGTCGGGTCTGTATGGGTGTTTGTTTGTCTGAAGTGTATGTTAAGATGGGGAGTGGGGGGGTGTCGGGCCTGTATGGGTGTTTGTATGTCTGCACTGTATGGTGAGATGGAGAGTGGGGGGTGTGTTGGGTCTGTATGGGTGTTTGTATTTGTATGTCTGCAGTGTATGTTAAGATGGCGAGTGGGGGGTCGGTCTGTATGGGTGTTTGTATGTCTGCAGAATATGTTGAGAAGCGAGGGTGTGTCGGGTCTATATGGGTGTTTGTATTTGTATGTCTGCAGTGTATGTTGAGATGCGGGTGTGGGGGTGTGTCGGGTCTGTATGGGTGTTTGTTTATCTGCAATGTATGTTCGAGATGGGGGTGGGAGTGTGTCGGGTCTGTATGTGTGTTTGTGTGTTTGAATGTCTGCAGTGTATGTTGAGATGTGGGGGAGGGGGGTGTGTCGGGTCTGTATGGGTGTTTGTATTTGTATGTCTGCAGTGTATGTGGAGATGTGGGGGTGGGTGGTGTGTCAGGTCTGTATGGGTGTTTTTATTTCTATGTCTGCAGTGTAAGTTGAGATGCGGGGGTGGGGGTGTGTCGGTTCTGAATGGGTGTTTGTATGTCTGCAGTGTATGTTGAGATGCGGGGGTGGGGGGTGTGTCGGGTCTGTATGAGTGTTTGTATTTCTGCAGTGTATTTTGAGATGGAGGTGGGGGGTGTGTCGGGTCTGTATGGGTGTTTCTATGTCTGCAGTGTATGTTGAGATGCGGTGGTGGGGGGGTGTCGGGTCTGTATGGGTGTTTGAATGTCTGCAGTGTATGTTGAGATAGGGAGTGGGGGGTCGGGTCTGTATGGGTGTTTGTATGTCTGCAGTGTATTTTAAGATGGGGAGGGGGGGTGTCGGGTCTGTATGGGTGGTTGTATGTCTGCAGTGTATGTTGAGATGGAGAGTGGGGGGTGTGTTGGGTCTGTATGGGTGTTTGTATTTGTATGTCTGCAGTGTATGTTGAGATGGGGGTGGGGGGGTGTCGGGTCTGTTTGGGTGTTTGAATGTCTGCAGTGTATGTTGAGATAGGGAGTGGGGGGTCGGGTCTGTATGGGTGTTTGTATGTCTGCAGTGTATGTTGAGATGGGGAGTGGGGGGTCGGGTCTGTGTGGGTGTTTGTATGCCTGCAGTGTATGTTGAGATGCGGGGGTGGGGAGTGTGTCGGGTCTGTATGGGTGTTTGTTTGTCTGCAGTGTATGCTGAGATGGGGGTGGGAGTGTGTCGGGTCTGTATGGTTGTTTGTGTGTTTGTATGTCTGCAGTGTATGTTGAAATGGTGAGTCGGGGGGTGTCAGGTCTGTATGGGTGTTTGTATGTCTGCAGTGTATGTTGAGATGCGGGGATGGGGGTGTGTCGGGCCTGTATGGGTGTGTGTATTTGTATGTCTGCAGTGTATGTTGAGATGCGGGGTGGGGGGTGTCGGGTCTGTATGGGTGTTTGTATGTCTGCAGTGTATGTTGAGATGGGGGTGGGGGGTGTCGGGTCTGTATGGGTGTTTGTATGTCTGCAGTGTATGTTGAGATGGGGGTGGGAGTGTGCCGGGTCTGTATGGGTGTTTGTGTGTTTGAATGTCTGCAGTGTATGTTGAGATGGGGAGTGGGGGGGTGTCAGGTCTGTATGGGTGTTTGTATGTCTGAAGTGTATGTTAAGATGGGAGTGGGGGGGTGTCGGCCCTGTATGGGTGTTTGTATGTCTGCAGTGTATGGTGAGATGGAGAGAGGGGGGTGTGTTGGGTCTGTATGGGTGTCTGTATTTGTATGTCTGCAGTGTATTTTAAGATGGCGAGTGGGGGGTCGGTCTGTATGGGTGTTTGTATGTCTGCAGAATATGTTGAGATGCGAGGGTGTGTCGGGTCTATATGGGTGTTTGTATTTGTATGTCTGCAGTGTATGTTGAGATGCGGGGGTGGGGGGTGTGTCGGGTCTGTATGGGTGTTTGTTTGTCTGCAGTGTATGTTGAGATGGGGGTGTGAGTGTGTCGGGTCTGTATGGGTGTTTGTGTGTTTGTATGTCTGTAATGTATGTTGAGATGGGGAGTGGGGCGGTGTCAGGTCTGTGTGGGTGTTTGTATGTCTGCAATGTATGTTGAGATGCGGGGATGGGGGGTGTGTCGGGTCTGTGTGGGTGTTTGTTTGTCTGCAGTGTATGTTGAAATGGGGGGGTAGGAGTGTGTGGTGTCTGTATGGGTGTTTGTGTGTTTGTATGTCTGCAGTGTATGTTGAGATGGGGAGTCGGAGGGTGTCAGGTCTGTATGGGTGTGTGTATGTCTGCAGTGTATGTTGAGATGCGGGGATGGGGGGTGTGTCGGGCCTGTATGGGTGTTTGTATTTGTATGTCTGCACTGTATGTTGAGATGCGGGGTGGGGGGTGTCGGGTCTGTATGGGTGTTTGTTTGTCTGCAGTGTATGTTGAGATGGGGGTGTGAGTGTGTCGGGTCTGTATGGGTGTTTGTGTGTTTGTATGTCTGCAATGTATGTTGAGATGGGGAGTGGGGCGGTGTCAGGTCTGTGTGGGTGTTTGTATGTCTGCAGTGTATGTTGAGATGCGGGGGTGGCGGTTGTGTCGGGTCTGTATGGGCGTTTGTTTGTCTGCAGTGTATGTTGAGATGGGGGGTGGGAGTGTGTCGTGTCTGTATGGGTGTTTGTGTGTATGTATGTCTGCAGTGTATGTTGAGATGGGGAGTCGGAGGGTGTCAGGTCTGTATGGGTGTTTGTATGTCTGCAGTGTATGTTGAGATGCGGGGATTGGGGGTGTGTCGGGTCTGTATGGGTGTTTGGATTTGTATGTCTGCAGTGTATGTTGAGATGCGGGGTGGGGGGGTGTCGGGTCTGTATGGGTCTTTGTATGTCTGCAGTGTATGTTGAGATGGAGACTGGGGGGGTGTCGGGTCTGTATGGGTGTTATTATTTGTCTGTCTGCAGTGTTTGTTGAGATGGGGGTGGGGGGTGTCGGGCCTGTATGGGTGTTTGTATGTCTGCAGTTTATGTTAAGATGGGAGGTGGGGCGTGTGTCAGGTCTGTATGGGTGTTTGTATGTCTGCAGTGTATGTTGAGATTCGGGGGTGGCGGTGTGTCGGGTCTGTATGGGTGATTGTATTTGTATGTCTGCAGTGTATGTTGAGATGCGGGGGTGGGGGGTGTGTCGGGTCTGTATGGGTGTTTGTATGTCTGTAGTGTATGTTGAGATGGGGTGGGGGGTGTCGGGTCTGTATGGGTGTTTGTATGTCTGCAGTGTATGTTGAGATGGGGGTGGGAGTGTGTCGGGTCTGTATGGGTGTTTGTGTGTTTGAATGTCTGCAGTGTATGTTGAGATGGGGAGTGGGGGGGTGTCAGGTCTGTATGGGTGTTTGTATGTCTGAAGTGTATGTTAAGATGGGGAGTGGGGGGGTGTCGGGCCTGTATGGGTGTTTGCATGTCTGCAGTGTATGGTGAGATGGAGAGTGGGGGGTGTGTTGGGTCTCTATGGGTGTTTGTATTTGTATGTCTGCAGTGTATGTTAAGATGGCGAGTGGGGGGTCGGTCTGTATGGGTGTTTGTATGTCTGCAGAATATGTTGAGATGCGAGGGTGTGTCGGGTCTATATGGGTGTTTGTATTTGTATGTCTGCAGTGTATGTTGAGATGCGGGGGTGGGGGGTGTGTCGGGTCTGTATGGGTGTTTGTTTGTCTGCAGTGTATGTTGAGATGGGGGTGTGAGTGTGTCGGGTCTGTATGGGTGTTTGTGTGTTTGTATGTCTGCAATGTATGTTGAGATGGGGAGTGGGGCTGTGTCGGGTCTGTATGGGTGATTGTATTTGTATGTCTGCAGTGTATGTTGAGATGCGGGGGTGGGGGGTGTGTCGGGTCTGTATGGGTGTTTGTATGTCTGTAGTGTATGTTGAGATGTGGGGGTGTTTGTTTGTCTGCAGTGTATGTTGAGATGGGGGCGGGAGTGTGTCGGGTCTGTATGTGTGTTTGTGTGTTTGAATGTCTGCAGTGTATGTTGAGATGTGGGGGAGGGGGGTGTGTCGGGTCTGTATGGGTGTTTGTATTTGTATGTCTGCAGTGTATGTTGAGATGCGGGGGTGGGGGGTGTGTCGGGTCTGTATGGGTGTTTGTATGTCTGTAGTGTATGTTGAGATGTGGGGGTGGGGGGTGTGTTGGGTCTGTATGGGTGTTTGTATTTGTATGTCTGCAGTGTATGTTGAGATGGGGGTGGGGGGGTGTCGGGTCTGTATGGGTGTTTGAATGTCTGCAGTGTATGTTGAGATGGGGAGTGGGGGGTCGGGTCTGTGTGGGTGTTTGTATGTCTGCAGTGTATGTTGAGATGCAGGGGTGTGTCGGGTCTATATGGGTGTTTGTATTTGTATGTCTGCAGTGCATGTTGAGATGCGCGGGTGGGGAGTGTGTCGGGTCTGTATGGATGTTTGTTTGTCTGCAGTGTATGTTGAGATGGGGTGGGAGTGTGTTGGGTCTGTATGGTTGTTTGGGTGTTTGTATGTCTGCATTGTATGTTGAAATGTTGAGTCGGGGGGTGTCAGGTCTGTATGGGTGTTTGTATGTCTGCAGTGTACGTTGAGATGCGGGGATGGGGGGCGGGTCGGGTCTGTATGGGTGTTTGTATTTGTATGTCTGCAGTGTATGTTGAGATGCGGGGTGGGGGGTGTCGGGTCTGTATGGGTGTGTGTATGTCTACAGTGTATGTTAAGATGGGAGGTGGGGCGTGTGTCAGGTCTGTATGGGTGTTTGTTTGTCTGCAGTGTATGTTGAGATGGGGGTGGGGGGTGTCGGGTCTGTATGGGTGTTTGTATGTCTGCAGTGTATGTTGAGATGGGGGGTGGGAGTGTGTCGGGTCTGTATGGGTGTTTTTGTGTTTGAATGTCTGCAGTGTATGTTGAGATGGGGAGTGGGGGGGGTGTCAGGTCTGTATGGGTGTTTGTATGTCTGAAGTGTATGTTAAGATGGGGAGTGGGGGGTGTGTTGGGTCTGTATGGGTGTTTGTATTTGTATGTCTGCAGTGTATGTTAAGATGGCGAGTGGGGGGTCAGTCTGTATGGTTGTTTGTATGTCTGCAGAATATGTTGAGATGCGAGGGTGTGTCCGGTCCATATGGGTGTTTGTATTTGTATGTCTGCAGTGTATGTTGAGATGCGGGGGTGGAGGGTGTGTCGGGTCCGTATGGGTGTTTGTTTGTCTGCAGTGTATGTTGAGATGGGGGTGGGAGTGTGTCGGGTCTGTATGTGTGTTTGTGTGTTTGAATGTCTGCAGTGTATGTTGAGATGTGGGGGAGGGGGGTGTGTCGGGTCTGTATGGGTGTTTGTATTTGTATGTCTGCAGTGTATGTGGAGATGTGGGGGTGTGTCAGGTCTGTATGGGTGTTTTTATTTCTATGTCTGCAGTGTATGTTGAGATGCAGGGCTGGGGGTGTGTCGGTTCTGAATGGGTGTTTGTATGTCTGCAGTGTATGTTGAGATGCGGGGGTGGGGGGTGTGTCGGGTCTGTATGAGTGTTTGTATTTCTGCAGTGTATGTTGAGATGGAGGTGGGGGGTGTGTCGGGTCTGTGTGGGTGTTTGTATGTCTGCAGTGTATGTTGAGATGCGGTGGTGGGGGGGTGTCGGGTCTGTATGGGTGTTTGAATGTCTGCAGTGTATGTTGAGATAGGGAGTGGGGGGTCGGGTCTGTATGGGTGTTTGTATGTCTGCAGTGTATTTTAAGATGGGGAGTGGGGGGGTGTCGGGTCTGTATGGGTGGTTGTATGTCTGCAGTGCATGTTGAGATGGAGAGTGGGGGGTGTGTTGGGTCTGTATGGGTGTTTGTATTTGTATGTCTGCAGTGTATGTTGAGATGGGGGTGGGGGGGTGTCGGGTCTGTATGGGTGTTTGAATGTCTGCAGTGTATGTTGAGATAGGGAGTGGGGGGTCGGGTCTGTATGGGTGTTTGTATGTCTGCAGTGTATGTTGAGATGGGGAGTGGGGGGTCGGGTCTGTGTGGGTGTTTGTATGTCTGCAGTGTATGTTGAGATGCGGGGGTGTGTTGGGTCTAAATGGGTGTTTGTATTTGTATGTCTGCAGTGCATGTTGAGATGCGCGGGTGGGGAGTGTGTCGGGTCTGTATGGGTGTTTGTTTGTCTGCAGTGTATGTTGAGATGGGGTGGGAGTGTGTCGGGTCTGTATGGTTGTTTGTGTGTTTGTATGTCTGCAGTGTATGTTGAAATGGTGAGTCGGGGGGTGTCAGGTCTGTATGGGTGTTTGTATGTCTGCAGTGTATGTTGAGATGCGGGGATGGGGGGTGTGTCGGGCCTGTATGGGTGTTTGTATTTGTATGTCTGCAGTGTATGTTGAGATGCGGGGTGGGGGGTGTCGGGTCTGTATGGGTGTTTGTATGTCTGCAGTGTATGTTGAGATGGGGTGGGGGGTGTCGGGTCTGTATGGGAGTTTGTATGTCTGCAGTGTATGTTGAGATGGGGGTGGGAGTGTGTCGGGTCTGTATGGGTGTTTGTGTGTTTGAATGTCTGCAGTGTATGTTGAGATGGGGAGTGGGGGGGTGTCAGGTCTGTATGGGTGTTTGTATGTCTGAAGTGTATGTTAAGATGGGGAGTGGGGGGGTGTCGGGCCTGTATGGGTGTTTGCATGTCTGCAGTGTATGGTGAGATGGAGAGTGGGGGGTGTGTTGGGTCTCTATGGGTGTTTGTATTTGTATGTCTGCAGTGTATGTTAAGATGGCGAGTGGGGGGTCGGTCTGTATGGGTGTTTGTATGTCTGCAGAATATGTTGAGATGCGAGGGTGTGTCGGGTCTATATGGGTGTTTGTATTTGTATGTCTGCAGTGTATGTTGAGATGCGGGGGTGGGGGGTGTGTCGGGTCTGTATGAGTGTTTGTTTGTCTGCAGTGTATGTTGAGATGGGGGTGTGAGTGTGTCGGGTCTGTATGGGTGTTTGTGTGTTTGTATGTCTGCAATGTATGTTGAGATGGGGAGTGGGGCGGTGTCAGGTCTGTGTGGGTGTTTGTATGTCTGCAATGTATGTTGAGATGCGGGGGGTGGGGGGTGTTTCGGGTCTGTATGGGTGTTTGTTTGTCTGCAGTGTATGTTGATATGGGGGGGTGGGAGTGTGTGGTGTCCGTATGGGTGTTTGTGTGTTTGTATGTCTGCAGTGTATGTTGAGATGGGAAGTCGGAGGGTGTCAGGTCTGTATGGGTGTGTGTATGTCTGCAGTGTATGTTGAGATGCGGGGATGGGGGGTGTGTCGGGTCTGTATGGGTGTTTGGATTTGTATGTCTGCAGTGTATGTTGAGATGCGGGGGTGGGGGGGTGTCGGGTCTGTATGGGTCTTTGTATGTCTGCAGTGTATGTTGAGATGGAGACTGGGGGGGTGTCGGGTCTGTATGGGTGTTTGTATTTGTCTGTCTGCAGTGTTTGTTGAGATGGGGTGGGGGGTGTCGGGCCTGTATGGGTGTTTGTATGTCTGCAGTTTATGTTGAGATGCGGGGGTGGGGTGTGTCGGGTCTGTATGGGTGTTTGTATGTCTACAGTGTATGTTAAGATGGGAGGTGGGGCGTGTGTCAGGTCTGTATGGGTGTTGGTATGTCTGCAGTGTATGTTGAGATGCGGGGGTGGGGGTGTGTCGGGTCTGTATGGGTGATTGTATTTGTATGTCTGCAGTGTATGTTGAGATGCGGGGGTGGGGGGTGTGTCGGGTCTGTATGGGTGTTTGTATGTCTGTAGTGTATGTTGAGATGTGGGGGTGGGGGGTGTGTCGGGTCTGTATGGGTGTTTGTATTTGTATGTCTGCAGTGTATGTTGAGATGCGGGGGTGGGGGGTGTGTTGGGTGTGTATGGGTGTTTGTATGTCTGCAGTGTCTGTTGAGATGCGGGGGTGAGGGGGGTGTCGGGTCTGTATGGGTGTTTGTATTTGTATGTCTGCAGTGTATGTTGAGATGCGGGGGTGTGGGGTGTGTTGGGTCTGTATGGGTGTTTGTATGTCTGCAGTGTATGTTGAAATGCGGGGGTGAGGGGGGTGTCGGGTCTGTATGGGTGTTTGTATTTTTTTGTCTGCAGTGTATGTTGAGATGCGGGGGTGGGGGGTGTGTCGGGTCTGTATGGGTGTTTGTATTTGTATGTCTGCAGTGTATGTGGAGATGTGGGGGTGGGGGGTGTGTCGGGTCTGTATGGGTGTTTGTATGTCTGCAGTGTATGTTGAGATGCGGGGGTGGGGGGGTGTGTCTGGTCTGTATGGCTGTTTGTATTTGTATGTCTGCAGTGTATGTTGAGATGCGGGGGTGGGGGGTGTGTCGGGTTGTATGTGTGTTTTTATTTTTATGTCTGCAGTGTATGTTGAGATGCGGGGGTGGGGGGTGTGTTGGTTCTGTATACATGTTTTTTATGTCTGCAGTGTATGTTGAGATGCGGGGGTGGAGGGTGTTTCGGTTCTGTATGGGTGTTTGTATGTCTGCAGTGTATGTTGAGATGGGGGTGGGGGGTGTCGGGTCTGCATGGGTGTTTGTATGTCTGCAGTGTATGTTGAGATGGGGGTGGGAGTGTGTCGGGTCTGTATCGGTGTTTGTGTGTTTGAATGTCTGCAGTGTATGTTGAGATGTGGGGGAGGGGGGTGTGTCGGGTCTGTATGGGTGTTTGTATTTATATGTCTGCATTGTATGTGGAGATGTGGGGGTGGGGGGTGTGTCAGGTCTGTATGGGTGTTTTTATTTCTATGTCTGCAGTGTATGTTGAGATGCGGGGGTGGGGGGTGTGTCGGTTCTGAATGGGTGTTTGTATGTCTGCAGTGTATGTTGAGATGCGGTGGTGGGTGTGTCGGGTCTGTATGAGTGTTTGTATTTCTGCAGTGTATGTTGAGATGGAGGTGGGGGGTGTGTCGGGTCTGTATGGGTGTTTGCATGTCTGCAGTGTATGTTGAGATGCGGGGGTGGGGGGGTGTCGGGTCTGTATGGGTCTTTGTGTGTCTGCAGTGTATGTTGAGATGGAGACTGGGCGGGTGTCGGGTCTGTATGGGTGTTTGTATTTGTCTGTCTGCAGTGTTTGTTGAATGGGGGTGGGGGGTGTCGGGTCTGTATGGGTGTTTGTATGTCTGCAGTTTATGTTGAGATGCGGGGGTGGGGTGTGTCGGGTCTGTATGGGTGCTTGTATGTCTGCAGTGTATGTTAAGATCGGAGGTGGGGGGTGTGTCAGGTCTGTATGGGTGTTTGTATGTCTGCAGTGTATGTTGAGATGCGGGGGTCGGGGTGGGGGTGTGTCGGGTCTGTATGGGAGAATGTATTTGTATGTCTGCAGTGTATGTTGAGATGCGGGGGTGGGGGGTGTGTCGGGTCTGTATGGGTGTTTGTATTTGTTTGTCTGCAGTGTATGTTGAGATGCGGGGGTGGGGGGTGTGTCGGGTCTGTATGGGTGTTTGTATTTGTATGTCTGCAGTGTATGTTGAAATGCGGGGGTGGTGGTGTGTTGGGTCTTTATGGGTGTTTGTATGTCTGCAGTGTACGTTGAGATTGGAGGTGGGGGGTGTGTCAGGTCTGTATGGGTGTTTGTATGTCTGCAGTGTATGTTGAGATGCGGGGGTGGGGGTGTGTCGGGTCTGTATGGGTGTTTGTATTTGTATGTCTGCAGTGTATGTTGAGATGCGGGGGTGGGGGGTGTGTTGGGTCTGTATGGGTGTATGTATGTCTGCAGTTTATGTTGAGATGCGGGGGTGAGGGGGATGTTGGGTCTGTATGGGTGTTTGTATTTGTATGTCTGCAGTGTATGTTGAGATGCGGGGGTGGGGGGTGTGTCGGGTCTGTATGGGTGTTTGTATTTGTATGTCTGCAGTGTATGTTGAGATGCGGGGGTGGTGGTGTGTCGGGTCTGTATGGGTGTTTGTATGTCTGCAGTGTACGTTGAGATTGGAGGTGGGGGGTGTGTCAGGTCTGTATGGGTGTTTGTATGTCTGCAGTGTATGTTGAGATGCGGGGGTGGGGGTGTGTCGGGTCTGTATGGGTGTTTGTATTTGTATTTCTGCAGTGTATGTTGAGATGCGGGGGTGGGGGGTGTGTCGGGTCTGTATGGGTGTTTGTATGTCTGCAGTTTATGTTGAGATGCAAGGGTGAGGGGGGGTGTTGGGTCTGTATGGGTGTTTGTATTTGTATGTCTGCAGTGTATGTTGAGATGCAGGGGTGGGGGGTGTGTCGGGTCTGTATGGGTGTTTGTATTTGTATGTCTGCAGTGTATGTTGAGATGCTGGGTGGGGGGTGTGTTGGTTCTGTATACGTGTTTTTTATGTCTGCAGTGTATGTTGAGATGCGGGGGTGGGGGGTGTGTCGGTTCTGTATGAGTGTTTGTATATCTGCAGTGTATGTTGAGATGTGGGGGTGGGGGGTTTGTCGGGTCTGTATGGGTGTTTGTATTTGTATGTCTGCAGTGTATGTGGAGATGTGGGAGTGGGGGCTGTGTCGGGTCTGTATGGGTGTTTGTATGTCTGCAGTGTATGTTGAGATGCGGGGGTGGGGGGTGTGTCGGGTCTGTATGTGTGTTTGTATTTTTATGTCTGCAGTGTATGTTGAGATGCGGGGGTGGGGGGGGTGTCGGTTCTGTATGGGTGTTTTTTATGTCTGCAGTGTATGTTGAGATGCGGGGGTGGGGGGGTGTCGGTTCTGTATGGGTGTTTGTATGTCTGCAGTGTATGTTGAGATGTGGGGGTGGGGGGTGTGTCGGGTGTGTATGGGTGTTTGTATGTCTGCAGTGTATGTTGAGATGGGGGTTGGGGGGTGTGTCGGGTCTGTATGGGTGTTTGTATGTCTGCAATTTATGTTGAGATGCGGTGGTGGGGGGGTGTCAGGTCTGTAGGGGTGTTTCTATATCTGCAGTGTATGTTAAGATGGGGAGAGGGGGGTGTCGGGTCTGTACGGGTGGTTGTATGTCTGCAGTGTATGTTGAGATGGAGAGTGGGCGGGTGTGTTTGGTCTGTATGGGTGTTTGTATTTGTATATCTGCAGTGTATGTTGAGATGGGGGTGGGGGTTGTGTCGGGTCTTTATGGGTATTTGTATGTCTGCAGTGTATGTTGAGATGGGGAGTGGGGGGTCGGGTCTGTATGGGTGTTTGTATGTCTGCAGTGTATGTTGAGATGGGGAGTGGGGTGTCGGTTCTGTATGGGTGTTTGTATGTCTCCAGTGTATGTTGAATTGCGGGGGTGTGTCGGGTCTATATGGGTGTTTGTATTTGTATGTCTGCAGTGTATGTTGAGATGTGGGCGTGGGGGTGTGTCGGGTCTGTATGGGTGTTTGTATTTCTGCAGTGTATGTTGAGATGGAGGTGGGGGGTGTGTCGGGTCTGTGTGGGTGTTTGTATGTCTGCAGTGTATGTTGAGATGCGGTGGTGGGGGGGTGTCGGGTCTGTATGGGTGTTTGTATGTCTGCAGTGTATGTTGAGATGCGGGGTGGGGGGGTGTCAGGTCTGTATGGGTGTTTGTATGTCTGAAGTGTATGTTAAGATGGGGAGTGGGGAGGTGTCGGGCCTGTATGGGTGTTTGTATGTCTGCACTGTATGGTGAGATGGAGAGTGGGGGGTGTGTTGGGTCTGTATGGGTGTTTGTATTTGTATGTCTGCAGTGTATGTTAAGATGGCGAGTGGGGGGTCAGTCTGTATGGTTGTTTGTATGTCTGCAGAATATGTTGAGATGCGAGGGTGTGTCCGGTCCATATGGGTGTTTGTATTTGTATGTCTGCAGTGTATGTTGAGATGCGGGGGTGGAGGGTGTGTCGGGTCTGTATGGGTGTTTGTTTGTCTGCAGTGTATGTTGAGATGGGGGTGGGAGTGTGTCGGGTCTGTATGTGTGTTTGTGTGTTTGAATGTCTGCAGTGTATGTTGAGATGTGGGGGAGGGGGGTGTGTCGGGTCTGTATGGGTGTTTGTATTTGTATGTCTGCAGTGTATGTGGAGATGTGGGGGTGTGTCAGGTCTGTATGGGTGTTTTTATTTCTATGTCTGCAGTGTATGTTGAGATGCAGGGCTGGGGGTGTGTCGGTTCTGAATGGGTGTTTGTATGTCTGCAGTGTATGTTGAGATGCGGGGGTGGGGGGTGTGTCGGGTCTGTATGAGTGTTTGTATTTCTGCAGTGTATGTTGAGATGGAGGTGGGGGGTGTGTCGGGTCTGTGTGGGTGTTTGTATGTCTGCAGTGTATGTTGAGATGCGGTGGTGGGGGGGTGTCGGGTCTGTATGGGTGTTTGAATGTCTGCAGTGTATGTTGAGATAGGGAGTGGGGGGTCGGGTCTGTATGGGTGTTTGTATGTCTGCAGTGTATTTTAAGATGGGGAGTGGGGGGGTGTCGGGTCTGTATGGGTGGTTGTATGTCTGCAGTGCATGTTGAGATGGAGAGTGGGGGGTGTGTTGGGTCTGTATGGGTGTTTGTATTTGTATGTCTGCAGTGTATGTTGAGATGGGGGTGGGGGGGTGTCGGGTCTGTATGGGTGTTTGAATGTCTGCAGTGTATGTTGAGATAGGGAGTGGGGGGTCGGGTCTGTATGGGTGTTTGTATGTCTGCAGTGTATGTTGAGATGGGGAGTGGGGGGTCGGGTCTGTGTGGGTGTTTGTATGTCTGCAGTGTATGTTGAGATGCGGGGGTGTGTTGGGTCTATATGGGTGTTTGTATTTGTATGTCTGCAGTGCATGTTGAGATGCGCGTGTGGGGAGTGTGTCGGGTCTGTATGGGTGTTTGTTTGTCTGAAGTGTATGTTGAGATGCGGTGGTGGGGGGGTGTCGGGTCTGTATGGGTGTTTGAATGTCTGCAGTGTATGTTGAGATAGGGAGTGGGGGGTCGGGTCTGTATGGGTGTTTGTATGTCTGCAGTGTATTTTAAGATGGGGAGTGGGGGGGTGTCGGGTCTGTATGGGTGGTTGTATGTCTGCAGTGCATGTTGAGATGGAGAGTGGGGGGTGTGTTGGGTCTGTATGGGTGTTTGTATTTGTATGTCTGCAGTGTATGTTGAGATGGGGGAGGAGGGGTATCGGGTCTGTATGGGTGTTTGAATGTCTGCAGTGTATGTTGAGATAGGGAGTGGGGGGTCGGGTCTGTATGGGTGTTTGTATGTCTGCAGTGTATGTTGAGATGGGGAGTGGGGGGTCGGGTCTGTGTGGGTGTTTGTATGTCTGCAGTGTATGTTGAGATGCGGGGGTGTGTTGGGTCTATATGGGTGTTTGTATTTGTATGTCTGCAGTGCATGTTGAGATGCGCGGGTGGGGAGTGTGTCGGGTCTGTATGGGTGTTTGTTTGTCTGCAGTGTATGTTGAGATGGGGTGGGAGTGTGTCGGGTCTGTATGGTTGTTTGTGTGTTTGTATGTCTGCAGTGTATGTTGAAATGGTGAGTCGGGGGTGTCAGGTCTGTATGGGTGTTTGTATGTCTGCAGTGTATGTTGAGATGCGGGGATGGGGGGTGTGTCGGGCCTGTATGGGTGTTTGTATTTGTATGTCTGCAGTGTATGTTGAGATGCGGGGTGGGGGGTGTCGGGTCTGTATGGGTGTTTGTATGTCTGCAGTGTATGTTGAGATGGGGGTGGGGGGTGTCGGGTCTGTATGGGTGTTTGTATGTCTGCAGTGTATGTTGAGATGGGGGTGGGAGTGTGTCGGGTCTGTATGGGTGTTTGTGTGTTTGAATGTCTGCAGTGTATGTTGAGATGGGGAGTGGGGGGGTGTCAGGTCTGTATGGGTGTTTGTATGTCTGAAGTGTATGTTAAGATGGGGAGTGGGGGGGTGTCGGGCCTGTATGGGTGTTTGCATGTCTGCAGTGTATGGTGAGATGGAGAGTGGGGGGTGTGTTGGGTCTCTATGGGTGTTTGTATTTGTATGTCTGCAGTGTATGTTAAGATGGCGAGTGGGGGGTCGGTCTGTATGGGTGTTTGTATGTCTGCAGAATATGTTGAGATGCGAGGGTGTGTCGGGTCTATATGGGTGTTTGTATTTGTATGTCTGCAGTGTATGTTGAGATGCGGGGGTGGGGGGTGTGTCGGGTCTGTATGGGTGTTTGTTTGTCTGCAGTGTATGTTGAGATGGGGGTGTGACTGTGTCGGGTCTGTATGGGTGTTTGTGTGTTTGTATGTCTGCAATGTATGTTGAGATGGGGAGTGGGGCGGTGTCAGGTCTGTGTGGGTGTTTGTATGTCTGCAATGTATGTTGAGATGCGGGGGTGGGGGGTGTTTCGGGTCTGTATGGGTGTTTGTTTGTCTGCAGTGTATGTTGATATGGGGGGGTGGGAGAGTGTGGTGTCTGTATGGGTGTTTGTGTGTTTGTATGTCTGCAGTGTATGTTGAGATGGGAAGTCGGAGGGTGTCAGGTCTGTATGGGTGTGTGTATGTCTGCAGTGTATGTTGAGATGCGGGGATGGGGGGTGTGTCGGGTCTGTATGGGTGTTTGGATTTGTATGTCTGCAGTGTATGTTGAGATGCGGGGGTGGGGGGGTGTCGGGTCTGTATGGGTCTTTGTATGTCTGCAGTGTATGTTGAGATGGAGACTGGGGGGGTGTCGGGTCTGTATGGGTGTTTGTATTTGTCTGTCTGCAGTGTTTGTTGAGATGGGGTGGGGGGTGTCGGGCCTGTATGGGTGTTTGTATGTCTGCAGTTTATGTTGAGATGCGGGGGTGGGGTGTGTCAGGTCTGTATGGGTGTTGGTATGTCTGCAGTGTATGTTGAGATGCGGGGGTGAGGGGGGTGTCGGGTCTGTATGGGTGTTTGTATTTGTATGTCTGCAGTGTATGTTGAGATGCGGGGGTGTGGGGTGTGTTGGGTCTGTATGGGTGTTTGTATGTCTGCAGTGTATGTTGAGATGCGGGGGTGAGGGGGGTGTCGGGTCTGTATGGGTGTTTGTATTTTTTTGTCTGCAGTGTATGTTGAGATGGGGGTGGGAGTGTGTCGGGTCTGTATCGGTGTTTGTGTGTTTGAATGTCTGCAGTGTATGTTGAGATGTGGGGGAGGGGGGGTGTGTCGGGTCTGTATGGGTGTTTGTATTTATATGTCTGCAGTGTATGTGGAGATGTGGGGGTGAGGGGTGTGTCAGGTCTGTATGGGTGTTTTTATTTCTATGTCTGCAGTGTATGTTGAGATGCGGGGGTGGGGGGGTGTCGGTTCTGAATGGGTGTTTGTATGTCTGCAGTGTATGTTGAGATGCGGTGGTGGGTGTGTCGGGTCTGTATGAGTGTTTGTATTTCTGCAGTGTATGTTGAGATGGAGGTGGGGGTGTGTCGGGTCTGTATGGGTGTTTGTATGTCTGCAGTGTATGTTGAGATGCGGGGGTGGGGGGGTGTCGGGTCTGTATGGGTCTTTGTGTGTCTGCAGTGTATGTTGAGATGGAGACTGGGCGGGTGTCGGGTCTGTATGGGTGTTTGTATTTGTCTGTCTGCAGTGTTTGTTGAATGGGGGTGGGGGGTGTCGGGTCTGTATGGGTGTTTGTATGTCTGCAGTTTATGTTGAGATGCGGGGGTGGGGTGTGTCGGGTCTGTATGGGTGTTTGTATGTCTGCAGTGTATGTTAAGATCGGAGGTGGGGGGTGTGTCAGGTCTGTATGGGTGTTTGTATGTCTGCAGTGTATGTTGAGATGCGGGGGTCGGGGTGGGGGTGTGTCGGGTCTGTATGGGAGAATGTATTTGTATGTCTGCAGTGTATGTTGAGATGCGGGGGTGGGGGGTGTGTCGGGTCTGTATGGGTGTTTGTATTTGTTTGTCTGCAGTGTATGTTGAGATGCGGGGGTGGGGGGTGTGTCGGGTCTGTATGGGTGTTTGTATTTGTAGGTCTGCAGTGTATGTTGAAATGCGGGGGTGGTGGTGTGTTGGGTCTGTATGGGTGTTTGTATGTCTGCAGTGTACGTTGAGATTGGAGGTGGGGGGTGTGTCAGGTCTGTATGGGTGTTTGTATGTCTGCAGTGTATGTTGAGATGCGGGGGTGGGGGTGTGTCGGGTCTGTATGGGTGTTTGTATTTGTATGTCTGCAGTGTATGTTGAGATGCGGGGGTGGGGGGGGGTGTCGGGTCTGTATGGGTGTTTGTATGTCTGCAGTTTATGTTGAGATGCGGGGGTGAGGGGGGTGTTGGGTCTGTATGGGTGTTTGTATTTGTATGTCTGCAGTGTATGTTGAGATGCGGGGGTGGGGGGTGTGTCGGGTCTGTATGGGTGTTTGTATTTGTATGTCTGCAGTGTATGTTGAGATGCGGGGGTGGGGGGTGTGTCGGGTCTGTATGGGTGTTTGTATTTGTATGTCTGCAGTGTATGTTGAGATGCGGGGGTGGTGGTGTGTCGGGTCTGTATGGGTGTTTGTATGTCTGCAGTGTACGTTGAGATTGGAGGTGGGGGGTGTGTCAGGTCTGTATGGGTGTTTGTATGTCTGCAGTGTATGTTGAGATGCGGGGGTGGGGGTGTGTCGGGTCTGTATGGGTGTTTGTATTTGTATGTCTGCAGAGTATGTTGAGATGCGGGGGTGGGGCGTGTGTCGGGTCTGTATGGGTGTTTGTATGTCTGCAGTTTATGTTGAGATGCAGGGGTGAGGGGGGTGTTGGGTCTGTATGGGTGTTTGTATTTGTATGTCTGCAGTGTATGTTGAGATGCAGGGGTGGGGGGTGTGTCGGGTCTGTATGGGTGTTTGTATTTGTATGTCTGCAGTGTATGTTGAGATGCGGGGTGGGGGGTGTGTTGGTTCTGTATACGTGTTTTTTATGTCTGCAGTGTATGTTGAGATGCGGGGGTGGGGGGTGTGTCGGTTCTGTATGAGTGTTTGTATATCTGCAGTGTATGTTGAGATGTGGGGGTGGGGGGTGTGTCGGGTCTGTATGGGTGTTTGTATTGTATGTCTGCAGTGTATGTGGAGATGTGGGGGTGGGGGCTGTGTCGGGTCTGTATGGGTGTTTGTATGTCTGCAGTGTATGTTGAGATGCGGGGGTGGGGGGTGTGTCGGGTCTGTATGTGTGTTTGTATTTTTATGTCTGCAGTGTATGTTGAGATGCGGGGGTGGGGGGTGTGTCGGTTCTGTATGGGTGTTTTTTATGTCTGCAGTGTATGTTGAGATGCGGGGGTGGGGGGTGTCGGTTCTGTATGGGTGTTTGTATGTCTGCAGTGTATGTTGAGATGTGGGTGTGGGGGGTGTGTCGGGTGTGTATGGGTGTTTGTATGTCTGCAGTGTATGTTGAGATGGGGGTTGGGGGGTGTGTCGGGTCTGTATGGGTGTTTGTATGTCTGCAATTTATGTTGAGATGCGGTGGTGGGGGGGTGTCAGGTCTGTAGGGGTGTTTCTATATCTGCAGTGTATGTTAAGATGGGGAGAGGGGGGTGTCGGGTCTGTACGGGTGGTTGTATGTCTGCAGTGTATATTGAGATGGAGAGTGGGGGGGTGTGTTTGGTCTGTATGGGTGTTTGTATTTGTATATCTGCAGTGTATGTTGAGATGGGGGTGGGGGTTGTGTCGGGTCTTTATGGGTGTTTGTATGTCTGCAGTGTATGTTGAGATGGGGAGTGGGGGGTCGGGTCTGTATGGGTGTTTGTATGTCTGCAGTGTATGTTGAGATGGGGAGTGGGGTGTCGGTTCTGTATGGGTGTTTGTATGTCTCCAGTGTATGTTGAATTGCGGGGGTGTGTCGGGTCTATATGGGTGTTTGTATTTGTATGTCTGCAGTGTATGTTGAGATGTGGGCGTGGGGGTGTGTCGGGTCTGTATGGGTGTTTGTTTGTCTGCAGTGTATGTTGAGATGGGGGTGGGAGTGTGTTGGTTCTGTATGGGTGTTTGTGTGTTTGTATGTCTGCAGTGTATGTTGAGATGGGGAGTCGTGGGGTGTCAGGTCTGTATGGGTGTTTGTATATCTGCAGTGTATGTTGAGATGCGGGGATGGGGGGTGTGTCGTGTCTGTATGGGTGTTTGTATTTGTATGTCTGCAGTGTATGTTGAGATGCGGGGGTGGGGGCGTGTCGGGTCTGTATGGGTGTTTGTATGTCTGCAGTGTATGTTGAGATGGGGAGTGGGGGGGTCGGGTCTGTATCGGTTTTTGTATGTCTGCAGTGTATGTTGAGATGGGGGTGGGAGTGTGTCGGGTCTGTATGGGTGTTTGTGTGTTTGAATGTCTGCAGTGTATGTTGAGATGTGGGGGAGGGGGGTGTTTCGGGTCTGTATGGGTGTTTGTATTTATATGTCTGCAGTGTATGTGGAGATGTGGGGGTGGGGGGTGTGTCAGGTCTGTATGGGTGTTTTTATTTCTATGTCTGCAGTGTATGTTGAGATGCGGGGGTGGGGGGTGTGTCGGTTCTGAATCGGTGTTTGTATGTCTGCAGTGTATGTTGAGATGCGGTGGTGGGGGGTGTGTCGGGTCTGTATGAGTGTTTGTATTTCTGCAGTGTATGTTGAGATGGAGGTGGGGGGTGTGTCGGGTCTGTATGGGTGTTTGTATGTCTGCAGTGTATGTTGAGATGCAGGGGTGGTGGGGGGGTGTCGGGTCTGTATGGGTGTTTGAATGTCTGCAGTGTATGTTGAGATGGGGGGTGGGGGTGTGTCGTGTCTGTATGGGTGTTTGTGTGTTTGTATGTCTGCAGTGTATGTTGAGATGGGGAGTCGGAGGGTGTCAGGTCTGTATGGGTGTTTGTATGTCTGCAGTGTATGTTGAGATGCGGGGATCGGGGGTGTGTCGGGTCTGTATGGGTGTTTGGATTTGTATGTCTGCAGTGTATGTTGAGATGCGGGGGTGGGGGGGTGTCAGGTCTGTATGGGTCTTTGTATGTTTGCAGCGTATGTTGAGATGCGGGGGTGGGGTGTGTCGGGTCTGTATGGATGTTTGTATGTCTGCAGTGTATGTTAAGATCGGAGGTGGGGGGTGTGTCAGGTCTGTATGGGTGTTTGTATGTCTGCAGTGTATGTTGAGATGCGGGGGTGGTGGTGTGTCGGGTCTGTATGGGACAATGTATTTGTATGTCTGCAGTGTATGTTGAGATGCGGGGGTGGGGGGTGTGTCGGGTCTGTATGGGTGTTTGTATTTGTTTGTCTGCAGTGTATGTTGAGATGCGGGGGTGGGGGGTGTGTCGGGTCTGTATGGGTGTTTGTATTTGTATGTCTGCAGTGTATGTTGAAATGCGGGGGTGGTGGTGTGTTGGGTCTGTATGGGTGTTTGTATGTCTGCAGTGTACGTTGAGATTGGAGGTGGGGGGTGTGTCAGGTCTGTATGGGTGTTTGTATGTCTGCAGTGTATGTTGAGATGCGGGGGTGGGGGTGTGTCGGGTCTGTATGGGTGTTTGTATTTGTATGTCTGCAGTGTATGTTGAGATGCGGGGGTGGGGGGTGTGTCGGGTCTGTATGGGTGTTTGTATGTCTGCAGTTTATGTTGAGATGCGGGGGTGAGGGGGGTGTTGGGTCTGTATGGGTGTTTGTATTTGTATGTCTGCAGTGTATGTTGAGATGCGGGGGTGGGGGGTGTGTCGGGTCTGTATGGGTGTTTGTATTTGTATGTCTGCAGTGTATGTTGAGATGCGGGGGTGGTGGTGTGTCGGGTCTGTATGGGTGTTTGTATGTCTGCAGTGTACGTTGAGATTGGAGGTGGGGGGTGTGTCAGGTCTGTATGGGTGTTTGTATGTCTGCAGTGTATGTTGAGATGCGGGGGTGTGGGTGTGTCGGGTCTGTATGGGTGTTTGTATTTGTATGTCTGCAGTGTATGTTGAGATGCGGGGGTGGGGGGTGTGTCGGGTCTGTATGGGTGTTTGTATGTCTGCAGTTTATGTTGAGATGCTGGGGTGAGGGGGGTGTTGGGTCTGTATGGGTGTTTGTATTTGTATGTCTGCAGTGTATGTTGAGATGCAGGGGTGGGGGGTGTGTCGGGTCTGTATGGGTGTTTGTATTTGTATGTCTGCAGTGTATGTTGAGATGCGGGGTGGGGGGTGTGTTGGTTCTGTATACGTGTTTTTTATGTCTGCAGTGTATGTTGAGATGCGGGGGTGGGGGGTGTGTCGGTTCTGTATGAGTGTTTGTATATCTGCAGTGTATGTTGAGATGTGGGGGTGGGGGGTGTGTCGGGTCTGTATGGGTGTTTGTACTTGTATGTCTGCAGTGTATGTGGAGATGTGGGGGTGGGGGCTGTGTCGGGTCTGTATGGGTGTTTGTATATCTGCAGTGTATGTTGAGATGTGGGGGTGGGGGGTGTGTCGGGTCTGTATGGGTGTTTGTATTTGTATGTCTGCAGTGTATGTTGAGATGCAGGGGTGGGGGGTGTGTCGGGTCTGTATGGGTGTTTGTATTTGTATGTCTGCAGTGTATGTTGAGATGCGGGGTGGGGGGTGTGTTGGTTCTGTATACGTGTTTTTTATGTCTGCAGTGTATGTGGAGATGTGGGGGTGGGGGGTGTGTCGGTTCTGTATGAGTGTTTGTATATCTGCAGTGTATGTTGAGATGTGGGGGTGGGGGGTGTGTCGGGTCTGTATGGGTGTTTGTACTTGTATGTCTGCAGTGTATGTGGAGATGTGGGGGTGGGGGCTGTGTCGGGTCTGTATGGGTGTTTGTATGTCTGCAGTGTATGTTGAGATGCGGGGGTGGAGGGTGTGTCGGGTCTGTATGGGTGTTTGTATTTGTATGTCTGCAGTGTATGTTGAAATGCGGGGGTGGTGGTGTGTTGGGTCTGTATGGGTGTTTGTATGTCTGCAGTGTACGTTGAGATTGGAGGTGGGGGGTGTGTCAGGTCTGTATGGGTGTTTGTATGTCTGCAGTGTATGTTGAGATGCGGGGGTGGGGGTGTGTCGGGTCTGTGTGGGTGTTTGTATTTGTATGTCTGCAGTGTATGTTGAGATGCGGGGGTGGGGGGTGTGTCGGGTCTGTATGGGTGTTTGTATGTCTGCAGTTTATGTTGAGATGCGGGGGTGAGGGGGGTGTTGGGTCTGTATGGGTGTTTGTATTTGTATGTCTGCAGTGTATGTTGAGATGCGGGGGTGGGGGGTGTGTCGGGTCTGTATGGGTGTTTGTATTTGTATGTCTGCAGTGTATGTTGAGATGCGGGGGTGGTGGTGTGTCGGGTCTGTATGGGTGTTTGTATGTCTGCAGTGTACGTTGAGATTGGAGGTGGGGGGTGTGTCAGGTCTGTATGGGTGTTTGTATGTCTGCAGTGTATGTTGAGATGCGGGGGTGGGGGTGTGTCGGGTCTGTATGGGTGTTTGTATTTGTATGTCTGCAGTGTATGTTGAGATGCGGGGGTGGGGGGGTGTCGGGTCTGTATGGGTGTTTGTATGTCTGCAGTTTATGTTGAGATGCAGGGGTGAGGGGGGTGTTGGGTCTGTATGGGTGTTTGTATTTGTATGTCTGCAGTGTATGTTGAGATGCAGGGGTGGGGGGTGTGTCGGGTCTGTATGGGTGTTTGTATTTGTATGTCTGCAGTGTATGTTGAGATGCGGGGTGGGGGGTGTGTTGGTTCTGTATACGTGTTTTTTATGTCTGCAGTGTATGTTGAGATGCGGGGGTGGGGGGTGTGCCGGTTCTGTATGAGTGTTTGTATATCTGCAGTGTATGTTGAGATGTGGGGGTGGGGGGTGTGTCGGGTCTGTATGGGTGTTTGTATTTGTATGTCTGCAGTGTATGTGGAGATGTGGGGTGGGGGCTGTGTCGGGTCTGTATGGGTGTTTGTATGTCTGCAGTGTATGTTGAGATGCGGGGGTGGGGGGTGTGTCGGGTCTGTATGTGTGTTTGTATTTTTATGTCTGCAGTGTATGTTGAGATGCGGGGGTGGGGGGTGTGTCGGTTCTGTATGGGTGTTTTTTATGTCTGCAGTGTATGTTGAGATGCGGGGGTGGGGGGGTGTCGGTTCTGTATGGTTGTTTGTATGTCTGCAGTGTATGTTGAGATGTGGGGGTGGGGGGTGTGTCGGGTGTGTATGGGTGTTTGTATGTCTGCAGTGTATGTTGAGATGGGGGTTGGGGGCTGTGTCGGGTCTGTATGGGTGTTTGTATGTCTGCAATTTATGTTGAGATGGGGAGTAGGGGGTCGGGTCTGTATGGGTGTTTGTATGTCTGCAGTGTATGTTGAGATGGGGAGTGGGGGGTGTGTTTGGTCTGTATGGGTGTTTGTATTTGTATATCTGCAGTGTATGTTGAGATGGGGGTGGGGGTTGTGTCGGGTCTTTATGGGTGTTTGTATGTCTGCAGTGTATGTTGAGATGGGGAGTAGGGGGTCGGGTCTGTATGGGTGTTTGTATGTCTGCAGTGTATGTTGAGATGGGGAGTGGGGTGTCGGGTCTGTATGGGTGTTTGTATGTCTCCAGTGTATGTTGAATTGCGGGGGTGTGTCGGGTCTATATGGGTGTTTGTATTTGTATGTCTGCAGTGTATGTTGAGATGTGGGCGTGGGGGTGTGTCGGGTCTGTATGGGTGTTTGTTTGTCTGCAGTGTATGTTGAGATGGGGGGTGGGAGTGTGTTGGTTCTGTATGGGTGTTTGTGTGTTTGTATGTCTGCAGTGTATGTTGAGATGGGGAGTCGTGGGGTGTCAGGTCTGTATGAGTGTTTGTATATCTGCAGTGTATGTTAAGATGCGGGGATGGGGGGTGTGTCGTGTCTGTATGGGTGTTTGTATTTGTATGTCTGCAGTGTATGTTGAGATGCGGGGGTGGGGGCGTGTCGGGTCTGTATGGGTGTTTGTATGTCTGCAGTGTATGTTGAGATGGGGAGTGGGGGGGTCAGGTCTGTATCGGTTTTTGTATGTCTGCAGTGTATGTTGAGATGGGGGTGTCGGGTCTCTATGGGTGTTTGTATTTGTATGTCTGCAGTGTATGTTGAGATGGGGGTGGGGGGTGTCGGGTCTGTATGGGTGTTTGTATGTCTGCAGTGTATGTTGAGATGCAGGGTGGGGGGTGTGTCGGGTCTGTATGGGTGTTTGTATGTCTGCAGTGTATGTTGAGATGGGAGGTGGGGGGTGTGTCGGGTCTGTATGGGTGTTTGTATGTCTGCATTGTATGTTGAGATGGGGGCTGGGGGTGTGTCGGGTCTGTATGGGTGTTTGTATTTGTATGTCTGCAGTGTATGTTGAGATGTAGGGGTGGGAGGTGTGTCGGGTCTGTATGGGTGTTTGTATGTCTGCAGTGTCTGTTGAGATGCGGGGGTGGGGGGTGTGTCGGGTCTGTATGGGTGTTTGTATGTCTGTATTGTATGTTGAGATGCGTGGGTGAGGGGGGTGTCGGGTCTGTATGGGTGTTTGAATTTGTTTGTCTGCAGTGTATGTTGAGATGCGCGGGTGGGGGTGTGTCAGGTCTGTATGGGTGTTTGTATTTGTATGTCTGCAGTGTATGTTGAGATGCGGGGGTGGGGGTGTGTCGGGCCTGTATGGATGTTTGTATGTCTGCAGTGTACGTTGAGATTGGAGGTGGGGGGTGTGTCAGGTCGGTATGGGTCTTTGTATGTCTGCAGTGTATGTTGAGATGCGGGGGTGGAGGTGTGTCGGGTCTGTATGGGTGTTTGTATTTGTATGTCTGCAGTGTATGTTGAGATGCGGGGGTGGGGGGAGTGTCGGGTCTGTATGGGTGTTTGTATGTCTGCAGTGTATGTTGAGATGCAGGGGTGGGGGGTGTGTCTGGTCTGTATGGGTGTTTGTATTTGTATGTCTGCAGTGTATGTTGAGATGCGGGGGTGGGGGGGGTGTCGGGTCTGTATGTGTGTTTGTATTTTTATGTCTGCAGTGTATGTTGAGATGCGGGGGTGGGGGGTGTGTTGGTTCTGTATACGTGTTTTTTATGTCTGCAGTGTATGTTGAGATGCGGGGGTGGGGGGTGTGTCGGTTCTGTATGAGTGTTTGTATGTCTGCAGTGTATGTTGAGATGTGGGGGTGGGGGGTGTGTCGGGTCTGTATGGGTATTTGTATTTGTATGTCTGCAGTGTATGTGGAGATGTGGGGTGGGGGGTGTCGGGTCTGTATGGGTGTTTGTATGTCTGCAGTGTATGTTGAGATGGGGGTGGGAGTGTGTCGGGTCTGTATGGGTGTTTGTGTGTTTGAATGTCTGCAGTGTATGTTGAGATGTGGGGGAGGGGGGTGTGTCGGGTCTGTATGGGTGTTTGTATTTATATGTCTGCAGTGTATGTGGAGATGTGGGGGTGGGGGGTGTGTCAGGTCTGTATGGGTGTTTTTATTTCTATGTCTGCAGTGTATGTTGAGATGCGGGGGTGGGGGGGTGTGTCGGTTCTGAATGGGTGTTTGTATGTCTGCAGTGTATGTTGAGATGAGGTGGTGGGGGGTGTGTCGGGTCTGTATGGGTGTTTGTATATCTGCAGTGTATGTTGAGATGCGGTGGTGGGAGGGTGTCGGGTCTGTATGGGTGTTTGAATGTCTGCAGTGTATGTTGAGATGCGGGGGTGGGGGGGTGTGTCGGTTCTGAATGGGTGTTTGTATTTCTGCAGTGTATGTTGAGATGGAGGTGGGGGGTGTGTCGGGTCTGTATGGGTGTTTGTATATCTGCAGTGTATGTTGAGATGCGGTGGTGGGAGGGTGTCGGGTCTGTATGGGTGTTTGAATGTCTGCAGTGTATGTTAAGATGGGGAGTGGGAGTGTGTCGTGTCTGTATGGGTGTTTGTGTGTTTGTATGTCTGCAGTGTATGTTGAGATGGGGAGTCGGAGGGTGTCAGGTCTGTATGGGTGTTTGTATGTCTGCAGTGTATGTTGAGATGCGGGGATCGGGGGTGTGTCGGGTCTGTATGGGTGTTTGGATTTGTATGTCTGCAGTGTATGTTGAGATGCGGGGGTGGGGGGGTGTCGGGTCTGTATGGGTCTTTGTATGTCTGCAGTGTATGTTGAGATGGAGACTGGGCGGGTGTCGGTTCTGTATGGGTGTTTGTATTTGTCTGTCTGCAGTGTTTGTTGAATGGGGGTGGGGGGTGTCGGGTCTGTATGGGTGTTTGTATGTCTGCAGTTTATGTTGAGATGCGGGGGTGGGGTGTGTCGGGTCTGTATGGGTGTTTGTATGTCTGCAGTGTATGTTAAGATCGGAGGTGGGGGGTGTGTCAGGTCTGTATGGGTGTTTGTATGTCTGCAGTGTATGTTGAGATGCGGGGGTGGGGGTGGGATGTGTCGGGTCTGTATGGGTGATTGTATTTGTATGTCTGCAGTGTATGTTGAGATGCGGGGGTGGGGGTGTGTCGGGTCTGTATGGGTGTTTGTATGTCTGTAGTGTATGTTGAGATGCGTGGGTGAGGGGGGTGTCGGGTCTGTATTGGTGTTTGTATTTGTTTGTCTGCAGTGTATGTTGAGATGCGGGGGTGGGGGGTGTGTCGGGTCTGTATGGGTGTTTGTATTTGTATGTCTGCAGTGTATGTTGAGATGCGGGGGTGGTGGTGTGTCGGGTCTGTATGGGTGTTTGTATGTCTGCAGTGTACGTTGAGATTGGAGGTGGGGGGTGTGTCAGGTCTGTATGGGTGTTTGTATGTCTGCAGTGTATGTTGAGATGCGGGGGTGGGGCTGTGTCGGGTCTGTATGGGTGTTTGTATTTGTATGTCTGCAGTGTATGTTGAGATGCGGGGGTGGGGGGTGTGTCGGGTCTGTATGGGTGTTTGTATGTCTGTAGTTTATGTTGAGATGCTGGGGTGAGGGGGGTGTTGGGTCTGTATGGGTGTTTGTATTTGTATGTCTGCAGTGTATGTTGAGATGAAGGGGTGGGGGGTGTTCGGGTCTGTATGGGTGTTTGTATTTGTATGTCTGCAGTGTATGTTGAGATGCGGGGTGGGGGGTGTGTTGGTTCTGTATACGTGTTTTTTATGTCTGCAGTGTATGTTGAGATGCGGGGGTGGGGGGTGTGTCGGTTCTGTATGAGTGTTTGTATATCTGCAGTGTATGTTGAGATGTGGGGGTGGGGGGTGTGTCGGGTCTGTATGGGTGTTTGTACTTGTATGTCTGCAGTGTATGTGGAGATGTGGGGGTGGGGGCTGTGTCGGGTCTGTATGGGTGTTTGTATGTCTGCAGTGTATGTTGAGATGCGGGGGTGGGGGGTGTGTCGGGTCTGTATGGGTGTTTGTATTTGTATGTCTGCAGTGTATGTTGAAATGCGGGGGTGGTGGTGTGTTGGGTCTGTATGGGTGTTTGTATGTCTGCAGTGTACGTTGAGATTGGAGGTGGGGGGTGTGTCAGGTCTGTATGGGTGTTTGTATGTCTGCAGTGTATGTTGAGATGCGGGGGTGGGGGTGTGTCGGGTCTGTATGGGTGTTTGTATTTGTATGTCTGCAGTGTATGTTGAGATGTGGGGGTGGGGGGTGTGTCGGGTCTGTATGGGTGTTTGTATGTCTGCAGTTTATGTTGAGATGCGGGGGTGAGGGGGGTGTTGGGTCTGTATGGGTGTTTGTATTTGTATGTCTGCAGTGTATGTTGAGATGCGGGGGTGGGGGGTGTGTCGGGTCTGTATGGGTGTTTGTATTTGTATGTCTGCAGTGTATGTTGAGATGCGGGGGTGGTGGTGTGTCGGGTCTGTATGGGTGTTTGTATGTCTGCAGTGTACGTTGAGATTGGAGGTGGGGGGTGTGTCAGGTCTGTATGGGTGTTTGTATGTCTGCAGTGTATGTTGAGATGCGGGGGTGGGGGTGTGTCGGGTCTGTATGGGTGTTTGTATTTGTATGTCTGCAGTGTATGTTGAGATGCGGAGGTG
The DNA here is from genome assembly GCF_040938575.1 of Ambystoma mexicanum. Lineage (NCBI taxonomy): Eukaryota > Metazoa > Chordata > Amphibia > Caudata > Ambystomatidae > Ambystoma > Ambystoma mexicanum. The sequence continues at coordinate 197,692,814 of NC_090938.1, forward strand.
GGGGGTGTGTCGGGTCTGTATGGGTGTTTGTATGTCTGCAGTTTATGTTGAGATGCAGGGGTGGGGGGGGTGTTGGGTCTGTATGGGTGTTTGTATTTGTATGTCTGCAGTGTATGTTGAGATGCAGGGGTGGGGGGTGTGTCGGGTCTGTATGGGTGTTTGTATTTGTATGTCTGCAGTGTATGTTGAGATGCGGGGTGGGGGTGTGTTGGTTCTGTATACGTGTTTTTTATGTCTGCAGTGTATGTTGAGATGCGGGGGTGGGGGGTTTGTCGGTTCTGTATGAGTGTTTGTATATCTGCAGTGTATGTTGAGATGTGGGGGTGGGGGGTGTGTCGGGTCTGTATGGGTGTTTGTATTTGTATGTCTGCAGTGTATGTGGAGATGTGGGGGTGGGGGCTGTGTCGGGTCTGTATGGGTGTTTGTATGTCTGCAGTGTATGTTGAGATGCGGGGGTGGGGGGTGTGTCGGGTCTGTATGTGTGTTTGTATTTTTATGTCTGCAGTGTATGTTGAGATGCGGGGGTGGGGGGTGTGTCGGTTCTGTATGGGTGTTTTTTATGTCTGCAGTGTATGTTGAGATGCGGGGGTGGGGGGGTGTCGGTTCTGTATGGGTGTTTGTATGTCTGCAGTGTATGTTGAGATGTGGGGGTGGGGGGTGTGTCGGGTGTGTATGGGTGTTTGTATGTCTGCAGTGTATGTTGAGATGGGGGTTGGGGGCTGTGTCGGGTCTGCATGGGTGTTTGTATGTCTGCAATTTATGTTGAGATGCGGTGGTGGGGGGGTGTCAGGTCTGTACGGGTGTTTCTCTATCTGCAGTGTATGTTGAGATGGAGAGTGGGGGGGTGTGTTTGGTCTGTATGGGTGTTTGTATTTGTATATCTGCAGTGTATGTTGAGATGGGGGTGGGGGTTGTGTCGGGTCTTTATGGGTGTTTGTATGTCTGCAGTGTATGTTGAGATGGGGAGTGGGGGGTCGGGTCTGTATGGGTGTTTGTATGTCTGCAGTGTATGTTGAGATGGGGAGTGGGGTGTCGGGTCTGTATGGGTGTTTGTATGTCTCCAGTGTATGTTGAATTGCGGGGGTGTGTCGGGTCTATATGGGTGTTTGTATTTGTATGTCTGCAGTGTATGTTGAGATGTGGGCGTGGGGGTGTGTCGGGTCTGTATGGGTGTTTGTTTGTCTGCAGTGTATGTTGAGATGGGGGGTGGGAGTGTGTTGGTTCTGTATGGGTGTTTGTGTGTTTGTATGTCTGCAGTGTATGTTGAGATGGGGAGTCGTGGGGTGTCAGGTCTGTATGAGTGTTTGTATATCTGCAGTGTATGTTGAGATGCGGGGATGGGGGGTGTGTCGTGTCTGTATGGGTGTTTGTATTTGTATGTCTGCAGTGTATGTTGAGATGCGGGGGTGGGGGCGTGTCGGGTCTGTATGGGTGTTTGTATGTCTGCAGTGTATGTTGAGATGGGGAGTGGGGGGGTCAGGTCTGTATCGGTTTTTGTATGTCTGCAGTGTATGTTGAGATGGGGGTGTCGGGTCTCTATGGGTGTTTGTATTTGTATGTCTGCAGTGTATGTTGAGATGGGGGTGGGGGGTGTCGGGTCTGTATGGGTGTTTGTATGTCTGCAGTGTATGTTGAGATGCAGGGTGGGGGGTGTGTCGGGTCTGTATGGGTGTTTGTATGTCTGCAGTGTATGTTGAGATGGGAGGTGGGGGGTGTGTCGGGTCTGTATGGGTGTTTGTATGTCTGCATTGTATGTTGAGATGGGGGCTGGGGGTGTGTCGGGTCTGTATGGGTGTTTGTATTTGTATGTCTGCAGTGTATGTTGAGATGTAGGGGTGGGAGGTGTGTCGGGTCTGTATGGGTGTTTGTATGTCTGCAGTGTCTGTTGAGATGCGGGGGTGGGGGGTGTGTCGGGTCTGTATGGGTGTTTGTATGTCTGTATTGTATGTTGAGATGCGTGGGTGAGGGGGGTGTCGGGTCTGTATGGGTGTTTGAATTTGTTTGTCTGCAGTGTATGTTGAGATGCGCGGGTGGGGGTGTGTCAGGTCTGTATGGGTGTTTGTATTTGTATGTCTGCAGTGTATGTTGAGATGCGGGGGTGGGGGTGTGTCGGGCCTGTATGGATGTTTGTATGTCTGCAGTGTACGTTGAGATTGGAGGTGGGGGGTGTGTCAGGTCGGTATGGGTGTTTGTATGTCTGCAGTGTATGTTGAGATGCGGGGGTGGAGGTGTGTCGGGTCTGTATGGGTGTTTGTATTTGTATGTCTGCAGTGTATGTTGAGATGCGGGGGTGGGGGGTGTGTCGGGTCTGTATGGGTGTTTGTATGTCTGCAGTGTATGTTGAGATGCGGGGTGGGGGGTGTGTCTGGTCTGTATGGGTGTTTGTATTTGTATGTCTGCAGTGTATGTTGAGATGCGGGGGTGGGGGGTGTGTCGGGTCTGTATGTGTGTTTGTATTTTTATGTCTGCAGTGTATGTTGAGATGCGGGGGTGGGGGGTGTGTTGGTTCTGTATACGTGTTTTTTATGTCTGCAGTGTATGTTGAGATGCGGGGGTGGGGGGTGTGTCGGTTCTGTATGAGTGTTTGTATGTCTGCAGTGTATGTTGAGATGTGGGGGTGGGGGGTGTGTCGGGTCTGTATGGGTATTTGTATTTGTATGTCTGCAGTGTATGTGGAGATGTGGGGTGGGGGGTGTCGGGTCTGTATGGGAGTTTGTATGTCTGCAGTGTATGTTGAGATGGGGGTGGGAGTGTGTCGGGTCTGTATGGGTGTTTGTGTGTTTGAATGTCTGCAGTGTATGTTGAGATGTGGGGGAGGGGGGTGTGTCGGGTCTGTATGGGTGTTTGTATTTATATGTCTGCAGTGTATGTGGAGATGTGGGGGTGGGGGGTGTGTCAGGTCTGTATGGGTGTTTTTATTTCTATGTCTGCAGTGTATGTTGAGATGCGGGGGTGGGGGGGTGTGTCGGTTCTGAATGGGTGTTTGTATGTCTGCAGTGTATGTTGAGATGCGGTGGTGGGGGGTGTGTCGGGTCTGTATGAGTGTTTGTATTTCTGCAGTGTATGTTGAGATGGAGGTGGGGGGTGTGTCGGGTCTGTATGGGTGTTTGTATGTCTGCAGTGTATGTTGAGATGCGGTGGTGGGGGGGTGTCGGGTCTGTATGGGTGTTTGAATGTCTGCAGTGTATGTTAAGATGGGGAGTGGGAGTGTGTCGTGTCTGTATGGGTGTTTGTGTGTTTGTATGTCTGCAGTGTATGTTGAGATGGGGAGTCGGAGGGTGTCAGGTCTGTATGGGTGTTTGTATGTCTGCAGTGTATGTTGAGATGCGGGGATCGGGGGTGTGTCGGGTCTGTATGGGTGTTTGGATTTGTATGTCTGCAGTGTATGTTGAGATGCGGGGGTGGGGGGGTGTCGGGTCTGTATGGGTCTTTGTATGTCTGCAGTGTATGTTGAGATGGAGACTGGGCGGGTGTCGGTTCTGTATGGGTGTTTGTATTTGTCTGTCTGCAGTGTTTGTTGAATGGGGGTGGGGGGTGTCGGGTCTGTATGGGTGTTTGTATGTCTGCAGTGTATGTTGAGATGCAGGGTGGGGGGTGTGTCGGGTCTGTATGGGTGTTTGTATGTCTGCAGTGTATGTTGAGATGGGAGGTGGGGGGTGTGTCGGGTCTGTATGGGTGTTTGTATGTCTGCATTGTATGTTGAGATGGGGGCTGGGGGTGTGTCGGGTCTGTATGGGTGTTTGTATTTGTATGTCTGCAGTGTATGTTGAGATGTAGGGGTGGGAGGTGTGTCGGGTCTGTATGGGTGTTTGTATGTCTGCAGTGTCTGTTGAGATGCGGGGGTGGGGGGTGTGTCGGGTCTGTATGGGTGTTTGTATGTCTGTATTGTATGTTGAGATGCGTGGGTGAGGGGGGTGTCGGGTCTGTATGGGTGTTTGAATTTGTTTGTCTGCAGTGTATGTTGAGATGCGCGGGTGGGGGTGTGTCAGGTCTGTATGGGTGTTTGTATTTGTATGTCTGCAGTGTATGTTGAGATGCGGGGGTGGGGGTGTGTCGGGCCTGTATGGATGTTTGTATGTCTGCAGTGTACGTTGAGATTGGAGGTGGGGGGTGTGTCAGGTCGGTATGGGTGTTTGTATGTCTGCAGTGTATGTTGAGATGCGGGGGTGGAGGTGTGTCGGGTCTGTATGGGTGTTTGTATTTGTATGTCTGCAGTGTATGTTGAGATGCGGGGGTGGGGGGTGTGTCGGGTCTGTATGGGTGTTTGTATGTCTGCAGTGTATGTTGAGATGCGGGGTGGGGGGTGTGTCTGGTCTGTATGGGTGTTTGTATTTGTATGTCTGCATTGTATGTTGAGATGCGGGGGTGAGGGGTGTGTCGGGTCTGTATGTGTGTTTGTATTTTTATGTCTGCAGTATATGTTGAGATGCGGGGGTGGGGGGTGTGTTGGTTCTGTATACGTGTTTTTTATGTCTGCAGTGTATGTTGAGATGCGGGGGTGGGGGGTGTGTCGGTTCTGTATGAGTGTTTGTATGTCTGCAGTGTATGTTGAGATGTGGGGGTGGGGGGTGTGTCGGGTCTGTATGGGTATTTGTATTTGTATGTCTGCAGTGTATGTGGAGATGTGGGGTGGGGGGTGTCGGGTCTGTATGGGTGTTTGTATGTCTGCAGTGTATGTTGAGATGGGGGTGGGAGTGTGTCGGGTCTGTATGGGTGTTTGTGTGTTTGAATGTCTGCAGTGTATGTTGAGATGTGGGGGAGGGGGGTGTGTCGGGTCTGTATGGGTGTTTGTATTTATATGTCTGCAGTGTATGTGGAGATGTGGGGGTGGGGGGTGTGTCAGGTCTGTATGGGTGTTTTTATTTCTATGTCTGCAGTGTATGTTGAGATGCGGGGGTGGGGGGGTGTGTCGGTTCTGAATGGGTGTTTGTATGTCTGCAGTGTATGTTGAGATGCGGTGGTGGGGGGTGTGTCGGGTCTGTATGAGTGTTTGTATTTCTGCAGTGTATGTTGAGATGGAGGTGGGGGGTGTGTCGGGTCTGTATGGGTGTTTGTATGTCTGCAGTGTATGTTGAGATGCGGTGGTGGGGGGGTGTCGGGTCTGTATGGGTGTTTGAATGTCTGCAGTGTATGTTAAGATGGGGAGTGGGAGTGTGTCGTGTCTGTATGGGTGTTTGTGTGTTTGTATGTCTGCAGTGTATGTTGAGATGGGGAGTCGGAGGGTGTCAGGTCTGTATGGGTGTTTGTATGTCTGCAGTGTATGTTGAGATGCGGGGATCGGGGGTGTGTCGGGTCTGTATGGGTGTTTGGATTTGTATGTCTGCAGTGTATGTTGAGATGCGGGGGTGGGGGGGTGTCGGGTCTGTATGGGTCTTTGTATGTCTGCAGTGTATGTTGAGATGGAGACTGGGCGGGTGTCGGTTCTGTATGGGTGTTTGTATTTGTCTGTCTGCAGTGTTTGTTGAATGGGGGTGGGGGGTGTCGGGTCTGTATGGGTGTTTGTATGTCTGCAGTTTATGTTGAGATGCGGGGGCGGGGTGTGTCGGGTCTGTATGGGTGTTTGTATGTCTGCAGTGTATGTTAAGATCGGAGGTGGGGGGTGTGTCAGGTCTGTATGGGTGTTTGTATGTCTGCAGTGTATGTTGAGATGCGGGGGTGGGGGTGGGATGTGTCGGGTCTGTATGGGTGATTGTATTTGTATGTCTGCAGTGTATGTTGAGATGCGGGGGTGGGGGTGTGTCGGGTCTGTATGGGTGTTTGTATGTCTGTAGTGTATGTTGAGATGCGTGGGTGAGGGGGGTGTCGGGTCTGTATTGGTGTTTGTATTTGTTTGTCTGCAGTGTATGTTGAGATGCGGGGGTGGGGGATGTGTCGGGTCTGTATGGGTGTTTGTATTTGTATGTCTGCAGTGTATGTTGAGATGCGGGGGTGGTGGTGTGTCGGGTCTGTATGGGTGTTTGTATGTCTGCAGTGTACGTTGAGATTGGAGGTGGGGGGTGTGTCAGGTCTGTATGGGTGTTTGTATGTCTGCAGTGTATGTTGAGATGCGGGGGTGGGGGTGTGTCGGGTCTGTATGGGTGTTTGTATTTGTATGTCTGCAGTGTATGTTGAGATGGGGAGGAGGGGTATCGGGTCTGTATGGGTGTTTGAATGTCTGCAGTGTATGTTGAGATAGGGAGTGGGGGGTCGGGTCTGTATGGGTGTTTGTATGTCTGCAGTGTATGTTGAGATGGGGAGTGGGGGGTCGGGTCTGTGTGGGTGTTTGTATGTCTGCAGTGTATGTTGAGATGCGGGGGTGTGTTGGGTCTATATGGGTGTTTGTATTTGTATGTCTGCAGTGCATGTTGAGATGCGCGGGTGGGGAGTGTGTCGGGTCTGTATGGGTGTTTGTTTGTCTGCAGTGTATGTTGAGATGGGGTGGGAGTGTGTCGGGTCTGTATGGTTGTTTGTGTGTTTGTATGTCTGCAGTGTATGTTGAAATGGTGAGTCGGGGGTGTCAGGTCTGTATGGGTGTTTGTATGTCTGCAGTGTATGTTGAGATGCGGGGATGGGGGGTGTGTCGGGCCTGTATGGGTGTTTGTATTTGTATGTCTGCAGTGTATGTTGAGATGCGGGGTGGGGGGTGTCGGGTCTGTATGGGTGTTTGTATGTCTGCAGTGTATGTTGAGATGGGGGTGGGGGGTGTCGGGTCGTATGGGTGTTTGTATGTCTGCAGTGTATGTTGAGATGGGGGTGGGAGTGTGTCGGGTCTGTATGGGTGTTTGTGTGTTTGAATGTCTGCAGTGTATGTTGAGATGGGGAGTGGGGGGGTGTCAGGTCTGTATGGGTGTTTGTATGTCTGAAGTGTATGTTAAGATGGGGAGTGGGGGGGTGTCGGGCCTGTATGGGTGTTTGCATGTCTGCAGTGTATGGTGAGATGGAGAGTGGGGGGTGTGTTGGGTCTCTATGGGTGTTTGTATTTGTATGTCTGCAGTGTATGTTAAGATGGCGAGTGGGGGGTCGGTCTGTATGGGTGTTTGTATGTCTGCAGAATATGTTGAGATGCGAGGGTGTGTCGGGTCTATATGGGTGTTTGTATTTGTATGTCTGCAGTGTATGTTGAAATGCGGGGGTGGGGGGTGTGTCGGGTCTGTATGGGTGTTTGTTTGTCTGCAGTGTATGTTGAGATGGGGGTGTGACTGTGTCGGGTCTGTATGGGTGTTTGTGTGTTTGTATGTCTGCAATGTATGTTGAGATGGGGAGTGGGGCGGTGTCAGGTCTGTGTGGGTGTTTGTATGTCTGCAATGTATGTTGAGATGCGGGGGTGGGGGGTGTTTCGGGTCTGTATGGGTGTTTGTTTGTCTGCAGTGTATGTTGATATGGGGGGGTGGGAGAGTGTGGTGTCTGTATGGGTGTTTGTGTGTTTGTATGTCTGCAGTGTATGTTGAGATGGGAAGTCGGAGGGTGTCAGGTCTGTATGGGTGTGTGTATGTCTGCAGTGTATGTTGAGATGCGGGGATGGGGGGTGTGTCGGGTCTGTATGGGTGTTTGGATTTGTATGTCTGCAGTGTATGTTGAGATGCGGGGGTGGGGGGGTGTCGGGTCTGTATGGGTCTTTGTATGTCTGCAGTGTATGTTGAGATGGAGACTGGGGGGGTGTCGGGTCTGTATGGGTGTTTGTATTTGTCTGTCTGTAGTGTTTGTTGAGATGGGGTGGGGGGTGTCGGGCCTGTATGGGTGTTTGTATGTCTGCAGTTTATGTTGAGATGCGGGGGTGGGGTGTGTCAGGTCTGTATGGGTGTTGGTATGTCTGCAGTGTATGTTGAGATGCGGGGGTGGGGGTGTGTCGGGTCTGTATGGGTGATTGTATTTGTATGTCTGCAGTGTATGTTGAGATGCGGGGGTGGGGGGTGTGTCGGGTGTGTATGGGTGTTTGTATGTCTGTAGTGTATGTTGAGATGTGGGGGTGGGGGGTGTGTCGGGTCTGTATGGGTGTTTGTATTTGTATGTCTGCAGTGTATGTTGAGATGCGGGGGTGGGGGGTGTGTTGGGTGTGTATGGGTGTTTGTATGTCTGCAGTGTATGTTGAGATGCGGAGGTGAGGGGGGTGTCGGGTCTGTATGGGTGTTTGTATTTGTATGTCTGCAGTGTATGTTGAGATGCGGGGGTGTGGGGTGTGTTGGGTCTGTATGGGTGTTTGTATGTCTGCAGTGTATGTTGAGATGCGGGGGTGAGGGGGGTGTCGGGTCTGTATGGGTGTTTGTATTTTTTTGTCTGCAGTGTATGTTGAGATGGGGGTGGGAGTGTGTCGGGTCTGTATCGGTGTTTGTGTGTTTGAATGTCTGCAGTGTATGTTGAGATGTGGGGGAGGGGGGGTGTGTCGGGTCTGTATGGGTGTTTGTATTTATATGTCTGCAGTGTATGTGGAGATGTGGGGGTGGGGGGTGTGTCAGGTCTGTATGGGTGTTTTTATTTCTATGTCTGCAGTGTATGTTGAGATGCGGGGGTGGGGGGGTGTCTGTTCTGAATGGGTGTTTGTATGTCTGCAGTGTATGTTGAGATGCGGTGGTGGGTGTGTCGGGTCTGTATGAGTGTTTGTATTTCTGCAGTGTATGTTGAGATGGAGGTGGGGGGTGTGTCGGGTCTGTATGGGTGTTTGTATGTCTGCAGTGTATGTTGAGATGCGGGGGTGGGGGGGTGTCGGGTCTGTATGGGTCTTTGTGTGTCTGCAGTGTATGTTGAGATGGAGACTGGGCGGGTGTCGGGTCTGTATGGGTGTTTGTATTTGTCTGTCTGCAGTGTTTGTTGAATGGGGGTGGGGGGTGTCGGGTCTGTATGGGTGTTTGTATGTCTGCAGTTTATGTTGAGATGCGGGGGTGGGGTGTGTCGGGTCTGTATGGGTGTTTGTATGTCTGCAGTGTATGTTAAGATCGGAGGTGGGGGGTGTGTCAGGTCTGTATGGGTGTTTGTATGTCTGCAGTGTATGTTGAGATGCGGGGGTCGGGGTGGGGGTGTGTCGGGTCTGTATGGGAGAATGTATTTGTATGTCTGCAGTGTATGTTGAGATGCGGGGGTGGGGGGTGTGTCGGGTCTGTATGGGTGTTTGTATTTGTTTGTCTGCAGTGTATGTTGAGATGCGGGGGTGGGGGGTGTGTCGGGTCTGTATGGGTGTTTGTATTTGTAGGTCTGCAGTGTATGTTGAAATGCGGGGGTGGTGGTGTGTTGGGTCTGTATGGGTGTTTGTATGTCTGCAGTGTACGTTGAGATTGGAGGTGGGGGGTGTGTCAGGTCTGTATGGGTGTTTGTATGTCTGCAGTGTATGTTGAGATGCGGGGGTGGGGGTGTGTCGGGTCTGTATGGGTGTTTGTATTTGTATGTCTGCAGTGTATGTTGAGATGCGGGGGTGGGGGGGGTGTCGGGTCTGTATGGGTGTTTGTATGTCTGCAGTTTATGTTGAGATGCGGGGGTGAGGGGGGTGTTGGGTCTGTATGGGTGTTTGTATTTGTATGTCTGCAGTGTATGTTGAGATGCGGGGGTGGGGGGTGTGTCGGGTCTGTATGGGTGTTTGTATTTGTATGTCTGCAGTGTATGTTGAGATGCGGGGGTGGGGGGTGTGTCGGGTCTGTATGGGTGTTTGTATTTGTATGTCTGCAGTGTATGTTGAGATGCGGGGGTGGTGGTGTGTCGGGTCTGTATGGGTGTTTGTATGTCTGCAGTGTACGTTGAGATTGGAGGTGGGGGGTGTGTCAGGTCTGTATGGGTGTTTGTATGTCTGCAGTGTATGTTGAGATGCGGGGGTGGGGGTGTGTCGGGTCTGTATGGGTGTTTGTATTTGTATGTCTGCAGAGTATGTTGAGATGCGGGGGTGGGGCGTGTGTCGGGTCTGTATGGGTGTTTGTATGTCTGCAGTTTATGTTGAGATGCAGGGGTGAGGGGGGTGTTGGGTCTGTATGGGTGTTTGTATTTGTATGTCTGCAGTGTATGTTGAGATGCAGGGGTGGGGGGTGTGTCGGGTCTGTATGGGTGTTTGTATTTGTATGTCTGCAGTGTATGTTGAGATGCGGGGTGGGGGGTGTGTTGGTTCTGTATACGTGTTTTTTATGTCTGCAGTGTATGTTGAGATGCGGGGGTGGGGGGTGTGTCGGTTCTGTATGAGTGTTTGTATATCTGCAGTGTATGTTGAGATGTGGGGGTGGGGGGTGTGTCGGGTCTGTATGGGTGTTTGTATTGTATGTCTGCAGTGTATGTGGAGATGTGGGGGTGGGGGCTGTGTCGGGTCTGTATGGGTGTTTGTATGTCTGCAGTGTATGTTGAGATGCGGGGGTGGGGGGTGTGTCGGGTCTGTATGTGTGTTTGTATTTTTATGTCTGCAGTGTATGTTGAGATGCGGGGGTGGGGGGTGTGTCGGTTCTGTATGGGTGTTTTTTATGTCTGCAGTGTATGTTGAGATGCGGGGGTGGGGGGGTGTCGGTTCTGTATGGGTGTTTGTATGTCTGCAGTGTATGTTGAGATGTGGGTGTGGGGGGTGTGTCGGGTGTGTATGGGTGTTTGTATGTCTGCAGTGTATGTTGAGATGGGGGTTGGGGGGTGTGTCGGGTCTGTATGGGTGTTTGTATGTCTGCAATTTATGTTGAGATGCGGTGGTGGGGGGGTGTCAGGTCTGTAGGGGTGTTTCTATATCTGCAGTGTATGTTAAGATGGGGAGAGGGGGGTGTCGGGTCTGTACGGGTGGTTGTATGTCTGCAGTGTATATTGAGATGGAGAGTGGGGGGGTGTGTTTGGTCTGTATGGGTGTTTGTATTTGTATATCTGCAGTGTATGTTGAGATGGGGGTGGGGGTTGTGTCGGGTCTTTATGGGTGTTTGTATGTCTGCAGTGTATGTTGAGATGGGGAGTGGGGGGTCGGGTCTGTATGGGTGTTTGTATGTCTGCAGTGTATGTTGAGATGGGGAGTGGGGTGTCGGTTCTGTATGGGTGTTTGTATGTCTCCAGTGTATGTTGAATTGCGGGGGTGTGTCGGGTCTATATGGGTGTTTGTATTTGTATGTCTGCAGTGTATGTTGAGATGTGGGCGTGGGGGTGTGTCGGGTCTGTATGGGTGTTTGTTTGTCTGCAGTGTATGTTGAGATGGGGGTGGGAGTGTGTTGGTTCTGTATGGGTGTTTGTGTGTTTGTATGTCTGCAGTGTATGTTGAGATGGGGAGTCGTGGGGTGTCAGGTCTGTATGGGTGTTTGTATATCTGCAGTGTATGTTGAGATGCGGGGATGGGGGGTGTGTCGTGTCTGTATGGGTGTTTGTATTTGTATGTCTGCAGTGTATGTTGAGATGCGGGGGTGGGGGCGTGTCGGGTCTGTATGGGTGTTTGTATGTCTGCAGTGTATGTTGAGATGGGGAGTGGGGGGGTCGGGTCTGTATCGGTTTTTGTATGTCTGCAGTGTATGTTGAGATGGGGGTGGGAGTGTGTCGGGTCTGTATGGGTGTTTGTGTGTTTGAATGTCTGCAGTGTATGTTGAGATGTGGGGGAGGGGGGTGTTTCGGGTCTGTATGGGTGTTTGTATTTATATGTCTGCAGTGTATGTGGAGATGTGGGGGTGGGGGGTGTGTCAGGTCTGTATGGGTGTTTTTATTTCTATGTCTGCAGTGTATGTTGAGATGCGGGGGTGGGGGGTGTGTCGGTTCTGAATCGGTGTTTGTATGTCTGCAGTGTATGTTGAGATGCGGTGGTGGGGGGTGTGTCGGGTCTGTATGAGTGTTTGTATTTCTGCAGTGTATGTTGAGATGGAGGTGGGGGGTGTGTCGGGTCTGTATGGGTGTTTGTATGTCTGCAGTGTATGTTGAGATGCAGGGGTGGTGGGGGGGTGTCGGGTCTGTATGGGTGTTTGAATGTCTGCAGTGTATGTTGAGATGGGGGGTGGGGGTGTGTCGTGTCTGTATGGGTGTTTGTGTGTTTGTATGTCTGCAGTGTATGTTGAGATGGGGAGTCGGAGGGTGTCAGGTCTGTATGGGTGTTTGTATGTCTGCAGTGTATGTTGAGATGCGGGGATCGGGGGTGTGTCGGGTCTGTATGGGTGTTTGGATTTGTATGTCTGCAGTGTATGTTGAGATGCGGGGGTGGGGGGGTGTCAGGTCTGTATGGGTCTTTGTATGTTTGCAGCGTATGTTGAGATGCGGGGGTGGGGTGTGTCGGGTCTGTATGGATGTTTGTATGTCTGCAGTGTATGTTAAGATCGGAGGTGGGGGGTGTGTCAGGTCTGTATGGGTGTTTGTATGTCTGCAGTGTATGTTGAGATGCGGGGGTGGTGGTGTGTCGGGTCTGTATGGGACAATGTATTTGTATGTCTGCAGTGTATGTTGAGATGCGGGGGTGGGGGGTGTGTCGGGTCTGTATGGGTGTTTGTATTTGTATGTCTGCAGTGTATGTTGAAATGCGGGGGTGGTGGTGTGTTGGGTCTGTATGGGTGTTTGTATGTCTGCAGTGTACGTTGAGATTGGAGGTGGGGGGTGTGTCAGGTCTGTATGGGTGTTTGTATGTCTGCAGTGTATGTTGAGATGCGGGGGTGGGGGTGTGTCGGGTCTGTATGGGTGTTTGTATTTGTATGTCTGCAGTGTATGTTGAGATGCGGGGGTGGGGGGTGTGTCGGGTCTGTATGGGTGTTTGTATGTCTGCAGTTTATGTTGAGATGCGGGGGTGAGGGGGGTGTTGGGTCTGTATGGGTGTTTGTATTTGTATGTCTGCAGTGTATGTTGAGATGCGGGGGTGGGGGGTGTGTCGGGTCTGTATGGGTGTTTGTATTTGTATGTCTGCAGTGTATGTTGAGATGCGGGGGTGGTGGTGTGTCGGGTCTGTATGGGTGTTTGTATGTCTGCAGTGTACGTTGAGATTGGAGGTGGGGGGTGTGTCAGGTCTGTATGGGTGTTTGTATGTCTGCAGTGTATGTTGAGATGCGGGGGTGTGGGTGTGTCGGGTCTGTATGGGTGTTTGTATTTGTATGTCTGCAGTGTATGTTGAGATGCGGGGGTGGGGGGTGTGTCGGGTCTGTATGGGTGTTTGTATGTCTGCAGTTTATGTTGAGATGCTGGGGTGAGGGGGGTGTTGGGTCTGTATGGGTGTTTGTATTTGTATGTCTGCAGTGTATGTTGAGATGCAGGGGTGGGGGGTGTGTCGGGTCTGTATGGGTGTTTGTATTTGTATGTCTGCAGTGTATGTTGAGATGCGGGGTGGGGGGTGTGTTGGTTCTGTATACGTGTTTTTTATGTCTGCAGTGTATGTTGAGATGCGGGGGTGGGGGGTGTGTCGGTTCTGTATGAGTGTTTGTATATCTGCAGTGTATGTTGAGATGTGGGGGTGGGGGGTGTTTCGGGTCTGTATGGGTGTTTGTACTTGTATGTCTGCAGTGTATGTGGAGATGTGGGGGTGGGGGCTGTGTCGGGTCTGTATGGGTGTTTGTATGTCTGCAGTGTATGTTGAGATGCGGGGGTGGAGGGTGTGTCGGGTCTGTATGGGTGTTTGTATTTGTATGTCTGCAGTGTATGTTGAAATGCGGGGGTGGTGGTGTGTTGGGTCTGTATGGGTGTTTGTATGTCTGCAGTGTACGTTGAGATTGGAGGTGGGGGGTGTGTCAGGTCTGTATGGGTGTTTGTATGTCTGCAGTGTATGTTGAGATGCGGGGGTGGGGGTGTGTCGGGTCTGTGTGGGTGTTTGTATTTGTATGTCTGCAGTGTATGTTGAGATGCGGGGGTGGGGGGTGTGTCGGGTCTGTATGGGTGTTTGTATGTCTGCAGTTTATGTTGAGATGCGGGGGTGAGGGGGGTGTTGGGTCTGTATGGGTGTTTGTATTTGTATGTCTGCAGTGTATGTTGAGATGCGGGGGTGGGGGGTGTGTCGGGTCTGTATGGGTGTTTGTATTTGTATGTCTGCAGTGTATGTTGAGATGCGGGGGTGGTGGTGTGTCGGGTCTGTATGGGTGTTTGTATGTCTGCAGTGTACGTTGAGATTGGAGGTGGGGGGTGTGTCAGGTCTGTATGGGTGTTTGTATGTCTGCAGTGTATGTTGAGATGCGGGGGTGGGGGTGTGTCGGGTCTGTATGGGTGTTTGTATTTGTATGTCTGCAGTGTATGTTGAGATGCGGGGGTGGGGGGTGTGTCGGGTCTGTATGGGTGTTTGTATGTCTGCAGTTTATGTTGAGATGCAGGGGTGAGGGGGGTGTTGGGTCTGTATGGGTGTTTGTATTTGTATGTCTGCAGTGTATGTTGAGATGCAGGGGTGGGGGGTGTGTCGGGTCTGTATGGGTGTTTGTATTTGTATGTCTGCAGTGTATGTTGAGATGCGGGGTGGGGGGTGTGTTGGTTCTGTATACGTGTTTTTTATGTCTGCAGTGTATGTTGAGATGCGGGGGTGGGGGGTGTGCCGGTTCTGTATGAGTGTTTGTATATCTGCAGTGTATGTTGAGATGTGGGGGTGGGGGGTGTGTCGGGTCTGTATGGGTGTTTGTATTTGTATGTCTGCAGTGTATGTGGAGATGTGGGGTGGGGGCTGTGTCGGGTCTGTATGGGTGTTTGTATGTCTGCAGTGTATGTTGAGATGCGGGGGTGGGGGGTGTGTCGGGTCTGTATGTGTGTTTGTATTTTTATGTCTGCAGTGTATGTTGAGATGCGGGGGTGGGGGGTGTGTCGGTTCTGTATGGGTGTTTTTTATGTCTGCAGTGTATGTTGAGATGCGGGGGTGGGGGGGTGTCGGTTCTGTATGGGTGTTTGTATGTCTGCAGTGTATGTTGAGATGTGGGGGTGGGGGGTGTGTCGGGTGTGTATGGGTGTTTGTATGTCTGCAGTGTATGTTGAGATGGGGGTTGGGGGCTGTGTCGGGTCTGTATGGGTGTTTGTATGTCTGCAATTTATGTTGAGATGCGGTGGTGGGGGGGTGTCAGGTCTGTACGGGTGTTTCTATATCTGCAGTGTATGTTGAGATGGAGAGTGGGGGGTGTGTTTGGTCTGTATGGGTGTTTGTATTTGTATATCTGCAGTGTATGTTGAGATGGGGGTGGGGGTTGTGTCGGGTCTTTATGGGTGTTTGTATGTCTGCAGTGTATGTTGAGATGGGGAGTAGGGGGTCGGGTCTGTATGGGTGTTTGTATGTCTGCAGTGTATGTTGAGATGGGGAGTGGGGTGTCGGGTCTGTATGGGTGTTTTTATGTCTCCAGTGTATGTTGAATTGCGGGGGTGTGTCGGGTCTATATGGGTGTTTGTATTTGTATGTCTGCAGTGTATGTTGAGATGTGGGCGTGGGGGTGTGTCGGGTCTGTATGGGTGTTTGTTTGTCTGCAGTGTATGTTGAGATGGGGGGTGGGAGTGTGTTGGTTCTGTATGGGTGTTTGTGTGTTTGTATGTCTGCAGTGTATGTTGAGATGGGGAGTCGTGGGGTGTCAGGTCTGTATGAGTGTTTGTATATCTGCAGTGTATGTTAAGATGCGGGGATGGGGGGTGTGTCGTGTCTGTATGGGTGTTTGTATTTGTATGTCTGCAGTGTATGTTGAGATGCGGGGGTGGGGGCGTGTCGGGTCTGTATGGGTGTTTGTATGTCTGCAGTGTATGTTGAGATGGGGAGTGGGGGGGTCAGGTCTGTATCGGTTTTTGTATGTCTGCAGTGTATGTTGAGATGGGGGTGTCGGGTCTCTATGGGTGTTTGTATTTGTATGTCTGCAGTGTATGTTGAGATGGGGGTGGGGGGTGTCGGGTCTGTATGGGTGTTTGTATGTCTGCAGTGTATGTTGAGATGCAGGGTGGGGGGTGTGTCGGGTCTGTATGGGTGTTTGTATGTCTGCAGTGTATGTTGAGATGGGAGGTGGGGGGTGTGTCGGGTCTGTATGGGTGTTTGTATGTCTGCATTGTATGTTGAGATGGGGGCTGGGGGTGTGTCGGGTCTGTATGGGTGTTTGTATTTGTATGTCTGCAGTTTATGTTGAGATGCGCGGGTGGGGGTGTGTCAGGTCTGTATGGGTGTTTGTATTTGTATGTCTGCAGTGTATGTTGAGATGCGGGGGTGGGGGTGTGTCGGGCCTGTATGGATGTTTGTATGTCTGCAGTGTACGTTGAGATTGGAGGTGGGGGGTGTGTCAGGTCGGTATGGGTGTTTGTATGTCTGCAGTGTATGTTGAGATGCGGGGGTGGAGGTGTGTCGGGTCTGTATGGGTGTTTGTATTTGTATGTCTGCAGTTTATGTTGAGATGCGGGGGTGGGGGGAGTGTCGGGTCTGTATGGGTGTTTGTATGTCTGCAGTGTATGTTGAGATGCAGGGGTGGGGGGTGTGTCTGGTCTGTATGGGTGTTTGTATTTGTATGTCTGCAGTGTATGTTGAGATGCGGGGGTGGGGGGTGTGTCGGGTCTGTATGTGTGTTTGTATTTTTATGTCTGCAGTGTATGTTGAGATGCGGGGGTGGGGGGTGTGTTGGTTCTGTATACGTGTTTTTTATGTCTGCAGTGTATGTTGAGATGCGGGGGTGGGGGGTGTGTCGGTTCTGTATGAGTGTTTGTATGTCTGCAGTGTATGTTGAGATGTGGGGGTGGGGGGTGTGTCGGGTCTGTATGGGTATTTGTATTTGTATGTCTGCAGTGTATGTGGAGATGTGGGGTGGGGGGTGTCGGGTCTGTATGGGTGTTTGTATGTCTGCAGTGTATGTTGAGATGGGGGTGGGAGTGTGTCGGGTCTGTATGGGTGTTTGTGTGTTTGAATGTCTGCAGTGTATGTTGAGATGTGGGGGAGGGGGGTGTGTCGGGTCTGTATGGGTGTTTGTATTTATATGTCTGCAGTGTATGTGGAGATGTGGGGGTGGGGGGTGTGTCAGGTCTGTATGGGTGTTTTTATTTCTATGTCTGCAGTGTATGTTGAGATGCGGGGGTGGGGGGGTGTGTCGGTTCTGAATGGGTGTTTGTATGTCTGCAGTGTATGTTGAGATGAGGTGGTGGGGGGTGTGTCGGGTCTGTATGGGTGTTTGTATATCTGCAGTGTATGTTGAGATGCGGTGGTGGGAGGGTGTCGGGTCTGTATGGGTGTTTGAATGTCTGCAGTGTATGTTGAGATGCGGGGGTGGGGGGGTGTGTCGGTTCTGAATGGGTGTTTGTATTTCTGCAGTGTATGTTGAGATGGAGGTGGGGGGTGTGTCGGGTCTGTATGGGTGTTTGTATATCTGCAGTGTATGTTGAGATGCGGTGGTGGGAGGGTGTCGGGTCTGTATGGGTGTTTGAATGTCTGCAGTGTATGTTAAGATGGGGAGTGGGAGTGTGTCGTGTCTGTATGGGTGTTTGTGTGTTTGTATGTCTGCAGTGTATGTTGAGATGGGGAGTCGGAGGGTGTCAGGTCTGTATGGGTGTTTGTATGTCTGCAGTGTATGTTGAGATGCGGGGATCGGGGGTGTGTCGGGTCTGTATGGGTGTTTGGATTTGTATGTCTGCAGTGTATGTTGAGATGCGGGGGTGGGGGGGTGTCGGGTCTGTATGGGTCTTTGTATGTCTGCAGTGTATGTTGAGATGGAGACTGGGCGGGTGTCGGTTCTGTATGGGTGTTTGTATTTGTCTGTCTGCAGTGTTTGTTGAATGGGGGTGGGGGGTGTCGGGTCTGTATGGGTGTTTGTATGTCTGCAGTTTATGTTGAGATGCGGGGGTGGGGTGTGTCGGGTCTGTATGGGTGTTTGTATGTCTGCAGTGTATGTTAAGATCGGAGGTGGGGGGTGTGTCAGGTCTGTATGGGTGTTTGTATGTCTGCAGTGTATGTTGAGATGCGGGGGTGGGGGTGGGATGTGTCGGGTCTGTATGGGTGATTGTATTTGTATGTCTGCAGTGTATGTTGAGATGCGGGGGTGGGGGTGTGTCGGGTCTGTATGGGTGTTTGTATGTCTGTAGTGTATGTTGAGATGCGTGGGTGAGGGGGGTGTCGGGTCTGTATTGGTGTTTGTATTTGTTTGTCTGCAGTGTATGTTGAGATGCGGGGGTGGGGGGTGTGTCGGGTCTGTATGGGTGTTTGTATTTGTATGTCTGCAGTGTATGTTGAGATGCGGGGGTGGTGGTGTGTCGGGTCTGTATGGGTGTTTGTATGTCTGCAGTGTACGTTGAGATTGGAGGTGGGGGGTGTGTCAGGTCTGTATGGGTGTTTGTATGTCTGCAGTGTATGTTGAGATGCGGGGGTGGGGGTGTGTCGGGTCTGTATGGGTGTTTGTATTTGTATGTCTGCAGTGTATGTTGAGATGCGGGGGTGGGGGGTGTGTCGGGTCTGTATGGGTGTTTGTATGTCTGTAGTTTATGTTGAGATGCTGGGGTGAGGGGGGTGTTGGGTCTGTATGGGTGTTTGTATTTGTATGTCTGCAGTGTATGTTGAGATGAAGGGGTGGGGGGTGTTCGGGTCTGTATGGGTGTTTGTATTTGTATGTCTGCAGTGTATGTTGAGATGCGGGGTGGGGGGTGTGTTGGTTCTGTATACGTGTTTTTTATGTCTGCAGTGTATGTTGAGATGCGGGGGTGGGGGGTGTGTCGGTTCTGTATGAGTGTTTGTATATCTGCAGTGTATGTTGAGATGTGGGGGTGGGGGGTGTGTCGGGTCTGTATGGGTGTTTGTACTTGTATGTCTGCAGTGTATGTGGAGATGTGGGGGTGGGGGCTGTGTCGGGTCTGTATGGGTGTTTGTATGTCTGCAGTGTATGTTGAGATGCGGGGGTGGGGGGTGTGTCGGGTCTGTATGGGTGTTTGTATTTGTATGTCTGCAGTGTATGTTGAAATGCGGGGGTGGTGGTGTGTTGGGTCTGTATGGGTGTTTGTATGTCTGCAGTGTACGTTGTGATTGGAGGTGGGGGGTGTGTCAGGTCTGTATGGGTGTTTGTATGTCTGCAGTGTATGTTGAGATGCGGGGGTGGGGGTGTGTCGGGTCTGTATGGGTGTTTGTATTTGTATGTCTGCAGTGTATGTTGAGATGCGGGGGTGGGGGGTGTGTCGGGTCTGTATGGGTGTTTGTATGTCTGCAGTTTATGTTGAGATGCGGGGGTGAGGGGGGTGTTGGGTCTGTATGGGTGTTTGTATTTGTATGTCTGCAGTGTATGTTGAGATGCGGGGGTGGGGGGTGTGTCGGGTCTGTATGGGTGTTTGTATTTGTATGTCTGCAGTGTATGTTGAGATGCGGGGGTGGTGGTGTGTCGGGTCTGTATGGGTGTTTGTATGTCTGCAGTGTACGTTGAGATTGGAGGTGGGGGGTGTGTCAGGTCTGTATGGGTGTTTGTATGTCTGCAGTGTATGTTGAGATGCGGGGGTGGGGGTGTGTCGGGTCTGTATGGGTGTTTGTATTTGTATGTCTGCAGTGTATGTTGAGATGCGGGGGTGGGGGGTGTGTCGGGTCTGTATGGGTGTTTGTATGTCTGCAGTTTATGTTGAGATGCAGGGGTGGGGGGGGTGTTGGGTCTGTATGGGTGTTTGTATTTGTATGTCTGCAGTGTATGTTGAGATGCAGGGGTGGGGGGTGTGTCGGGTCTGTATGGGTGTTTGTATTTGTATGTCTGCAGTGTATGTTGAGATGCGGGGTGGGGGTGTGTTGGTTCTGTATACGTGTTTTTTATGTCTGCAGTGTATGTTGAGATGCGGGGGTGGGGGGTTTGTCGGTTCTGTATGAGTGTTTGTATATCTGCAGTGTATGTTGAGATGTGGGGGTGGGGGGTGTGTCGGGTCTGTATGGGTGTTTGTATTTGTATGTCTGCAGTGTATGTGGAGATGTGGGGGTGGGGGCTGTGTCGGGTCTGTATGGGTGTTTGTATGTCTGCAGTGTATGTTGAGATGCGGGGGTGGGGGGTGTGTCGGGTCTGTATGTGTGTTTGTATTTTTATGTCTGCAGTGTATGTTGAGATGCGGGGGTGGGGGGTGTGTCGGTTCTGTATGGGTGTTTTTTATGTCTGCAGTGTATGTTGAGATGCGGGGGTGGGGGGGTGTCGGTTCTGTATGGGTGTTTGTATGTCTGCAGTGTATGTTGAGATGTGGGGGTGGGGGGTGTGTCGGGTGTGTATGGGTGTTTGTATGTCTGCAGTGTATGTTGAGATGGGGGTTGGGGGCTGTGTCGGGTCTGCATGGGTGTTTGTATGTCTGCAATTTATGTTGAGATGCGGTGGTGGGGGGGTGTCAGGTCTGTACGGGTGTTTCTCTATCTGCAGTGTATGTTGAGATGGAGAGTGGGGGGGTGTGTTTGGTCTGTATGGGTGTTTGTATTTGTATATCTGCAGTGTATGTTGAGATGGGGGTGGGGGTTGTGTCGGGTCTTTATGGGTGTTTGTATGTCTGCAGTGTATGTTGAGATGGGGAGTGGGGGGTCGGGTCTGTATGGGTGTTTGTATGTCTGCAGTGTATGTTGAGATGGGGAGTGGGGTGTCGGGTCTGTATGGGTGTTTGTATGTCTCCAGTGTATGTTGAATTGCGGGGGTGTGTCGGGTCTATATGGGTGTTTGTATTTGTATGTCTGCAGTGTATGTTGAGATGTGGGCGTGGGGGTGTGTCGGGTCTGTATGGGTGTTTGTTTGTCTGCAGTGTATGTTGAGATGGGGGGTGGGAGTGTGTTGGTTCTGTATGGGTGTTTGTGTGTTTGTATGTCTGCAGTGTATGTTGAGATGGGGAGTCGTGGGGTGTCAGGTCTGTATGAGTGTTTGTATATCTGCAGTGTATGTTGAGATGCGGGGATGGGGGGTGTGTCGTGTCTGTATGGGTGTTTGTATTTGTATGTCTGCAGTGTATGTTGAGATGCGGGGGTGGGGGCGTGTCGGGTCTGTATGGGTGTTTGTATGTCTGCAGTGTATGTTGAGATGGGGAGTGGGGGGGTCAGGTCTGTATCGGTTTTTGTATGTCTGCAGTGTATGTTGAGATGGGGGTGTCGGGTCTCTATGGGTGTTTGTATTTGTATGTCTGCAGTGTATGTTGAGATGGGGGTGGGGGGTGTCGGGTCTGTATGGGTGTTTGTATGTCTGCAGTGTATGTTGAGATGCAGGGTGGGGGGTGTGTCGGGTCTGTATGGGTGTTTGTATGTCTGCAGTGTATGTTGAGATGGGAGGTGGGGGGTGTGTCGGGTCTGTATGGGTGTTTGTATGTCTGCATTGTATGTTGAGATGGGGGCTGGGGGTGTGTCGGGTCTGTATGGGTGTTTGTATTTGTATGTCTGCAGTGTATGTTGAGATGTAGGGGTGGGAGGTGTGTCGGGTCTGTATGGGTGTTTGTATGTCTGCAGTGTCTGTTGAGATGCGGGGGTGGGGGGTGTGTCGGGTCTGTATGGGTGTTTGTATGTCTGTATTGTATGTTGAGATGCGTGGGTGAGGGGGGTGTCGGGTCTGTATGGGTGTTTGAATTTGTTTGTCTGCAGTGTATGTTGAGATGCGCGGGTGGGGGTGTGTCAGGTCTGTATGGGTGTTTGTATTTGTATGTCTGCAGTGTATGTTGAGATGCGGGGGTGGGGGTGTGTCGGGCCTGTATGGATGTTTGTATGTCTGCAGTGTACGTTGAGATTGGAGGTGGGGGGTGTGTCAGGTCGGTATGGGTGTTTGTATGTCTGCAGTGTATGTTGAGATGCGGGGGTGGAGGTGTGTCGGGTCTGTATGGGTGTTTGTATTTGTATGTCTGCAGTGTATGTTGAGATGCGGGGGTGGGGGGTGTGTCGGGTCTGTATGGGTGTTTGTATGTCTGCAGTGTATGTTGAGATGCGGGGGTGGGGGGTGTGTCTGGTCTGTATGGGTGTTTGTATTTGTATGTCTGCAGTGTATGTTGAGATGCGGGGGTGGGGGGTGTGTCGGGTCTGTATGTGTGTTTGTATTTTTATGTCTGCAG
Source organism: Ambystoma mexicanum (assembly GCF_040938575.1). NCBI lineage: Eukaryota > Metazoa > Chordata > Amphibia > Caudata > Ambystomatidae > Ambystoma > Ambystoma mexicanum. The sequence continues at coordinate 197,714,621 of NC_090938.1, forward strand.
TGTATGTTGAGATGCGGGGGTGGGGGGTGTGTTGGTTCTGTATACGTGTTTTTTATGTCTGCAGTGTATGTTGAGATGCGGGGGTGGGGGGTGTGTCGGTTCTGTATGAGTGTTTGTATGTCTGCAGTGTATGTTGAGATGTGGGGGTGGGGGGTGTGTCGGGTCTGTATGGGTATTTGTATTTGTATGTCTGCAGTGTATGTGGAGATGTGGGGTGGGGGGTGTCGGGTTTGTATGGGTGTTTGTATGTCTGCAGTGTATGTTGAGATGGGGGTGGGAGTGTGTCGGGTCTGTATGGGTGTTTGTGTGTTTGAATGTCTGCAGTGTATGTTGAGATGTGGGGGAGGGGGGTGTGTCGGGTCTGTATGGGTGTTTGTATTTATATGTCTGCAGTGTATGTGGAGATGTGGGGGTGGGGGGTGTGTCAGGTCTGTATGGGTGTTTTTATTTCTATGTCTGCAGTGTATGTTGAGATGCGGGGGTGGGGGGGTGTGTCGGTTCTGAATGGGTGTTTGTATGTCTGCAGTGTATGTTGAGATGCGGTGGTGGGGGGTGTGTCGGGTCTGTATGAGTGTTTGTATTTCTGCAGGGTATGTTGAGATGGAGGTGGGGGGTGTGTCGGGTCTGTATGGGTGTTTGTATGTCTGCAGTGTATGTTGAGATGCGGTGGTGGGGGGGTGTCGGGTCTGTATGGGTGTTTGAATGTCTGCAGTGTATGTTAAGATGGGGAGTGGGAGTGTGTCGTGTCTGTATGGGTGTTTGTGTGTTTGTATGTCTGCAGTGTATGTTGAGATGGGGAGTCGGAGGGTGTCAGGTCTGTATGGGTGTTTGTATGTCTGCAGTGTATGTTGAGATGCGGGGATCGGGGGTGTGTCGGGTCTGTATGGGTGTTTGGATTTGTATGTCTGCAGTGTATGTTGAGATGCGGGGGTGGGGGGGTGTCGGGTCTGTATGGGTCTTTGTATGTCTGCAGTGTATGTTGAGATGGAGACTGGGCGGGTGTCGGTTCTGTATGGGTGTTTGTATTTGTCTGTCTGCAGTGTTTGTTGAATGGGGGTGGGGGGTGTCGGGTCTGTATGGGTGTTTGTATGTCTGCAGTTTATGTTGAGATGCGGGGGTGGGGTGTGTCGGGTCTGTATGGGTGTTTGTATGTCTGCAGTGTATGTTAAGATCGGAGGTGGGGGGTGTGTCAGGTCTGTATGGGTGTTTGTATGTCTGCAGTGTATGTTGAGATGCGGGGGTGGGGGTGGGATGTGTCGGGTCTGTATGGGTGATTGTATTTGTATGTCTGCAGTGTATGTTGAGATGCGGGGGTGGGGGTGTGTCGGGTCTGTATGGGTGTTTGTATGTCTGTAGTGTATGTTGAGATGCGTGGGTGAGGGGGGTGTCGGGTCTGTATTGGTGTTTGTATTTGTTTGTCTGCAGTGTATGTTGAGATGCGGGGGTGGGGGATGTGTCGGGTCTGTATGGGTGTTTGTATTTGTATGTCTGCAGTGTATGTTGAGATGCGGGGGTGGTGGTGTGTCGGGTCTGTATGAGTCTTTGTATGTCTGCAGTGTATGTTGAGATGTGGGGGTGGGGGGTGTGTCGGGTCTGTATGGGTTTTTGTATTTGTATGTCTGCAGTGTATGTGGAGATGTGGGGGTGGGGGGTGTGTCGGGTCTGTATGGGTGTTTGTATGTCTGCAGTGTATGTTGAGATGCTGGGGTGGGGGGTGTGTCGGGTCTGTATGTGTGTTTGTATTTTTATGTCTGCAGTGTATGTTGAGATGCGGGGGTGGGGGGTGTGTCGGTTCTGTATGGGTGTTTTTTATGTCTGCAGTGTATGTTTAGATGCGGGGGTGGGGGGCGTGTCGGTTCTGTATGGGTGTTTGTATGTCTGCAGTGTATGTTGAGATGTGGGGGTGGGGGGTGTGTCGGGTCTGTATGGGTGTTTGTATGTCTGCAGTGTATGTTGAGATGGGGGTTGTGGGGGTGTCGGGTCTGTATGGGTGTTTGTATGTCTGCAGTGTATGTTGAGATGCGGTGGTGGGGGAGTGTCAGGTCTGTAGGGGTGTTTGTATATCTGCAGTGTATGTTAAGATGGGGAGAGGGGGGTGTCGGGTCTGTATGGGTGGTTGTATGTCTGCAGTGTATGTTGAGATGGAGAGTGGGGGGGTGTGTTTGGTCTGTATGGGTGTTTGTATTTGTATATCTGCAGTGTATGTTGAGATGGGGGTGGGGGTTGTGTCGGGTCTTTATGGGTGTTTGTATGTCTGCAGTGTATGTTGAGATGGGGAGTGGGGGGTTGGGTCTGTATGGGTGTTTGTATGTCTGCAGGCAGTGTATGTTGAGATGGGGAGTGGGGTGTCGGGTCTGTATGGGTGTTTGTATGTCTCCAGTGTATGTTGAATTGCGGGGGTGTGTCGGGTCTATATGGGTGTTTGTATTTGTATGTCTGCAGTGTATGTTGAGATGTGGGGGTGGGGGTGTGTCGGGTCTGTATGGGTGTTTGTTTGTCTGCAGTGTATGTTGAGATGGGGGTGGGAGTGTGTTGGTTCTGTATGGATGTTTGTGTGTTTGTATGTCTGCAGTGTATGTTGAGATGGGGAGTCGTGGGGTGTCAGGTCTGTATGGGTGTTTGTATATCTGCAGTGTATGTTGAGATGCAGGGATGGGGGATGTGATGTGTCTGTATGGGTGTTTGTATTTGTATGTCTGCAGTGTATGTTGAGATGCGGGGGTGGGGGAGTGTCAGGTCTGTATGGGTGTTTGTATGTCTGCAGTGTATGTTGAGATGGGGAGTGGGGGGGGTCGGGTCTGTATGGGTTTTTGTATGTCTGCAGTGTATGATGAGATGGGGGTGTCGTGTCTCTATGGGTGTTTGTATTTGTATGTCTGCAGTGTATGTTGAGATGGGGTGGGGGTGACGGGTCTGTATGGGTGTTTGTATGTCTGCAGTGTATGTTGAGATGCAGGGTGGGGGGTGTGTCGGGTCTGTATGGGTGTTTGGATGTCTGCAGTGTATGTTGAGATGGGAGGTGGGGGGTGTGTCGGGTCTGTATGGGTGTTTGTATGTCTGCATTGTATGTTGAGATGGGGGCTGGGGGTGTGTCGGGTCTGTATGGGTGTTTGTATTTGTATGTCTGCAGTGTATGTTGAGATGTAGGGGTGGGAGGTGTGTCGGGTCTGTATGGGTGTTTGTATGTCTGCAGTGTATGTTGAGATGCGGGGGTGGGGGGGTGTGTCGGGTCTGTATGGGTGTTTGTATGTCTGTATTGTATGTTGAGATGCATGGGTAAGGGGGGTGTGGGGTCTGTATGGGTGTTTGTATTTGTTTGACTGCAGTGTATGTTGAGATGCGGGGGTGGGGGTGTGTCAGGTCTGTATGGGTGTTTGTATTTGTATGTCTGCAGTGTATGTTGAGATGCGGGGGTGGGGGTGTTTCGGTTCTGTATGGGTGTTTGTATGTCTGCAGTGTACGTTGAGATTGGAGGTGGGGGGGTGTGTCAGGTCGGTATGGGTGTTTGTATGTCTGCAGTGTATGTTGAGATGCGGGGTTGGAGGTGTGTCGGGTCTGTATGGGTGTTTGTATTTGTATGTCTGCAGTGTATGTTGAGATGCGGGGGTGGGGGGTGTTTCGGGTCTGTATGGGTGTTTGTATGTCTGCAGTGTATGTTGAGATGTGGGGGTGGGGGGTGTGTCGGGTCTGTATGGGTTTTTGTATTTGTATGTCTGCAGTGTATGTGGAGATGTGGGGGTGGGGGGTGTGTCGGGTCTGTATGGGTGTTTGTATGTCTGCAGTGTATGTTGAGATGCTGGGGTGGGGGGTGTGTCGGGTCTGTATGTGTGTTTGTATTTTTATGTCTGCAGTGTATGTTGAGATGCGGGGGTGGGGGGTGTGTCGGTTCTGTATGGGTGTTTTTTATGTCTGCAGTGTATGTTTAGATGCGGGGGTGGGGGGCGTGTCGGTTCTGTATGGGTGTTTGTATGTCTGCAGTGTATGTTGAGATGTGGGGGTGGGGGGTGTGTCGGGTCTGTATGGGTGTTTGTATGTCTGCAGTGTATGTTGAGATGGGGGTTGTGGGGGTGTCGGGTCTGTATGGGTGTTTGTATGTCTGCAGTGTATGTTGAGATGCGGTGGTGGGGGAGTGTCAGGTCTGTAGGGGTGTTTGTATATCTGCAGTGTATGTTAAGATGGGGAGAGGGGGGTGTCGGGTCTGTATGGGTGTTTGTATTTGTTTGTCTGCAGTGTATGTTGAGATGCGGGGGTGGGGGATGTGTCGGGTCTGTATGGGTGTTTGTATTTGTATGTCTGCAGTGTATGTTGAGATGCGGGGGTGGTGGTGTGTCGGGTCTGTATGAGTCTTTGTATGTCTGCAGTGTATGTTGAGATGTGGGGGTGGGGGGTGTGTCGGGTCTGTATGGGTTTTTGTATTTGTATGTCTGCAGTGTATGTGGAGATGTGGGGGTGGGGGGTGTGTCGGGTCTGTATGGGTGTTTGTATGTCTGCAGTGTATGTTGAGATGCTGGGGTGGGGGGTGTGTCGGGTCTGTATGTGTGTTTGTATTTTTATGTCTGCAGTGTATGTTGAGATGCGGGGGTGGGGGGTGTGTCGGTTCTGTATGGGTGTTTTTTATGTCTGCAGTGTATGTTTAGATGCGGGGGTGGGGGGCGTGTCGGTTCTGTATGGGTGTTTGTATGTCTGCAGTGTATGTTGAGATGTGGGGGTGGGGGGTGTGTCGGGTCTGTATGGGTGTTTGTATGTCTGCAGTGTATGTTGAGATGGGGGTTGTGGGGGTGTCGGGTCTGTATGGGTGTTTGTATGTCTGCAGTGTATGTTGAGATGCGGTGGTGGGGGAGTGTCAGGTCTGTAGGGGTGTTTGTATATCTGCAGTGTATGTTAAGATGGGGAGAGGGGGGTGTCGGGTCTGTATGGGTGGTTGTATGTCTGCAGTGTATGTTGAGATGGAGAGTGGGGGGGTGTGTTTGGTCTGTATGGGTGTTTGTATTTGTATATCTGCAGTGTATGTTGAGATGGGGGTGGGGGTTGTGTCGGGTCTTTATGGGTGTTTGTATGTCTGCAGTGTATGTTGAGATGGGGAGTGGGGGGTTGGGTCTGTATGGGTGTTTGTATGTCTGCAGGCAGTGTATGTTGAGATGGGGAGTGGGGTGTCGGGTCTGTATGGGTGTTTGTATGTCTCCAGTGTATGTTGATTTGCGGGGGTGTGTCGGGTCTATATGGGTGTTTGTATTTGTATGTCTGCAGTGTATGTTGAGATGTGGGGGTGGGGGTGTGTCGGGTCTGTATGGGTGTTTGTTTGTCTGCAGTGTATGTTGAGATGGGGGTGGGAGTGTGTTGGTTCTGTATGGATGTTTGTGTGTTTGTATGTCTGCAGTGTATGTTGAGATGGGGAGTCGTGGGGTGTCAGGTCTGTATGGGTGTTTGTATATCTGCAGTGTATGTTGAGATGCAGGGATGGGGGATGTGATGTGTCTGTATGGGTGTTTGTATTTGTATGTCTGCAGTGTATGTTGAGATGCGGGGGTGGGGGAGTGTCAGGTCTGTATGGGTGTTTGTATGTCTGCAGTGTATGTTGAGATGGGGAGTGGGGGGGGTCGGGTCTGTATGGGTTTTTGTATGTCTGCAGTGTATGATGAGATGGGGGTGTCGTGTCTCTATGGGTGTTTGTATTTGTATGTCTGCAGTGTATGTTGAGATGGGGTGGGGGTGACGGGTCTGTATGGGTGTTTGTATGTCTGCAGTGTATGTTGAGATGCAGGGTGGGGGGTGTGTCGGGTCTGTATGGGTGTTTGGATGTCTGCAGTGTATGTTGAGATGGGAGGTGGGGGGTGTGTCGGGTCTGTATGGGTGTTTGTATGTCTGCATTGTATGTTGAGATGGGGGCTGGGGGTGTGTCGGGTCTGTATGGGTGTTTGTATTTGTATGTCTGCAGTGTATGTTGAGATGTAGGGGTGGGAGGTGTGTCGGGTCTGTATGGGTGTTTGTATGTCTGCAGTGTATGTTGAGATGCGGGGGTGGGGGGGTGTGTCGGGTCTGTATGGGTGTTTGTATGTCTGTATTGTATGTTGAGATGCATGGGTAAGGGGGGTGTGGGGTCTGTATGGGTGTTTGTATTTGTTTGACTGCAGTGTATGTTGAGATGCGGGGGTGGGGGTGTGTCAGGCCTGTATGGGTGTTTGTATTTGTATGTCTGCAGTGTATGTTGAGATGCGGGGGTGGGGGTGTTTCGGTTCTGTATGGGTGTTTGTATGTCTGCAGTGTACGTTGAGATTGGAGGTGGGGGGGTGTGTCAGGTCGGTATGGGTGTTTGTATGTCTGCAGTGTATGTTGAGATGCGGGGTTGGAGGTGTGTCGGGTCTGTATGGGTGTTTGTATTTGTATGTCTGCAGTGTATGTTGAGATGCGGGGGTGGGGGGTGTTTCGGGTCTGTATGGGTGTTTGTATGTCTGCAGTGTATGTTGAGATGCGGGGGTGGGGGGTGTGTCTGGTCTGTATGGGTGTTTGTATTTGTATGTCTGCAGTGTATGTTGAGATGCGGGGATGGGGGGTGTGTCGGGTCTGTATGTGTGTTTGTATTTTTATGTCTGCAGTGTATGTTGAGATGCAGGGGTGGGGGGTGTGTTGGTTCTGTATACGTGTTTTTTATGTCTGCAGTATATGTTGAGATGCGGGGGTGGGGGGTTTGTCGGTTCTGTATGAGTGTTTGTATGTCTGCAGTGTATGTTGAGATGTGGGGGTGGGGGGTGTGTCGGGTATGTATGGGTGTTTGTATTTGTATGTCTGTAGTGTATGTGGAGATGTGGGGTGGGGGGGTGTGTCGGGTCTGTATGGGTGTTTGTATGTCTGCAGTGTATGTTGAGATGCGGGGGTGGGGGGTGCGTCGGGTCTGTATGTGTGTTTGTATGTTTATGTCTGCAGTGGATGTTGAGATGCGGGGGTGGGGGGTGTGTCGGTTCTGTATGAGTGTTTTTTATGTCTGCAGTGTATGTTGAGATGCGGGGGTGGGAGGTGTGTCGGCTCTGTATGGGTGTTTGTATGTCTGAAGTGTATGTTGAGATGGGGGTTGGGGGGGGTGTCGGGTCTGTATGGGTGTTTGTATGTCTGCAGTGTATGTTGAGATGGGGGTTGGGGGTGTGTCGGGTCTGTATGGGTGTTTGTATGTCTGCAGTGTATGTTGAGATGGGGGTTGGGGGGGGGTGTCGGGTCTGTATGGGTGTTTGTATGTCTTCAGTGTATGTTGAGATGCGGTGGTGGGGGGGTGTCAGGTCTGTAGGGGTGTTTGTAAGTCTGCAGTGTATGTTAAGATGGGGAGTGGGGGGTGTCGGGTCTTTATGGGTGGTTGTATGTCTGCAGTGTATGTTGAGATGGAGAGTGGTGGGGTGTGTTGGGTCTGTATGGGTGTTTGTATTTGTATATCTGCAGTGTATGTTGAGATGGGGGTGGGGGTTGTGTCGGGTCTTTATGGGTGTTTGTATGTCTGCAGTGTATGTTGAGATGGGGAGTGGGGGGTCGGGTCTGTATGGGTGTTTGTATGTCTGCAGTGTATGTTGAGATGCGGGGGTGGGGGTGTGTCGGGTCTGTATGGGTGTTTGTTTGTCTGCAGTGTATGTTGAGATGAGGGGTGGGAGGGTGTTGGGTCTGTATGGGTGTTTGTGTGTTTGTATGTCTGCAGTGTATGCTGAGATGGGGAGTCGTGGAGTGTCAGGTCTGTATGGGTGTTTGTATATCTGCAGTGTATGTTGAGATGCGGGGATGGGGGGTGTGTCAGGTCTGTATGGGTGTTTGTATTTGTATGTCTGCAGTGTATGTTGAGATGCGGGTGGGGGATGTCGGGTCTGTATGGGTGTTTGTATGTCTGCAGTGTATGTGGAGATGGGGGGGTGGGAGTGTGTCGGGTCTCTATGGGTGTTTGTATTTGTATGTCTGCAGTGTATGTTGAGATGGGGTGGGGGGTGTCGGGTCTGTATGGGTGTTTGTATGTCTGCAGTGTATGTTGAGATGCAGGGTGGGGGGTGTGTCGGGTCTGTATGGGTGTTTGGATGTCTGCAGTGTATGTTGAGATGGGAGGTGGGGGGTGTGTCGGGTCTGTATGGATGTTTGTATGTCTGCATTGTATGTTGATATGGGGGCTGGGGGTGTGTCGGGTCTGTATGGGTGTTTGTATTTGTATGTCTGCAGTGTATGTTGAGATGTAGGGGTGGGAGGTGTGTCGGGTCTGTATGGGTGTTTGTATGTCTGCAGTGTATGTTGAGATGCGGGGGCGGGGGGGTGTGTCGGGTCTGTATGGGTGTTTGTATGTCTGTATTGTATGTTGAGATGCATGGGTGAGAGGGGTGTCGGGTCTGTATGGGTGTTTGTATTTGTTTGTCTGCAGTGTATGTTGAAATGCGGGGGTGGGGGTGTGTCAGGTCTGTATGGGTGTTTGTATTTGTATGTCTGCAGTGTATGTTGAGATGCGGGGGTGGGGGTGTGTCGGGTCTGTATGGGTGTTTGTATGTCTGCAGTGTACGTTGAGATTGGAGGTGGGGGGGTGTGTCAGGTCGGTATGGGTGTTTGTATGTCTGCAGTGTATGTTGAGATGCGGGGGTGGAGGTGTTTCGGGTCTGTATGGGTGTTTGTATTTGTATGTCTGCAGTGTATGTTGAGATGCGGGGGTGGGGGGTGTTTCGGGTCTGTATGGGTGTTTGTATGTCTGCGGTGTAGGTTGAGATGCGGGGGTGGGGGGTGTGTCTGGCCTGTATGGGTGTTTGTATTTGTATGTCTGCAGTGTATGTTGAGATGCGGGGGTGGGGGGGTGTGTCGGGTCTGTATGTGTGTTTGTATTTTTATGTCTGCAGTGTATGTTGAGATGCGGGGGTGGGGGTGTGTTGGTTCTGTATACGTGTTTTTTATGTCTGCAGTATATGTTGAGATGCGGGGGTGGGGGGTGTGTCGGTTCTGTATGAGTGTTTGTATGTCTGCAGTGTATGTTGAGATGTGGGGGTGGGGGGTGTGTCGGGTCTGTATGGGTGTTTGTATTTGTATGTCTGCAGTGTATGTGGAGATGTGGGGTTGGGGGGTGTGTCGGGTCTGTATGGGTGTTTGTATGTCTGCAGTGTATGTTGAGATGCGGGGGTGGGGGGTGTGTCGGGTCTGTATGTGTGTTTGTATGTTTATGTCTGCAGTGGATGTTGAGATGCGGGGGTGGGGGGTGTGTCGGTTCTGTATGAGTGTTTTTTATGTCTGCAGTGTATGTTGAGATGCGGGGGTGGGGGGTGTGTCGGCTCTGTATGGGTGTTTGTATGTCTGCAGTGTATGTTGAGATGGGGGTTGGGGGGTGTGTCGGGTCTGTATGGGTGTTTGTATGTCTTCAGTGTATGTTGAGATGCGGTGGTGGGGGGGTGTCAGGTCTGTAGGGGTGTTTGTATGTCTGCAGTGTATGTTAAGATGGAGAGTGGGGGGTGTCGGGTCTTTATGGGTGGTTGTATGTCTGCAGTGTATGTTGAGATGGAGAGTGGGGGGGTGTGTTGGGTCTGTATGGGTGTTTGTATTTGTATATCTGCAGTGTATGTTGAGATGGGGGTGGGGGTTGTGTCGGGTCTTTATGGGTGTTTGTATGTCTGCAGTGTATGTTGAGATGGGGAGTGGGGGGTCGGGTCTGTATGGGTGTTTGTATGTCTGCAGTGTATGTTGAGATGCGGGGGTGGGGGTGTTTCTGGTCTGTGTGGGTGTTTGTTTGTCTGCAGTGTATGTTGAGATGAGGGGTGGGAGGGTGTTGGGTCTGTATGGGTGTTTGTGTGTTTGTATGTCTGCAGTGTATGCTGAGATGGGGAGTCGTGGAGTGTCAGGTCTGTATGGGTGTTTGTATATCTGCAGTGTATGTTGACATGCGGGGATGGGGGGTGTGTCGTGTCTGTATGGGTGTTTGTATTTGTATGTCTGCAGTGTATGTTGAGATGCGGGGGTGGGGGCGTGTCGGGTCTGTATGGGTGTTTGTATGTCTGCAGTGTATGTTGAGATGTGGGGGTGGGGGGTGTGTCGGGTCTGTATGGGTGTTTGTATTTGTATGTCTGCAGTGTATGTGGAGATGTGGGGGTGGGGGGTGTGTCGGGTCTGTATGGGTGTTTGAATGTCTGCAGTGTATGTTGAGATGGAGAGTGGGGGGTCGGGTCTGTATGGGTGTTTGTATGTCTGCAGTGTATTTTAAGATGGGGAGTGGGGTGGTGTCGGGTCTGTATGGGTGGTTGTATGTCTGCAGTGTATGTTGAGATGGAGAGTGGGGGGTGTGTTGGGTCTGTATGGGAGTTTGTATTTGTATGTCTGCAGTGTATGTTGAGATGGGGTGGGGGGGTGTCGGGTCTGTATGAGTGTTTGAATGTCTGCAGTGTATGTTGAGATAGGGAGTGGGGGGTCGGGTCTGTATGAGTGTTTGTATGTCTGCAGTGTATGTTGAGATGGGGAGTGGGGGGTCGGGTCTGTGTAGGTGTTTGTATGTCTGCAGTGTATGTTGAGATGCGGGGGTGTGTCGGGTCTATATGGGTGTTTGTATTTGTATGTCTGCAGTGCATGTTGAGTTGCGCGGGTGGGGAGTGTGTCGGGTCTGTATGGGTGTTTGTTTGTCTGCAGTGTATGTTGAGATGGGGGTGGGAGTGTGTCGGGTCTGTATGGGTGTTTGTGTGTTTGTATGTCTGCAGTGTATGTTGAAATGGTGAGTCGGGGGTGTCAGGTCTGTATGGGTGTTTGTATGTCTGCAGTGTATGTTGAGATGCGGGGATGGGGGGTGTGTCGGGTCTGTATGGGTGTTTGTATTTGTATGTCTGCAGTGTATGTTGAGATGCGGGGTGGGGGGTGTCGGGTCTGTATGGGTGTTTGTATGTCTGCAGTGTATGTTGAGATGGGGGTGGGGGGTGTCGGGTCTGTATGGGTGTTTGTATGTCTGCACTGTATGTTGAGATGGGGGTGGGATTGTGTCGGGTCTGTATGGGTGTTTGTGTGTTTGAATGTCTGCAGTGTATGTTGAGATGGGGAGTGGGGGGGGTGTCAGGTCTGTTTGGGTGTTTGTATGTCTGAAGTGTATGTTAAGATGGGGAGTAGGGGGGTGTCGGGCCTGTATGGGTGTTTGTATGTCTGCAGTGTATGGTGAGATGGAGAGTGGGGGGTGTGTTGGGTCTGTATGGGTGTTTGTATTTGTATGTCTGCAGTGTATGTTAAGATGCAAGGGTGTGTCGGGTCTATATGGGTGTTTGCATTTGTATGTCTGCAGTGTATGTTGAGATGCGGGGGTAGGGGGTGTGTCGGGTCTGTATGGGTGTTTGTTTGTCTGCAGTGTATGTTGAGATGGGGGTGTGAGTGTGTCGGGTCTGTATGGGTGTTTGTGTGTTTGTATGTCTGCAATGTATGTTGAGATGGGGAGTGGGGCGGTGTCAGGTCTGTGTGGGTGTTTGTATGTCTGCAATGTATGTTGAGATGCGGGGGTGGGGGGTGTGTCGGGTCTGTATGGGTGTTTGTGTGTTTGTATGTCTGTAGTGTATGTTGAGAAGGGGAGTCGGAGGGTGTCAGGTCTGTATGGGTGTTTGTATGTCTGCAGTGTATGTTGAGATGTGGGGATGGGGGGTGTGTCGGGTCTGTATGGGTGTTTGGATTTGTATGTCTGCAGTGTATGTTGAGATGCGGGGGTGGGGAGGTGTCGGGTCTGTATGGGTCTTTGTATGTCTGCAGTGTATGTTGAGATGGAGACTGGGGGGGTGTCGGCTCTGTATGGGTGTTTGTATTTGTCTGTCTGCAGTGTTTGTTGAGATGGGGGTGGGGGGTGTCGGGCCTGTATGGTTGTTTGTATGTCTGCAGTTTATGTTGAGATGCGGGGGTGGGGTGTGTCGGGTCTGTATGGGTGTTTGTATGTCTGCAGTGTATGTTAAGATGGGAGGTGGGGCGTGTGTCAGGTCTGTATGGGTGTTGGTATGTCTGCAGTGTATGTTGAGATGCGGGGGTGGGGGTGTATCGGGTCTGTATGGGTGATTGTATTTGTATGTCTGCAGTGTATGTTGAGATGCGGGCGTGGGGGGTGTGTCGGGTCTGTATGGGTGTTTGTATGTCTGTAGTGTATGTTGAGATGCGGGGGTGGGGGGTGTGTCGGGTCTGTATGGGTGTTTGTATTTGTATGTCTGCAGTGTATGTTGAGATGCCGGGGTGGGGGGTGTGTTGGGTCTGTATGGGTGTTTGTATGTCTGCAGTGTATGTTGAGATGCGGGGATGAGGGGGGTGTCGGGTCTGTATGGGTGTTTGTATTTGTATGTCTGCAGTGTATGTTGAGATGCGGGGGTGGGGGGTGTGTTGGGTCTGTATGGGTGTTTGTATGTCTGCAGTGTATGTTGAGATGCGGGGGTGAGGGGGGTGTCGGGTCTGTATGGGTGTTTGTATTTGTATGTCTGCAGTGTATGTTGAGATGCGGGGGTGGGGGGTGTGTCGGGTCTGTATGGGTGTTTGTATTTGTATGTCTGCAGTGTATGTGGAGATGTGGGTGTTGGGGGTGTGTCGGGTCTGTATGGGTGTTTGTATGTCTGCAGTGTATGTTGAGATGCGGGGGTGGGGGGTGTGTCTGGTCTGTATGGGTGTTTGTATTTGTATGTCTGCAGTGTATGTTGAGATGCGGGGTGGGGGGGTGTGTCGGGTCTGTATGTGTGTTTGTATTTTTATGTCTGCAGTGTATGTTGAGATGCGGGGGTGGGGGGTGTGTTGGTTCTGTATACGTGTTTTTTATGTCTGCAGTGTATGTTGAGATGCGGTGGTGGGTGTGTCGGGTCTGTATGAGTGTTTGTATTTCTGCAGTGTATGTTGAGATGGAGGTGGGGGGTGTGTCGGGTCTGTATGGGTGTTTGTATTTGTATGTCTGCAGTGTATGTGGGGATGTGGGGTGGGGGGTGTGTCGGGTCTGTATGGGTGTTTGTATGTCTGCAGTGTATGTTGAGATGCGGGGGTGGGGAGTGCGTCGGGTCTGTATGTGTGTTTGTATGTTTATGTCTGCAGTGGATGTTGAGATGCGGGGGTGGGGGGTGTGTCGGTTCTGTATGGGTGTTTTTTATGTCTGCAGTGTATGTTGAGATGCGGGGGTGGGGGGTGTGTCAGGTCTGTATGGGTGTTTGTATGTCTGCAGTGTATGGTGAGATGGAGAGTGGGGGGTGTGTTGGGTCTGTATGGGTGTTTGTATTTGTATGTCTGCAGTGTATGTTAAGATGCGAGGGTGTGTCGGGTCTATATGGGTGTTTGTATTTGTATGTCTGCAGTGTATGTTGAGATGCGGGGGTGGGGGGTGTGTCGGTTCTGTATGGGTGTTTTTTATGTCTGCAGTGTATGTTGAGATGCGGGGGTGGGGGGTGTGTCAGGTCTGTATGGGTGTTTGTATGTCTGCAGTGTATGGTGAGATGGAGAGTGGGGGGTGTGTTGGGTCTGTATGGGTGTTTGTATTTGTATGTCTGCAGTGTATGTTAAGATGCGAGGGTGTGTCGGGTCTATATGGGTGTTTGTATTTGTATGTCTGCAGTGTATGTTGAGATGCGGGGGTGGGGGGTGTGTCGGGTCTGTATGGGTGTTTGTTTGTCTGCAGTGTATGTTGAGATGGGGGTGTGAGTGTGTCGGGTCTGTATGGGTGTTTGTGTGTTTGTATGTCTGCAATGTATGTTGAGATGGGGAGTGGGGCGGTGTCAGGTCTGTGTGGGTGTTTGTATGTCTGCAATGTATGTTGAGATGCGGGGGTGGGGGGTGTGTCGGGTCTGTATGGGTGTTTGTTTGTCTGCAGTGTATGTTGATATGGGGGGTGGGAGTGTGTGGTGTCTGTATGGGTGTTTGTGTGTTTGTATGTCTGTAGTGTATGTTGAGAAGGGGAGTCGGAGGGTGTCAGGTCTGTATGGGTGTTTGTATGTCTGCAGTGTATGTTGAGATGTGGGGATGGGGGTGTGTCGGGTCTGTATGGGTGTTTGGATTTGTATGTCTGCAGTGTATGTTGAGATGCGGGGGTGGGGAGGTGTCGGGTCTGTATGGGTCTTTGTATGTCTGCAGTGTATGTTGAGATGGAGACTGGGGGGGTGTCGGGTCTGTATGGGTGTTTGTATTTGTCTGTCTGCAGTGTTTGTTGAGATGGGGGTGGGGGGTGTCGGGCCTGTATAGTTGTTTGTATGTCTGCAGTTTATGTTGAGATGCGGGGGTGGGGTGTGTCGGGTCTGTATGGGTGTTTGTATGTCTGCAGTGTATGTTAAGATGGGAGGTGGGGCGTGTGTCAGGTCTGTATGGGTGTTGGTATGTCTGCAGTGTATGTTGAGATGCGGGGGTGGGGGTGTATCGGGTCTGTATGGGTGATTGTATTTGTATGTCTGCAGTGTATGTTGAGATGCGGGCGTGGGGGGTGTGTCGGGTCTGTATGGGTGTTTGTATGTCTGTAGTGTATGTTGAGATGCGGGGGTGGGGGGTGTGTCGGGTCTGTATGGGTGTTTGTATTTGTATGTCTGCAGTGTATGTTGAGATGCGGGGGTGGGGGGTGTGTTGGGTCTGTATGGGTGTTTGTATGTCTGCAGTGTATGTTGAGATGCGGGGATGAGGGGGGTGTCGGGTCTGTATGGGTGTTTGTATTTGTATGTCTGCAGTGTATGTTGAGATGCGGGGGTGGGGGGTGTGTCGGGTCTGTATGGGTGTTTGTATTTGCATGTCTGCAGTGTATGTGGAGATGTGGGGTTTGGGGGTGTGTCGGGTCTGTATGGGTGTTTGTATGTCTGCAGTATATGTTGAGATGCGGGGGTGGGGGGTGTGTCTGGTCTGTATGGGTGTTTGTATTTGTATGTCTGCAGTGTATGTTGAGATGCGGGGGTGGGGGGGTGTGTCGGGTCTGTATGTGTGTTTGTATTTTTATGTCTGCCGTGTATGTTGAGATGCGGGGGTGGGGGGTGTGTTGGTTCTGTATACGTGTTTTTTATGTCTGCAGTGTATGTTGAGATGCGGTGGTGGGTGTGTCGGGTCTGTATGAGTGTTTGTATTTCTGCAGTGTATGTTGAGATGGAGGTGGGGGGTGTGTCGGGTCTGTATGGGTGTTTGTATTTGTATGTCTGCAGTGTATGTGGGGATGTGGGGTGGGGGGTGTGTCGGGTCTGTATGGGTGTTTGTATGTCTGCAGTGTATGTTGAGATGCGGGGGTGGGGAGTGCGTCGGGTCTGTATGTGTGTTTGTATGTTTATGTCTGCAGTGGATGTTGAGATGCGGGGGTGGGGGGTGTGTCGGTTCTGTATGGGTGTTTTTTATGTCTGCAGTGTATGTTGAGATGCGGGGGTGGGGGGTGTGTCGGGTCTGTATGGGTGTTTGTATGTCTGCAGTGTATGTTGAGATGGGGGTTGGGGGGGGTGTCGGGTCTGTATGGGTGTTTGTATGTCTTCAGTGTATGTTGAGATGCGGTGGTGGGGGGTGTCAGGTCTGTAGGGGTGTTTGTATGTCTGCAGTGTATGTTAAGATGGGGAGTGGGGGGTGTCGGGTCTTTATGGGTGGTTGTATGTCTGCAGTGTATGTTGAGATGGAGAGTGGGGGGGTGTGTTGGGTCTGTATGGGTGTTTGTATTTGTATATCTGCAGTGTATGTTGAGATGGGGGTGGGGGTTGTGTCGGGTCTTTATGGGTGTTTGTATGTCTGCAGTGTATGTTGAGATGGGGAGTGGGGGGTCGGGCCTGTATGGGTGTTTGTATGTCTGCAGTGTATGTTGAGATGGGGAGTGGGGTGTTGGGTCTGTATGGGTGTTTGTATGTCTCCAGTGTATGTTGAATTGCGGGTGTGTGTCGGGTCTATATGGGTGTTTGTATTTGTATGTCTGCAGTGTATGTTGAGATGCGGGAGTGGGGGTGTGTCGGGTCTGTATGGGTGTTTGTTTGTCTGCAGTGTATGTTGAGATGAGGGGTGGGAGGGTGTTGGGTCTGTATGGGTGTTTGTGTGTTTGTATGTCTGCAGTGTATGTTGAGATGGGGAGTCGTGGGGTGTCAGGTCTGTATGGGTGTTTGTATATCTGCAGTGTATGTTGAGATGCGGGGATGGGGGGTGTGTCGTGTCTGTATGGGTGTTTGTATTTGTATGTCTGCAGTGTATGTTGAGATGCGGGGGTGGGGGCGTGTCGGGTCTGTATGGGTGTTTGTATGTCTGCAGTGTATGTTGAGATGTGGGGGTGGGCGGTGTGTCGGGTCTGTATGGGTGCTTGTATTTGTATGTCTGCAGTGTATGTGGAGATGTGGGGGTGGGGGGTGTGTCGGGTCTGTATGGGTGTTTGTATGTCTGCAGTGTATGTTGAGATGCGGGGTGGGGGGTGTGTCGGGTCTGTATGTGTGTTTGTATTTTTATGTCTGCAGTGTATGTTGAGATGCGGGGGTGGGGGGTGTGTCGGGTCTGTATGGGTGTTTGTATGTCTGCAGTGCATGTTGAGATGGGGGTTGGGGGTGTGTCGGGTCTGTATGGGTGTTTGTATGTCTGCAGTATATGTTGAGATGCGGGGGTGGGGGGTGTGTCTGGTCTGTATGGGTGTTTGTATTTGTATGTCTGCAGTGTATGTTGAGATGCGGGGGTGGGGGGGTGTGTCGGGTCTGTATGTGTGTTTGTATTTTTATGTCTGCCGTGTATGTTGAGATGCGGGGGTGGGGGGTGTGTTGGTTCTGTATACGTGTTTTTTATGTCTGCAGTGTATGTTGAGATGCGGTGGTGGGTGTGTCGGGTCTGTATGAGTGTTTGTATTTCTGCAGTGTATGTTGAGATGGAGGTGGGGGGTGTGTCGGGTCTGTATGGGTGTTTGTATTTGTATGTCTGCAGTGTATGTGGGGATGTGGGGTGGGGGGTGTGTCGGGTCTGTATGGGTGTTTGTATGTCTGCAGTGTATGTTGAGATGCGGGGGTGGGGAGTGCGTCGGGTCTGTATGTGTGTTTGTATGTTTATGTCTGCAGTGGATGTTGAGATGCGGGGGTGGGGGGTGTGTCGGTTCTGTATGGGTGTTTTTTATGTCTGCAGTGTATGTTGAGATGCGGGGGTGGGGGGTGTGTCGGGTCTGTATGGGTGTTTGTATGTCTGCAGTGTATGTTGAGATGGGGGTTGGGGGGTGTGTCGGGTCTGTATGGGTGTTTGTATGTCTGCAGTGTATGTTGAGATGGGGGTTGGGGGGTGTGTCGGGTCTGTATGGGTGTTTGTATGTCTTCAGTGTATGTTGAGATGCGGTGGTGGGGGGTGTCAGGTCTGTAGGGGTGTTTGTATGTCTGCAGTGTATGTTAAGATGGGGAGTGGGGGGTGTCGGGTCTTTATGGGTGGTTGTATGTCTGCAGTGTATGTTGAGATGGAGAGTGGGGGGGTGTGTTGGGTCTGTATGGGTGTTTGTATTTGTATATCTGCAGTGTATGTTGAGATGGGGGTGGGGGTTGTGTCGGGTCTTTATGGGTGTTTGTATGTCTGCAGTGTATGTTGAGATGGGGAGTGGGGGGTCGGGCCTGTATGGGTGTTTGTATGTCTGCAGTGTATGTTGAGATGGGGAGTGGGGTGTTGGGTCTGTATGGGTGTTTGTATGTCTCCAGTGTATGTTGAATTGCGGGTGTGTGTCGGGTCTATATGGGTGTTTGTATTTGTATGTCTGCAGTGTATGTTGAGATGCGGGAGTGGGGGTGTGTCGGGTCTGTATGGGTGTTTGTTTGTCTGCAGTGTATGTTGAGATGAGGGGTGGGAGGGTGTTGGGTCTGTATGGGTGTTTGTGTGTTTGTATGTCTGCAGTGTATGTTGAGATGGGGAGTCGTGGGGTGTCAGGTCTGTATGGGTGTTTGTATATCTGCAGTGTATGTTGAGATGCGGGGATGGGGGGTGTGTCGTGTCTGTATGGGTGTTTGTATTTGTATGTCTGCAGTGTATGTTGAGATGCGGGGGTGGGGGCGTGTCGGGTCTGTATGGGTGTTTGTATGTCTGCAGTGTATGTTGAGATGTGGGGGTGGGCGGTGTGTCGGGTCTGTATGGGTGCTTGTATTTGTATGTCTGCAGTGTATGTGGAGATGTGGGGGTGGGGGGTGTGTCGGGTCTGTATGGGTGTTTGTATGTCTGCAGTGTATGTTGAGATGCGGGGTGGGGGGTGTGTCGGGTCTGTATGTGTGTTTGTATTTTTATGTCTGCAGTGTATGTTGAGATGCGGGGGTGGGGGGTGTGTCGGGTCTGTATGGGTGTTTGTATGTCTGCAGTGCATGTTGAGATGGGGGTTGGGGGTGTGTCGGGTCTGTATGGGTGTTTGTATGTCTGCAGTGTTTGTTGAGATGGGGGTTGGGGGGGTGTCGGGTCTGTATGGGTGTTTGTATGTCTGCAGTGTATGTTGAGATGCGGTGGTGGGGGGGTGTCAGGTCTGTAGGGGTGTTTGTATGTCTGCAGTGTATGTTAAGATGGGGAGTGGGGGGTGTCGGGTCTGTATGGGTGGTTGTATGTCTGCAGTGTATGTTGAGATGGAGAGTGGGGGGGTGTGTTGGGTCTGTATGGGTGTTTGTATTTGTATATCTGCAGTGTATGTTGAGATGGGGGTGGGGGTTGTGTCGGGTCTTTATGGGTGTTTGTATGTCTACAGTGTATGTTGAGATGGGGAGTGGGGGGTCGGGTCTGTATGGGTGTTTGTATGTCTGCAGTGTATGTTGAGATGCGGGGGTGAGGGGGGTGTCGGGTCTGTATGGGTGTTTGTATTTGTATGTCTGCAGTGTATGTTGAGACGCGGGGGTGGGGGGTGTGTCGGGTCTGTATGGGTGTTTTTTATGTCTGCAGTGTATGTTGAGATGCGGGGGTGGGGGTGTGTCGGGTCTGTATGGGTGTTTGTATGTCTGCCGTGTATGTTGAGATGCGGTGGTGGGGGGGTGTCAGGTCTGTAGGGGTGTTTGTATGTCTGCAGTGTATGTTAAGATGGGGAGTGGGGGGTGTCGGGTCTGTAAGGGTGGTTGTATGTCTGCAGTGTATGTTGAGATGGAGAGTGGGGGGTGTGTTGGGTCTGTATGGGTGTTTGTATTTGTATATCTGCAGTGTATGTTGAGATGCGGGGGTGGGGTTGTGTCGGGTCTGTATGGGTGTTTGTATGTCTGCCGTGTATGTTGAGATGCGGGGGTGAGGGGGGTGTCGGGTCTGTATGGGTGTTTGTATTTGTATGTCTGCAGTGTATGTTGAGACGCGGGGGTGGGGGGTGTGTCGGGTCTGTATGGGTGTTTGTATTTGTATGTCTGCAGTGTATGTGGAGATGTGGGGGTTGGGGGTATGTCGGGTCTGTATGGGTGTTTGTATGTTTGCAGTGTATGTTGAGATGCGGGGGTGGGGGGTGTGTCTGGTCTGTATGGGTGTTTGTATTTGTATGTCTGCAGTGTATGTTGAGACGCGGGGGTGGGGGGTGTGTCGGGTCTGTATGTGTGTTTGTATTTTTATGTCTGCAGTGTATGTTGAGATGCGGGGGTGTGTTGGTTCTGTATACGTGTTTTTTATGTCTGCAGTGTATGTTGAGATGCGGGGGTGGGGGGTGTGTCGGTTCTGTATGAGTGTTTGTATGTCTGCAGTGTATGTTGAGATGTGGGGGTGGGGGGTGTGTCGGGTCTGTATGGGTGTTTGTATTTGTATGTCTGCAGTGTATGTGGAGATGTGGGGGTGGGGGGTGTGTCGCGTCTGTATGGGTGTTTGTATGTCTGCAGTGTATGTTGAGATGCGGGGGTGGGGGGTGTGTCGGGTCTGTATGTGTGTTTGTATTTTTATGTCTGCAGTGTATGTTGAGATGCAGGGATGGGGGGGGTGTGTAGGTTCTGTATGGGTGTTTTTTATGTCTGCAGTGTATGTTGAGATGCGGGGGTGGGGGGTGTTTCGGTTCTGTATGGGTGTTTGTATGTCTGCAGTGTATGTTGAGATGTGGGAGTGGGGGGTGTGTCGGGTCTGTATGCGTGTTTGTATGTCTGCAGTGTATGTTGTGATGGGGGTTGGTGGGTTTGTCGGGTCTGTATGGGTGTTTGCATGTCTGCAGTGTATGTTGAGATGCGGTGGTGGGGGGTTGTCAGGCCTGTAGTGATGTTTGTATGTCTGCAGTGTATGTTAAGATGGGGAGTGGAGGGTGTCGGGTCTGTATGGGTGGTTGTATATCTGCAGTCTATGTTGAGATGGAGAGTGGGGGGTGTGATGGGTCTGTATGGGTGTTTGTATTTGTATATCTGCAGTGTGTGTTGAGATGGGGTGGGGGTTGTGTCGGGTCTTTATGGGTGTTTGTATGTCTGCAGTGTATGTTGAGATGGGGAGTGGGGGGTGTGATGGGTCTGTATGGGTGTTTGTATTTGTATATCTGCAGTGTGTGTTGAGATGGGGTGGGGGTTGTGTCGGGTCTTTATGGGTGTTTGTATGTCTGCAGTGTATGTTGAGATGGGGAGTGGGGCGTCGGGTCTGTATGGGTGTTTGTATGTATGCAGTGTATCTTGAAATGGGCAGTGGGGGGTCGGGTCTGTATGGGTGTTTGTATGTCTCCAGTGTATCTTGAAATGGGCAGTGGGGGGTCGGGTCTGTATGGGTGTTTGTATGTCTCCAGTGTATGTTGAATTGCGGGGGTGTGTCGGGTCTATATGGGTGTTTGTATTTGTATGTCTGCAGTGTATGTTGAGATGCGGGGGTGGGGGGGTGTCGGGTCTGTATGGGTGTTTGTTTGTCTGCAGTGTATGTTGAGATGGGGGGTGGGAGTGTGTTGGGTCTGTATGGGTGTTTGTGTGTTTGCATGTCTGCAGTGTATGTTGAGATGGGGAGTCGGGGGGTGTCAGGTCTGTATGGGTGTTTGCATATCTGCAGTGTATGTTGAGATGTGGGGATGGGGGGTGTGTCGGGTCTATATGGGTGTTTGTATTTGTATATCTGCAGTGTATGTTGAGATGCGGGGGTGGGGGCGTGTCGGGTCTGTATGGGTGTTTGTATGTCTGCAGTGTATGTTGAGATGGGGAGTGGGGGGGGGGGTCGGGTCTGTATGGGTCTTTGTATGTCTGCAGTGTATGTTCAGATGGGGGTGTCGGGTCTGTATGGGTGTTTGTATTTGTATGTCTGCAGTGTATGTTGAGATGGGGTGGGGGGTGTCGGGTCTGTATGGGTGTTTGTATGTCTGCAGTGTATGTTGAGATGCGGGGTGGGGGGTGTGTCGGGTCTGTATGGGTGTTTGTATGTCTGCAGTGTATGTTGAGATGGGAGGTGGGGGGTGTGTCGGGTCTGTATGGGTATTTGTATGTCTGCAGTGTATGTTGAGATGGGAGCTGGGGGTGTGTCGGGTCTGTATAGGTGTTTGTATTTGTATGTCTGCAGTGTATGTTGAGATGTAGGGGTGGGAGGTGTGTCGGGTCTGTATTGGTCTTTGTGTGTCTGCAATGTATGTTGAGATGCAGGGGTGGGGGGTGTGTCGGGTCTGTGTGGGTGCATGGTGTATGTTTTTGAGTTTGTGTGCTGAGTTGGGGGTGGGGGGGTTCGGGTCTGTATGGGTGCATAGTGTATTGGTGTATGCTTGTGAGTTTGTATGCTGATTTGGAGGTTGGGGCTCGGGTCTGTATGGGTGCATGGTGTATGCTTGTGAGTTTGTATGGTGAGTTGGGGGATGGGTCTGTATGGATGCATGGTGTATGTTTGTGAGTTTGTATGGTGCGTTGGGGGGTGGGAGGTTCAGGTTTCTATGGGTGCGTGGTGTATGCTTGTGATTTTGTATGCTGAGTTGGGGATGGGGGTTTGGGTCTGTATGGGTGCATAGTGTATGCTTGTGAGTTTGTATGGTGAGTTGGGGGGTGGGGGTCTGTATGGGTACATGGTGTATGCTTGTGAGTTTGTGTGCTGAGTTGGGGGCTGGGGGGTTCAGGTCTGTATGGGTGCATAGTGTATTGGTGTATGCCTGTGAGTTTGTGTGCTGAGTTGGGGGAGGTGGGGGGTTCGGGTTTGTATGGGTGCATGGTGTATGCTAGTGATATGGTATGCTGAGTTGGGGATGGGGTTTTGGGTCTCATTACGACCCAGGCGTTAAGGGTTAACGCCGTCGTTAACCCTTAACGCCTATTCTGATTTTAACGGCTGCTCTTAGCAGACGTTAAAATCGATGGCGCTAACCTGCCATGATGCTAATTACGCCACCGTAATTTACGGTGGCGTAATTAGCGCCTTCCCCACTCCCATTATGCCCTATGGGGCAAAAATGGGAATGGGGAAGGGAAAATGGGAAATGGGGATTTACCGCCCCACTCACCTTGGAATGGGGCGATAAATCCGCCATCCACCATGGTGTAAACGTTTACAACATGGTGGTAGAGTTGGCGCAATTAGCGCCTGGGTCGTAATGACCCCCTATGTCACTTAATATCATGACATGGAATGTCCGGGATTGAGTAACTTCACCAAAGCCCGTAGGATAACTGCCTATGCCCAGAGACATGGAATTAAAATACTCCTCCTTCAAGAAACACATGCCCTGGGGCGTCTAGCAACATACCTTGCCCCGACCTGGTGCAAAAACAGGTACTACACAAAGTATTCAACCCAGTCCAGGGGGGTACTTACTTTAGTTCACAAATCAGTCCAATTCTCACTGCGCACCAGTCACATTGATCCCGCGGGCAGATATGTAATCCTTCACTGTCTACTCGCCAACATGGAATGCCTCCTCGTGAACACATATGCCCCAAACTTCGACGCTCCAGATTTCTTTGATGCAATCACCACCATACTTCTGAAATATATCGGTGTACCAATCAAATGCGGGGGAGACATGAACTTAATTCTGGACAATAAGCTCGACAGATCTGGGACCGCCCGCAGATCCACATCACGCACAGCCAATAGACTACATGCACATATGGACACGCTGGGTCTCAAAGACGTGTGGAGGGTTTTCAACCCGCAGGTGAGAGAACATACCTTCTACTCATCGGTACATGATAGCCTATCTAGGATAGAGTTGTTCCTCATATCAGGTGGAATGGTGGGCAAGGCCATACATACATAGATACTGCCGCGCACAATTTCAGATCACTCCCCGGTAACGCTGCGCATCACACTGGGACAAGACCAGCCTCCCAGCTCCGCCTGGCCCTCCAAGATATAGTTTTCCAAGCTGAAATCCTGGCTGATATTAACACCTTCTTTGACTGCAATAACAGACAGGATACAACTGATGGGGTCCGTTGGGAGGCGTTCAAAGTCTTCATCAGGGGGATGTGCATCTCCGGAGAGGCCAGGGTCCTCAAAGACGTAAAAAATAGCTTGCAGCGGTTGGAAGCGAAGCTAAAAGAACTAGAAAGGGAGTACACCTCTGCCCCTTCCCCGACCATCCTGGCACAGATTAGATCGGAACTAGAGACATTCGAGACCCACGCCCGGAGAGAGATACAATACCATACCCGTCCTATGGCAGCCCGGAAATATGGCGAGGGGGACAGACCGGGGAGGACGCTGTCCAGACTGGTCCATGTGGAGGGTAGCAGAACTCGCATTGACTGCATCAAGGACGCAAGTGGCGCCCTGTGCTGGTCCGACCAATACATCCTCAAAACATTCCCACGTTCTATAGAACCCTATATGGCCCCCAGCAAGAAGACAGCCCACAAGATACAGACCTCCTGTTAGACAAAATCCCCACGACCCTCCTCTCCCACGCAACCAGAGATCAGCTAGATGCCCCATTCACCCTTGACGAGATAACTGAAGCTATCTCGAACTGCCCGAAGGGCAAGGCGCCGGGCCCAGACCATCTCACTTCGGAGTTTTATCAGGAGCATGTCGCCACCCTAGCACCCAGACTCCTCAAGGTCTGGAAAGAATCACTTGGGCTGAATATCCTGCCCCAGTCCATGCGCGAAGCTGTCATAACCGTGCTCCCCAAGCCAGGCAAGCTGCTGGACGAATGCGGCTCCTACAGGCCCCTGTCTCTAATCAACACTGACATTAAAATATTTGCTAAGATTATTGCGAGCAGGGTACTCCCCATAATGACCCACCTAGTTCACCTGGATCAAAGTGGTTTAGTTCCTGGTAGATCCACAGCCCTCAATATCCGCCGACTGTTCAATGTTATGTCCAGAATTGATCCCAACGCAAGCGCCGTAGCGGTCACCCTCGATGCCCAGAAGGCATTCGACATGGTGTTGTGGCAATATATGTGGGCGGTACTTCATAAAATGGGAATGGGCCCATGCATGATATCATACATCAAACTGCTCTAATCAAGCCCCGTAGCCAGAGTCCTTGTCAACTCTAGGGTCTCGTCCCCCTTCGCGCTCCATAGAGGCACTCACCAAGGTTGTCCGTTCTCCCCAATACTTTTTGCACTTGCTATCGAACCCATGCCTGACAATGTTAGAGACAAACATACACGAAAAGGTATACGGCTGTGTGACACCCTGGAGATAATATCATTGTATGCAGATGACGTACTTCTCTATATCAGAGACCTGGCTGCCCACTTAGACCCAATTATACGTGACATAACAAAAATTGGCACATTTTCGGGCTTCAACATAAATTACACTAAATCTGAAATTCTCCCGCTCATGGTGGCAACCTCCCAGCCAACATATGAATTCCCCCTCCGCTGGTCACCATGGGGTATCATATATCTCGGGTTCAGGTATCCCTCACTAAACATTCACTATTGGCCGACAACTACATGGCTGCGGCGCAGCTCGTGGAGACCCGGTTGTTGGCGTAACCTCCCACTTTCCTTATCGGGCAGACTGTCCCTAATCAAAATGATAATTGTCCCCAACCTGCTCTACATCTTTGTTAATGTGCCGATCTGGCCCAGGAGACGATACTTCAAGAACCTA
This sequence comes from Ambystoma mexicanum, assembly GCF_040938575.1. NCBI lineage: Eukaryota > Metazoa > Chordata > Amphibia > Caudata > Ambystomatidae > Ambystoma > Ambystoma mexicanum. The sequence goes on from NC_090938.1 coordinate 197,739,418, forward strand.
CACACTGCATGCGCCCAATTTCTGTGGCACTCTGGCGCGGTCCGTAAGAAGTGGCAGCATATGACTCTTCCATATGAGAAGGGGTCTTCACTGCCCCAGACTTTGCTAAATACTGCACCGCCGCTCAAGCTCAACATGCCACACACTGGTATACATTCACTGATCCTCCCCCACATGTGAAACTCGAGAAACTAGCAAGTGAAGAAGTCAACACCCTTTCTCTCATTCTCCACCATACATTTCATACTGATGCCCCAGCTGGCCCCGTAGCAGCAACAACCATGGCGTGGAAACAAATGCTACAAACACACCCCGGCCACCACCCATACTACAAGTGGCTGCCCATTTCACAGTTCCCAGGCCTCAGCCCCACTCATGACAGACTCCTAATGAGACACTGGTACGACTTGGGCTACCGAGCACTATCTGACCTATACCCCGAAGGGAAGTTCATAACCCTGCAGACATGATGCCCCGGGCACTCTGGCTCGGCGCTGGAACTATTACAATATTTCAGGTTGAGGGCAGTAGTCCGCGCCTGGTGGCCCTCCGATCCCGACGACCCCCAGAATCGCCTGAAATCCACTATATAACCATCTCGGCTGGGGCTAGGGGCATAATATCCTCGTTGTACAAAATTCTGATGGCTAACCCTGAGGATGCACCACAGTCGGCACGCGACATGTGGAGTAGTGAACTGGGCCTGCCCCTCACCGATGCAATGTGGAGAAAGATGTGCATACACACACGCAAGGCCTCCCTAAATGCCAGATACAGGTGTATGCAATATAAACCCCTGAATCGACTATATTACACGCCAAACAGGGTGGGAAGATTTGCACACAGCCAGGCTTATACTTGCCCTAGATTTAAATCTACATACACAGACCACATCCATATGTTCTGGGCTTGTGAAGCACTGGGCCCATATTGGAAAGCCATTATAGAAGCCCTCTCTGAGATAACAGTGACCCACATCTCTCCTGAACCACTGGCTGTCCTGTTCGGAGTATGGGATGAGCCCGAATCAAGAAAGATGTCCAAGTTTTTAAATGTCGCTACTATGGTGGCCAAAAAATGCATATTCCAGTGTTGGACTCACCGCTCCCCCCCTTCATTTGAGATGTGACTAAGGGCCCTCACCTGGACCCAAACGTGCAAGCAGGACTACATTAATACCCTCCCATTGATCTCTCGCCCCAAGAATGTATGGACTGTGTTTTGCAGCTATCTGAACGGCAAGGAGGATATTGAACTTCTATCATCCCTCCCTACAGATGAAGTAAGCTTGGTTATCCTGGAAATACACTGAACTATAAGGTTGAGTGCCTACCTTTCACTTGCATATGTAATGCCATTCATGTATCTACAATGTTATCTGTTTTGTGTACTAAGTTGGTTGTCTGTTCTCTCTTCATGCCAATAAAGAAAAGTAAAAGAAAAAAAAAGAAAAATCGTTACAAATCAAAAATGTACTCTTTTTCCATGTGTTTAATAAAAATTGGGGGTTGAAAAAGCTTCCTGGCACGCCACGCCCCGCCGCGACTGCCGTCCCACCCACATTTACTTTTCGGCCCACTATAGCCATCATGTAAGGTACTTTCGGCCCTCTGTCAAAATCAGTTGTGCACCCCTGCATTACAAGGAACCTTCCTCAGTCTTATAAGGCTAGAATAGCAAGTTTTCTTAGCTAGAAGCCATGAATAGCAATAGCGGCAGAGAAGCAAACAGAATCTGCCAAGTCCATGATGTGTTTTGGCAAAATTATAGATGCAAAAGTATGGATGTTTAGTCACTTCAGGTCAGGAAATATTTTCAGGCTCAGATGAGAGCAACCTCACCTGTGGAACAGGAATCAGCTATATGTTTGACTATATGAGTATGACAGGGTAATCGTCTTTTGAGAATAAAGGAGTACTTCTTCCAGAAAGATGTATTTAATTGCAGCCAGGAACAGCAAATGTCAGGCACTATCCAGTAGCTATGGCCAAAGTCATGAAAACAATCCTCTCACAATTGGATCATCTAGTCTAGAAGTCTCCAATTCCATTACAAGAATTTTACAATCAAATCAGGTTTTCAGAATAGCCATTGACTATGGGAATATTCACATTTCGTTTCACTACATTCAAATGCATTTGTCTTTAAGATACTGCACTAGTAGACGCCAGATCGAGTCCTTTGTGCCTGATGTGAACATTTGAATAAATCATCAAAAAGTCTTATAACTCTGAAGCAAAATTTGAACTCTCTGATCATGCACGAAGTTCTTCTGGATCCGCCAGGGACAAACATGTTTCAATCATCTCTACTGCATATTCTTCAGGACAAGAAAGGAATTGCCTACTACTAAGAATGTTGTTATTCTGAGCTGGAGAAACTGGAATAGCTGCTTTATTATGGAGTCTTTCAATTTCCCACTTTTCACAGTCATTACTGTAGATTCTGACAACTTCTCAAGGATGCAATTTGTTGTTGCAATATGCAGCATGTTTGGTGTTGAAGAAATTGGAAATTGTATCTGAGGGCACTTGATGATACAATGTAAAACATGCAGAAGCACACATCCCTTGATCCGTTCTCTATACAAAGAGGTAAAGTAGTAGACACCTGCAGCCCTTGTGACAGCAAAGAATAACAATATAAGGGAACTGCTGAAACCCACCTTCTAAGGTATTTTTCTTACCAATCTTATTCTTCTTGTTTTCAAAGCACAGAGAATAAGTTCTCAAGCTCAGTATACTCTCACAAGTTCAAGGAGCCGTAGTGATCCAGGGAAAGAGCTAAGAACATTGAGGCACAGAACCTGATTTGCAATACATGTTGAGTGTGATTATTTTTCTGATTTATTTAATTGATGCACTTTCATGCTATATTTAACAAAATGATGCATGCTTTGTGATGAATCTGTGGATGTCGTCCCTTCACCCCTCAAGGGAGACCTTTCCAATGGGGCCAGAGTGGTGCATCCACAGTACAATAGTCCCCCTGGGGGAGATGCACCGGGAGAGGATCACATGGGAGAAGAAGCTCATTATGGGATTAGGGACGACGATTGCCAGAGAACGCGGTATACCTCCGCTTTACTAGACCCTGCCTCCTTCCCCAAAACAAACTCTACTTCTCTGTTCCCAATCATTGCCAATGTCAACTATTATGATGTTACCCAACCTGGTATATTCAAACAGAAAAGGCCCCTGAAAATACCCACTCTTTCCCATATAATTTCAATTCATGTACTGTGCAGAAGTACATTATCAGGAGTATGATGATCATCCCATAGAACCCGGCTGAACGATCTAGTCTCTCAATGCATTTGATTGGACAAGGGAAGTACAAAACAGAAGAGGGAAGCCAACATGTAGAGAGCCATCCTCCGATGAGGAAAACTGGGTGACGCCGACCCGGTGAACAGGAGACGGCAGCAGGAGACACGGTACACAGAGGCAAACGGGAGTGTGAAGGTAGTCCAAACAAAAGGTGATACTTTGCAGACATCCCAAGCAAACCTCTGGGCACCCCAAAGTTCAGCAAGCTGCTGGAACTCATAGCCCCATCCGAGAAGGGACAAGAGATGGGTGGAATGACCGCCACTGAGAAGCGAGAGCCGGACACAGAATGACCGGCGGGGAAGCCGCCATCCTTCAGCCCTCGTGAAAGCTAAGAATAACAATATCAAAGAACTGCAGCAACTCACCTTCTAAGGGAATTTTCATACCAATCTTATTCTCCTTGCTTTAGGGACAGAGATGCCATTTTCTTAACCCTTTTAATTAAATAAATGTTTATAACCAAAACTATGCCACCCTTGTGTTCGAGCTTTACTTCTCCACCCTTACAATTTGTAAATATAATGTTCTCCTTTTTAGCGCCAAATTGTTAGCTAAAGGTATTGAGACAACTCTAATTTAAATGACACTAATCTCACTGATGTGGGATAAAATGGACCTCCTTTATACCTTGTTAAGGAGTATTAGGATTTCTGAAATCTCGATCACTAATAATAGGAAGATTGTAATACCTTGCTCATATGTATTAAGAACTGTGCAATTTGTTCATTTATCTGAGGATATTGGAGCACCATAGTCTCAAAATATGGCACTGTCACTATGCCTGGGCAAATGTATTTGTTTTTTTAAAGCGAGTTATGAAAATTTGTTTGCATGCCGCTCAAATTTTTCAGGAGCCCAGCCTTAATTTCTTTGATTTTATAAGCCTTGCAGAGAATCTACAGTCTATACTCCAGACTGAACATTTCTGTTGACATAGCAGATGGAGCAGACGGATAGCTGAGCAGCATGGCAGCACGATCAAGAACCACGAGCAAGAGGGGACTTGAGCTGGTGAGGACAACACTCCATTGTCCAGCACTGGCCCTGCCCTCCTCCCAGTGATTAATTTGCAGGGGTGTTTCCAAGAGCTCAGCCCCAGCACTTATTTCTGAGCCCCCGCACTTATTGTCTCAGACTCAGATTGATTATGAAGGATAGCCAGAGCATTCATCAACCCCAATGAGCAGGAGCGAGCGGTCATATAACCCCAAATGTGTCGACACAGTGGGGAACAGCTGTGGGCGGTAGCAGCAATGGCGGAGAACTGCCAGCCGCCGGCCGTGTAACAAGCATTCTAGAAAATATTTGGGCCCTGACACTTATTTGCTTACAAATTAAGCACTGTCTACTTCACTAGTCAACAGTACATTCCCCTAAGTGTTCAGTGCACTTCACCTGTAGCTCTGCAAAAGCGAAAACATGCCTCACTGCCCTACAAGCCCCTACCCTTCTCGGCAGGGCTTTAAATAAGAATAGGAATAATAACAAAACAACAATAATAATAGTAATAATAACAATAATAATCATTATCATTGCCTCCATCTTTCAAACTTTTTTTTAAAGCTTTTGAATTTCACTGTACCTGAATACACAGAAAATTCGAATGATGGGGGTTAATTCTAACTTATTCGACAACAAGTCAATGACAAACCAAATTGTTATAGCCAGGGAGAGTAGATATTTAGACCCCTCCCCTGAACTGTGGAACTTATTAAAACACCTTAGCTCTGCTTGAGAAGACTTATTTTGCTAGAATCCCCCTTGAAATACTCCAACAGTTAACAAACATGCCACTGACAGCGATGGTGGGTGATGGAATTGGTCCAATGGATGCAGGAATTAGAAGCTTTGGGCATGGGCACACATGCTGAAATGTTTCCATTAAATAGCAGAAGCGTTGCTGGGAAGATGTGTTGCTGGGGGGGTTGAGGGGGCTACAGCCCGGGTCTTTTGTTTGTAGCCCCGGATAGAAGCTCAGGGGCTGCAACCAAAATTCTAGCTAGCCCCGAGTCCCGGAAGTCCTGACATTAGCGTATCCCCAGATCTTTTCCAGACCTTGCAACACCCCTGATAGCCAGATACAGAAACAAGAACCTCCCTTTTAGACGCATGATTCAGGAAGCTGATATTCCAGCGGAGTTATGAAGTCATACGCTTCTAGGTGTTCTGGAGTCACGGAGATCTCTTGGGCCTACCAGAAACTGTGTCCAATTCAGCGAGCGTCTGCGTCATAAGCAACTGAGCCAACGAAAACACACCTCCTGCAATAAACACCAAACTGGAGCCGCCATTGCCGATTCCAATGATGAGTCAACATTCCCCCTCTTCCGCATCATCTTGAGAGACACGCAGCAAATGACTAGTTCTTCCAACTGTACAACAAGGAAGGATGACGTTTAGGAGCGTGGTCAGGATGGCGGCAGTAGACATTAAGGTGTAGGCGGAACGTGCTCCCGTGGTTTTTGGCAAGGTGCACTAGACCACTTGTAACAGCAACTGAAGTGCAGAAGTACCACATGTTGTTTCTGGCTGGTCTATTAATCCAGTTCTAGTTAAGAGTGGTTTTTGGGTCTTCGCACCCTAGAGTATCAGCTTTTCTTCCGGGAAGGGCGTCCTGCCATCATCAACCAGGCTCTGGCCTCTGGGCATGGGAGGTACCATGAATGCTTCCAAGAAAAACAATGCCTGGCATTGTTTGGGTAGCAGTTCCAAACTTCTCAATCTGTCTCGCCAAGCAAGGTGGAGCACATTTATAGAACAATGCAACATTGTAACAAGTGTTCACAGTTTTCCTGTAGTGGGGAGCGGTGGAAGATTGTGGCTAGGACAGAAAAACAGATTACATGAGTGGAAGTTCTAAGAAGTTAGACATATATATTAAAATCTTTAATGCGACTGGTGTAGACAGGCAGAAAGGGAGCAGAAGAAACTATGAAAAGTTAGTCTATTCCTGGAGTGCACTGAATAGCATGTTTAGTATTTGGCTGAATACCAAATAATGGGTCACGTATTTGGCTGAAGCCGAATATGAAGCTCAATAGTTGTTTTATTTAATGAATAGTGTTATAAACTTGAAACAGACTTTAAAAAATGAAAACACTATTATAAATGTGTTCGTATGTTTCATTTAAACCTCTTAATTTTAATCAAAATCTCAGCCTTGTTTAACTCGCACAAGCCAGAAAATAACAGATTAGCAAAAAAAATGCAGGTGCCATATGTATGGCGGGTTATGGCATACACAAACTCAGTGCTATTGAAAGTGGCAGGCTTCACGAACGCAAAGTGCTAGCTTGTAATAAACAAATTGGATACCGCTATTTACAAATGCCATTGCAAATCTCACACCTTGGAATCACTTATAAGAAGCAAGTTACTTTATGTGCAAACTTAATTTCAAAACACAGAAATGTATAAATGGTTGCTGTTGGCACATGCAAGACACAAGTCGAGGGTACATGTGAGGCGATTGTCCTACGTGGATGAAGCTGCCAAACACTGCAAGTGATAAAAAAGCACTTGCCTATTGGGCAGGTCCTCAATTTCACCAAATCTAAATCCTGATCGACTTACTCCACCTCCTTCCCACCACACAAGATGAGGTCAGGCTTTTTTGTTTGCTCTATGTCTCTTACTCTTGTAAGGGTGCGGAAGTAAGGATCGGACCCAATGGTGGCATATTTTTGGATACAGACTTTTATCGATCAAGAAAGAGTTGGGAAAAGGCACCTCTATCGCTAGAGGGGATTGCCTGCCTCAAAGAAAACAAGTGAAATTATCAGGATGTACACAAAACCAAAAAGCCAGTCACTGTCATGTCTCAAAAGCCTACCTCTATCTATAACACAACTTAAACCAACTGTGCAAGGATGATCTCTTCACAAACTAAAATGTTCCTGGTTTCAGTGAACAGAAAAGTTCCCAGTCTCTCCGGCAATCAAAAGTGATGAAATCAACAATGTTCACAAATATAGGATTCCAAGGCTAGGGTTGTGCTCTTTTCCCCTAGACTTCTTATTCCACTTTCCTTTTTTTTTGGGCTTCTGAGCCTTGTATCCTTTTAGGTAAATGTCACCGGACAATTCACTGTGATATACTTCTCAGATTCACAGTTCTTCATCCCACCAACATGTCACACTTCCCTACCAAGTGTAGGATTCCTTGTAATTAGTGGTTCATGACCCTCATGTTCCTAACCTGTCATGTTGGTGCAGGTCCCAGACTTGTAATATTCTGATTGGCTTGGTTTACTTTCCTGCCAAGCAACTGGCCTCTCGTGGACTGTCTCTTTTTCTCTCACAGGGTCCCAGACCCTCTTATTCTTCGTTACTTTAGGGTTTTGCCTTTCACATGGGTGCAGGACCCAAACTCACAATGTAACATTCTATCTGCTTGGTTTACTCCCCTGGCAAGCATACAACTCATCCTTGTTTGCTTCTTTTACAATTAGGGTCCCAGCCGCTCTTATTCTCGACTTCTCATATGGGCGCGGGTCCCAGACTCGCAATCCGTAATCATATCTGGTTGGTTCGCTCTTCTGCCAAACATATGATTCCTCTTACTCTATCTTGGTTATTCACAGGGTCCGAGACCCTCTAACACTTTGACTTCCATATTGGCGTGTGTCCCAGACTCGCAATGTCTTCTCAGGGTCCAAGACCCTCTTGTACTAGCTTTTGCTTTCATCTCCTTGCTTCCCAGGACCTCTAACGCCTCTTGGGTATCTGGCATACCTGTTTGTTTCTTCCTTGCAGGTACCAGCATTTCACAAGCATTTACGTTGCTTCTTTAGGCTCCGGTAGCGTTCAAGTAACCGGCGGGGTCTGCAGCGGCTCGGCAGACATCTGACTCTGCCTGGCTGCACGTCCTCCTTCGCAGGAACTTTGCCAGGGACTGGGGTGCCCAGAGGTTCACCTTGGCCAGCAGCCTGAGTAGTCCTTTTGATTTGGAACACGTTTAGGTTCTCCTTCTCCTCCGTTCACAGTTTCCCTTTCGGCTCTCGTCTGCTCGCCTAGTGCACTGCTCCCGCAGTTCCTCCTCGGAGGATAGTTCTCCTCTAGTGTCCCAGCAGAGCTCCTTTTGAACTCCCGTGCGGGACGCTTCATTTGCTTTGGGCCAATTACATTCTGTGAGAAGGTAGCTCGTTCACGCTGGCTCCCTAGAGTGATCCTCTAATCTCAGTGATCTTTTCCCTGACAGTACTTATTTTAAAACCAGATGCAGCATACTTATTATTCTTTGGTATTTTAGTCTTGGCAAGTATGTTAGGTTGACTGACTTGACTACAGAACACATTGGCTCTATCTAGGGAGGGGGAAGGATGATTTGTCATTGGAGAAGAGGTTGGGTGTATTAAAGCGGGGACATACCACTTTCTTTGAAAATAGTCGTCCCCAATCCCATGGGGGCTTTCTTGCCCCTGTGATCTTCCCTCGGTGAGCCACGCCCAGGGCGACAATTTACTGTGGATGCTCCGCCCTGGCCCCCGCCATGGGAAAGGTCTCTCCCCCGGGGAGAAGCATCAACAGCTACAGATACAGCACACTCTTAAACCCTTTAACCCACCTCAGCAGAAGTCGCAGTGCCCTCTGTCTCTCTGTGGCCACACAGGAATGTTTCCTTGACTCGCACACCTTTCCTGGTTGGGGAGACTGGTCTGTAACATTATTCCAGAGATTTCCAATCAGCAGGTTCTCCCAAGAAGCCAAATGGCTGGTAAATGTCAGCCGCATCTTGTGCTCCCTGCCCTGTAACTAACTCTTTCCCTGGTCTATTGACCTGGAAGCAATAGCCCACACATTGGGGAGTCTTCAGATGTTCAATACATCCACCAATTTCACCAACTGAGCTTAGCGCTTTGACTCTGTCCTGTACACATTCCTCACAGCTATGTCTCTAGTCTCCATCTGGCAGACTGTCCCACACGGAAACTGGTCACATTTCCAACATAATGTTAATCAGAGGACTCTTAGTTGGGGCATGTCAGTCTGCTTGACATGTAACTGACTACCACAAGCCTACTTGTCTCCACCACTTGTTATGAATTCACGTTGTTTTTCATAGTCCATTCCCCTAGGAACAAACCATGCTCACCTCTGACTCATCCTCACCACTTATTTTCTCCATACACAAACATATGCACCTTAATCCTATGTATATATTCATAAATTATTTCAGACATTGTTGAATCCCATTCCCTTTTTTGCAATCTTCTACCCATGTTTGCATCTGAGTTGTTGCATTGTATTCAAATGAGAAGGCATGGTATTCGTCTTGGAGCCAAATAGAGAGAAATTGTTTGGCGGGAGGAAAATAGCTGTTTTTTAGCCACAATTAATCCATTACTTACTAGAAGCTGAAGTCTAACACATGGCTTATTAGTGGTCTGTGCACTGAGTCAAAATAATAAAGACATTGGATCCTGTCTGCCGTTCACAGATTGTGACGGTGATGATGACTGTTTGCGCCTTTATTTCATGGTTGTGATCCCTTTTTAAAGGGGGGCAGAGGACAGCGGAATGCGTGGGCTATCACTCGGTGTTCTATATTTCAGTTTTGTGAATCCCATCCTATTCACTGGGTACTGAATTTGGTTACATAAAGGCCTGCCAATTCACTTGCACTTGCCCTGACACTCTTTTTAATGTATGCAAAGAAAAGGGCAGAAAAGTTTTATTTTTTTTAATTTCTTTATTCGAGGGCGCTCCTTTAAACATGCTCATGTACTGTTACCTTAGAACCAGTTGCTGCCATCTTACTGAATAGAGGAGAACACATTGATCTGCGGTGAGCATGCAGTAACCCTGCATAAGTTGAACCTTGACACTGCATGCATCATAGCACTAACTGACAGTCATCACGACTGCTCATGTATGCATTGGACACATCAGCATTCATTTATATATTTTTATTTTTTACATGTGTATAGCGCGCTACAGCCCAAAGGCATTGAGGCGCTTGTTACAAGAAGGTGTACGTAAACAAGATTGCATAGGAGGCAGTAGTTACTTAGTTACAGCATATTGGCAAGTTACAGACAAGTAGCATTTTATTATTACAGTTTACATTAATGCCACAACATCCCTGGCCTCACACCATACAACTTGGCTTATTGCGGGTTTGCCGGTAACATGCCGTTTATATTGGCCTTAATGTCTCTGCCGCCCGATAATCCGGTATTACCGGGATATTATGATTGGCGGAGTGACCGTAAGTGCCCATTCTCATGGACTCCATGGGATGGGGTTACTAGAATCACTGGCACCGGTAGTACCGGTGATTGTGGAATTTTTCTGCTGGTAGGGGCCTGAACTTCCTGCAGGTCAGGCCTGCTGGTAGCTCAGTGCCCCTGCTGGCAGACTTGTGCTTTGCTGTTCTGGATAAAATGCTGGCAATTTTTCAGCATTTTTTCCGAACCGGCAAAGTTGTAATGAGCCTTATTGCTCACCTAGGGTATACTCCCACTACAAACACTTTCACCCATACACATTGATGCAAGAACTGTTCGGCGTCAGGGATGGCAATAGCACCGCGTGAACAATATCGCTGGCTGACAGCTCTTGCTGCTACGCATGCGCGCTTAGGACGCTGCAAAAAGACTGCTGCTTTGCGACACGTATTTGACCCTCGCGGTGAACGCATGACAGAAATCCTACGTGCACGTAGATGCTGCTCACCCACACATACTTCAACTTATCTGCAGAAAACCATGGTTGTGCGGTAGTGAACCCGTGAAAAGGTGTAGAGTGCTACAAAGCCATAACAATATCAGACAGGTGCTACAGAAAAACAAACAGTGACATAGGTTTTCTACATGAGTGACCGCCCCAGTGCTACTATTGAAAGTAGTGACTTTTGGTTGTTAAAATATATTGAGGTAATCGATGCATTTTTAAAGTGATTTACTGAAGCTCTACAGTCCCTTTTCACTTCCGGGATAAGGTGCTTAGCCCCTCATTACAAGTTTGGCAGTGCTGCTAACGTTATTGCCATCAAACTGCACTGCTGTACTAGGAGTTTTGGCAGTAAAGTGGAGGATGGTCGAGGTAAATCATCCACCTGACTGCCACAATTCGTACGAATTACAACAGCTCAATTACCGCCAACAGTCATTCTAAAAAAATCTCCAAGGAATCCTACGGACTTCGAAAATGGGGTCCAACCTCAACGCGACAACACTCATAAACCTATGACAAATTCATGGGACTGAGTGGTAATAACGGAAATCGATTGGGGCTGAACATTGGTAGATTTACTCCAGATTTACTATATCCAAGAACATTCCTATGTGCCCTCTTCATTCTGCTCTTTCAGCCCCATCTCGAGCCTGGAGTTTGTCAAACTTCTGTCAGACATCTGGCTTTCCAGCTCCCCCCTCAACCCCTGTCCCGTCTCAAACCTCAAAGAAATGTTCACGTCAACAGGTGCAGGGGAACTGGCCAGGTCCATTCTCAATAACTCCCTCATCTCCATCATGTTTCCTGAACCCTTCAAAGTCTCACACATCAAACCTCTTGTAAATAAACCATCACTTCACCCCAGTGGAGTAACTTTGCGGAAAATGTTGGGGGGTACATGACATCTGAAGAAAAGGTGCCCCAGCCAAATGAATGGGGACAAAATGGTGTGCCATGAAAGTTGGGGGGACAAACACCCCTGTACCCCCCTAAAATTACGCCCATGCTTCACCCACTCCAACCAACTACAGACTCATCTCCAACTCCTGATTCTTGGAGAAGCTGCACTGCATATTCCCAGCTCATAGAAACATACCACCTCCTGGAACCATCACAATTAGGTTTTCATCCTCTTCATGGAACTGAATCCACAGTCTCTGTCTGGGATGACCCTAAAATCACCATAGACTCAGAAGTCTGTGCCGCACTCATTCTCCATGACGCTCAGCAGCCTTTGACACAGTCAACAAGACTACATTCCCTTGGAATCTGAGACTCAGTGCTCAACTTGATCGCATTGTTCCTCACGAACAAACACCAAACCACTTAACTTCCCCCTTTCTGTCTGCCCTTTAATCAATTAAGTCTCCTAAGGGACTCGCCTATCACTGCTTCTTTTCCACCTCTACGTGACCCTCTGCCTGCTCTCATCTGTTCTCACAACCTCACTTGCTATAACTACGCCAAAGACACACAAATCATCCTGAGAATTCCCAAATAATCCTCTGCCCCTTGCCCTGACCTGGCAGCATGCCTGACAGACATTGATGGTGGGATTACGAGTAACCATCTCCTTCTCAATCCCAGCGTGTGTAAAAACAGCACTATTCCCACAACTGTCTCCCTAGCATCCTCCCTTGACCCTCCCCCTCTACCTCCACCTCATTTGAAAACCTTGACTGCACAATGGACTCTAACCTAACCCTGTCCCACCACATTAACAATATCTCCAAATGCTGCCACTTCCACCTCAAGCTACCGAGACACACTCTTCCCTTAGACTGACAGCAATTTTGTCCATTGTCACGTTTAGACTTGACTATGCAAACTCCCTATGCCTAGTGCACCGGCCTACCAACTAAACAAACTCCAAAGAGTCCAAAACTCGGCAGCCAGGCTTCTCCTGACACTAGGCTGAAGGGATCACATTATACCTGCACTCTACACACTACACTGGCTTCTGATTGGGTGATGAGCCACTTTCAAAATCTTGTGCATTACCCATCAAGTTGTGCACAAATCAAGCCCCATATACCTTCAATAGAAGAGTATGCCCTACCTTTCAACCTGCAACCTGAGGTCAAGCTCTGCTCTCCTCCTAGTGATCCCCCCTCAGAAACGAGCAAGGATCGGTGGGCCCACCTTCTTAAACCTGGTGCCTACAATCTGGTACTCTCTGCCCCCCCCCCTCATTCGACACACGAAAGACACAATGGCCCTCATTACGACCCTGGCGGAGAACCATGGTGCAATTTGCACCATGGTCCATGGCGCTAAGCTGCCAACTCCGCCAAGTGGTTGGCGGACTTACCGCCCCATTCCGACCTTGGCGGGGCGGTAAGTCCCCAATCCCCATTTACCCTTCCCCATTCCCATTTTTGCCCCATAGGGTATAATGGGAGTGGGGAAGGCGTTAATTACGCCACCGTAAATTACGGTGGCGTAATTAACAACAAGTCCCGTAGCGCCATGGATTTTTCCGCCTGCAAAAAGCAGGCGTAAAAATCACCATGGCGCTACGGGAACTCGTAGTCAGGCGGAAAGGTACGCCATGCTTTACGCCGGCGTAAACCCCTTTCCGCCAGGGTCGTAATGAGGGCCAATGACATTCTGAAAAGCATTCAAGACCTGGCTCTTCCCCTAAATCATGCTAAAGGACACATCTGGCTTTGGTCCCTCTGTGAAACCCTCCCACGGCCACCTATCCACAGCTAGGGAAAGGCCAAGAACCCTCTACAATGGACAGGTAAGAACTCCTGGGACACGGAACCCTGGGCCTGGTAGCACTTATGTTTTAACTTTATGATTGTTTTGGCCCTTTGTTTGTTTGGCAATGTACTACGCTCTGTAGATCAGTGATTTTCTGAACTGCACCTGAAAACCATGCACTGCACCTGGAATACTCAGCCGTCCGCTCCACCTGAAAGTTTCAGATATGCATAGCACTGAAGAGGATGGCCTGGTTTTAACAATTTAGTCTCTGGGTCTTGGAGGATCCAGGGACGTATTGCAGGGAATATTTAACATTTTCATTGATCTGGACGTACCTGCCTATCCAGAAGCTTAAAATCCATGAACACTCCCCAATCAGGTAGACATAAGGATGGTAGACAGAATCTCTGTAACGCCTTGGTAATGTACTGCATTGACATGACTTTAGAATTGTTACTACACTCAATAGACCTAGCCGTGCCTGGACCTAGATTATTAAAATTTAATTTGCACCTGGAAGCAACTAGCCTCGTACAGCAGGGGGGAGGTGGAAAGAACACAGCATTGCCTAAAGTATCAGGCCCGGGAAGGTACGGGCATGTATTGCAGATAGTGCTGAGCTCATACTAGACTTAGAGGTTCCTAAAGCACCCGACACCTGTAAAGGGGAGCATAGTTAATTGGGTAGGCACAGGAAGGCAATCAGGGAAAGGGAGGCCTCTACTAACTCCACAGATACTTGCACATACGTCCCACTACCTGGACTCTCTTCTCTGCACCTACGACACTAGAATACAACTATTCCCACGATTAATTCAGCCTAGCTGCACACATATTTATACTCCACCTTGCATATCGCAATGACCTTTCGAACGCAGCTATCCCCCATGATCTACATCTTTATTCAACACACCAACACACATTGGGGCCATTGTTTTGACCCAGTGATTTCCCGGGGGCTAAGCTTAGGCGAACCTGATATACTGACCACTCTATAGTAACCTTTTCAATACTCAGGCCCCAGCTCTCGAGGGTACCACCTGCACCCACTGGTGAGCATTTGATTTGCTGAAAGAAAGACCTTGACCTTATATCTGGTAAGGATCTTGTGCACCACTGACGGTACCAAATGTTATTCTAAAGTCATGCTGCAGTTGCAATTCAACTGTAATAATTTCACATGTTTAAAAAATAAGAACAAACTACGGAGAAATAGTAATCAATGGTATAGTGAGAACCTGAAACTCTTAAAACAACTTTATAGGAAAAAAGAAACAATATGGCTTAGGACTAGCGATACAGCTGACCATCAGGTGGTCAGACTAGCCTTGGAGGCCTATAAAAGAGAGATCATACTTGCAAAATCTCTATCTCTGCAAAAACAAATGAATCAGACTCAGAATAGACCTAAAGCTTTGTTTCTTGCTATTAAAGTCTTTTCCAACCCTGAATGTGTGAACTTAAGTCTACCACCTTTGTTCGTAATGGCCAATAAGTTAAACCGTTTCTTTAAGGAAAAGACTGAAACTTTTAAAGACAGCATTGAGGCTGAATCCACTGACGTGGGTCACACCCCCAGAAAAAAGATGCTCATCATAATGTGGAAGTATTATACCCCAAATTCACGTTTTCCCTGGTTGGTACTGAGGAAACCACTGTATTACTAGGTAAGCTTAGGCCTACTCAACTGGATTACAACCCGATTCCAGCCTATCTGGCCAAGCGGCATTCCAATATATTTGGTGGGGTCATCCAGACAATGGTAAATGTGTCATTGTCACGGGGTTGTGTACCCCAGGACCTATCAAAATCATATCAGACACCACTTCTAAAAAAGGCACATTGGCTCACACAATCTTCTCTAGCTATCGCCCTATAGCTGGCCTTTTATGGCCCACTAAGATCCTAGAGAAGATTGCTATAATCAATTACAAAGTTGTGTGGAAGAATACAAGATCCTTGACTCCTTGAGTTGGGATTCAGACCAGGCCACTCTACTGAGACGGCCCTTGTGACAGTCTGGGACGACTTGCTGCAGGCTGCAGACGAAGGGGACATAAGCATGTTGATCATGTTGGACCTATCGGCAGCCTTCGACACAGTCGACTTCGAGATTCTCGCCTCCAAGCTGTCATCATTTGTGCACGTATCGGACTAAACCCTTAAATGGTTTGTATCCTTCCTGACCAGTCGCACCCAGCAAGTGAAAATGGGTCATTACCTGTCCAACCCTCTACCAGTAGAAGGTGGGGTCCAACAACGATCCTCATTGTCCCCCTTGCTATTTAATATTTATATTCGTAATTTACTCAACATTTTTACTGAATTTGGTTTGTACTATCATTCATACGCGGATGATACTCAAATCTATGTATGACCTAAACAGCCATGGGAGGCATTGGGCCGGGTTCTGTCTTGCGCTAATAGAATTAAAAACTGGATGTTGGAAAATAACCTCCAGTCAAATCCACCCAAGACAGAGGTCATTGTGCTTGGTTCTTAGAAAACGTCATGAATGCTGTCCAGAATTTTTCATGCCCCTCTTTGTTTGGCACCCCTGTTTCCGGACTGCAAACTATGCCTTTGC
Organism: Ambystoma mexicanum; assembly: GCF_040938575.1. Taxonomy (NCBI): domain Eukaryota; kingdom Metazoa; phylum Chordata; class Amphibia; order Caudata; family Ambystomatidae; genus Ambystoma; species Ambystoma mexicanum. The sequence continues at coordinate 197,755,725 of NC_090938.1, forward strand.
CTGTTGTGGCCGATGTGCCTGACAGGTCTGACCCTGCCAGGCACAGCGGCCACAGTAGGCAAAAACTTCACGGAAACACCGTCATCGTTAGTAACGGTTTAAGCGCTTACGTGTCCCCACTCCCTTAGGGGGAAGGGAAAGGGCCATCAGGTGTGCATAGTTATTGTTAATTGCCTGACTTAGCCTGACACTTGTGTTGAAACATATCAGGTAAACAGCCCTAATGTTGGTACATTGTCTGGCTCGGTGTAGGAAAGTGTTTGTGTTGGAAAAGGGGGGGTGGGGTAGAACTTCTGAGTATCCTACAAGGGAGGATGGGGAAAAGGTGTTATAAGAAAGGGGGCACTGTGTCACACACGTCGGTGTCCCACTTCCATGCCCCGGGGACCCCTCATCCAGGTCATCCTCCCGTACTGGTTAACCCCCAGGAACTGGATCCAATAGCAGTGACCGTGTCCTGGACACCTGGATGACAGATCCCTGGGGACTAGTCAGGGTGACACTGTCAGGTTTCTCACAGTTGAATGTACTGAAAGGCCCAATTAGTTGAATCTTATCTGTAAGGTGCACAGGTAAATTCATCCCGTGGGCGCACCTTTGTCATGATAGCGAGTGTCTTAAATTAGCAAAATGATTCATTTTTCTGGCACCTCTCTCACTTGAACTTGAGACAGCCTCCATAGGTCTTTGATTCTCCCAGCAGTAAGCCTTCTGCATCATACTTAAAAGTAGCAGTGTGGTTCATACTTTTTTCGGCATTAGTTTGCTTTAAGGATATAATATTGTGTTCCATTAATTTTGACATCTGGCAACCATTCTGGCAGGGTAGAACAGAAGAAGGACATTCCTTTCCTCTGAGATCCTGGACAGGGTCTCAGAGCATTGAAGGATCTAAAGGAGCAGTCTTGTGTTCCATTTCCTGCGTCCATCTACTTTAAAACTGACATGACCAATCTCAAGAGAATTTTTGAGCTACTAAAACACCAAACAGCATTGCGTTCGAAATTCTAGGCAAAGTCGAGTACGTGGGCCTCATTACGAGCTTGGTGGTAACCGTGCCTCTTTTACGAGGTGAATGGGCCGGTAATTGCCCATTCCCGGGTGGCGCTATTGCCGGGCTCCCCACCTCCAGAATGGGGGTGGGGAGCATGGATGCACCGGCACCGTTGATAACAGTCAGGCTCGCGGGTGCACCGTTGATACGAGTCAGGCTCGCGGGTGCTACACTGCCCGGCTGTCAGGCACCCGCGAGCAGAACTCATAATTCAGAAGTACGGTATGAACGGTGCTGGTGCATTACCGGCACCATTCACACCGTACCTGCCAACATTATAATGAGGCCCCATGTCTTTGAGCGATGGACTCGACCTCGCCTGCGTGATCCCCAGTGCAATTTCAGCACAGATTGGCACCCTACACTGATATATGGCCTAGGACTACTTCTTTTAAAAAAGAAACTGGACATGGTCGACAAGTGGGCAGACCCCTTTAACTAAACGCACGCCCTGAAATGCAATTCGTGCAAATGGGGTTGTGAAGATTAGTGACATGATCCAGGATAGGAACCAGAAGTTACCTTTCAAGTCGATTTCGAGTTCTTTGTAGCCACAGAAGGGATACATGGCAGCCAAATCCGAGAGTAAATCGAGGTGACTACAACCTGGACTGTAGTGTGGAGGGTATCCAAGGGAATCTCTGATCACATTAGAAGAGTGGACAAATATTCCAATTTGTGAAATGTGTTTGTGGCAGGAACATTACCTATTGGAAAAATGGATTTAGGTACTTTGGGAATGTATTCCTATTAGCAGCTGTAGTATTATTCCAAGAAGAATGATGTACTTAGCACCAATGCTCAGGAAGTGCTAGAAGATGATTTTCATAAAATGAGCAGCTTTGGTAAGTGTGGCAGCTTATCAGTTATCAGTTTCCTCGGGGTGCACATTCTGAGCAAGCTGTATGCTTCTCACACCCGTTCTTTTTCTGCCAACTGCCTTGTTCCCCAATGCCTTCGTCCTCATCCTTCTCCCTCCACACCCACATAGGCCTATGCTCCGGCTCACCACTCCATGACTCTTCTACACTGACCTGCCATGGAAATGATAGAAGGGCTCTGCAAAGAAGCCCAGACTCCATTTCCAGGGTAGCCATCTTAGATGTATGTTTGTTTTTGTGTATAAAAATGGTTTGCATGCTCATCATATCCTGTTAATTTTACACACACACACTAGCCCTTGGCACTCTGTTTAGCAACTTAGGGTGCAGCTATAAAGCCTCCTGCTATGGTCTGTTATGCTTAATCAATTCATTAATTAATGTTATGTTATGCTGATGTTATAACTTAAATGGCCCTAATGCAGGAATGAATATTATCTTCTTAAAGAATTCCCTTTTCTCATTGCACAATTTCTTCAATATGTAAGTTGTCGAGTTGTTTAGGCTCTTAATTGAATTAGAGCTGTTCCCAACAACTACTGTAACATCTGAGCATGAATAAGTGTAAAGGATGTCCCCCCATTATGCTGGGCACAGTGTTTGCTGCTGTCATTAGGTGGGTCATTTGATGACAAATTGGCTAGATAACTATTATTGAGTGTACTAGAGTGAGAAAAACAGAATCCACCAGAACTGTGCATTGGTCCTAGGCCTCCTAGACCTTTATGTGGGATTTGACCAAAAAGGTAACAAATTGAACAAAATAAGGCCCAGTTTGCGGCTGGGTGGAGGCAAGTCGCCCACAGGCAAGTGGAATTGCGTTTTCTTTCACCGCACTCTTTGCTGAAAATGAAAAAAATACTTTTTATTAAAATAAATATGAATGTGCTCTGTCTTGAGCAGAAGCAGGCCTGTCATGGATGTTAACTACTCAGCACAGAAACGATTGTACACAGAGCACCAGCGGAACGTGGGAGATTACAAAATAGCATATGTCTTAGAAAAAGAGCGTGACATCTTGAAACACATGCCTGTGCTACAACAGGAAATTAAAATGTAATAAAAAAATAAATAAGGCAGCCTATGGGCAAGTTCCATTACTCTGAATTGCAGTAATTCAGTTTCTGTGTTCGAGCAATCTTACAAGACTCAAATCATAGAGAACCAATATCCTAGATAAACCCCACAACAACCACCATAAACAATGTTTTAACATACCCCCTTGTCTCTATCAAAGAGGAAGTGAGTTGCCTTCAAAGAACCTGGAAAAAGAGCCCATGCCCCTCCAGCAGGGCTCCCCTGAAGCACTATCTCTCCAAATACAAGATGGCCATGCTCACTGCCAAAGCCGCCCACTATCTTCATGAACTCAAAACCCACACCAATCACACACAGAATCTGTTCAATATTGTCAAGTGCAAGGGTGCAGAAGTAAGACTCTGACACAGAGGGGTCATTGTGATTGTTAAAGACTTTTATTAATGTGAGAATATGAAAAGAAAACCCTATCATGTCCTACTTTTAAGAGGGGTTTCTCCTGCAAGAACTCAAACTATTAATGTCTCTGTCAGGATGTCAAAAGCAAAGGTTTATAGTCCAGTGTCAGAATCCACTCTATGCCTCTCTGCCAAACTAAACCAAAGAGGTTTCTTCCTGGTCCAGAGGAATGGTTCCCTTCCCCTGGACAAAAGGTAGTTCTGGAGTTGAAGGTTCTCAAAGTACAGTTTCAACTGTTGGGGGAAATGTTTCTCTTCCCTGGTCTATATATATATTAAAATTAAAAAATCCGAACCGCACTCCAGGCGAGGAGCAATCTCCACTGTATTGAGTGAGAAAATAAAAAAAACCTGACTCACGTCGTAATAAATGCTGAACTTTTATTGTTAAAAATATTTGGCAAACAGTTGGACAGCAACAAAAACAACAAAGGCAGGATGCCAGGGGGCATGTACTACTGCACACAATGCGTTTCACGCTGCACTCTGCGCTTGTTCACGTGTAAGGGATCAGGATAGAGAGCAGTGTTAAAAAGACCAGCAGTAGTCCTACCACTGTATCCACTGCAGACAACAACAGAGAAGTTTCAATGTGGACAATTCAGCTAACATCTTGGAACTGGAGATGCCAGTATAGTATAATTCCAATTGATAACACAGTGCAGAGTAGAATAAAGGCAATTCAATATTCTATTTGAGTAATAATATACATGGAACACAAAATGTATTCCAAACAAAACCCTTCTTTGCAATGCGTTGAGTGGCTAAACACCCACAATTGTCCAAACATGTTAGTCATAGCCCAGAGCCGAAAACAATTACAACATGGCATCAAATCGATACGGGTTTCCAAATGCATCCACAAGCTTGTATACATTGCGGAGAGCAGCATTTCAAAATAAAGCGCACATTTGTTACAGCGTTTTAAGACTAGCAGCATACATGATAAAGTGCTGTATAGTGCATCAGTGCAATAATTGCGTTTAAAAGAACACATAGTAATATTTCAGAATGAAGTGTTGCATAATAAAGTGCATAGTGGATAGTAACATCACCCCGCTGACAGCATTCAAAATGAGATGCGAAATCAATATACAATCAAAATTAATGTATAGCAGCATAGAAGTAAAAATAGCAGCATATTAAATTATTGCACAATTAAGGGAAATGGGAAATCACGAGCATATGACTTTAAAATGAAGTATAATTTATTTATTTATTTGACATTTATATAGTGCACCGAATCCTGAGGCATCTGGGTGCTTTAAGCTTGAGAATGCGGTTACAACAGTTACAAAGTGCAGTGATGTTGGTTGCATGCATTGGTCAAGCCTGACCATATGGGTCGCAGACACCGGTTGGAAGACCTGGTTCACTATGGGAAACCTGAGGGCATCTCACTTCCTTATCCCCAACCTCCTTCCCTCAGGTGGCCAGAGAAAGGCCATCGCTTTTGGATCCTGACCCTGGGAGTTCATATGTGAGGGAGGATAACCTAGGTGGAGGGGCTTTGGGGACAGGGAGTGGATATCTGCCGATGAGACACAGTATTACCCCTTCCCTTTTCATGGTGAAACTTCCAACCCTGAAGCTTTTATATGGTCATGTCATCAAACCCTGTTTCCCTCCGGTCAGGGTGATCAATGGAAACCCCCTTATTATAGGAAAACTAGAAAGAGATCACCCCGAAGGGCCTCTCTCTATTTGGGAGAGGTAGACCTACTTCAGAACTCTTATGATGTTTTCCCGATTCCTTAAACATTTATCAACCCAGGAAGTAAACAAATAGGAGTCCCCCATATTATGTGGTCCCTATTTCCTACAAACACACGGTATGACCATGAAGTGTATCCCTTTAAGACTGGGACGAGGATGAGGCGACTAGGAGTAATGCACACTTCTAGTCAGTTTATCCACTGTGGTACTCAGATGAGGAAGATGCCCAAAAAGGATCTCACACCTGCAACCTATTAGGAGGATCCAAGTGCTTAAATGCAGGTCGAGCAGCACAGCAGGCAGAACCTGCCTGGATAGAAGGTGCCAGACATGTGACTAAGAGCAGGCTGGAGTAGGACCGGCAGAGAGGATGATGTGTGCTTCGAGGGGAGTAGAGAGGTGCTTCAACCTGAGCGGGCCGTGAGAGGACCAAAACAGCAACTATTGCCTGCATTACGTGTTCCCAGATGGAGCTGGGGAACACATAGTTCTCCTGACTGCCGCGGGCCACTGCCTGAAGGTTTTCCAAAAGTGAGCACTGCTTGCTGGAGCTCCCAACACCTATCCGGGTGTAGAGAGCAGGACGAAGAACGGAACAAAGATGCCTGGCGAAGCAGAGTAGCTTCGGTGAGTGCGAGTCAGGCACTACTCGTACCGGGGTGCTCTAGGACAAATGTGAGACATTTAATGTCTGTGAACAAATGTAAAGCTCATAATAAGGGGGGTTGGAACCCAAAAAAAGAAATAATGAAACGTGAATAAGTTACCAAGTGTTGTGGGGAACAAAATGAAGGAATAATGAATCATGAAAAAGGTGCCAAGTATTTTGGAAAATACAACACCAAATATTGAATACCGGACTAAAGAGAAGATATGGAAAGCATGTGAAAATATTGCACAAGTGGAAAACGAATAACATACTATAATGAAAGGAGTGAAATTTGCTAAAAGCATTGAGAAACAAAGTGAAACCTGTCATGAAAATGTATAAACTGAATGAAAAGCAAGTGTAAAAGATAAGCTGTTGAACTCAGGGGGGCAAGGGGAATGCAAGGTGGTGGAAGTTGACATACACCACTGAACAAGGTGAATGCAATTTGTGGCAAAGCCAAAAGACTGCCAATATACAGATGGTGATTAAGCCCCAAAGCTGCCTGAGAGAAACCGCACAGATGTTAAGTGCCAACACTGGTGCTAGGTGGAAAACCAGTGTTAAACAAGAAGAACTAAGAGCATCACAAAGTGCCAAGGGTTATCAGTTGCGTGGCCTGTAATGGGTGGACTGTGAGGTCTGACAACTGCGCTTAGACCGAGTACCCCAACTTGAGAAAAGCCAAGAAAAGAGCAAACACAAAAGCTGTGTGATACAAGTGATGTAGCGTCTGTTTTGATGAGAGTCACAAGGAGTGTAAAGTGAAGCTGACAATGAAGACTTTAACTGTGTGGAACTGTGTTGAACTTGGGAAAGGGATCCCTGTGATTTCCTGGAATTGTGTTATACTTGGCGAAGGAAACCCAGAGTCCTTTTTCTTTGTAGAACTATTTGAACTTGGGGAAAGAGAAGCTGAACCAAGCCCAAGCTGGAAGAAGTGCAGAACTATGTTTTGAACACTGTTTCTTTTGGCACTGCCATCCTTACACATTGTAAGTCTTTAGTTGTGAGGGCAAGCATAGGATTTGGACACAGACAGACTTTTAAGTTGGAATTACTGACACAGTCTATATATAGTTTCTTTAGGTAGGGAATACCACCTTAGCACAGGGTAAGTTAGGCCGCAATCCATCCTGACATATACAATAAAGTTCTTTTTGTTAAGAAAGTGAATATGTTGTCTGTGTCTTGCTTCTTGATGCCTTCACATCACCCGTCGCACAGGTACTGTGATGAGGAATAGTGACTTGGTTACTCCTCCAATCTACTGTGGGTCCCAGACCCTGGTTAGCAGACCTGGTTCCCTTTGTTACCAGGTGCTGCAATGAATAAGAGTAGTTAGGATACTCCTCCAAACTGTGGTGGATCCCTGGCCCTGGCTGGCAGACCTCTTTCCGTTCTCTATCAGGTACTGTGATGAGGAAGGGTGGTTTGGATACTACTCCACACTGTGTTGGGTCCCAGTCCCTGGTTGGCAGACCTGGTTTCCTTTTATACCAGGTACGTCGATCTGGAAGAGTGGTTCCGGTACTCCTGCTATTTGTTGGGAGTCACAGACCCTGTGGGCAGACCTGGCACACTTACCTGCCATGTACTGTGGACCTGTCAAAGGATTGGGCTTCTGTTTCTTTCTTGCACACCTGTTTCCCTGTTCTGCCGGGAGTTATTGGGTTTTACTGTCTCTTGGTTTTGGTATGAGTCTCAGACCCTGTCCTTCCAGCTTCTTGCGCCATTCTGACCTTCCCCAGCAACCTCAGTACCTTCAGGTTGAATGTTAGGTCTCTGTGTGACCAACTGAGGCTTCCAGTCACTCTGCTCGTTCTTCCTCGGTCTCTCTCTCTGGCTCTTTGCTCTCTTTGGCGGCTCTGCAGCGATATGAGCCGGTGAGCCAGAGGCTCTCTTCTTTCTCTGGTTCTGCTCCCGGACTGCTCCAGCAGCTCTGTTTGGTTTTCCTCTCTCTCTCTTTCTCTCTCTCTCTCTCTCTCTCTCTCTCTCTCTCTCTCTCTCTCTCTCTCTCTCTCTGTCTCTTTCTCTCTCTCTCTAGTTTAAATTCCCCTGCAGCGGCTACGCAGTACAGAAGTGAGGCTCTGCTCACAGAATGCTCTAGCAGCTCCATTCGGGTCTCCACTCTCTCTCTGTGGCTCGACTTACTTTGTGGAGGCTACGTAGTTAGAAAGTGGTGCAGGGATTCACTTCTGCCTGGCCCCTTGTTCTCCACCATTCTCGCTTGCCTGCCGGTTGTAGACGGTTTTGGATCCTCACATGAGCTGCCACCGCGGCCCGGTCAGCAGTTTACTCCCCACGCCAAGATGAACGGCTTCCTGGCCCTTGCCTCCTCCTGGGAGGATCTCGCCCTCTTAGCAGCCCTTTCTTCCTTTTTATTAGCATGATGTGCCTATTGGGTCCTTTTTTTCTAGACTGCTCATAATGGTTCTGCGTAGTAGTCGTCTTTACTCTGCATTTCTTCCTCACATCAGTGGTTGTTAGCAGTGTGTCTTTCAACTCCTCCCTATTCTTCTTCATCTCAGTTCGCTCTACTTCATATGTCTTAAAGAAGTACATGAGATAGGAGAGGGTAGGGATGGAGAGAATGGGGGTAAAGGAGAGGTGTAGGTGTTAGGAGGATAGCACGTTCTCCTACAATAGTCGTCACTGGTCACATAGGTGTTTTCCCTCCCCATGAGATTTATCTGCTGAGTACCACCCACAGGGGTACTATCGGGTAGTGGCCTCACCTCCGTGTCATCATGGGAAGGGGCTCCACCTATGGAAGCAGTGGTGGCATCCTGGGATTTGTCACGCAAGACACTCAGCAAAAAGGCCATGCACCCCAATATTCAACTCTCTCTTGGACAACTTGAACTCTAAAATACACAACATCAGACTAAACACCGACTCTAAGACTAAATGTCATCTGTTGAGGGCAGGACAGCCTGAACACTTCTTGACTTTTAGACATACAATGACACATGTAACTGTGTTTCTCAAAGGCAGCTAATCAGACCCCCTTTCATATTGCTTATTGTCAAAATCATAGTGCACTCATGTGCCTTTGCTGTGGCTGCCTCCTGACATCTCCAGCAACTGAACTGCAGTGAAAACGGGACAGGGTCAAATGTCACAAGCGCATTCATCACAGCTGGTGGAATGCAAATTTCCAATAGGCACAGGTGGTTTTCAATCATTTGAACTCCTGGTTCCACATATAATGATTGTAGAACTAGTCATCCTGGTGGAACGTCAAACTGTATATCTAAACCATGTCTGGTTATGACATGGTAGCTACTTGGATCACACAGTTAAACAGCTAAGGCATTTGGATGTTATATTAGTGTCAGCTAAGAGAGGTAACTTGGTAATGACATGGCTGGTGTGTATTAGCAGCCTGGCCTGCAGGTACCCACCACAGCCATTTGGGACCCTACCCAGGAAGCAGTTCTATTTGATCTCCCCTGAGGTTACTGTCTTCCTCTAGGACACAGCAAACCTCCCTGGGGATGAACACGGTCCTTATTTAACAAAAACAATCTCACACCAAGATGATTACTGGAGATCTTTTGAAGTAGCAGACATGGAAAGGGGTGAATTAGACTAACACTGTGGTGAGGTTTAGGCCAAAAGAGGGGTCCCGTCATGTTGTATTCTGTGAGGGCCCTTTTCACCTCCTGCCCCTTCCCACTTCCTGCTGACAAAGCACACTGGGTATGACATCAGAAGGCAGCCTGGATTAGACCAATAATAATAGGCTTATTTTGAACGTGTCTGCTCTGGCCTTTGTAAGAGGGTGTCCCTGCCCTTAGTTGATGTATCTTTGGAATTCAAGACAAGAAGGCCTCTCTGCTGTCTGTGCACTGAAACTAGGAACATGCTCATTGGAAGGGAAGGACCCCTGCAGATGCAAGACAACGTTTCTAGAATAGAAATACGGAACAAAGTACTCACCTTGTCCTTGGAAATCCTTGTTTCCCAAAGTCCCAAACAGACCCACAGGAATCAGAGTCAGTCCAAACCAGATTTAAAGGTGGAATAGACAAAGCCAAGCTTTATTGTCATGACCCCAAAGCCGGGACAGCATACAAGTATCCAAATTGTGTTACTCTCGACATGTTAATACAAAACAATTGCTTAAGTACTTCAAGTGCATCATCAATGATGGCATAACATAGTCACAGTTGGGGAACGGGGATAGATTAATAGGTTTGTCTACATATAGGTTCCATAGGGGTTAAACATTTCATAGGGTTATGAATATCTGATGGATCCACCTGGAACCACCCCTATATTGATAAGGTAAAAAATACATAATTTCTTAAAGTGGTTGGTTGGCATATTACTTGATGGGCGGCACAACCCTAGGGATTTTGATAGGTTTGCTCCTTGGTAACCAATCTTAGACACCTGACAAGTTGTCAAGATATGGCCAGACATGGAGTAGGGGAAGAGAAGCCCATGGACTGTCTTTTGTTCAATTAAAAGTTAACATTCCTCTTTTCTAGGCCATGAGACCGGGCAACCTCTTTATACTTAGCCTTGTTTTGCAGATTGTGTCTATGTGTGTTTTAGGGAGTTTTGCAGGTGCTCTATCTATGTTGCCTTTTAATGAATAATCAGTGTTCTCCAGTCTGGATCACGTGCTTGGAGAGTGTGTATGCAATCAAATTACCTCATATTTATTGGGTTTTTTGCTAATATTATTGTGTGTGTCATGTTTTCTGTTGCCACCAGGGACACTCTTGAGTTACTCTTCATGGAGTCTTTTGGCTTACTGTGTTACTGCACATGGCTAACAAAGGCTGGTAGTATTCTGATAAACCTTTAATTAATCTGGGAGTATACTGCATGCATCTTTCAAATTATTATCTCGTGCCTTCGTTCCACAATTCCAATAGTCCCTTATTTCACTAAACGTTGGCACTAGCTGTCAGCTACTATCTGGGCTCTGCACTGATATGTATTTCTGTGGATTCAACTCTTTGAGTTTTCCCGAGGAGTGAGGCCATTGCTCATTCAAAAGCATGCTGTGGCTTCCATTTTTAAGATGATGGCTGCCCAATTACCCATTTGTTTCTGCATTTGTGAGCTATATTTGCATGCCGTTCATGTTGCATTCACGTCATACATAGATCAGGTTAGTGTTCTTCATGTCTTGCGGATGCTATGGTAATATTCTTCATGTATGAATGTATATTTTCCTAGTGTACTTGTTCTTCATGTAGAGTGTTTGTTTGCTTCATGTCTAATGCAGGTGCTTGTTACTGTTACAATGGTAGTATGAAGGCTTTTGAGATATTCAGCTTAAATTATCTCCACGTCCTGCTGTACCTGCCTGGGATAAAGGTGGTATGGTTGTCTCCATGAGTAACGTTTCTGACCTGTGCGTTATTGGGCTGAGAAGGGGCTGACGCTATGGATGACCTATTCATCTACCTCCCAACAACCTGGCTTGTGCCTCCCAGCAACACAGAATTGCAGAAGTGGCTCAATCGCTATTTACCACCTCACAACTTCTTTGAGCTAGCTAAATCACACTCAACTCACTTCAAGCCTCTGCAGGACCTGCAGTGCTGCTTCTGACCCTCTAGGAACTTCAAACTACATATCTGCTCCATTGAAGCAGACTCTGTAAGGGATCAGAAGTGAGGCTCAGACACAGTAATGGCATGTTTATTGATCTATACCTTTATTAAGAAACAAAGGGTTGGAAAATGCCTCTCTATCGCTTGCACTAAGTTTCCCTGCCTCAAAGGAAACTGGCAAACATGTTAGGAAGCCCAAAACCTATCACTGTCCCTAACACTAATAAAGTAACAGTACTGTGCGAGGATGGTTTCTTCAAAGTAACAAGGACACACTCTGTTCTGAACAACATAATCATCACCAGCCTCGCTGGTGATAAAGTGATGACAAATAATGTTTCATAGACAAAGTTTCCTAAAAATAAGTGTTACAACTTTCTCTTGGGGAAATGGCTTTCTTCACCTGGACCTGATCCAAAAGTGCCAGGTAGGACAATCCTCTTCCCCTGGTCTTTTCCACTACTACATGGGCCAAGAGGGCAACTCCCTCCTCTCAGCTCCTTAGTCTTAATTCTCAGTAGGTTGGTATTTCTGTTCTTCCTGGCATAACTTATTTTTATTATTGTGCGAGCAATTGCTTAAATGCTGTTTTTTGTCCGAGTAGACTTGATAACTCTCCTGTCAAGTACTGCCAATGTTATTTTCCTCAAAATCACTGGCACCGCTCTTCTCATGTCCCTCTTTATTTCCAGGATTTGGTTCCCCAGTAGCCCAGGTCTTACACTCCTGCCCAGCACAACATGAGGGAGCAATTGCTTAAATGGTGTTGGCCGAGATGTTTTCTCCGGGTTTCAATCCCATGTATCTAGCCCAAACAGCACCGCCTCTAGTTCACAATGTTTGATCCCCAACTTGGCTTGTGGGAACTCCGCACCCCTTCTCTGGGGTTTTGTTCCATCCGAGTTGTTCCGCAACCCCTCCCCTTTCCACACGCATCCCTGCTGGCTAGGTAAATACCACTTTACTGAGCGGCTATTTCATTGCCGTGGAGTTCGCCATCTAGGGGACTTGTGGGGTGCTGGTAGTCCGATTCCGGTTGGATTCCGGTTGGCTCTGGGAGGTTCTATTTTCCATCCGACATGTGTCGGGGTGTACCATTCAGGGTTGCTGCAATTTCCTGTGGCCAGTGACCCATCAGCTTGACTGGGGTGCAGGGTTCCTTGCCCCACATGTCTGCCAAAGTGGCACTCCTGAAACTCGAGTGTCTCATCTCGGTTTGGTGACACCTCAATGGTGTGTCCGAGGTGACATCCCACTGGTTCCGCCAACAACTTTCCCCTTGTCCCAGCAGCTCTGGACCTGACAACCACTTCTTTCTTCACTCTCTCGTCACAGCTTCTTTCCTTCTTTCATTCCATTCAGCTTTCACAGCTCTTCCACTTCAAACCATTACCACGCTACTGCTGATGTTTCTACCTCTGCTTCTTCTCTTTTATTGTTGTCCTTTTTTCTCTTATTATCCTTCACCTTTTTTCAAATAACAAAAGAAAACTAGGCCATAAAAGGTAGGTCTCATGCTTATTCCTTGTCTAGTCCCAGGGCCTGCTCGTCTCAGTTATTCTATCTTTATTTCCTATAAGACCTTTCTTTTTCTTCCTCACTGCAATATTGGAAATTTGGGTGACTGGCTCAACATTTTTAACAGTTTATTGTTGTATCTGGAACTAAATGGGCAGAAGTTGTGGGACCTTTATGACAATGCCCGGTTTTCATCACATTGGAAGTGTTCCTATGTCAAGAAAAGGGGTGATATAGTCAGATTCTTCACAGCTATTATACATCTACCAATTCACCTACTAAACTCCATGGAAGCAACCAACCTGAACATTAATCTGCTGGAAGCCTCCGGCTCATCTGTCTTAAAAACCAACTCGACTCAACAGAAGCAACTTCGTGCCTCCCACTTGTACTGCTGGAAGCCATCAACTCGACCCATTTCGAAAGCTAACTCGATCTATCAGAAGCCTGCACCATGAACCAACTCGATGCCGACTTGCTATTGGGAAAGCACAACTTGACGACCATTCACTGGCTCGACTGCTGTAAAGCACCTACATACCTGGCTTGGTTCTGTTGAAGCCTAAAGACAAGAAACCAATGATATTTGAAAAGGCAATTCCCCCTTTAGTGACTTTGAATGTTTAGAAGACATATGTCATGTTATGTTATGTTATGTTATTTTGCATTTATATAGCGCCTTATATACCATTGGTGTGGTCTGAAGGCGCTGGTAGGTTGAATACCCTTGGGAACCGAAGTTCGGGTCAGTAGAGAGAGTAGAGAGAGTCCAAAGGTGCGTGTGCGCACCAAGTATGTGTGCAGCTGGTGTGGAATTCGTGTGGTAGCTGCTTCTTAGCGGTAGGTGTAGTGGATGAGAGATCAGGAGTATGTGTTCGCTCTGGCAGGATTTATCCAGACCGAGTGTGGCTGCGTTAGGCCTGAGGAGAACGCCTGGCTGGTGGTGTGAAACCAGCAGTGTTTACTTAGAGTGATGGGAAGTGAGCGGGAGATGTTGATATGAGAACAGTTATACCGAATGGTGTCATAGTATCTCTGTGTTCTAGTTGAGTGGTGGTATAAAGAAGAGAGTAAGCGTGGGGTGTGGTATGATATATGTTCTTTCAAATGTTCCCTGCATTCCAAAGCATATTATGTACGTCACGAAATTCTATGCGATCAGGTCCGTTCTATGCATTTTTATTCATTTCAGGCGTTCAAGATTGCCCTACACACTCCTGTCTGCTCGACACACTCACGCACTCTAGTCCACCTTGCGTGCTCTAGTCTATCCCTCATTCTCCAGTGTGCCCCATTCCATACGCATGCACTCCTGTCTTCCCCGCGCATGCACTCCTGTCTACCCTGCGCACGCACTCATCCGCTCTGTATACTCATCCGTTCTGTGTGCTCATCCGCTCTGAACGCTCATCCGCTCTGTACGCTCATCTGATCTACACGCTCATCGATCTACACGCTCATCGATCTACACACTCATCCGGTCCACATACTCATCCGCTCAACATACTACTCGTCCGCTCTACGTACTACTCATCCACTCTACGTACTACACATCCGCTCTACGTACGCATCCGTTCAACACACTCATCCGCTCTGCATACCCATCCGCTCCATACACTCATCCTTCCATGCGTTCATCCGCTCCACACACTCATCCGCTCCACATACTCATCCGCTCCACACACTCATCCGCTCCACATACACTCATCCGTTCCACACACTCGTCCGCTCCACATACACTCGTCTGCTCCACACACTCGACCGCTCCACACACTCATCCAATTCACACATTCGTCCAATCTGCACACTCGTCCAATCTAGACGCACTTATAAATTTATAGAGTAGACGTAACTTTCCACAGACAGGCTATTAGGCACACTTCAAAGTGCAACTTTCCACCGACAGATTATTGGTCACGCTTCTAAATGCAACTTTCACAGAGAGGCTATTGGGCACACCTCTAAATGTGACTTTCACAGAGAGGTTGTTGGGGACACTTCTAAATTCAGAGAGAGGCTGTAGGGCACATTTCTAAATGTGACTTTCACAGAGAGGTTGTTGGGCAAACTTCTAAATTCAGAGAGAGGCTATTGGGCACACTTCTAAATGCAACTTTCATAGAGAGGCTATTCGGCACTCTTCTAAATGCAACTTTCCACAGACAGGCTATTGGGCACACTTCTAAATGCAACTTTCTCAGAGAGGCTATAAGGCATACTTCTAAATGCAACTTTCACAGAGAGGATATTGGCACACTTCTAGATGCAACTTTCAGTGAAAGGCTATTGGGCACACTTCTAAATGCAACTTTCAAAGAGAGGCTATTGGGCACACTTCTAAATGCAAATTTTCTCAGAGAGGCTATTGGTCACACCTTAAATGCAATTGGGTACACTTCTAAATTTTTCTCAGAGAGACTATTGGGCAAAGCTTCTAAATGCAACTTTCTCAGAGAGGCTATTGGTCACAACTTCTAAATGCAACTGGGTACACTTCTAAGTGTGACTTTTCTCAGTGAGACTATAGGGCACAACTTTTAAATGCAACTTTCTCAGAGAGGCTATTGGTCACAACTTTTAAATGCAATTGGGTACACTTCTAAATGCAATTAGGCACACTTCTAAATGCAATTGGGTACACTTCTAAATTTAATTGGGCACACTTCTAAATGCAACTTTTCTCAGAGAGGCTATTGGTCATAACTTCTAAATGCAATTGGGTATACTTCTAAATGCAATTGGGCACACTTATAAATGCAAATTTTCTCAGAGAGGCTATTGGGCACAACTTCTAAATGCGATTGGGTACACTTCTAAATGCAATTGGGCACACTTCTAAATGCAATTTTCTCAGAGAGGCTATTGGGCACAACTTCTAAATGCAATTGGGTACACTTCTAAATGCAACTTTTCTCAGAGAGACTATTGGGCACAACTTCTTAATGCAACTTTCTCAGAGAGGCTATTGGTCACAACTTCTAAATGCAATTGGGTATACTTCTAAGTGCAACTTTTCTCAGCAAGACTATTGGGCACAACTTCTAAATGCAACTTTCTCAGAGAGGCTATTGGTCACAACTTCTAAATGCAATTGGGTACACTTCTAAATGCAATTGGGCACACTTCTAAATTTAACTTTTCTCAGAGAGGTTATTGGTCACAACTTCTAAATGCAATTGGGTACACTTCTAAATGCAATTGGGCACACTTCTATATGCAACTTTTCTCAGCGAGGCTATTGGTCATAATTTCTAAATGCAATTGGGTACACTTCTAAATGCAACTTTTCTCAGAGAGGCTATTGGTCATAATTTCTAAATGCAATTGGGTACACTTCTAAATGCGATTGGGTACACTTCTAAATGCAATTGGGCACACTTCTAAATGCGATTGGGTATACTTCTAAATGCAATTGGGCACACTTCTAAATGCAACTTTTCTCAGAGAGGCTATTGGGCACAGCTTCTAAATGCAATTGGGTACGCTTCTTAATGCAACTTTTCTCAGAGAGGCTAATGGGCACAACTTCTAAATGCAACTTTTTGAGAGGCTATAGGTCACAGCTTCTAAATGCAATTGGGTACACTTCTAAATGCACCTTTTCTCAGAGAGGCTATTGGGCAGAACTTCTAAATGCGATTGGGTACACTTCTAAATGCAATTGAGCACACTTCTAAATGCAACTTTTCTCAGAGAGGCTATTGGGCACAACTTCTAAATGCAATTGAGTACACTTCTAAATGCAATTGAGCACACTTCTAAATGCAACTTTTCTCAGAGAGGCTATTGGGCAGAACTTCTAAATGTGATTGGGTACACTTCTAAATGCAATTGAGCACACTTCTAAATGCAACTTGCAACTTTTCTCAGAGAGGCTATTGGGCAGAACTTCTAAATGTGATTGGGTACACTTCTAAATGCAATTGAGCACACTTCCAAATGCAACTTTTCTCAGAGAAGCTATTGGGCACAGCTTCTAAATGTGATTTGTTACACTTCTGAATGCAATTGGGCACAACTTCTAAATGCAACTTTTCTCAGCGAGACTATTGGGCACAATTTCTAAATGCAACATTTCTCAAAGAGGCTACTTCTAAAAACAATTGGGTACACTTCTAAATGCAATTGAGCACACTTCTAAATGCAACTTTTCTCAGAGAGGCTATTTGGCACAGCTTCTAAATGTGATTGGGTACACTTCTAAATGCTATTGGGCACAACTTCTAAATGCAACTTTTCTCAGAGAGGCTATTGGTCACAGCTTCTAAATGCAATTGGCTACACTTCTAAATGCAAATTTTCTCAGAGAGGCTATTGGTCACAACTTCTAAATGCAATTGGGCACACTTCTAAATGCAGCTTTCACAGAGAGGCAATTGGGCACAGTGGTTGGGTAGTATAGCGTGAAGTAATTGCTTCTGGCCCCACCCTTCCCACACTTACTTACTTATTGTTGGCTACTTGCTTCTCCTGCGGATACCTGCAGATACGAAGTGGAGCCGTCACTGTAGGAGCCGTCCTTTGCCTCGGGTCCTTAGCCGCAGGGGCTGCCATATCCTTGAACATTGTCTTTTGCTGCTCTACTCAGTTTCCTATAATAAACCAGAGTGTGACTTTCTTCTGAAAGTCTGCATTTTCGTGATTTTCATTTAAGGTTGTGTATTTTATTTATTTCACAATAGCACACATCCTGGATAACGCATGCCTACCTCAAGCCACATAAAACTGCATCTGACCCCTGGCTCCGAACATGTTGGAATCCCCTCCGCACTCAAACCTGGAGAAATCTCCCCCTGCTGAAGAAAGCATCCCTCAGCTCCAACCTCTGTGAAAACTACCTGCCATTGCTATTCTGCCATACCTTGCCATGACCATAAAACACTTCATTATAAGCCGACTCCAAGAACAAATCACCACAAACAACCTCCACAACACCTTCAAATCAAGTTGCCAACTAAGCCACTGCATAGACACTGCAATACTTGACATCCTGGATGACCTCCATTGCATCACTGACAACTCCTGGACCTCTCTGCAACCTTCAACACCATTGAAGACACCATTAAACTAGCTGTTTTTCAGCATCAGCTGGTCAGATAGCACAGTGAGCTAAGCACTCGCCCCTGATATCTGTGTGCATCCTGCTGTGGCTTGTTCGAATCCTGGCACGTGTCAACTCAGTATTGCATCCTTCTGCAGTCAATAAACTGAGTATCACTGTGTGGGATAATAATGTCTTCTGTTATTTCAGAGCTCTGAGACCTATGGGTGTCTAGCGCTATATAATGTAGTGATAGTATAAGGAGGCAGTAAGTGAGCGATGACATTACATTCAGAGTAGGTAGTAAACAGTGGTAAGGGGATTCATGTGGGGAATAGACATCAAATGGCAGGTGCACATTACAAATGGAAATGCACATTCTTGCAGGAAGCATGTGTTTAAAATGCTAAGAGTTCAGGGTAAACAGGTCAGCTGTCAGGTTTGCACTATATACATACTAATCTAAACTAATCCATTAACCCCCTTTCACATTCATTTGGTAACCTGTCCTTAACAAAGCAGTGCAGAGCAGGCCCAGTTGGCAGGTCGAAATTGAAGAGTTTCTTCAACAATGGATTTAAAACATGCAGACACAGTTTACTGGCTGTCATTTTATTACACAAACTGCGAGGAAAAATGCAATGTTGAGAAGGCTGCAGGAAGCAATTGTTGCAAATATATGTGGAAAGTTATTCTCCACAGGGAGAACTTCTGACCAGCTCGGGTGATGTGTGTACGTCAGAAAAAGAGGCAGGTTTTGTTGACTGACAGGGATAGACTTTAAAAGGAAGAGTTCCAGGGGCTGTGGGTCAGACTGACACAGGCTTCCAGGCACACGAACAACAGCTGAGCAGAAGGCAGGCGATAGACGGGGGAGCAGTTATCCTGACGTAGAGTTTGCATCATCTCTGTGGAAGAGGAATATGTATTTAGCAATCTTTACCAGTATGTACTGGAAAAATCTGCATGAAAAATAAGATTGTATCCGGTCCATTGTACCTCTTGCTGGAGCCCACATTCCCAGAAGGAATTGGACTTGCCGCCATTTTAGCCGCACAATTGAATAGTAACATTTGCATAGCCAAAATGAATAAATACTGTAAAAAAAAATGAAAGAGGGGGACAGTAGGGGAAAAACCTTCAAGAACAAGACAGTTGGTTATGATAGCGACACAGCGGCTCAAGGGTAATAACAAAGGTAGTTGAGACAAATGTTTCACGCTAGATGTATTCTGAAGAGCCTGAAGTCTGTCATATTGGAGGTATACAGAAAACAAACAAATAAATAGTCAAACAAACAAACAGACAATCAGGCCTGCAACACACAGGAGGGGTACTGTCATTGCTTGTTCTTTTTATCCGAAGGCTGTACATTAAAAAACAAAGGTAATATGTTCATAAAAGGTGGATTCTTACACAGACTGCGGCCCATGTATAAGGGCCCCTCGGTCTATTACCTGTAAAACAGGTTACGGAACACAGTATGTTCATTTTAATAAAGAAATCAGCATTCAGATCCCTTTTTTTGGCAACAAACACCATCGCGTTTACATAATGGATGTCATGCAAACCATCCACTTTGACAGTTTTGAGCCATAATGATACCCCACTTTGTAACCTTAGTTAAGTGGCCATTAGGGCGACTTCACCCTACTGGGCATTGGCTGGTGCTTGCAGGGCTAGATGTGGGGGTGCCTGAGTTCCATGGATGGAGCTGGGCAGCATTTGGGGAGTGTGGTGTTGGGGAAGGGATGGGTGGAGGGTGGGGAGGGAAGTGGGGAGTTTGGGGTGTACATAGTTATGGGGAGTTTGAGTTTGTACATGAGGCTACAAGAAAGAGCTAGAGGGTTGTATCTGTATCGCATGGGCAGGTGGGATTGGCTGCACGAAAGGGGGAGGATACTTATGAGCTATGGGGGATCTTAAGATTGTAATGTGGAATGTCAGGGGACTCAATAGTTACTTAAAGAGGAACAAGGTCATGATGTTTTTGAAAAGACAGAAGATTGATATTGCACTGTTGCAGGAGACGCATCTGATGCGGGAAAAGTTGGAGCTGGTGGGGAAGAAGTGGAGAGGTATAGTAGTGGGTTCTCCGTATTCTGCCTACGCTAGGGGAGTGTTGGACTGGGTGGCACCGCACGTTCCGCTCCAATTTACACCGGAGGTGGTGGATACATAGGCGAGGATGGTTATATTGAAGGCGCTGGCGGAGAATAAAGAGGTGTATCGTAAATATGTATGCCCTCAATCAAAACACGGCGGCATATTTTAGGACTCTGTGTACCAACCTGGGTACGTGTGTGGGTGGGGCGGTTATTTGGGGCGGATATTTATTGTGTGTTGAACCCCAGGGTAGACAGATCTGATGATAAGATTGATAGGCCCACCCCAGAAGCCAGGGCGTTGCAGACGCTGCTCGACGACTTCGGGCTGGCAGATGTTTGGAGACTGAAACATCCTAATGGGGAGCAGTATTCGCATTACTCAGCCCCGCAACAACTGCATACAAGACTTGATTATTTTTTTGCCACGCCAGATGTGGTGGTAGAGACCACTCAAATAGAATACAAAGCGAGGGTCCTGTCGGACCACTCGCCTCTGGTCCTGCAGTGGCAGTACTGCCGCCCCAGGGCGCGGATACCGACGTGGCGCCTCCGGGCTGAGGAACTCAAGGATCCGGTCTTCAGAGAGGATATCAGAGACGAGATTATACATTATTTCAAAGAGAACACTGGCAGTGTGGGCTCGGCGGTCACGCTCTGGGAAGCCTTTAAGGTGGTGTTGCGGGGTGCTGCCATCGCTAAATTTAAAGGCCTGCAGGGTGGGGTCCTGACGGAGTTAGGGGGAGCTGAGGATGAACTGGAAAGGGAACTCAATAGTGGAGGGGGGTATGCGGAGCTAGTACTTAAACTACAGCAGCGGTGTGCGGAACTTTGGGAAAGGCTCTGCAACCTTAACTATAAGAAGTATGTTGAGAGGCAGCATGCAGGTGGGGATAAAACGGGCCGCCTCTTAGCGTGGCTATACAAGAGTGAAACCCCTAGGCCCCCGATTAGGACGATGACAAGAGAGGATGGAGAGGTAGCGGACACCCAAGAAGGAGTCAATGAGGCATTCTTGGATTATTACAGGGCACTATATGAGGACAAAGGGGGGGGCAGCCGAGAGGAGATAAGGGAAACTTTAAGAGACATTGGATTACCTAAGATTAGTGCCGAAGAAAGAGAAGAGCTAGATGCACTGATTACTTTGGAGGAATTGGATGAGGTGGTGAGGCAGCTGCCCACCAGTAAGACCCCGGGAGCGGACAGACTTCCTAGCGAATTTTATAAAGCATATAGAGAGGAGGTACTCCCCCCCATGCTAGAAATGCTTAATGAATCGTTTGAGGTGGGCCGGTTGCCGGAATCGCTTAGAGAAGCGATTATAATACCGCTCCCTAAGCCCAACAAACCAGGGCATAGCTGTGGCTCCTACAGGCCCTTGTCAATGCTGAATCAGGACAGCAAGATATTGATGGCGGTCCTGGCTAATAGATTGCGGAGAGTTATTAGTACATTGATACATCCGGACCAAACAGGTTATGTCCCCAACAGGAATATAACCCACAACCATAGGCGACTCCACCGAGTGGTCGAATGGGGGAGCAAGAGCGAGGGTGAAATGGCGGTTGTGTCCTTAGATGCAGTCAAAGCTTTCGATTCTCAGGTGGTCGTGGTTGCTGGAGGCCCTGAAGGAATATGGGATGAGGCCCGGCTACATTAGGTGGGCGAAGTTGCTGTACAGTGAGCCGCTAGCTAGGGTTCGTACAGGAGCGGTGTATCTGAGAGGTGCCAATTTAGCAGAGGCACCAGACAAGGGTGCCCCTGGTCCCCGATGTTATATATTCTGGTCCTGGAGCCCCTGGCAGTGTACCATTGGCAACAATATGACATGATAGGCATCAAGGTATGGGGTGAGAAACACCTAATATCCCTGTATGCTGACGATTTGCTATTATATTTGAAATCTCCGGAGGAAAATCTTCAATATATTTTGGAGGTAATGGAAAGGTATGCGGAACTGTCTGGCATAGCAGTGAACCCCCAAAAATCGAGCATATTCCCATTGAGTAGCTAGAGAGGAACCCTTCCGGAGCGGTTGCCAGTGTTGCCGATACCATGGGCAGTTGGTTCCTTCCGCTACTTCGGAATAGATGTGTATCATACGGTAGAGGAGGAACATTTGCATAACACTGAGGTGGCTGTGGGATAAATCCGTATAAGCATGAAATTTTGGGAGAAGTTGCCGTTGGTAATGATGGGACGGGGGCGATGCTTAAAATGATGGTCCTGCCTAGGCTCTTACATTTTTTCAGCAATATTCCGTATATGATACCTAAGAAGTTTTTTGCCAAGCTGAATAGTATGTGCAGAGACTTCTTATGGCATGGCACCCGGAATAGAGTGGCGCTATGGAAGTTGCAGAATTTCCATGAGAGGGGGGGTATTAAGCTGCCTAATTTTGAGGCCTATTATGTAGCTGGTCAGTTGCAATATGTGGTCAAATGGCTCTCTGATGAGGCACCTCCCGAATTTAGGCTGTTTGGACAGGACTGCACTCCGTTTTACCTGAAGGAAATTATCTGGTTGCCTAGTTCAGAAATGAAGGAGCACCCAAGAATGATGTTGCTGGGGTGGAAGATGTGGCGTAGAGTATGTCGAATGATGGAGGACCCGTACCCGTGTTCCCCGCAGGTGCCGTTAGTTGCTTTGGCAGGGGAAGACAAGCAGCTAAGGATGATAATCAGGACCTACTGGGAGTCGGTCGGTCTGGTTACATTGGGGGATGTTTGGCAAGAGGGGACCATTAGGGATTTTGAAGAGACAGGCTTGCATAGGGGCCAGTATGTCACGTACCTAAGGCTGGTGCAGAATATTCGTAAAATCTGGCCTGAGACTGTATTGGCGGAGGACCCAGACGCCACTATGGGGACAATATATGACATATCAGAAGGGGGGCATGAGATCTCTAGATTGTATGAGATGGTGATGACCCGGGTTGGGAAGGAGTTGACGCATTTGAGGTTGGATTGGGAAACAGAGGTGGGAGCACAGATGGAGGATGGGATATGGGAGCGTGCTATGGGATACCACAAGAAGGTGTCAAGAAATGCTAGATTACAACAAATACAGTTGTATATAACGCACAGAGCTTATATGACCCCGATGAGAATATCTAAGTTCGGAAATGCGGGACGACAAGCGTGCCCAAAATGCGACAAGGAAAATGCTGATATGACACACATGTTTTGGTCTTGCCCAGTGATTGAGAGTTTCTGGGGAGAAGTGGCGCAAAAACTAGCGGACAAAGGGGTCACGCTCATTATAGATACGGCCTGGGCCTGCCTGTTGGGAGGGTTTCCCAGACCACGGAAACTTAAACATGTTGGGAAATTGAAGGACTTGGCATATGTGCTCGCGAAACGGGGGATTGCTATGGGATGGAAGCAGTGTCATAAGCACAGGTGGAGGTATGGTGGCGGGAATTGCAGAAATGGGCGGAGGCTGAAACGGTGGTATTGCAGGAGGCATGTAGCATGAGTGGGGAAGAAGAAGTGGGTACCCTGATGGCATGGAGAGTATTAATAGCAGGACTGTTTGGAACCACAACGAATTCTGCAGACTCAGAAGGAGGTGATACCCTGCCACACGTAGCAGATACGGAAAGTGAAGGACAAACAAGCTCTTGAGGGGGGATGGATTGGGGGAGCAGTGGTCTTGACTAATTGATGTTCATGTGATTGTTGCAAAAAGCGCTGCCAGTTTGGGTTGTATTGTTTGTTTGTTTTAAAAATGAATAAAAACCGTTTAAAAAAAAAAAAAGAAAAAAATATATTTCTCTTAATTGCGATTGGATAGTAGCCACAAATACCATTTGGTTCATTTGCCTGTAAAAAATGGTCCTGGAGTTGCTCGAAAGCCAACATCGGAGACATTGCTACATTTGTCCCTGAAACAATGCCTCTCTCTCTCTCTCTCTCTCTCTCTCTCTCTCTCTCTTTTAGTTAATTTTGAGGACTGCTGTCTTCAAGTCCCAACATAAGACTGAAGGAATGTACTCTCAGGGGCACCTGGAGCGCTGCCAGGGACACATTCTCTATGGCTGAGTGGCACCATCTTGGGTTTCTGGGCAGGGAGGCCAGCATGTGTGGCAATCTCATTATTTGCCCATTGTATGGCCCTCCAAACCTCAGGAATGTTGACATCAGTCTTTGCAAAAATTCTCTTTTTCCCACATACACCCGCCAATTGGCAAGGCTTCTGCAACGTGCAGCGGCCTTACATAGAAAATGGGATTTGCTTGCTACCAGCTTGCTCCCTCTTGCCCAGGGCTGCCCAGGTCAAACAGAGAAGAGCAGGCATAACATGTCCATTGTACAGCATAGTCTGCTGCATCTGCCTTGTGCTTTTTTTAACAGCTCATTCCTTTTTCCAGAGGATTTGAAACTATAATAAGACAGAGAGAGGAAATGAGAAAAGAGCAGAGAAAGGGCGAGAGGCAGTGCTTAGTTTGAAAAATAAAATATATGCCAGGGCCCAAATATTTTCTAGCACATCTGGGACACATCGGACAGGCAACTCCCGGCCCACTGGTGCCAACATTTACAGCTGTGCCCCAAAGTGTCAGCATATTTAGGGGAAAATCTGCAACTCTTACAGGCCATTGCGGCTGATGGATGCACTACCCATGGTAGATGTGCAATGTATAGATAACAATTGACATACAATAATATAACATACTCGTTTAAGGCAAATGTTAGAGTGAGTCTTTAAAAACATCATCATTGTTAACATTTTGCTTGGATTTTATAGGTGGAAAGTGTAACATGTTGACCATCTATCCAGAGAAAATAAACAAAACCTGCTTTCCTCCTATGATAAATTAATTGACAAATGCAGGAAATATAATTCCTGAGCAGCTGAACTTGCCTGTCAAACACTGCAGAAAAATATTTGTGTATAGTTTGGTGCTCATGGCAGACACTCCTTTTAGGCAGTGGCCTTTTTCCCTGGTTTGCCACTGTGTTGGCGCTGCTGGCTGGTGACTGTCCTCTTATTGTTAAACCACGCTGTGGTAACAGACCCGCACCATTGCCTTGCAAGATGACTGGAGCGCCCAGCATTGTCACCTTCCAACTTCTTGTTATCCATGGAAACTAGCACTGTCCTGCCCGTCTGGGTCATTAGGTTCAGGAATAACAATGAACTGGGCCAGGATGAAGAGACTGTGCCCAGTGCACACTGCTTTCCCTTGTTGTGTGACAACTACCGAATGAGAGTTAAAAAAATAAAGTTTCCAAAATACCACATCATAATCAGACTGAGTCTGAGAAAATAAGTACCAGGGCTCAGAAATATGTGCCGTTGTTGAGCCCTAGCAAACACCCCCCCCCAAATTAAGCACTTAGAAAAGGAAAATAGAACATTGAGAACAAAAGATAATATGTTGGAAGCTCATCACCATGGGACCATCCATTGGTCCATTTGTTTCACAAATAGAGAAAGCAAGGAGCAGAATTGGAAAAAAAGAACAATAGAGCAGAAACTATGAGGATCAATGAACAAAGTCGAAATATTGGGGTAAATATGATGAGATTGGAAGTTGATAAATGTAAGGTAGTAATGGGGTAACGTAATAGATACAATCAGAGAAATGGGAGTCGAACACTGACAAGAGGAGAAGAAAATAACCGAGAGGGGAAAGGGAGAGAATGGGTCGGAGCGAGAAAGGTGTAGAGACCAGAAACTAGAGACAGTCAAGAACTGAAAAATGCAAAAGGAATGAGAATTGAATTATGAAGATATATTGGAGAAAAAAGGAATAAAGGGTGAGAGGGGCTGTGTGGAGAGAGAAAGAGGGGGATGAAAGCTAAGTTTATATATCCTGGGACACAAAGAGTGGAAATAGCAGGTTGGTAAAGAACGCAACCATAGATTAAAGAGAGAGTAGATAGGCTAGGAGAAAGGGTGGCGACTGGACATAGAAGAGATAGGTAGAGAACGAAAGAGGGAAGTGTGAGGAATCACCGGATTCAGTCACTTCTGCCCAAGGGAGAGCCTTTCCATGTGAGATTAGGGAGGTGAGCCCACTATGTGTTATTCCCCTAGGGGTGCCTGAAAGCAGGATCTCACCAGGAGAGACTTCCTTCTTGGATATAAGGACTCCTGTTCCGATGGGGGGTCTCCCTTTTCATCTCACTCAATAATCCAATAAAGAAATATCTACAAAACCAGAATCATCCTACATTTGTTATTGTAGTGACTCTACTGAAGATAAATATATATCTAGTATTGATATGATTAAACAACAAGGAGTAGGAAAGAATAAAGAACTGCCTGACATTCGGATGAAGAAACCCAATAGAATTAGGCTGAGCACAACACCAACACAAAGAAAGGACTATTTCTGGAGATTGTGGAAGCCGCAGTATGACATCATAACAGTGGGAGGAGTGAAGCAAACCTGGAGAGATTCCCGGGAGTTTCAAATGGGCTACGGAGAGGCACAGACGCCTACCTCTAGACAGCCAAATAGCATGGAGGAAAAGGTGCTCGAGGAACACCTGTCTGGAGAAAGCCTACCAATAGGCTATGAATTGGACAAGCAGCCCAGAAGGAACTCGCTCATGGGAGCTAGTGGCTGGAGGATGGTGAGAGAAAAAAAACCTCTGTGTGCAGGTACCATCAGTGGAGCGGTATCCCAAGCGGTACCAGTGAAGGAACTAAAGCACGCAACTGAAGTTATCCTAATGCATGTTGACCAAAAGAAGATGAGAGAAATCCTGTCAGAGCTGATACCACAATCCATAAAGTGCATTGAGACATAAAGAGAAGCCGAATGACAGAAGCAAGATAGCCACCCTGCATCAAAAAAGTGAATTCCCGAACAGGAGCGCCAACACTATGACGTGAACCTGAATCCAGGAAGGTAACATGAATAGCGGGTGACTCGGGGAGAGGGGTGGCTATAGTAACTGACTTAACCATAATTGGCAAGATAAGAAGAGTGAGAAAAACTACGAGTCTCTTCCTACTCATCCCAGTAGTACTGAAAATCTTAAGAAGAGTGAGAATAACTACAGGACTCTTTCTACTTGTCCCAGTAGTACCAAGAGTCATAGGAAAAGTGAGAAGAACTAGGGGACTCTTCCTACTTATCCCAGTAGTACCGAGAAGCATAGGAAGAGTGAGAACAACTAAAGCACTCTTCTTCATCGTCCCAGTAGTAATGAAAACATTAGACCTTAGCCCCTGGGCACAATACACAGATCTCAGAGATGAAACAAGGAAGCAAAGAGACATAAGTGATCTCGTAAAGGTGGAATCAATAATACAAGAGGGAGAGAGAAAGACTGTCTGTTAATTGATAAGGACAAGATACAGGAGAAGACAGGGGTCAATACCCTCAGGAGGTCAAGTCAAGAAAACAAGGAATGATAAAGAGCAGGGTGTGGAAAAGTCTTATAAGAGCACTAAACAAACTGGTAAAGGAAACAGTCAAGTGCTATTTGAAGATTCAATTTTGAAAAGGAACATTTTTATTGGAAAGCCAACTTTCCATCCCGGGAGAAGGCAGTCACTCTCCTGGTCTTTGTGAATTGTAAATTGTACATTGGAATGGGTTATTTATAGCGCGCTTAATACCCAGAGGTTTCTAAGCACGTAAGAAAGTTGTTAAGAATTACTGGTAGGGTACGTATAGGTTCCTTTTGGGATTGAGGACAGAGACTTGTTTTGTACTTTAACACTGATGACGAGCACCCTAGTTTTAGTTTTGTTAGGTAGGGCAACCCTTAGATAAGGGAAAGTAAGTCCTTTTCTTCTTTATTTGGAATAAACAGTGTTTAACATGGTGAACCTTGTCTGTCTCATCCTTCTTACCCACCACAGAAGTTAGAGCTGACTATTATGAAATAACATGGCACCAGAGGTCAACACCCGGACCAACAGGTAAGTTATTTGTAGGTTTATTGGTAGGTTTATGCCAGGAAGACAC
This sequence comes from Ambystoma mexicanum, assembly GCF_040938575.1. Classification (NCBI taxonomy): domain Eukaryota; kingdom Metazoa; phylum Chordata; class Amphibia; order Caudata; family Ambystomatidae; genus Ambystoma; species Ambystoma mexicanum. Next base: position 197,783,700 of record NC_090938.1, read on the forward strand.
TGGCATGTCCCTCCATGCCAGTTTACAGTGCCAACTGTAACTCTTAGAATCCCTGTTCAGAACATAACAGATATCACTCTACACTCACTCACATCAGAGCATTCCAGGTCACTGATGTCAACCACTCAGAGATACACTACAACACTTCTCCCTCCTTACATTTCTGAAACAAGAAGGTTCTCACAACTCTAATGCTTTCGACCCAGAACAATCCCCCACACGTACGTGTGGCCAGCACTTAAATGCACCAACACACCAGACCCCAAATGGACATTAATGGACACCATTGATATACCTAGAAGAAACTGTCCACCTGGAGCTTGCTCCCGCCCCAAAACCAATGCAGCATAATACTAAAAAAAAACTGGACGCCAAACAACAAAAAACAACACTAAAAACCCTGTGCCTCACTTAACACCAAAACCACAGCGCAACCATAAACCTACCTGGCACCCCAAGATCTGCACCCTAACCATGCCAACGAATAAAAATGGTATCACTCCCCGTCCCCACAAAGTCACAACCAATGAGGAACCCACCGAAGTGGAAAAAGGGCTAACACCTCCCCTAAAACCTAAGCTGGAAAAATACCCGACAATCCAAAATAACAAACTACACACTAGCACCTGTTTCAAGCTGCCCCTTGAAACCTAGAGCCTCCCATGCTCCAGCGTTCCCCAAAAGCACTATACACTACCACTCCAACCTTCCGCGCACCAAACACCTTCTGCCCTAGTCTGCACCCTAGGGCACCAGGGCTGCGTAATGCCAGCTCAATGGAGAGCAACAACAAGCACATCACCACTAACATCAGTCCACAACAACGCACATACAGAGCTACTAACACACACAAACATCATCAAAACCACGGTCAACCTAAACAGTGCCAACCATACGCCACAAACCACCACAACTCAAGACCCAGGTCCCTGCCAACTGCCCATGACAGTACACCAAACACACACCCAGGACCCCTAGTCCTTGCCAAACTGCACCAAACGCGGTACATCACTGCACACCCAGGACCCCTAGTCCAAGGCAAAATACTTTTGCAGCGCGCACCCCATAAAAAACCTATGGGACTCCTAGACCAACCCTGGCTACCATAAGGGCACTCATTCCACACCATACCAATTCACGGAACACACCACTTGGGTTAACCCACCACACATGGGACCACGTTGTCCCCAGAACCATTGCTCAGAATAACATTTCCTCACTCACACCCCAAGGGAGATTTCTTGACCCACAACCCAAGGGAAATTTATTGACTCACAAACCAAAGGATATTTCTTCACTCACATGCTAGGGCTTGCCACTGAAAATGTAGACAAGATATCAAATCATTTTATCAACTTCGTAGTAACATGAGGCTTCACTGAATGACGAAAGTTCCAAGTCTCTTGTGAAAATGTCAGAACCTAATAGCCGTGCAATAAATGCACTACAACCCACTAGTTGACCCACCCAGGAGTCCTGGTCAATCGACCATCAGGCCCCCCCTTCTGCAAATAAAAATCATGTTAGCAATATCAGAAAACATTTCAATGGGTAATACACGCAAACATCAATATATACCAGCAACCCACGTATCCGACCACCCGCAGATCCGGTTAGCAACTTCCAGGCATGATATTTGCACCTCCTGAAAGAAAATCATGTTACAGCACACAAACATTTATTAATTTCAGTTTCACCTCAGACCACAACATACTAGGCACTCATACACACCCCAAAACACAAACAACATTTAAATTCCTGAAAGGCCATAACACGAGACACAACACCACATACAAAGGCCTTACAACAAACAGCTCACTAATATTCTGCAAGGACTAAACTGTCCTCCTCCGTGGAGCCACTGACAGGAAACGAACATAGACCCCTCCAAGGCTCCAAACCTCACTCTGCAACACCAACAGATGTCCAGATAGCTATATGGGACCGCCGATCCAAAAGTTTCCGGCTGACTGGACCGCCCGACCTACAGCCATGCCTGAGGGCAAACTTACAGCTCTGCTCAGCGCCATACAGTGCGCCACGGACGTCCGAACAAACACAACATGTTTGCTTCTTGCTCCGCTGGCACCACTCGGCCAAAGGGTCACCTCCGACTCACCCCACAAAACTCCTTGTCACCTTCTGCGCTGCCTGCTCCAACAGAACCGGTCCTCAGACAATCCGGCACCAGGCTCAGCGCAAACCCAAGACGTTGCCTCAGAGCGTCTGCCACTCCGGACTCACAGCCATGCGACTACAACTCCAACAGAGCACCAAAATGGTATTTAGTCCTTTCAGCACCACCCAGCCTGCTGAAGACACAATCAGCACCCAGATCAGGCAACTGGGGCTAACACTTGCTTGCACCTTCAGTGTGGGACATGAACTGGACAGAGGGCGATGTTCCTGGCTCTGCACTGATCCCATCCTCGTCGCCAGTGAAATATCCTGGTACCAGAAATCAACACCCGGACCAGCAGGTAAGTTACTTGAGCATTCCAGGTCACTGATGTCAACCACTCAGAGATACACTACAACATATTACTTATGGAAGCTACACATGAAGACCATTATAGCATCATTGCACACATACTGAGCCTGCCAATTCCACTACCCCAAACTTGATACAGGGGAATGGTAGTATCTGTTACAAGGCATGTAGAGACTACAAATACCTGTCACTATGCATGTTAAGGCACCTGCTAATGCATCTGTGAAAATAGCAATGTGGCATTTGCTCGCCCAAATTGACAAGTGCTTATTTCTAATGTGTTGATAAGACAACTAGACAGTGCATTGGGCGATCACAAGGGCCATACGTTACATTTTCAGGACCAATGACCTAATATGTTTTGCTTTCAAAGTCAAATAAGCTCTATTTTAATTATGATCCTCTAACTAAGTTTGCCTATATTTGTAGGGTTGTTTTTCTTGATAGTTTCCATATTGCCACATGCCATTTTATGATCACGCCGAAGCACTTCTCTATCTAGTAGAAAGTGGCATGGTGAAAGGTTGCTCTCTTGTAGATTAGTCCCTGTTATTGTCCAGTAAATCAATGAGCTAATATCATTTGGAATTTGAAGGAGCATAATCAGAGGAGCTTTCATTGATTGGTAGGACCACCTCCCCCAGCCAAGGTGGGGTCTTCCTAGTATTTTCTGCTAAGGGGTACAAGCTATACATCATTGCCTCTGCATCACCTCTTCTAATTGTGCCAGCCACTGCCATGTACCTTGCAACACGTCAGTTAAGAGAAAAAGTTTTCTGCTTCGTTCTGGCAATGGCCTCGACAGAGTACAGCAAATATCCTCTGACTCGATTCCTAGGCCCTAAACCGCCATATAAGCCAAATCTCTACATTGAGGAAATCTGGCGGAACTTGGGGCACTTATAAATGAAGTTGGGTATTGATATCTTGCCTTACTGTAAACATGCCAACTCTTTTCCTAGATCTCTAGTCAGTGTAACAACATTATTTTGGTTAATAATTGAATTGAATAATTGAATATAACAACGATAGACATTGATTTAGTATATTTTGTTGTATCAGGTAATAATGTCCCTATATATATGGTCACCATACATAATGTCACCGAGAAAGGTTTGCGGTAACATTATATAGGTGACCATATATATATAGGGACAAGAGGAGCGGAGGTGGCAGAGTCGTCCCACGCTCCCTTTGAAAAAAAGAAGGTTTTAGGGCTTTCAGGGGTGTCCCACGCATGTTCCATGTAATACTATCACTGTGAAAAACATGCATTTTTTGGCAAATTATTGCATGGCAAAAATGTTTGTGGGAACATTATCACAAGGAACCTATTTTGTTGATAATGACCACATTGATCTTGTCGTACTAAGGATTCCATCGAAAGTTGTGTGTAGGATGCTTTTGGGCATAGTGGAAACCATGAGGCAAATGGGTTCTGATTTAACCCCATATACAGATATTAATATAAACCTTCTATGGCCGTTACCCATTGGTCCGGAACAGAATCCATCTTGGATGGAACCACTAACTATAAGATACAATGCTGACCGGCGCAAAATGTGTAGTGTTACCATCTTTATAAAGTCAGCAGAAAAGGAATGGTCCTGGTTGCCTCTGTCTCTGTCAACTACCTCTCATGGCTAAGCAGATATGAGACTGGTCTTTAGGAGCAAGCAATTAATTCCTATGTCAGACCTATACCTCTTTTATCTTGGAACCCTTTCTTTCCAATCTTACCTCAATTCAGAACTTATGTGAGCTACTAAAAAATGAATCTATCCTTTTTACAAGAACTTTAGCTACTGACTCCCCATATTTTTGAGGGATTTACCACATTGCAACAACTGGCAACCGGATCAACTGGGGTGAGACAGTCTGGCAGCTTTATTATTGCAGTAAAAAGTAACGTAGCTACCAAAGTCAAGTTTCTAAGAAATGATGAATATGGCATTATGGTTGTTCATACTGAACTTTGTACTGGGAAGAGTATTAGAAATGTGATACTTGTTAATCTTTATTGGAACACATCACTCTCGAAATTAGAACTTGCTATAGAAAAAGTCCACTTTGCCCTGGAATTCTCTATGTGCTCTCTTAGTGAATGGGAAATGAAATTGCTTGGTGATCAGAATTCAGTATGTAAACATTCCCCCGTGGCAATAAGAAACTTTCAGGGTGATTGTTGGTTGAATTTGTTCGATGACTGGGGGCTTCAAATGCTAAATGGCAATCTACAGGGAGGTATACCCAGTAAGAAATACCTGGCATCAGGGAACCTCAGCAACCTGTATTGATTTCATATTTACATCCCCCTCAATTTTTGGTGAGTGCTCTTTTTCAGGGTATGTGAGTTGAAGTTAAGTGACCACAACATGTTAAAAGTGAATGTGAACTTGCATTTTGTAAACACTGAACATACGTGTCTAACTAGGTGGACTGCCACCAATTTGGAATGTTCAATGGGACTATAGAGAATTTTTCCAGCTTTACTATTTTAGGAGAAAAGTTAAGTGTTATAAATATGCATTGCTTTTCAACATTTATTTCAAATAACTTGAAAAGTCCCTCTGTATAAAACTGCCACTAACGCAGTAGTTATATATCGTCTCCATAAATGGGACGTTGTCATACAAAGGAAAAAAACAAAATCTTCTGATTGGACTAAGATTCATTACAAAAGATTCAAGTTCATTAATGACAGAGACAGTAAGACTTCTACGCCAGTCTCATCAAAATTGGCTAAAAATGAATACATATCATTTGTTACAAAAGGACAGTGAAGCCATGCTTCAGGTTATCCTATCTAAAAAGGCTACAATTTCTGGTCCATTGTAAATAGAAGAGATTCCAATTTACAGCCCAACTATCACTCTCCCAACAGTGCAGTGGAAGTTGCAGGTTTGCAGTAAGGATATTGAAGACCTAATCAGAACAACTTCAAAATCCAGAGCACCCGGCCCAATGGTCTGAGTAGCTTGACGTTTTAAAGAAATCCAACATTATGAGCCTCTATTTTATTTATGCGCTTTCAAAAAATCTTACAGATGAGAATGGCACCAAACTCCTGGAAGCACTCAATTATTGTACAATCTATGAAAGACATGGTAAGAACAAACCTCTAATTATAGACCTATCGCCCTCCTTGATGCTGACAGTAAATTATTTGCGTCTCCCATTTTGAGAGAGTCAAAATCATGGGCAGTACACTCTGGTTGGCTTACAAAGTTTCAGACCGGTTTTAGAAGAGGTGTTGGAACTACCCTAAATGGCTTCCTTATCAATCAATGCCTTCCTAGAAAAGGCACGGAAAAAAGATGCGCCGTTGATGTACATTGAAAACATGGATCTATCGCTGGCATTTGATACAGTCAATAGAGCACGCCTTTGGGCCAAACTTAGGGACTGCAGATTCCGGAGCGACTGCTTAACATACTTATTTACTTACATACTCAAATTCAAAATAGGCTAAACCAGCAAGGTATGCTAACATGGGAATTCTGCAACTTTAAAGGCCTCAGGCAGAGCTGTGTCCTGGTACGTTGCCTTTTTAATTTCTACATAGGAGACGTAGGTAAAGCCCTGTCTGAAGCTTCCTTTGTTCATCCACGGTTGGGATTCTTAAAGGTATTTTGGTTGACCAAAGTTGATGTCATACTTTTCGATCACACTCCGATGGGCCTCCAAAGACTAATGATGGAATTCCATCAATATACATCACTATAAAACATGCAACCTCTGTTATAAATCCTCAATAACTAGTATCGTTAGATTTCCCCAAACAGCTAAAACACCTTTAGCCTTTCATTGGAAAATCGTCATGTGGTAAGGGCAATACAAAACACGAGTGCAATTTTCAGCAATTTGAAGACAAAGGTGCTTTTATTGTGCTCACAAATAAAGAGGATTCATAGGTCATTTGGTCCCTTTTCTACTATACCTTCAATTAATTATTACAAACTAAAAGTAACATATTCTGTTCTTCATGGCCAGGGCATTTCCCATAACATGAGAAATTTGGATTTCTCAAAGAGAGAAGGCTGCATTTGGAAATAAGTTTTATTTCTCCCGTCTCGTACTCCGTTCGCCACCGATCAGAAATGAGTTGGTCTTGGCTTCTTTACCAGGATGGTATAATTGGAAGCATTTACAATTGTATAAGCATACACTAGATCCCCCCCAAAAATTATTTATTTGTTGAACTTCATGATGCCTAGAAGTGAGCAGAAATTGGTTCAATTGTTAATTCTTCACTGAGAAGTGATGAACTACTAAGGTTAATATGAATGACTGTATCTTTTCTGATCATTAGTTATGCAGATGTAAAAAGAAAATAGTTTGACCAAGATTGGTGTGATACCATCACAAAGGTTCGCCAATATAAGTTATCTCATGTGTACAACTTGACGGAGAAACAAATAGGTCATCTTCCATCATATCTAGTGCGATTGACAAACTCAATTTGGTGAACCCAGTTTCTTCATTTTTGCCTTAATTTACTTCTTATGAGTGTACCAAATCACAAAACAACATCATCTGATTGCTCTTACTGTAAACAACCTGCAACCATTGAGTCTTTATATAATTTATTTGCAAAATCTCCATTTTTAAGTTCCATACGATGTCCGTTTTTTGCAAAATTCGTATATAGCACGGATTTGTGTACTTCTGATGATGTTTGGCTTCGTTCATCAGCGCTTCATGAGTGTTCTCTCACAATTGCTGGGGTTAGTGTTTTAAAGGAAATTACTGTGTGTATGTTAAAATAGACTTGACAATCTATATTGACATATTTTATGATACTTCTGTGTATATGATATTCTTTTTGACGTTTTAGTGTTTGGAACAGTGTAAGGATTATTTAAATCAAAACATTCAAATAAAAAAATTTAAAAAATTGTATAGCATACAAAGTCGGGAGTTGTTTTTCCTCCCTGGGACTTTGGGTCTGACCATGGACAGCATTTAGCTCCCAAACTTCAAAAGGGGTTTAGCTAGTGCAAATGACTGTCCCCTACACTCCAAGGGGCACCAAAGGAAAATTACCAGGGCATTCCCTCCATATAGCCCCATGCTCATCAACCTTTAGCTTGAAGAGGCAAACAGCTCCATTGCTCACACCCTGTTAAGATACCAACGTCAGTAAGGGAACTTGATCACAGCAGCCACATTATTTTTCAAGAGACAACCGGATATTGTTTATTTATTTATTTCAATTATGTCTGCTTTCTCAATGGCTGTTTATCTGAAAGGCGTGCTGTGGTATTGCTGGGAGGAACATGTTGAATTAGAAGTTGTTGTTTCTACCATGTGGTATTTCCTGCAACTGTACACTTCTGGGATGGCTCTTCATGTATGGTTTTAATTTTAAAACCACAAATTGACAATCAACAGCTACAATGCACAACAGATAAACAAAAATGCTAGACCATCTATATTTTCATGTCTCCCCATGGTGATTCTTGGTTATTACAACATTTCAGCACCAGAGGCAACCATGTATGTTCATGTTACCATCAACTCCATTTGACCATGGTTATCCATGAGTGTCCATTAACCATTTACCATATGTGGTTTTCAGTGGTTAATGATCATCAAAATTATCTATAAACCCTGGTCATCCATGGACTTTGCCTCTGGTTGACCATGTTTGTCCATTCATTTAAAAATGAGGCAGAAGGTCCCAAGCGCTTTTTCACCATATTCATGCACACCCAAAACAATATGTCAAGTTTGGACCTTACAAACTACCAGACACCAGTATACATTGTGATGGAAGAGATCAAAAATATGCTTGATGTCACTGGTCACAAAGTGAACGCTTAGCTCGCCTACTGTATTGCTTGGAATAACCTAATGGAGCTGCTGATGTTTGCATTGACCTGGAAAATTAACGAGCTCTAAAAGGTAGGCTGTGTCCAGTTTTCCTTCCATAACCAAAACCTTTTAAAAACTATATTTGAGCTTTTCTTATAGTTGAGATTATGTTGCATATCTCCCCCTCCTGAACTAATTCCCATTAACCGTCCTCTAACTGTAGTAAATAAATCTACATGTGCTGTGCGTGTTGCCTTTGCAGGAGGGCTTTGGTATGAATCATTGTGTTAGTTTGAGTAAATATTGTATTTTTATAGAATCTTACTCGGGCATTAATTTTATTTTTGGTGCTTAACTCAGTATGGCCATTACTCTTATGTTTGGTGTAAGGATATTTGGCGTGTTACAGCACAGAGTACAGCACTACTGCACAGGTAGCAATTTTTTTGATGCAGCACCACCACATGGGTGTGGTGCATTGCTATATGTGTTGCCAGAGTAACATGGACATATAAGTAAAGACAGGCTATTCAGTCAAAAACGATTTTAACATATAAGATGCAAATCTATTTTTACAGTTAAAAGCACATGTGCGGTTGGCCACCAGGGGGCGCGCGGATGCAGACCTTGTCCGCGTGAGCTCCCGTCGCACGGTCCCCCAAATCGGTTTGAGCCCCCGTTTTTAGGGACCCCCCCGGACTGGAATTGAGCACAGGGGTGTCGGAAGGACACCCCCGCAAAACAGCGAAATCCCGACTGAAATCACCCAAGAACTCCCGGAGAAGAAAGCCCTGGGCGTCTCGCGCCGGAAACGAAACTAACAGTGCCCAGAACGAGCACCACGCCGCATTGCCCAGAGTCCCCGGCAAACTTTGCGCGCTTCAACCCACGGTGTGGGGGCAGCGCCCAGACACCCGCGCACCCCACCCTCGCGGGAACGACCCGCTGGAGGAATCCGTGATCGCCAGCATAAAGTGGGAGAAGAACCTCCCCGCGACGTGGCTCCAGCGAACCCCGCCGAGACACAAAGTAAGTGCGCACACTGGCACTCCCCGCCTGCTCTCGCACGACCCCACGCTTACAATCCGCCCTCCCCGCCGAGGAGCGAACTAGTCCAGGGCGGTGGGTCGAGGCCCTCACACATAGCGGCATAGACTCCGGAAACCCTGCTGCGCCCGACTACACCGGAGCCTCAACCACACAGGCCTACACAAGCAGGGCCCCGCTTTTTCAGGCCCACGGCACCCGCGGCCTCCCTGCGCCACACGTGGCGGACAGTAGGTGGTCCCCGGTCCACCCGGACGACATCGTAGCACAAGGCCTCACAGAGTGGACCCGACTTAGCGCTCCTGTTCGGACCCCACTAGCGAAAGGGGACCCACGGCCCGTTGGGACATCCCTAACACGGCAAGACCCGCAAGAAGAGGGTGATCCCAAAACATGAATGCTCTACAGATCTACTGAACGCCACGACTGCAGGGCACTCCATGGGGGACACTCTCTGGACCTAACTCTCCTTGAACACACTGGAGAACTGCCCTGTCACACACCGCTGGGGGAAAGGCCCCCTGCCTCATCATTGTCCTCTTGGGCATACCAGTGACTCCAAGAAAGACACAGGGGCGTGTGCCTCCTCAGCGGTATCCACAGTCTTACCGAGCGAACTCACCTAAAAGTCCAGAACGGGTTCTCACAAGCGCATGAACCCCCGACAGAAACTCACCATCTACGCCTACAACGCAAACCCCGAACCTACCGGCAACCTCGAGATGGCGTCCCCGACAAACCCGGTCCCGGACGGGAACACGGCGGCAACGAAAGGAGATATTGCAGGCCTGCTCGCAGAGATCAGGAACATGGGTGCCAGCATTGGTGGGAAAATTGATAAACTCACACAGCGGATAGACAACATTGAGGGCAGGGTCGAAGGGATTGAAAATAACCAGGTATCAATTGATACCCTTGAGACTCAGTTGTCACTAAGGATAAGCGATCTAGAGAGGAAGGAACAAGAGTGTAAACTGAAGATGGACGATTTGGAGAACCGAGAAAGAAGAAATAACCTCCGATTCTTCGGCATCCCAGAAAAAGAGGGGGAAACTGAAGAGGACCTGAAAACGACCATACACGATATCATAAAGCTCCTCGTCACCGACGACAATATAGATGAACCCAAAACGGAACGCATCCACAGGGCCGGGGGACCACCCGGGGGACCCCGGTCCGTTCTGGCCCGATTCCATCATTACCGAGACAGATCGAGGGTGTTAGAAAAGGCAAAGAATGAAGGCAGCATCACCCTGAACGGGGCACACATAACGATCTACCAGGATCTCTCCTCCTTAACCCTCGCAATGAGGAAAATGTGCAAACCGCTTACCACATGGCTTAAATCTCGAGACATAAGATATAGATGGGGATACCCCTTCTCCCTCTCCTTCGAACACGAGGGATCGAGAATCAAATTGTCCTCGGAGAAAGAAATTAAGGCCTGCATCCTCGACCTACTAGGCGATCCATCTCAAGAAGAAGAGACCGATCACGCACCCCGCGAAGACAGGGAATGGCGAATACAAGGCCCAAAGAGGAGGAAAGTTAAAGGCTCGAGAAAATACCGCAGAGGAAATGGCTCACCAGAGGGATTGGGTTGACTATATTCTATCATATTTCCACTCAGCTAATTTGCACGCCAAATCGAGAGCGAAAGGACATTGCTACTATAGGGTGTTTCGACCCTACCCGTGCTCAGCTAACAAGTACACTTGGAGGGGGGGTTCCAGGGGGCTCTAAAGTTGATATTGTCGTATATATTGCAAGGGGACCGTGAAGTAACGGCCTCCACTGGTGGTTCGGTTATGGGCCAGTGCTGCCAACTCGGCTCAATCGAACGCCACCGAACACATGGGGGGAGGGGGAGGGAGGGATGGGGAAGGGGAATGGAAGCTGATTTCGTGTCAACATGTTGGGTATATGGCGCACACAGGGAGACGGGCTTGTGGTCCCCCGGTTACCACGGGGAAACAGCGGAAGGGTCAGCGCGTCCAGGTGACCTGAGATACCACCGTCGTGATGATGGCTGAGGCATGCCCTAGGGGCAACATGAGGGTGGGTACATTGAATGTGAAAGGCCTGAACTCGCCCACAAAAAGGTCCCTCGTCTACAGAGAGTTCCGGAGGTCGGGATTTGATATCCTTCTCCTACAGGAGACGAAATACGTGAGAGGTGAAGAAAGATCAATCTTGGGGAAGCGAACGGGGCTGGAGTTCTGGGGATCAGGCCCATTGCGCAAAGGTGGGGTGGCGATCTTGGTCAGAAAAGGAATAGATCTGGTGGTCACGAAGGTCTGGGCGGATGTAGAGGGCCGAGCGCTACTTATCACGGGTACCATAGGTAAACTAGCTATTACGGTGGCCACAATTTACGCCCCAAATGTAGGTCAGATCCGATACCTCTCCAAAACAATACCCAAGATCATGCTGGAAGCGACCGGCCATGTAATATTAGGCGGGGACTTCAACATGTGGGCGGACCCCGACATGGATTGGCATCCTGGCAATCCCCAAACTAAGGCCAAACCCACTGGGGACTACACCCAATTTAATAAGATGATGGAACTGTATGGCTTGATGGACGTGTGGCGTTGTAAGCACCCCACTGACAAGCGGTACACCTTCTTTTCAGCCCCACATAACACACACACCCGCATAGATTACCTTTTCTTTTCAAGAGACATATGTGATACAGCCTCTAGCTCAGATATCGTTACAATTTCATGGTCAGACCACGATATGGTACGAGCCGAATTGTCATGGGGCTCCCTCCCAATGGGGAGGGGTAGATGGCGTTGTGATGAATCGCTTTGGAGGGATGCAGTTTTTAAACAAGCAATGCAAACCGCAATTGAGGATTACTTTCAACTGAACGACAATGGTGAGGTCTCCAAGCAGGTAGTCTGGGAAGCAGCTAAAGCCACATGGAGAGGGGTATTAATAAGGGAAGGGGCCAGTAAAAAAAGGGAGAGGGCTTTGATCGAAAACAAGCTCCGCAAGGAAATTACCCAGCTAGAGACGGGGACCCCCAATAACGGGGTTGCGGACTCTGAACGGGTCTTAGAAGCTAGGAAGAAAAGGGAGGAACTCCGTCTCCTAGAACATGAACTAATAGCCCGCAAACTTGTCCTCTTGAAGCAGAAGTTTTATGAGAAAGGGGACAGAGCTGACGCGCTATTGGCAGCTAGATTGCGGGCCCAGCAAGCCGACAGGAGGGTACATTAACTATCTGATGCTGACAACACCCCGGAAGGGCCCCAAACCACCATCCCTGAAAAATTTGCCAACTTTTTTGAAGCTTTGTATACCCCCGACGGAGAACCCGACACACTAAACACCCACACATACTTAAACGACATCGACATGCCCAAGATTACAGTCACAGAGGCCGAATCCCTTGACAGCCCCATAACGAGTGCGGAGATCCATGAAGCAATAAAGAGACTCACATCAGGCAAATCCCCGGGGGAAGATGGCTTCTCGGCAGGATTTTATAAAACATTTGCAACACAACTCACTCCCTTCCTCACCGATCTCTTCAATCAGATCCTGAAGACAGGGAAACCCCCCGATTCTTTCACGAGGGCGATTATTGTTGTTATCCCAAAGGAGGGGAGAGATCCCGCGAGATGTGGCTCCTATCGCCCAATCTCCCTATTAAACTTAGACGCGAAAATTTACGCCAGGATCCTAGCCGGTAGACTTGAATTGTTCTTCCCCCGTCTCATCCACGCAGACCAAGTAGGATTCATATTAGGCCGTCAAGGCGCTGACACCATGCGCAAAACCCTTCACTTGATACATACCTCCCATACCCTCCATACCAACCCTGCGCTGCTCTCTATTGATGCGGAAAAAGCGTTCGATAGGGTAGAGTGGGACTTCTTAATGAAGGTCCTTCAGAAGATAGGACTTGGCCCCAACTTGAGAAAGGGAATACAAGCAATTTACTCAGCTCCCTCGGCATCGGTCCATGTGAACGGAGAATATTCTAGGTGGTTCCGATTAACGCGTGGTACCAGGCAGGGATGCCCCCTCTCAGCGATTTTGTTCGCCCTATCGCTAGAACCAGTGGCATGCAAAATCAGAAAAGACCTTGGTATAGAGGGCATACGTCTGGGAGGCGTAGAGTATAAATTAGCGCTATATGCGGACGACATACTACTACACGTAGTCAACCCAGAGACCTCCATTCCCCGAGCCATCCTCCTACTTGAGGAATACGGCCGCCTGTCGGGGTTCAAGATCAACCGCGCTAAGTCAGTCCTTTTCCCCTTACAAGGTGACCCACCCACGAACGCGGAAAGATATTCCTCCCTGGGGCTAACGATCGAACACCATACATTACAATACCTAGGGATTCGAATCACCAAAAACATTGCCTCTCTCTATGAAGCAAACTTTCCCCAACTCTTAGTTAAACTCCGGTCGGACCTCGCCAGATGGGGTAAACTCACGATATCGTGGTTGGGCAGGCTCAATGTGATAAAAATGACTTGCCTCCAGCGGTTCCTTTACCCATTCCAGATGCTCCCAATCGGGATCCCTCAACGGTACTTCATAGACATCAGGAGGGAAATCCTAAAATTTCTCTGGCAAGGAAAGAAGCCCCGTATAGCATATGCCACCCTCACACTGCCCAAAGATAAAGGAGGGGTAGGACTACCTGACCTGAGAAAATATCATGCAGCAGCCCAACTCCGTCTACTTGTCCCCCACCTGCGCAACTACAGGGAACCACAATGGGTGGCAATGGACAACCACTACCTTGCACCTGCAACACTTGGAGAGTGGATGTGGGCACCGCGGAAATGGGTGTTGAGAAGAACGAGAAACCACCCACTATTTGTAGCCCTGTGGGACATCTGGAGGGAGGGAACGGATATGACATGCATTACAACTTGGCCGTCCCCACTAAGCCATTTATGGTCACCAGGTATTAACAATCATATTCCCAACGTAGAAAGATTCCAGACCTGGTATGAGGCGGGACTTGAGCGGGTGGGTCAACTTGTTCGTACCGACTCCTTCATCACCTTGCCAGCCCTAACAGAGACCTTAAACATAGGAACTCTATCCGCTTTTCACTACCTCCAAATTAAAGGAGTCCTGACGAGGGAGGTGTGGAAGGATAAACTAAGCAGAGAATTCACCCCATTTGAAAAAATGTTAGACTCCAAGACTGACAGGAAGGGACTAATCTCGATAATGTATAAGCTGTTATTGGAGAGTGGTACTGGCTCGACACACACTCTCCGAACACGATGGGAGAATGACATGGGGATTGAAATTGTAGACGAAATATGGGACAAAATGTGCTCCATGGCCACACGCACCTCTATTTCAAGCCAATACAAATTACACTCCATCAAGCTCCTCCACCGCTGGCAATACGACCCACACAGATTATCAAAGATGTATCAAACATCATCCCCCCATTGTTGGCGCGAATGTGGTCAAATAGCTGATTACTGGCATATGTGGTGGGACTGCCCTAGGGTCCAGATTTTTTGGGATGAGGTGCTGGGCTGGATAAGACACACGGACGGGATCCAGGGAGACCTGACCCCGCAACTGGTGCTATTTAGTCTGGAGGCGGAGGATGGCGAATGGACGAAGGTCCAAGGAGTAGTCCCCCACTTACTACTTGCGGCGAGGGCATTGATAGCGACCAAATGGAAATCATTGTTGACCCCGAGTAAAAAAGAATGGATTAATGTCGCTTTAAACCTTTGCACGATGGAAAAGATAACGGCATCACTCCATGGTAGAGCGTCACAATGCGAACTGTTATGGTCCGAATTTCTGAGCGCACACACGTCCACTCCAGAACCAACCCACAGCGAAGATGGCTTTCTGCCCTGAGGAGGCCGGACCAGACCGGCCTCCTCCTCTAGGGACGACCCCACCGCCACTTTGCCACAGATCCTCCCCCATGCCACTACACACAACCATTCCAGGCCTGTAACCACACCCCCCTCATGGACACCCCCACAGCAGAACTCAAATGACCTAGCCCTGACCCACAACATACACCTTGACCAACGATGCAAAAATCACCAAATGACCAGTCTTCCATTCCGGGGGGGAGGGGGTATCGACACTACATTTGTTGGCGGAAAAGAGATGACGTATTTGTGTATACTCTTGGTTCCCCTGTGTTCTTCTGTTACTGTATGCTCTATAATTGCATTTTCCTATCACCAAGAAGAACCTGATCTGAACAGGTATTCGTTGTCATTTCAAATGATATTTTCAGTTTCTACTTCTCTGTTCATGTACAATGTCTATTTTGAAAAACTCAATAAAAACAAATTTAAAAAAAAAAAAAGCACATGTGCACATTCAAAAATGCACACTATTTTTCACCTGAAATGCCTATGGTGCAAGAGACACATTTGAAAATTAATAACTAACCTTATTAATAACTAACCTGACTAATAAAACTGCATTTAACATAACCCACTAATAAAAATGTGTCTCCACTGCAGAATTAGGCCTACTCTGAAAGTGAACTTTTAAACGCACATTCATTTTTTTTCTTTTTCTCTGCTGCTCTGTCCACATAACTACAGGAAGCAAAGGCCTCGAAGGAACAGGAAATCAGTTGGTTACAAATGCTTACTGTAGAAATGAGCCATTGTGTAGTGAGGGAGGAGATGGCATGATTGATTCTGATTGGAGCAGCGTCATAGCAAGTATCATGCTAGAGGCAGTGATAAGAGTTTTGCTGGGGAAGCTTGAGGAGAGGGGGAGGACTATCGTGATTTGGCAGAGCTGGGAGAAGGACCTGTTTCCTGGCTGAAGCATTCCTGCTGCAAAAGCTGAGAATTCCAGGCAATAACCCCGGTTTGAGAACGAAAGACGCTTGTTTTCACTGGGGTTAATCTTCAAGGGAGCCAAATTCAGAAAGAGAACAGCCGGAGAAAACTCATGCTGAACAGATAAGGTAATTACAGAAGTGTGGGGGCTGAGTGTGTACGAGAATATTCAGTCAGTGTAGGAAAGGAGATTCATGTGCTTTACTCACGTGTTTAATGTTGCAAATTGAGTTCTTGTCTCCGCCACTCTCTTTTCAGTGTATCACAGATAATGCTGTTACTGTGCTATTTTATTTATTTCTGTAAAGAGTGAGATCGTGTTTAAATGCAACTTTTATAATACACAAAAATATTTGAAAGCAGACGGGTGGTGTGTTTTATATTTACCAATACAGTGCTGATGATGTGGGGAGATGTTTAGACAGTGCAATTGTCATTTTCAAGGTAGCTAAACATCAAATTTGGCTGCAGCCGTGTGCACAATGTAATTCAGTATGAGCAATTATAACTAACTGTGTGTGTTGTAGTTTGTCGGAGGTCTATGAGTCGGCAAAAAGGGAGGCCCGGGACATAGTTCACTACCGTATATAAGATAGTGAAAATACCACATGATAGCTCGCTGTCGTAGATAAGACAGAGAGAAATTGCCCATGGTGGCACACTAAAAATGAAAATGTGGTGTTCCTGAAATGCAAGCCTGAGGTCTCTTTAGTGATTACACGAAAAATCTTAGCAAAAATAAGGGGTTCTGGATATTGGGGCCACAAATAAAACAAGGGAATTATGCTCACCAAAATACCACCAACCACGCATACCAACCACGCATACCAAATACGCATGTCTGTGTGCTGAAATAATGCATGTCCACTGTATTATTGTTGTACATGGCCCAATCTGAATACAAGGAGTGATTGTTGCTAAGTTATTTTTCGGCAGTAAGAAAATACCGTCAGGCCCCAAATCTCCACAAAATATCCTACATATTTATGGTGTGTTGCAGGCCGGGAAAGTGATCATAGAGTACCTACTGGGCGTGGCAAGCGTGTCTCACACTGCCATTTGCACATTAAAGGGTACCCATTTTATAACTGCAGTGTGCCACTAAAAACGAATTTCAGAATGTCACAAAGGGAAACCACATTTTCAGACCTAGTGCAATATTTAGAGGCAATGTTGTTTGCACATGGGACGTGGTCGTCGAACAGCATGTTAGAATGGCGTGACCGCATTCAGGGTGAGGTGCAGAAAGAAAAACTAGACAATATTTTTGCAGAAGGCAGCATAATTCAGGTCTGCCTTACAAGATTATTGAATGCAGCCGATAAAAGTGCAGAGAAAGACTGTTTAATACGGCTATGTGGCAAAATATGGTTTATTTTGAATAAGTCCCTGCGAATGCAGGAGAATGATACTCAGCTAATTAACAGGTTAAAGACTGAATGAGATGGGGCAAGTAAAAATCAGGAAATGTTAAGAGCAGAATTGGATGTATGCCAAAAGAGACATGCAATTAAAATGCAGAGACTTTGATGATCAGTTATCCAAAAGCAAGAAACAATTTGAGGATAGTGAGCAAGAAATGGTACACTTAAAAGCCTTAGTGGACCACATTAGACAGGATAAAGATGAGGTTGTTTCAGAAATGCAGATTTTACAAAAAGAACATTGTGAAAAAGAATGTGATCTCCAGAGTGCAGAACAAGAAATGATTAAAATGATTCAAGAAAGAGACAAGAGAAATAAAGAGTTCAATGAATGCCAAATGCAAATGTGCGACATGCAGGAGGTGATTAATAAGATGAGTGATGAAAACAACTATTTGCAAAATGAAGCAAACAGAATCCTTAAAAAGTGTAAGGACTTAGAACAGCAAATGTGCATTCCCAGGTACCAGGAGAGGCGGCAGGATACCACATTCAATGGAGTGGAGGTGAATTCGAGCTCTGCCCAAAGAGCTAGTGCTCCAGTGACTGGGCCGGTGACTGAACTTGGTTGCAGCGCCCTTGGGGGATTTGATACTCCCATTGGGGGCAGCCACCAATCTCATACACCTGAAAACAGGATTGAATCACAAAATAGTGCAATTCCATGCATTGCAACAAGTAGCCCCATAAAAATAATGAAATCCATTAAAGCCCTGATCAAACCATTTAAAAAGGGAGGTGAATGCTGCATTGAGGATCACTTAGAAGCTGTGCATGACATTTTTAAAGCACTCCAGATACCTAAGGAACAGTACAGACAATATTTTCATTTAACTTTAGATGCCCCGACGGCCAGCATCATAAGGGGATTAAATGAACAGCAGAATATGACCTGGTTGGAGTTTGAAAAAGAAATTAGGCGTCCTTTTTCTCCTTTTCAGTCATTGCAGGAGGCAAAAAAAGTCGCTTACACAATTACTGCTGGACCTAATACATCCCCTCGCCAATTTTTACAAGACTTAAAAAGAGCATTTTCTCGCTTTGATGTATCTTTTGACTCAAATTCCAATGAGTTTAAAACTGCATACTTCTATGGGCTACAGAAATACATCATATCCCAATTGGTCCGTGAATTTGACCGTGACAAGTCCCTTGAATGGATTGTACATCAAAGCACAAAACTATATGAGGTACTCTATTGTCAGGGTAGAGAAAGTGATAAAATGAAAGATACTAGACCTAAATCTAAAGAACCCTCAGCCACAGTAATGGAAATCAGGTCAGCCAAAATGTCCCTTGAGTCTGCTCAAAGCCAAGGTAAAAATAATGTGACACCTGAACAAAGGGGTAATCAACAAAGATCGCCATTTCCTGTACCAATGTTCCAATCACATGATCATAGTAATAGAGAGAGCTACATCAGCCCTAGGTATTTAGGGGACAGACCCCGGGTAGGATATCGGCCTGATATGGCAGATATGAATAATAACTAGAGACAAAATCAAGATCAAAGAAATGATGGTCCCTACCAGTCATTGGGGACACAGAGCAGATTTGATCCCAACACCATGATATATGGTAATCAGGATAAGCCCCGATATGTGGATCGATTTACTGATAATGGAAATCAACCTAGGGGCCAGTACCCACAATCGGAGAGACAGGACATGAGGCAAAACGTGAACTACAATCCACGTCAGTACAATGATTCCCCACCAGGGGACTATAATCAAAGGATGGGTGCAACCCGCTCCCCTCCACAAATGAATCAAGAGTTCAGAAACCATCCCAACCGACATCAATCACCTGAGAGGTATCAGAATAGATCCAATCAGGGGGAAAACAACCAATATCGACCTAGGCCACAGAAAGAGGATCCTAGAGAGATGGAAAGGTTCCAGTGCCTTGAGGCCCAAGTGAAAAAGTTAGCTGAGCAAATAGGAAAGCTCTGTACAGCGCAAAAACAACCTTCCAAAGAGGGGGCTGATGGCCATAGCAATGACCGGGGGGCTTCCAAAAAGTGACTAAGTACTCATGATAACTGCAGTGCCAAAATGACAGATTGCTCTGATATAATTTTGCATAATGACTCTGAGATGCCTAATAGATTAAAAGTGAAAGTGACAGTAAATGAACTTGTGACAGAAAGTGCAAATACTTCTAAAAAAGAGGTACGGTTTAACCTAGAGCTAAATAAAACATTAAAGATTTGTACAAATGAAAAAGAAACATTAGGCATTCCAAAAGAACAAAGGGACAGATTTAAGAAAAATGACTCATGCATGGGGAATACCAGTGAACATGGAATAAGTGGGGATGCTATAGCTCCTTCCCTGGGCAAGCAAAACAATGACCAAACACAGACAGAAAAAGGAAATACTCAAAAGGAGGGTACAAGTCAATCACCTGAAGAATTCTTTGAGCCACATATTTTTGAAGAGGCTGAAAGGGCTGGTATCACACTAAATGATCACAAATGCACAGAATTAAAAATTGACAAATTGCTGAATGATGTTGTTACACATGTTCAGTTGGAAGGTTGTAATGTGGTCTCTGATGTTACCCAGATGGATGGGCGAACAGTGGCCACACTCCAAAAAACCTCTGATCATGGAGAAATGAATAAAGTCTCTCGCGCAGAAATGGGTAAAAAGGAGGGAAAAATGTCTTTCCATTTACCAATGTGTTTAGCCAAAAGTAAAAAAGACCTGAGAAAGGTGAGCCCTGAAATCAGTAAGAATTCACATTTCTTATGTGTATTAGAGGAAGTTGAGGACAGATATTAAGCACCCATCACTGTAGAAGAAAAATGCCACACCTTTGCTATGATTGACACTGGCGCACAGGCCACAATTTGTCCAAGGAGCTGGTAAAGAGTATCAATGAAGGGAGACCCCCACAGAGTCAGATCACAATGAAGGAAAATCAAGGCCCAGTGCATAACTTTAATGGGGAGGAGGTGCCCATCATAGGTGTAACTGAGGTTTACATAAAAATAGGAAAGCACAGAATGAAACAAGAGGTATTGATCACATCTATTTGTGAAATTCCATTTCTGATGGGGACAGATTGCCTGAAAAGATTGTCTCCTCTCATAGACGGGGTGAATGGAGTGCTGTGGTCCTTAACCAAAAAACCATTGAGGCCTAAGAAACTAAAATCAAACTAAATTCAGAAAGAGAACAGCCGGAGAAAACTCATGCTGAACAGATAAGGTAATTACAGAAATGTGGGGGCTGAGTGTGTACGAGAATATTCAGTCATTGTAGGAAAGGAGATTCATGTGCTTTACTCACGTGTTTAATGTTGCAAATTGAGTTCTTGTCTCCGCCACTCTCTTTTCAGTGTATCACAGATAATGCTGTTACTGTGCTATTTTATTTATTTCTGTAAAGAGTGAGATCGTGTTTAAATGCACCTTTTATAATACACAAAAATATTTGAAAGCAGACGGGTGGTGTGTTTTATATTTACCAATACAGTGCTGATGATGTGGGGAGATGTTTAGACAGTGCAATTGTCATTTTCAAGGTAGCTAAACATCAAATTTGGCTGCAGCCGTGTGCACAATGTAATTCAGTATGAGCAATTATAACTAACTGTGTGTGTTGTAGTTTGTCGGAGGTCTATGAGTCGGCAAAAAGGGAGGCCCGGGACATAGTTCACTACCGTATATAAGATAGTGAAAATACCACATGATAGCTCGCTGTCGTAGATAAGACAGAGAGAAATTGCCCATGGTGGCACACTAAAAATGAAAATGTGGTGTTCCTGAAATGCAAGCCTGAGGTCTCTCTAGTGATTACACGAAAAATCTAAACAAAAATAAGGGGTTCTGGATATTGGGGCCACAAATAAAACAAGGGAATTATGCTCACCAAAATACCACCAACCACGCATACCAACCACGCATACCAAATACGCATGTCTGTGTGCTGAAATAATGCATGTCCACTGTATTATTGTTGTACATGGCCCAATCTGAATACAAGGAGTGATTGTTGCTAAGTTATTTTTCGGCGGTAAGAAAATACCGTCAGGCCCCAAATCTCCACAAAATACCCTACATATTTATGGTGTGTTGCAGGCCGGGAAAGTGATCATAGAGTACCTACTGGGCGTGGCAAGCGTGTCTCACACTGCCATTTGCACATTAAAGGGTACCCATTTTATAATAGCAGTGTGCCACTAAAAACGAATTTCAGAATGTCACAAAGGGAAACCACATTTTCAGACCTAGTGCAATATTTAGAGGCAAAGTTGTTTGCACATGGGACGTGGTCGTCGAACAGCATGTTAGAATGGCGTGACCGTATTCAGGGTGAGGTGCAGAAAGAAAAACTAGACAATATTTTTGCAGAAGGCAGCATAATTCAGGTCTGCCTTACAAGATTATTGAATGCAGCCGATAAAAGTGCAGAGAAAGACTGTTTAATACGGCTATGTGGCAAAATATGGTTTATTTTGAATAAGTCCCTGCGAATGCAGGAGAATGATACTCAGCTAATTAACAGGTTAAAGACTGAATTAGATGGGGCAAGTAAAAATCAGGAAATGTTAAGAGCAGAATTGGATGTATGCCAAAAGAGACATGCAATTAAAATGCAGAGACTTTGATGATCAGTTATCCAAAAGCAAGAAACAATTTGAGGATAGTGAGCAAGAATTGGTACACTTAAAAGCCTTAGTGGACCACATTAGACAGGATAAAGATGAGGTTGTTTCAGAAATGCAGATTTTACAAAAAGAACATTGTGAAAAAGAATGTGATCTCCAGAGTGCAGAACAAGAAATGATTAAAATGATTCAAGAAAGAGACAAGAGAAATAAAGAGTTCAATGAATGCCAAATGCAAATGTGCGACATGCAGGAGGTGATTAATAAGATGAGTGATGAAAACAACTATTTGCGAAATGAAGCAAACAGACTCCTTAAAAAGTGTAAGGACTTAGAACAGCAAATGTGCATTCCCAGGTCCCAGGAGAGGCGGCAGGATACCACATTCAATGGAGTGGAGGTGAATTCGAGCTCTGCCCAAAGAGCTAGTGCTCCAGTGACTGGGCCGGTGACTGAACTTGGTTGCAGCGCCCTTGGGGGATTTGATACTCCCATTGGGGGCAGCCACCAATCTCATACACCTGAAAACAGGATTGAATCACAAAATAGTGCAATTCCATGCATTGCAACAAGTAGCCCCATAAAAATAATGAAATCCATTAAAGCCCTGATCAAACCATTTAAAAAGGGAGGTGAATGCTGCATTGAGGATCACTTAGAAGCGGTGCATGACATTTTTAAAGCACTCCAGATACCTAAGGAACAGTACAGACAATATTTTCATTTAACTTTAGATGCCCCGACGGCCAGCATCATAAGGGGATTAAATGAACAGCAGAATATGACCTGGTTGGAGTTTGAAAAAGAAATTAGGCGTCATTTTTCTCCTTTTCAGTCATTGCAGGAGGCAAAGAAAGTCGCTTACACAATTACTGCTGGACCTAATACATCCCCTCGCCAATTTTTACAAGACTTAAAAAGAGCATTTTCTCGCTTTGATGTATCTTTTGACTCAAATTCCAATGAGTTTAAAACTGCATACTTCTATGGGCTACAGAAAGACATCATATCCCAATTGGTCCGTGAATTTGACCGTGACAAGTCCCTTGAATGGATTGTACATCAAAGCACAAAACTATATGAGGTACTCTATTGTCAGGGTAGAGAAAGTGATAAAATGAAAGATACTAGACCTAAATCTAAAGAACCCTCAGCCACAGTAATGGAAATCAGGTCAGCCAAAATGTCCCTTGAGTCTGCTCAAAGCCAAGGTAAAAATAATGTGACACCTGAACAAAGGGGTAATCAACAAAGATCGCCATTTCCTGTACCAATGTTCCAATCACATGATCATAGTAATAGAGAGAGCTACATCAGCTCTAGGTATTTAGGGGACAGACCCCGGGTAGGATATCGGCCTGATATGGCAGATATGAATAATAACTAGAGACAAAATCAAGATCAAAGAAATGATGGTCCCTACCAGTCATTGGGGACACAGAGCATGTTTGATCCCAACACCATGATATATGGTAATCAGGATAAGCCCCGATATGTGGATCGATTTACTGATAATGGAAATCAACCTAGGGGCCAGTACCCACAATCTGAGAGACAGGACATGAGGCAAAACGTGAACTACAATCCACGTCAGTACAATGATTCCCCACCAGGGGACTATAATCAAAGGATGGGTGCAACCCGCTCCCCTCCACAAATGAATCAAGAGTTCAGAAACCATCCCAACCGACATCAATCACCTGAGAGGTATCAGAATAGATCCAATCAGGGGGAAAACAACCAATATCGACCTAGGCCACAGAAAGAGGATCCTAGAGAGATGGAAAGGTTCCAGTGCCTTGAGGCCCAAGTGAAAAAGTTAGCTGAGCAAATAGGAAAGCTCTGTACAGCGCAAAAACAACCTTCCAAAGAGGGGGCTGATGGCCATAGCAATGACCGGGGGGGCTTCCGAAAAGTGACTAAGTACTCATGATAACTGCAGTGCCAAAATGACAGATTGCTCTGATATAATTTTGCATAATGACTCTGAGATGCCTAATGGATTAAAAGTGAAAGTGACAGTAAATGAACTTGTGACAGAAAGTGCAAATACTTCTAAAAAAGAGGTACGGTTTAACCTAGAGCTAAATAAAACATTAAAGATTTGTACAAATGAAAAAGAAACATTAGGCATTCCAAAAGAACAAAGGGACAGATTTAAGAAAAATGACTCATGCATGGGGAATACCAGTGAACATGGAATAAGTGGGGATGCTATAGCTCCTTCCCTGGGCAAGCAAAACAATGACCAAACACAGACAGAAAAAGGAAATACTCAAAAGGAGGGTACAAGTCAATCACCTGAAGAATTCTTTGAGCCACATATTTTTGAAGAGGCTGAAAGGGCTGGTATCACACTAAATGATCACAAATGCACAGAATTAAAAAATGACAAATTGCTGAATGATGTTGTTACACATGTTCAGTTGGAAGGTTGTAATGTGGTCTCTGATGTTACCCAGATGGTTGGGCGATCAGTGGCCACACTCCAAAAAACCTCTGATCATGGAGAAATGAATAAAGTCTCTCGCGCAGAAATGGGTAAAAAGGAGGGAAAAATGTCTTTCCATTTACCAATGTGTTTAGCCAAAAGTGAAAAAGACCTGAGAAAGGTGAGCCCTGAAATCAGTAAGAATTCACATTTCTTATGTGTATTAGAGGAAGTTGAGGACAGATATTATGCACCCATCACTGTAGAAGAAAAATGCCACACCTTTGCTATGATTGACACTGGCGCACAGGCCACAATTATGTCCAAGGAGCTGGTAAAGAGTATCAATGAAGGGAGACCCCCACACAGTCAGATCACAGTGAAGGAAAATCAAGGCCCAATGCATAACTTTAATGGGGAGGAGGTGCCCATCATAGGTGTAACTGAGGTTAACATAAAAGTAGGAAAGCACAGAATGAAACAAGAGGTATTGATCACATCTATTTGTGAAATTCCATTTCTGATGGGGACAGATTGCCTGAAAAGATTGTCTCCTCTCATAGACGGGGTGAATGGAGTGCTGTGGTCCTTAACCAAAAAACCATTGAGGCCTAAGAAACTAAAATCACAAAACAGCAATATAAATGAATGTCACACCGTTGCCAAAACAAATGATGCTGTGGAGGTATATCTCCAGAATAGCTGCATACCTAGTGTCACTGTTATATTAATGTGTCAAGACAAAATGCAGAGCGACAATGAAAAACTACCTGTACAAATATACTTGGACCCAAGGAAAAATTGGCAGACTGCCATAGATGAGCACACATTACGTTTTTATTTAAAAGAGAAAACATGCAAACAGAATATTGCTCCTAAAACAGATTCAGAAAAACACATTACCACTCTGGCAGAAATACACATGGAAGATGAGCAACCATGGGTTCATGTTGGTATAAATGACTATTTTAAAACAATAAAAGCGCTTGGACATGAAAGGAGTTTCATTAATGAGAAATTGTTGCAAAAAATAATGGAGCGGGAAGAAATCCCGAGATTTAGGATTAAAAACCAATATGTTTCTGGGTTGGACAGTCCAGACTTTGAAAACCGAATTGCAGGCAGATGCATGCTTAAAATTAGCATTGGGCAGAAAACAATTTACCATAATGTATGGATAGTGAGTGGAGCACAAAATGAATTTTATATGGGCAATGACATCATGCACAGAATGTGTATGGTGTTAGATTTCCTTAATCAGAAAATATGGTCACGCCTAGGTGGTCCGGCACCTGAATTTGAAGACAAAAGAAGGGCTTATCATTGTGCACAACTGGTTCCTTATGCAATCGAATTACAAATGAGGAAAGATACTATTATTCCTGCATTTACAAAACAGTTTGCAATTAAAACTGAAATGCAAAAATGGACAGCAGATGAAAGGCCCTGATGCATTTGTATGCCTGAATGAATCCATAAAACAGCAAGGCCTGTATTATGAATACATTCCATTGGTAGATATTGGTGAAGGATCTGTAAAAATTATGGTAAATAATAAAGGTTGTCAGGATATTCATTTGGAGGAAAACTCCACATTAGGAATGGCCATACAAAAATCACATTATACGGCAGATTTAAATAACATGGTGATTGGAAATATTCCTGAAAAGTATGTAGATGCCAAGGGTGAGTTGCCAGAACACCTGGACTCTCAGCCCAAAGGAATATTTAAAATTCATTCTGTGTATCCTTATGATTCAAATGAGACAGTGTGCTGCCATCAAGAGGATTGCATAATATTTAATTTAAATGAAAGTGAAACAGAAAATCAGCCCATTGAAGTGGAAGCTGATATGCCAAAATATTTAAAAGTGGCAGCTTTACAAAAAGACACAGCCACACAGTTAGAGGAAAGCGCCGGGATTCCCTTACCAGAAGATTTTCCAGAATTTTCCAAAATGGTAGAAGAGCAGATCTCCTTAGCGGATGCGTGTGAAAGCAATGAGGATAGGGACAGTCTGAGGGAGATATTTATGGAGTTTAAGGATGTATTTGCAAAAGATGCTTATGATTGTGGTTTAACTGATTTACATGTGGCTACACTACCAGAAGGGTGTAGCAGAAATCCAGTGTTTGTACGCCAGTATAGACTACCGCTGGCATGTTTAGAATCATTGGCAGAGATTATTAAAAATTTGGAATCGCGGGGAATCATCAGGCCCATTCATAGCACATCCAATACACCTATTTTAGGTGTGTTAAAGCCAAATGGTCAATGGCGGCTACGTGCAGACTTGAGAGAGTTAAATAAAAGAGTACCAGTATCTAGATGGCCACTGCCATTCATTGATCTGGGCCTAGCTCAGGTACATGGTTCAAATGTATTTACCACATTAGATCTCACCTCTGGATATTGGTGCGTGCCATTGGCAGAGGAGATACAACATTTATTTTCCTTTACATTTGACAGGACTCAATATGCCTGTCTTAGAGCTCCGTTCGGGTACATCAATAGTGGGAGTGAATTTGGCATATTTTTGAGAAAGGCCATGCCGGATGCAGCGGAAAGAGGAACAATAGTTTATGTGGATGATGTCCTGATAAAAAATGAAAGCCTGAAAAGCCATTTTGATGAAATAAGACATGTACTTGGCCAATTGCAGAAAGCAGGCGCCAAAGTATCTTTGCAAAACGCACAATGATGCAAGAAAAAAGTGAACTTTCTAGGGCATGAAGTGACTGAACATGGGCTAAATCCACAAAAGAAGAAAATAGAGGCCATACAAAGATTAAAAGATCCTAAAAATGTGAAAGGAGTAAAACATTTTTTAGGGATGACAGGCTATAACAGAAAGTTCATTGAAAATTATGCAGAAATCACTCAACCATTGACTAAACTGCTTAAACTGAATACTCCCTGGAAATGGGAAAAAGAGCAGTCTGATGCAGTGGCTAAATTAAAGGAATGTCTTGTAAAGACACCATGTTTAGCATACCCCATAAAGGACAGGGATTTCTTTATAGAAATAGGTTTTTCTGAACATTGTATGTCAGCAGTGTTATCACAAAAACACGATTTGAATCACAAAACCATTGCCTATGCAAGTAAGGCATTTTCCCAAGTTGAAATGAAATTTAATGAATGTGAAAAGGCCCTATTAACCACTGTGTGGGCGCTACAACATTTGCGCCCCATTGTTCAGGGTGAAAAGGTGATTATTGAAACAAATCATCAACCTTTGCAATTTTTGGAGAGTAAAAGAATTAGATCAGGTAATCTACCGCAATCCAGAATCACTTCATGGACGCTGGCATTACAAGGTTTTCCCGTAGAAGTGAGATATGGACAAAATAAAAAGAACCCAATTGCTCAAGGGGTGGCTGACTTACATGACTGTGCAGCTGAACAAATACCAAATGAAATGGAAGTGGAAACTAGTTTGCAGGAATTTGAACAATCACCACACAAAGCTTTTGATGAAAAAACATGCAAGGATTTGCCAACTGTATATGTGGATGGTTGTGCTTTTCACATTGAAAATGACAGTAATAAACAGTTAGTGGCAGGAATAGGAAATGTCTGGTTGAAATGTGAAGGCGTCCCCAGTATAGGGATGAGGATTGGAGATAGGAGCAGTCAGGTGGCGGAATTGGCAGCCATTTATAAAGCAATTGCTACTGCAGTTGATAAAAAGTTCAGTGAAATTGTCCTGGTGACTGATTCTGACTATGCACGGAATAGCTTTGTGGAGTATTTGCCTGGTTGGAAAGCAAGAGGCATGGTTACATACAACAAAAAGCTACTTAAACATGGAAAAACGATACAAGCCATAGACAAATTGGTGTCAGAGAATAATTTAACAATATACTGGAGAAAAATTCGTGGGCATTTAAAAACACCAGGAGAAGATAAGGAGGGAAATGATAAGGCAGACCACCTGGCTAAGATTGGGGCTGTGATGGGATAATTGCTACCTATTGATTATTTAATGGGTGAAATACAAATTGATGCAGTGACACGTTCTAAAGCACCAAAGGAGGTAGATCAACCGGTGGTGCAGTGGAGTCATGACACGCCAGACCAAGATTTGATTGAGGCACAAAAGAATGATCGAATTTTGGGAATCTATTATAATCATTTGATAGATCCTGAACAAAATTCTTTAACAGAAAATGATTGTATGGGAAAAGAAGAGTTGAGGGTGCTATTAAAGAACAAAATACGAATTAGATTACAGGATGGACTCATGATTAGAGAGTCCATAACAGGACAAATACAGTGGGTAGTACCCCTTTCATTCAGAGGGCTAATGCTACACCATGCACATGATGCCATAACTGCAGGCCATAGAGGTTCACAAAAAACATTAGAAATACTAAAAGATTATGCTTACTGGCCACATATGTCCCAAGATGTGGAATTATATACTAGAGGATGTCTAGTATGCGCCCAATTTAAACCTGCTTCACCAATGCATAGAGCACCATTGATGAAAAGAGGCCTAACTCTCCCATGGTCAGATTTGCAAATAGACTATGTAGGTCCTTTAAAAAGGTCGAGCAGGGGAAACCGTTATATTTTGAGTGTGGTATGTTTGATGTCGAAGTGGATTGTATGCATTCCTGCACCAGATTGTAGTGCGCAAACAGCAGCCACATTGCTGGTGAACCATGTGTTCTCAGGGTTTGGGTTGCCACAAAAAATTGAGTCAGACAGAGGAAGTCATTTCACAAGTACTCTAATGAGTAAGGTATGGCAAATACTAGGTGTGAAAAGGAAACTACATATCGCATATCGGGCAGCGTCTTCAGGTACAGTTGAAGGAAGCAATAGGTCTGTTGTGGATATTTCAAAGAAATTTGTGGCAGAAGCAGGTTCCAGCTGGGATTTACGTTTACCGTTGGTTTTGATGGCAATCAGATCAACTCCTGCCAAAGCAAAAGGTGTTAGCCCCCATGAGGTCTTGACAGGTAGGAAAATGGTGTTACCACAACACCTACTATACAGAACACATGAGCAGACACTTGTTTGTGCATCCACAGTTCATGAATATATTGATGAACTGAGGAGGCATTTGCAACATGCATTTGCTTTTGTGCAGAGAAATCTGGAAAGAGCTGTTGACAGTGCAAAGTCTTATTATGACAAAAAGACATCAGTAAAGGAATACAGTGTAGGGGATCAGGTGTACAAGTTTCATTTTGGAAAAAGTAAACAGAAAAATTCTAAATTTCTAGCAGCCTGGCAGGGGCCATTTCGAATTATAGATAAGGTCTCTCCTGTAGTTTATAACATTTTGAAAAATGAAGGTGAAACGGCAATAGAGCAGTTTGTCCATGTAAATCAAATCAAACCATGCCATCCCAGACATGAGATCAGGCAGCTTGAGCATGTAGAAACAGATAAAGTCCCTTGAACACAAAAAGAGAAAATAAATGGGTACAATCAGGAGGCAGTGACAAAGAAGTTAAAAGGTTGATTGTTATAATGGCACATAAACACTGTAATATATGTACAAATATATAATATAAAATAAATAAATAAATAAATATATATAATGGAAGCTCATGGTTTGTGTGCAGAGAGAAAATGTATTAAATATTGAATGCTGTTTTATATGTGCTTGTTTTCTTTTTAACTTGTGTTTAATTTCAGAAAAAAAAAAAGAAAACGAAATATTTTTACCAAGCATGTTTTATTTTTGGCAAAAGGGTGAAGTTAGTATTGTGCTATGTACTTAATTTGTTTATTTTCTATTTGATTTAGAAAATTAACATTATTTGGTCGGAGGTTCCGGGATCAGAGCCCACGGGAGACGATGGAGTCCTGGAGCCCACGTGGACGGATTCCGGGAAAGCCCCAAAGAGGGGTGCGATCAGCATTGAAGATGATACCGATGATATGGTTAATGATGATGATATTTGGAGGGATCTTCAAGAATTCAGAAGCACAGGTTGTCATTGAACCTGGACCAGCATCTGGTATCGCGGTGGAAGAGGCACCAGGATTCATCATGAGTGATAGAAGGATGATTTTCCAAAATATATACATACCATTGAATCCTGAGATTTTGATTGAAAAATACTTGAACAATACTGGAATTAAGATTGAACAGACTAAATAGTGGCTGGAAATAAGAAAAGAGGACACTAAGCAGTCAATAAGAGATATATTAATGCAATTGGAAAAAACATTTGTGAATTCAGCAGACATTAAGAAGAGGAGAGGAAAGAGAGGTGCGGTGATGCTCGCGATATCATTGGTAATGTCTATAGTTGGTGCCATAATAGGTACCACAATATCAACAGCCAATTCTATTTCGGTAGGAACACTGAGTACTAAAGCGCAACAACTGAGTATTGACCTAGAAATAATACAAAAAACATTAGATGGAATTAGAGGGGGACTGGATGAACAAGTAAGATTCATAAATGAAACTGCAATCATTCTAAATGAACAAGCGGATGCAATGCAACGGGCGGCTAAAATAATACTTAAGCATGACAGAACTTTAAATGAAATATTGAACATAATGAGTCCTGTTGATAGACTATTAACGAATTATATGAGAGAAGTTCAAACTGCAGTTTCACAATTGATTCAAGGACATATTTCCTTGTATTTTGTTTCGCAGGATATTATTCGTCAAATGATAGAAAGATTGACCAGGAGGGAAATTGATATAATACAGGTAAAAATTGCATTCGAAATGGGTAATGCAATGCCGTTATATGTGGACTTGGAAAGACTAGAGATCGGATTTTTGCTGTGCATCCCATATGTAGCCCCTGAACTTATTTATCAAACGAAGTGGGTACACAACGTGGGATTTTGGCAAGAGGACAAATTTATTAAGATTAAGACTCCAGAAGTGGTGGCATTTCAGTCATGGGAACCTGAAGTTTATTTAATACCAAATCTGAAAACATGTGTAAAATTTAAAGAACAAAATTATATGTGTCCAGGTAAAACGTTTGTTCCTGATGCCACAGATGCTATTTGTGGTTTGAAATCTGACCCAAGTATATCAGAAGGATGTGAAGTGATTATTAGCAATATGGGGAGTGAAGAAATGGCACAGGCTAAGATGGTCAGAGGTAAATGGTTGGTCAGCACCTGTTTAAAGAACATGACGGTAGTACATTTAAACCATGGAACATACTTGGTTAAACAGGTGAAATATAATGTTTTTTATTTACAGGTTCCAAAGGATACAATTGTGTCAATTGGGGGGTTAACATTGTTTCATGTAACAAATGATGTTGGGGAAAGCCAAGTGGAAAATATCGATTTTTTTCAAAGGGATACTTTTCCAATAGATCCGGATGTGGAATATTTATTGAATCACAAAGAAAGACAAGTTATAAAAATGAATTTGAGATAAAAACAATATTACAATTAGTAATCTGGGGATAATAGAAGTGGAAAGATTTAATTGGGGAACCTGGGGGGAACGCTCAATAGTGGGTTTGGCTGTCCTGGTGCTAATCATGGGTGGATGGTTGATTGTGCTATCAGTAAAAATGAAAATGTTACTGATTTTAGTAGCTACGTCAGGAAGAGAAAGATATCCCAATACACATGCATTTTAAAAGAGCAAGTTGTTTTTAGGAATTGGCTTGGTTCGTAGCCAAGTTCTAAAAACAAAAGGAGGGTATGTAAGGATATTTGGCGTGTTACAGCACAGAGTACAGCACTACTGCACAGGTAGCAATTTTTTTGATGCAGAACCACCACATGGGTGTGGTGCATTGCTATATGTGTTGCCAGAGTAACATGGACATATAATAAAGACAGGCTATTCAGTCAAAAACGATTTTTACATATAAGATGCAAATCTATTTTTACAGTTAAAAGCACACGTGCACATTCAAAAATGCACACTATTTTTCACCTGAAATGCCTATGGTGCAAGAGACACATTTGAAAATTAATAACTAACCATATTAATAACTAACCTGACTAATAAAACTGCATTTAACATAACCCACTAATAAAAATGTGTCTCCACTGCAGAATTAGGCCTACTCTGAAAGTGAACTTTTAAACGCACATTCATTTTTTTTCTTTTTCTCTGCTGCTCTGTCCACATAACTACAGGAAGCAAAGGGCTTGAAGGAACAGGAAATCAGTTGGTTACAAATGGTTACTGTAGAAATGAGCCATTGTGTAGTGAGGGAGGAGATGGCATGATTGATTCTGATTGGAGCAGCGTCATAGCAAGTATCATGCCAGAGGCAGTGATTAGAGTTTTGCTGGGGAAGCTTGAGGAGAGGGGGAGGACAATCGAGATTTGGCAGAGCTGGGAGAAGGACCTGTTTCCTGGCTGAAGCATTCCTGCGGCAAAAGCTGAGAATTCCAGGCAATAACCCCGGTTTGAGAACGAAAGACGCTTGTTTTCACTGGGGTTAATCTTCAAGGGAGCCAAATTCAGAAAGAGAACAGCCGGAGAAAACTCATGCTGAACAGATAAGGTAATTACAGAAGTGTGGGGGCTGAGTGTGTACGAGAATATTCAGTCAGTGTAGGAAAGGAGATTCCTGTGCTTTACTCACGTGTTTAATGTTGCAAATTGAGTTCTTGTCTCCGCCACTCTCTTTTCAGTGTATCACAGATAATGCTGTTACTGTGCTATTTTATTTATTTCTGTAAAGAGTGAGATCGTGTTTAAATGCAACTTTCATAATACACAAAAATATTTGAAAGCAGACGGGTGGTGTGTTTTATATTTACTAATACAGTGCTGATGATGTAGGGATATGTTTAGACAGTGCAATTGTCATTTTCAAGGTAGCTAAACATCAAATTTGGCTGCAGCCGTGTGCACAATGTAATTCAGTATGAGCAATTATAACTAACTGTGTGTGTTGTAGTTTGTCGGAGGTCTATGAATCGGCAAAAAGGGAGGCCCGGGACATAGTTCACTACCGTATATAAGATAGTGAAAATGCCACTTGATAGCTCGCTGCAGTAGATAAGACAGAGAGAAATTGCCCATGGTGGCACACTAAACATGAAAATGTGGTGTTCCTGAAATGCAAGCCTGGGGTCTCTCTAGTGATTACACGAAAGATCTAAACAAAAATAAGGGGTTCTGGATATTGGGGCCACAAATAAAACAAGGGAATTATGCTCACCAAAATACCACCAACCACGCATACCAACCACGCATATCAAATACGCATGTCTGTGTGCTGAAATAATGCATGTCCACTGTATTATTGTTGTACATGGCCCAATCTGAATACAAGGAGTGATTGTTGCTAAGTTATTTTTCGGCGGTAAGAAAATACTGTCAGGCCCCAAATCTCCACAAAATACCTTACAGGCCATTACTCTTATGTTTGGTGCTTGCCACACTAATGTTCCAAAGCTTCCTACCATGAGTTGCATCTTTGGAGAGTATAGTCTGGCCACAGCCTTTAGTAGCAAAATAGAGGTATGTGGGGTATACTATATACTTTTAACTATTTTAACTTTGACTGAAGCATTTCTTCGCCAATTTGTGGTATGAGCATGGGCATAGGGTATAACACTCTTTAGACCGCCTTTTACACTCCTCGTTTATATAACCTCTCACCCCAAACCCATGGCCCAGTCTTTGCAATGTTTTACAAATTGATTACTTTGAGAATATTAGGGACATTTGTCCTGGACCCAGAACTTGAGGCAGCTAAAAACAAAAAGGAACCAAAAGGCACAGACTTGTTAAAAGTCTGACAGATTTAATGTGATATTTATTAAATAAAATAGCAGCTTGCCTTGTAGAATATGCAGTGGCAGGTCTGCAAACCAAAGAATAACTTGGGGGCAGACAGGTAAGCGGAAACCAGGAAGTACTTTGTACAGTTTACTTGAACAAATAAATCCACAACAAGTAATTCACCCTCTCGTCCCGACAATGTTCCTGTTCCCTTTCTCTGACCCTAATGTGTGCTTTATCTGTATTTCCTGGTGTCAAAAATTGTCATCTGGCAAGGTTGTAGAAGCCCTGTTTTTTTTTATTGTATCTATTATACAACAATGCAGTTTATTCTATCTCAGAAATGATGGTCTGCTATCAAGAAGAACCCCTTTCATCAAACTCCATTCCAAAAGCATAGTTTTCACCTGTGCCCTGCTGCTCTCCAGTGGCACAGAGCAGGTTCAGGGGTCACAGTCACCCATTTGATAACAGGGGTGACAGCAAAGTCACTTCAGCACAGAAGCTGCATTTACAATATGCACATCTCATTTAAAATATGCACATCTGTTCTAAACCTACATAATTATAGGAATGTATGAGTAATGACCACCCAGGAGTCAGTTTATTCTTTAAAAATAAGCCATACCGGAGCTTGGGTTATGGTGGCTGGTATTTCATATAATTATTAAAGCCACACCTGACGCCTTTCATACGTGTCAACACTGAGAGCCCGTCAGGCCATGCACAGTGTGTAGTCATTCTCCCTAGACTGGTTGTCTCTTCTGCACCCAGCATGACTATAGCCAGTGGGCCATCCTTTCCTTTGATCCTTGATGAGGTTGGCTAACACCTCTCACCAGCAAGACTGACCCTCAGCAGGAGCTGTCCTGGGAAACTGGAATCAAAGGGCTCACCCTACTGAAAAGCACTAGCCTCACCCTGGGCACAGCACACCAAAGGGCCTTTGAAGCTATGGGTCTATGGAGGTGGCAGAGTTAGTGTAGCCAGGGGGAGCTTACTATAGTTGAGGAAGGGTTCCACAATCTTGTTTCTCTCTGTACCTCTCATTTCGTTCATTTAAGTTAGCACAACACACTTTTGCAAGAATGCAAGAAGGCAAAGTCCACTTATCATAAGAGCAGGAACTGGACCCCTTAAAGCAGGTTTGTTAGTCCAATCAAGTGTAGACTTTTTCCTATTTTTATTTTCTTATTTACAAGATTTGTAGTGAGTCGTATACAATATTATCATCATTACTATGTAAAGTATTTTTATAATAAAGAAAGAAACCTTCCTAAAACATTCAATAAAAGTCAAATTTAAAATATAATTATAAAACATTCCCTCTGTATATCATTCACCCTGAGTGATACGTTTTAAGATGCTCAAATATCCTACCGCAGCAATACCCACAGATATTGGATAGCCAGATCAGGGATCTTGACTAAAGGGAATCACAGTTGATGAACGCTTCGCTGTGAACTAATTTCTTAAAAAATAAAGTGCAAAGTCCTATAAGTGCATTACAGTGAATCAACAATTGTTTCAATGTTTCCAATTCAAGTTCATCATTACAATATCGACAAAAGGATTTCTCCTGCGATATCAGTTTATCAGATAAATAATGTTCAGAATAATTGATCACATAAACACAAGGTAGCAGCCATGTTACATTCACAAATAATCACATTGGTGATGCCACCAAAAGATAAACATAAAAGAAGAAAAAAAAACAAAGCAAATCAAAACATCTGGGTGGGAAATGGGAGGGAAAAGGGGAACAGATGGATGAATTAGCAGATGTTGTTTCAGTAAATCAATGAATTGTAAGCATTCATTTCACCCAAAAATAATAAGCACATATATTCATCAATAGGTCACAGAGAAATAAGGGTTGGCGATGCGGTGGATTAATGGGTGAAGACAAATAAACATACGTAAATACATCACATCAAGAGAAAATGGGGAGAGAGAAAAGCACATCTAGTTAATACAAATGTTCCCTTATAGTTAATTTCGCAATTTTCAAAGTGCTGGTTGATGAAATAGCAACATAGTCTTTACCTGGAAATGTATGGTCTCATTGCTTGTATCAGTTCTATTTTCACGAATAAATGGGTTTGATCCCTTAAAAAATAAGTATATGCATAAGACTCCTCATTTTAATTAGAAAAATAATTCTGTATAGATGCTCTATAAATGTCGTATTTGTTTAATAATTAAGTTGTATAGCAAAAGCAAGTCGGCATCTCATCTCTGATGTAACCTAGGTATCTCACCTCAGAAATTAGAGGTTAATTCATCATAGCACGCTTAATGAGTTTTAAAGCATATTACAGACTTGTATTCACTAAATCTGTGATCATCTTGCAACGTTAAAGGACTGAATAATGTTACTTATATTGTAAAGGTGCAAAATACCCTCACCCATTTCATTGTGATTCATAATTTATGGACGGTCTGTTACCCGCTGCAATCTGTGGTAGCGCTTTCGCGTGTAGATCTACTCAGTGAGACGCCGAATGGCGTCGGTGCAAGGTATTTGTTGTTGTCTGCCATCGTCATGGTAACAATGTCGGAAGTCCTTTCTATCTTTCTTTCGGGCGACGCGACTGTGCGCGCCATCTTTAAGGATTGGAATTACCATGTTATGTATATTCCATGTGGATTGTTGCCTTATTAATACACCAATAATGCTTTTAACTGCCTAGTACTGATAATAAAGTAACAAAACTCTAAATTGATTCCGAGCACTCGAGCCTCGGAACAAAACATTTTTTTTTGCAAAACATTATTTTATTAATCCATTTTGTTACGTATGTTGTATTGGAGTTATATATATTGCTAATTCACAGACTTTCCAATAAGATAGAGGCTCCCTTGCGGATATTCTCACAGGTTCATGTGTAGCCTCAAAAAATGTTTTGGTCATCAATCATACTGGTGTAACGTGTATTCACGGATACCATCCTTCAGGGAATTAACAAATGATAAATTGTTAATTCAAAAACACATTCATAAACGTGCCCTAATTACATAATTATTTAATGCATATGAGTCAGGTGCTAATGTGTAAACTACTTGACTGAATAGTGATGGTTTGGAACAGTTTCAATGTCAATGAGTCCCCTTCATGCTGATAGGGATTGATCACAGTGCACTGGGTGTTTAAGGAAACAGAAATTCACAAGAAAGACACCATTTCATTGTCTTTGTTGAGGCCTCTCACAGTCGAGTTGAATTTACAAATAATCCTGGCCTCGGCTTGGCGTAGTTTCTTCTCCTTACTGCCCCCTCTCCTGCCCATTGTAATTGTTTGTACACCTACAAATCTGAAAAAGATATGCAAGGTCCGGGGCATATTTGGTGCCCATTGCCACACCTTTTGTTTGTCTATAATAGACATTGTTGAAGTTGAAAATGTTGCACTCAAAAGTTAATTCAAGCATTTCCTTAACCATTTCAATTTGCAGGTACAGTGAAGACGAATCCCTGTTGAAAGTATGGTCAATGGCTTTGAGAGCCCACTGATGCTAAATAGACGTGTACAGAGCATTAACGTCCAGACTTGCCAATTGATAGTGTTCTGTCGACTCAATAGTTTTGAGTTTGAAGATTACATATGTACTATTCTTAAGATACGCTCTTAGTTTACTCGCTCTTGGCCTCAAGATGTTGTCGAGGTATTGTGAAATGTTTTCCGTTGCTCACCCTATGCCACTTAGGATGGGCCGGCCCTCAGGAATTTTGTTGTAGTCCTTATGTACTTTAGGTAAGAAGTACATGGTAGGAGTTACTGGTTCCTTGATAAACAAAAAACTTCTTTCTTCTTCTGTTAAGAGACCCCTTTATGCCAGTCCAGTATTTTTAGCTCCACTTGCTGTACAATATGTTGTTTAGGATTAGTTGGAAGTACTTTGTAGCAGCCAGGAGTTTCTAGATGGCACCTAGAAATCTCCAAATAGTCTTGTCTATCCATAATAACGATATTCCCCCCTTATCAGCTTCCTTTATTACTATAGATCCATCTGATGCTAGATCATGTAGTGCCTTCCTTTCTTGGGGGGATACATTGTACTTTCTAGCTTTGTGTTGTTTCCTGTTTTGAAGTTTGTAAAAGTCATCCGTTACAGCTTTGTAGAAGATGTCTATGATGTTATCCAGTGGTAGTTGAGGCACATATTTCGATTTAGGGTTCATATCCTTGTTTGGCAACATATCAGGTTGTATTTTCAGGTCTTTAAGGACTTGTGGTACTTCATATTCCTCTGATTCTACAATTGATCTCAGGAGGTGTATTGCCGCTATTTCTTGAATCGTAAGATCACTTTGTTCGATCTGAGTCCGTTTTTGGTAATTGCCTGGAGCCTTGGTTGCAAAAAAATGTTTAATTTAAGTTTGCGCACAAATTTAAATAGGTCGATGTGGATGTCAATGTCATTGAACCAAGTAGTAGGTGCAAATGAGAGACCCTTATTGAGTAATTGGATTTCAGTTTGAGTCAGTATTCTCTTAGACAAATTGATAACAAGATCCTGTTCTATTTATTCCTGTTGTCCTCTCTCACACTCGCTCTGGTAAATCTTCTGTTTGTATTTCCTTGTGGTTCTTGATTTTTTTGATCTCGTCCCCCCCTCCTTCCTCTCCTCCTTGTAAAAGAGGCGTTGATGCCACAGGTGTTGCTAATTGAAAACTGACCTGCTTGGGAGTTTGATTTTTATTACCTTTCTTATAGCATTTTATCTGATTCATATAGCCCAGCTGGTTTTTGTTTGTGCCTGATGTTTCTACAGTCCTCTTATCATTATGGTTCCTTCACCCTCTGAGTCTGCTTCTGAGCTGGCTGAGGATGTGTTAGGTGTACTCGTTTTAGATCCCGTTTTCATATATTGATTGTATTTAGTTTGAAAAATGCGAAATGACCTATATGGGAACATTTGTATTAACTAGATGTGCTTTTCTCTCTCCCCATTTTCTCTTGATGTGATGCATTTATGTATGTATGTTTATTTGTCTTCACCCATTAATCCACCCCATCGCCAACCCTTATTTCTCTGTGACCTATTGATGAATATCTGTGCTTATTATTTTTTGGTGAAATGAATGCTTACAATTTATTGATTTACTGAAACAACATCTGCTAATTCATCCATCCTTCCCCCTTTCCCTCCCATTTCCCACCCCGATGTTTTGATTTGCTTTGTTTTGCTTTGCTTCTTTTATGTTTATCGTTTGGTGGCATCACCAATGTGATTATTTGTGAATGTAACATGGCTGCTACCTTGTGTTTTTGTGGTCAATAATTCTGAACATTATTTTTATCAAGTAGTTTCTAAAGCCCTGATTCGAGAAAGGCTAATCAATTAGCCGAAACAAGTGTCGCACAAGGGCAATTCTAAATAAAAAAACACAATTGGATTTTGGCGCAGTCTTCAATCAGATGTCTTTTTTGGATAATCCCTTATTTGAAGCCTCGTCTCTCTTTTAGTGGGTGATCGCTGGAAAAATATGGACATTATTGGTCCTCGGGCTGCCGGAACTGTAATACCGGCATGCCAGAATTATCAGCACCAGCAGCAAAAATGTGCCAGTAATAACAATACTGGCACACAAACCTGCCTGAAATAGCATCACCACTCGAACGGAAAAGCTTGCTGGCAGCCAATCCCAGCTTCTTAATCCCCCACTTCCAATTGCCATCCACTAGAACTGGAAGTACCAACATGGCTGGTAGTACCAAATCCAGAGTCCCTGAGAGTCGGCCAAGGAAGCCAAAGTTTGCAGAGGTGGAGCAGGCTGCACTTGGAGACACAGTGGTTCAGCAGGCAGAGGCCCTCTTCGGGGGCAGCCGTAGGAGGACCAGCCCAAGGAGGAAGACGGCCATCTGGAAGGAGGCATTAGACAGGGTTATGGCTGTGAGGACTGTCCCCCTTACTCCAAGGGACTGCCACAAGCGGTGGGGCGACTTGCGCCTTAGGGTCCACAACCTCCTAGCCACACAGAGGAAGGAATCTGCTGCCACAGGAGGAGGGATGGTGGCACCCATGAACCATATGCCCTGGGAGGAGACATGCAGCTCCATAATGCACATGGAAGACCTAGAGGGAGGCAGGAGAGCAGAGGCAGAACCGGGGGACAAAGGAGACGGTGGAAAGTACAACAAACCCAATGTAAATGCAAATGTTGAGTGCAAATACATGCATCCCCAGGCAGTGAAACACCAATTAGGCAAGGTCCAACATGTGTCTGTCGCAGCAAATGGTCTGATCACACACACACACAAATGGCAGAGGATGTGGGCAGATGTTGCAATGCACATGCACTGTTGCCAAAATGTACAGCCCCTCACATGGACACATGACGAGCACCCATGTGTGCTAGGGGCAACATGACAGGAATCATAGGCCCACCACATACACAATAACAAGCCACCTTGGCAGACCAACGGTCAATGCGCACTCCCACCAACCACATTTAGAAGCACACATCAGAGCAAACAGACCAAAGAAGCTGCACGACAAGAGTAGGGCACACACAATGCTGCATGAGTGTAATGCAAGCATGCAGATAAGACTCCCAGAACACTAACAACATGCTCATCTCTCCCCAAAAGGCACATCCTCTGACAGCGACGTGCCTGGACCGCCACATCTTCTGACATCGACGTGCTTGTACCGTCCACATCAGGCCAAGCAGGTCCAGGCAGACCTGCGGCAGCCCTACCACCTCCAGCTGGGCCAGCCCCACCACCTCCAGCTGGGCCAGCCCCACCACCTCCAGCTGCGACAGCTCCACCACCTCCAGCTGCTCCTCCCCAGTGCCATCATGGCCACTACTGCCACCCACCATTGTAAGTGGAACAGGAGCAGTGGTGCATGTGGCTGCCGCAATTAACACACCCGTGGCCAATGGCCACACTGTCCCTTCCATGCCCATGGGCGCCACGCAAACATGGCAGGGCAACATCTGATGCGGATGAGGAGGAGGATGATGATGATGGTACCATCTACCTGTCACCCTGCTACAGCCCCACAACCCCCACAGCCTCCCTCCTCTACCCATGACCAGTTTCCGAGCCATGGATGCACGAATAGGTGCAATGGAGGACGGGCATTCGGAAATGACCACACTCACCCAGAAGCAGCTTACTGATTTGAGGCTGCTGCAACAATGCATCCATGCATCTGATACTGCACTGGTTACCTGTCTACCCTCTGATCTCAGGCCCAGACTCCCCCCCTCGCCAGTTGCACACCTGCACTGCCCCCCTGGCAACTCTTGCACTTGAGGACTGTTTCTGTATCCCTACAGCCCCTACTAGCACTTGACACCT
Source organism: Ambystoma mexicanum (assembly GCF_040938575.1). Lineage (NCBI taxonomy): Eukaryota > Metazoa > Chordata > Amphibia > Caudata > Ambystomatidae > Ambystoma > Ambystoma mexicanum. Next base: position 197,825,370 of record NC_090938.1, read on the forward strand.
GATGTCTGCCCTTACCCTTGTACTTGCCACCGGCTGGCTACACTTGTATTTATTGTCTTTATTTTACTGTTATCCTATGTACTGCAGCACTGCCCCCTTCCCTTTCCCCCTGCACTTTTCACCTCCCCCTTCCCTGCACTTGCACGATCTCAAGGTCACCTGGCCTAGTAGGATCGATGTCTCTCACTTCCCTCTGTTTCCCCTCCCTTGCCTCGTCGCGCCAGGAAACACTTGTGTATAGGCACGATATAAATGCCATATCATATCATATCATGCCAGCAGCCGCAGGAGTGCATGGGCACAAGGCCGTAGCACAGCTGCCCTTCTCATGCTGGCCCAAAGGGTCTACTAGGCAATGAGGTGATGTCAGCCATGTTGGAGACCCTCACGCACTCCATGCAACTGACTCTCGAGCACCCAGTGGCTTTCATCAAAACCTGGTCCAACTAAGAGCCCTCTGCCAAAGAGGCACAGCAAGTGACACTTGTCCTAACACTTGAAATCAATTTGTGCCTATGGGGTGTTTGGGGAGGGAGATGTGGTGTGTGTGGAGGGGGTTTTATGGGGAGTGGGTGTTGGTGAGAAGGTGGGTGTTGATGAGAAGGTGGGTGTTTGTGGAGGGGGAGGGGCACAGGGTTTTGGAGTATGCATGTTGTTTTTCAATACATCATTTTCACTAGAAGCAATGAGTGGACATTCCTTTTTTGGTACAGGCATTTATTGTGTGTGTGCATCAAATATAGTAAGGTGCAAGGGAAGTGCAGAGTGAAAGGGGTTCACAGAAAAAGTTCTCTATGAGTTCTTGACAGGCCATGAACCCATCCCTGGCCTCCATGCTCATTTGCCTGGGCCCAGCTGGCGCTGCATCATCATCATCCTCAGCATTATTCTCTGGTGGAGGATTGTCCAAATCTGGGGGCAGGGATAGGTTGCGTCGGGTGCAGATATTATGCAAAATTGCACAGACGAGGCCTATCTGCCCCACCTTTTCTGGCCTGTACATGAGCACGCCCCCAGACCGGTGTAGGCATCTGAAACGAGTCTTCAAAAACATGGAGGTCTGCTCAATGGTCACCCTGGTCCTCACATGTGCCCTGTTGTATTCCATTTTCTTCCGCGTCTGGGGCTTTCTCAGAGGGGTCATCAGCCACAGAAGCAGCGATATCCTGAATCACCTGCAAGGGTGCTCGCAGTGGTGTTGCATGGAACAGTAGAAACTCAAGGGTCAGTCTGTGAATGCATGTCCCATATCTCAACAGGACATACCATGACCATAGGTGCCCTAGTCTAAAGATTCCCTGGCATTGCAGCGGGAGAGGGGGGTGATGTTGCATTCTGGTAGCTGTAGTGCATTACATGTCGATGTCCTTTTGGGTTGAATTGGTCAGGTGAGTGACTGCTACATCTCCAGTAATGTACTACTCCTGTGTGCTGTGGCTTGCCAATTGAGGTGTCTGTGCTGGTTGGTCCTGCATGTGCAGAATGCTTGCCGGACATGCATTTGTGACATAGTGCCACCGCTTTGTCTGTCACTCATGCTGCAATGTAGGTGTAAATGTTCATGAACTCAACACCCAGGTCCTTTGTCCACTGTGACGCGCCATGTAAGCCGGTAGGGTGCTATTCCGCAGGACCATGAAGTTGTGGGTTGATCCTGGGAACCAGATACAGCAGTGTGTGATGGTCAGGTTGGCATCACAGGTCACTTGGACATTGAGGGAATGGAACGGCTTCTGGATCCAGTTGACCTCCTCTGAGGTGTTGGGGGGTCACCAGCTCTACATGCGTGTAGTCCAAAGCTGCCACCACATTTGGCATGCCTGCAATCACATAGAAGCGGGCCTTGGTGGTGTTTAACTGTGCCTGAGTGGTGAAGGAGGTGATGTGCTGGCCCATATGGCGCAGGAGGGTCTCCGGAACCCGCACCAGCACTCTGAAGAAGGGAGGCTGCAAAATGCCAGGCAGCTGGCTCACGGAGCGTTGGAACATGCCCTGGCCAGGAAGTATAGGACTGACACCAGCTTCACCAGCTTTGGTTTGGCAGTCCTAATGCCGATCCTGATCCCAATGTGCTCCTGCATTTGGGTCAGGAGGTCATGAATAGTCTCTCTGTTAAGGTGGTACAGGGTAAGTATCTGGCTGTCTGTGAGGGCCCAGGGTGTGGCCCTTGTGCGAGAGATTACGGCATGCCTCTGCCTCGACACGTGCATTACCTGTATACCCATCCTCCTCATCCTCCGCCTTCTATCCCTGACCTCCTGTCGCCATTGATTGATTGATTGATTCATATTTTATTTCTATTGCGCTCGTACACAAGTATTTCATGCTCGTACACAAGTGCTCCTTGCTGATGTCCAGCTGCTTCAGCACCAGCAGCTGGACATCAGCATGGAGCACCTCCAGGCCCATGGTAGTGGCAATGAGTGGCAGCATGGTTGTTTTGGAAAGTGTTCTTGGAGAAGGTGGTGTGGCCCTTTAGGACAGTTCCTGTGTGCCATTGGGTGCACTTAGGTGGATTTGGTGCACCTGTGGCCATATTTTCATCACCTGCGTCCATTTACAGGCTGTTCTGTGGTGGTGTTATCTCTGGCTCCGGCAAATCCATACTCTTAATGTGCCAGTGATACGATTGTGCCGGTATTACTGGCACGTTGTTACGTCCCATCTGGTTTTTCTGTTACCATTATTACTGGTGCTGGTGAATCCAGATGTGGTGTTACTGGTACCGGTAATTCCAGCAACTGTGTTCTGGCATACTCATACTTTGCCGGACTGGTAAGAGTGCCTGTAAATGGGGTCACTGGCCCTTTTACTGTTTCGTGGCAAACTTGTAATGAGGCCCAATATCATAAATTATTCTAGAGCCAATGTGAAGGAGAACCTGATCAGTTCTAATGGGGTAAAAGTACTAAAATCTGTCAATTTCCCCTAGTCGAGATGGACCCAAGATTAGGGATTTCAGCAATTATTGCCAAAATACTTGCTCTATTTAAGCACAGTTCCTCAACCTCCCTATAAAGACTTTACACTTTCAACTTGTTAATTTGTGGATGTATATGTTGTGTGGTGTGATGTACAGTTGTATTCTCATAATTACGAGACATGGGTATCAATGGTTTACCAATCCTATTGTATAATTTTAGCTTAGCTTTACCACGGTCACCCTTTAACACATTATAGACACATTCATTATTACCCCCTCTAAGGTGTTTCTCACATGTTACAGCATTCTCATTAGACCCAGTAGACCCTCTTAGGGGTACTTTACACATTAGTCTTATTGCAACCAGTCAATTCTTTACCATGTCTTACTAACTTTTCAAACTAAAGACAGATGGGTAAAGGCTTTTCCCTTGCCGTAGATGTAGAAACATTGGGCCTCATTCAGCACATGCCAATATCCTGGCAGTAGAGCCCACTCAAGACATCATAGAATTTAACATACTTTCCTTAGAAGTTAGCCCCATCTGTAAATCATTGGATGGATTTAGGGCCATTTCACTTTGTATAGCTGTGCTTTCAGTTTGCTTCTTAATGATAAGTGGTAACTTATTCAACTGAGAGTCATCAAATTCATTGTTACTAGCATCCATTTCATCCTCTGTTATTCACTCTATAACATTTTGTGCATCATTTCCCTCTATAGTGTTGTGCTTTTCCAAGCGAGCTGCAGACTGTCAATTTAGGGATTCTTGTATAGTCAAATTGCTCAAAGGTTTTCTAGATGACTTCCCTTTAGTTTTCCTCTTCTTCATATTTTTTTGATTTCTTCATCTGTTCTATACTATCCTTTTTAACTTCAAGGGATCCTCTGTGCCAGACGGACCCCCAAGTCGTGCTGAATACCATCCTTGCCTTGATCAGTAAATGAATGCTCACTTTCCTTAAGATAGCATACAGGCTCCTGCATACAATATTGAGTGGCACGAGCCATTCCATTTAACTGTCCAGGATCAACCTGAACCCGAGTCCATTATTGAGCCTTCTCCTGTTGTACACAGTAATGAGTGGCACAAGCCACATACTGTTTTTAGCAGATTCTGTCAGGTCATCAACACAACTACACACCCTATCTACTCTGGCATTTATTGATTAGAATTAGAAACTTGATATGGGTTTACGACAACCTGAGGAGGTGATTTCACTAACAATTCCACTTTTTATTGATTTTGCTGAGCATAAGCCTATGAGCCCTAACCTCCTCCCTGATGTTATCAGATAAATCCACAAGCACACTTAACACTGAATTCAGTGAAGAAATTGTCAGATAGGCAAGTCTGATCCGTTCGTCCACATTTCGAAGAGTATGAGTTAAAGCAGTGGGAGTTCCAGGGCAGAACTTGCCTTGAATGGGAGACACTAGCATGCCCATAAGCTTGTCAAACCTTTCCCTCTCTCTGACCATTTGATAGCTAGAACAGACAGTAATAGGTTCTCAGTAATTGCTACCATACTTCATTAATATGAGAACAATCCACCATCACTAAAGCACACAACGACTTCTGCGGTCTATCATCTGTACTAGTGCCAGACCTTGGAAAAATGTCATTGATTTTATGACATGCAATAGGGATCATTATCACAGGGACCTGTTGTGTTGACTTACCACTAGGGCTTTTCTCTAACTATGTAATCAGGGAATGTTTAGGCTTTAAAGATGGTACATTTTCAGATGTAGATGGTTTTCCCAGATTTAGTAATATCTCTGAAACCAATGATTCTTCAGAAATACCAATCCCCACTGGTTGGCAGGACACCGTGGATGGTATTATTTCATGGAATTATCTGCTGGGGGAGCAGCTTGGCTGTGTAGTGAATAGGTGGAATTACCTGTCATAGCCACACAGTCAATCCAAATGTAAGCATGTCCAGAGAGGCTAGTTAAAATGCAAGTCACTCACAGTATCCAAGCTCTGCAGAATATAGACCACACGTCCACCTTCTCTGCCTCCTTTGCCAAACTGCCAAACTGTTCTGTGCACTACAACGCCCTTCCTTCACATGTGCTTTCATGCAGCAAAGGGCTTTTGAAATCAGCAGATCAGCAGAGCGGATAGCTGAGCACTGAGCTCCATGGCTATAGTAATGGAGTGCTAATCACCAACTCCAATCACAACCATCTCATTGGTCCTAACAGGCAAGACTGCCAACACTGCCAAAATGTTCTGTGCACTTCCACACAATACCTTCTGAACTGAGGGCCCTGCTCGCCATCTTCCATCAAGCACCAGACATCTATGAACGCTCCTCAGAGAGAGACAAGAGACAATCAGACGCCTGAGAGCATTTCATCATAGCCTTTATTTGTTAGAATAACAAAACACACAAAGATATGTTTTCCGTAACCTGCTTTTATACACTTTTTGAATGATGCAACAAAACTGACAAGCTTATTTTAGAATTGGCTGGTTACAACTATGACAGTGCTCAACTCTTGCCAAGAACATGTCCACGCACCAATATCTAATCCTTATCTGATTGCTGAGGTTCTGCTAAGTTAGTTAGTGCTTTGTACTCCCTTAGAGCAGATTTTATAATTGCCAAATTAGTACAGCTTGTCTCTCAGAATAGTCTGCATGACACATGATGTGCCCTCTTCAATAAGAACATAGATAAATGTGTCTAAGATTCCTCACTTACCTGGCCTCACCACAATCTTGTCTTGCTTTCCTGCCAATTTTTATTTCTAACCTAACAAAATTCTTCAGGGAGCTATTGTTTATTTCATTAAATATCTCTCACTTTGTATCCTTTATTCATAATATATCTTTATACACTTATGGTATGTGTGTGATATTTAAAGCACCCTTCATATCCTGGGTCATTCTAACCCAAATATGCGCAGTGCCATGTGCACTTTTTACCTTCAATAAAGGAAATGTAATCCTGATTCCTTCACTAATGGAACTATTTGATCTGAGGGGAGAAGGGTTGACACCCCCTATACACTTTATTCCTTCTTTGTTCACTTTTCCAGGCCATGAGGAAGAATTCCAAAGCACTCGACTATCGAGCTGAAAAATGAGTGCTCAAAGGCTTAGGAAAGTGTGCGCCCTATCCAATCCTACAGCACTTTTGGGGAACTCTTGCTTAGGATCAACACCTGCCATTCCACTAGAAAACATACCTAGAGTTGCAGAGCATAACCTGAAAGGACTATCTGTGTCCTAGACCCCTTGTAGTGGGACACGCAGCATCCTGAGAGCCAGCACAGCCAAGATCCCTGTTTTTCTGTTGAACCACTTCAAGATACCTTTGAACCGCATTTGAAACCATTGAGCCAACGGGAATGGCTGGTGCTAACTTTGGAATTCAGTCAATTTATGACTACTGTGCTTGCATCATCGACCCGGCTCGACCAGCTTGATGTCGAATCACTACAGCAGAGCCTTGTCACCTGTCCAACTTGAGCACTGGCGTACTGTACACTTGACATCGACTAGCTGCATCAAACTGGAATTTGCATTGAAGCTCGACTCAAACCACTGGATTATTGCATCACTCATTTGCCTGTACCAGAGGTACATATCATCTCGAAACAAGCTCGATCAACGAATCGCTCGAGGTTAATCATTCGATCCTCTTTGCTCAACGTCACGCCAAAGCCACATGGAGCACCCGCTTACCCCAACTTGATCAACAAGACTCAACACCTTTGACTTTGATTCAAGCCATGAACACAATTGTTTGAAGCATGTCTGGCTTGACACTGTCGAACTGCCCAAGATTGGAATAGGTACTTTGCAATGACCATGTCCCTCTCGCCAAACGTTTTGGTTCCTTTTGCACTTTTTCCATTGAGAACCTAATCTTATTGAAGTGCTTTCTACATTTGTGCCTGTTTTCCTCCCTGCAGAAAACTCAGAGTGCTGCATCTGTCTTTCCTCTACAGCGGGAGGTGGTGGGGGCTACAATGTCTTTAGTGTACAATAGTGGAGTGTACAATTGATTTGTGTAATTAAAAGTATATATATTTATAGGACTTTGATTGGACATTCTTTTGTTTTGGAACTGATGTACCTTAGTATTTGGTTGCTACTGGGTCACATTCACACACCTTCTGGGAGAGTAGCCTTCCCTCTGCCCACATTACCACAAAAGGCAAAGTAGGTATATCTCTTAGTTTAGCCCGTTTAACCTTTATTGTGGGGATCACCGTTTGCGGAGGAATGGTGGCTGAGTAGGCCACTACTCATCCTTATACTCCTGCAGAGGATGTCTTCATACCTAGGGTTAAAGTGAGATATTAAATGGTAGAGCGCTGGGGACACTTGCATGGACCGATTTATATTGGGAAAAAGAAAAATACAAGCACCAGAATGCAAAGTGTTGCTTGTAGAAAATCCAGCAATGCCTCAAGTATCATCCATGAGATGCAGCAATGAGGTCACTATGCCTGCGGCTAATAAAGGAATAATACTGGGTGCAGCTCTGAGGAACAGAGTGCCCCCCACGTTCTGTCTGGCATGGTCTGAATGTGGGTCCTCCGATTCAAAGAAGGGAAATGTGTGCAGGAGGAAAGCAGGGGTGAAAGGGCAAGTGCTGGCATCACAGCCTACTTACACAGATGACTGGCACATTGGCCACTATCACGGTGTGGGGGCCTTTTCTGCTGTGGGAGGGAAATGCTTAAATGCCCCGATCACTAGCAATGCATAGTTTTCATTTTAAGTTCCCAGTCTGGTTTTATATTTTCTCCTCTGGAAATGGAAGGACATTTTAAATCAAGATGCTAACGCAAAATGCTGTGTATGATCATTTTCTTTCCGGGCACTGCTGTGCAGGCAGGGGGGCCGAAAAGACCCTTCTAGACATCACACTTTGCCTTGCAGCTGGGTCGGGGATGCTTCTCAAAACCACAGCAGAATCTGCATCAGACAGACTGCATCATGGAGCGCACCCCCTTGCGAATAATGGATGCACTGTGATGTGCCTTTTAGACATCGAGCACCCCTGGCACTCAGATGATTTTGCATGTGGTCAGAAACCATGAACACAAAAGCATCTCTGCATTCTATTTCACTTTCCAGAATCTGCTTACATGCAATATTTGTGTTTTCCCACAAATGGACAAAGGTTTTAGTCAATCTTTTTCAATGTTTCCCATTCCTTTTTGTAACACTTCTTAACTCCCTCAACGCCATGCTGCCCTAAAGGATTCTAACTGGGGACCCTGTCCATTTTTCGTTACAAGTATGGCAGGCTGATGAGCCTCTGCTGTGCTTGCTTGGTTCTCTGTATTCCATGAGTAGCGTTGGGTATTGTGGTATGTGTGCTATGGTATGGTATGCAGCATATTCAATTATGGAACCAGGAAGACCCCTGCCTGACCTTGCTGGTGGACTCTGGGGTTTGAGTACCACACAAGCCAGGTACGCTGGGCTCGGCAGCAGTGTTGGGGATATCCCCTACCTATACCCAACCCACTACTCTTGAGAAGGCAGAGGCCACTGTTGATGATCCTGAAACTTTAGGGGAAATAAATAGCACTCTAGGAATACTCCAAGAACTTCCAGTCCACTCTGCCCCGCCAGTCATGTCAAATAGGTGATAAGCAGAACCTTCCTTATGGACAAGCAATAATGTTAGCAACAAGACTTAGCTGTGAGACTTTGCAACTCGCTCCCAAAGGCAATACGAATAATAGAAAATCACCTAAAATTCAGGAAACTGTGGAAAACGTGGCCCTTTAACGCACCGAGCTAAAGGGGAAACCCGCAGCGAAAGAAAAACTGACAAAGAAACACAATGAGAAACAGTGTAACCGGATCACCCAAAGAAACAAAAAAAGAACTCCAAACTCAATATAATAAAATGAACCCAGGATTAACCCAATGCACAGAAAAAGACCCAGACAAATCCCGACTAACCCTATTAAAAACTCTCTGCTACTCTGCATTCTCTCCACCCAACACTGAGGAGACAAGACACATACCTTTGCCACAAAACAAAACACTGCAGACTACAAGCACTCTACCGACTCTCCACAACACCCAAGACATGCATAAAACACCTGCATACAACCACCAACCGAACAACGCTCAAATGTCGATCAATTAAAACCATCCCAGCACGCAGTGAACAGTTTTTCCGTACTGGAGACATCAACAGCACATCAAAGCTCTCTTGTGCTGTTCCCACTGAATCGCACCAACTAACCCATCCCAACCCCCTTCCTTGTTGCTATTGGCTGCAAGTGTTTAATTGTGGGGCAAGCAGGAGTTACAGCCAATCAGGACAGACATCCTGGGTCGATTAGGCAGCTCCAACACCAGTTGAGCAACCAACGCGGATAAATTCAAAGGAGCAGGCATGGAACAGGAGCAGATACTGAAAATGGCGAGGGCGGCAGCAGCACGACGTGGCACAGGTTGGCTCTCGAGGATGACGGAAGAGCAGGAAGAAGAAAGAGCAGGCACAGATTCGTGGGAGGCAGTGCAATCCCAGTTCCTGTTTCTGGCTTCTACTGAAGAACAGATGTTAGAAGATCTAGTCTGCTTCGGAGAAGAAGAAACAGCAACGAAGATGAGGAAAACAATGACAGCAAAGGCTATGACATTAAGGCAACAACAGGACAATATTAGAAATGAAAGAGAGACCATACAAAAGATGGTTGCCATCAAAGAGAAAGGAGAAACGAAGAGGCCTGCAACCAGCACAGTGGCTCGCCCTGGGATTATTACACCAAAGTCTAGCTGTAACGAGTCCAGCACGGCAGCGCAAGGGCAGCTGGGAGATTCTTCTTTGGAACACATGAAAGGTATCTTTATGCAATGCTTGCAAGCGTGGTGAGGGGGTATGTGGGAATGTGAATGTTAGTTAACAACGGACTAGACTTGGGAGAGAGTAACGGGCCAGGGAAAGATGCGGGAGCGTTGCAGCGCAGGTGAAGGAGCATAGCGCGCAGCCAATACAGCAGACTAATCAGCCCAACAAACATGAGTCTAGGGGCGGCAGTGCTATCACCTTTGGGAGAGAAACGCCGGGGCCTGAGCCAATAAGGTCTAAAGGGAACATGTTATGTTTGGCACAGCCTGCTGCACCTGAAAGAAAGGATTTGGAGAAAAAAAAAACGTTAATACATATCTTCATGCTTTTAGAGCTAGAGCAAGAATGCCTTGACATAAACCAGTTGCCTAAGAAGGAAGAAGAGAAAAAAGAGAGCGAAAGAGTAAGTATAAAAATGCCGATATGCTCGTCAATGGCGTGGGACGAGGTGGATGTGACAGGATGTGTGGAAAACATGATGCGGCAAAAGAGTTTGGTAGTAAAATACAGCATGAGAGACCATTTTGCCCTAGGGGAAGGCTATGGCCGTGTGACTGGAGAAGAGGCTCCTTTCGAGGCCGGTACTCTTGGCATAGCAGAGCCAGCTTTAGTCAGAGGGAACAAGCCACTTGTTGGAAATTAGAGCAGGGGGCTTGTCCATTCAGTAAGGCATGTAGATTCAAACAAGTGTGCTCCAAATGCGGGGGAACACACACAGCACAGCTTCCTGTGATGTTAAAAAGAAGCCAGCTCGCGGGAAAACCAAAGATACCCACAAAAAGCCCTAGTTTGACACAGCACAAGAAACAAAGCAACACAACATCACCAAACAGCCCTCATTTATCACATGTTAAGGCAAAAAACAATGCTCCTTCACCAATAAAATTACAGAAAATACTACTCCTTCTGAACTGTTGCCACAATACAAAGGACACAAACATAATTTGGGAAGTTTTCTTGCAAGGTTTTGAAATACCATATTCAGGTGTGAGAGCAGGGAGTCTAATCATGTGAGGTCTGCAAAAGGGCAGCCAGAGGTAGTGTGGCAGAAGATTGCTAAGGAATTGAGTTTAGGCAGAGTTGCGGGCCCCCTTGAGACCACCCCACTGGGCAACCCGATTATTTCACCTCTAGGAGTGGTCCCCAAGAAAGAACTGGGACAGTTTCAACTTATCCATTGCCTGTCCTTGCCGGATGGGAAGTTGGTCAATGATGGATTAGACGTGGAACAATGCACAGCGAGCTATGTATCATTTGATGACGTGTTGGATTTGGTCAGGTCCGCGGGAAAGGGGGCACTGTTATGATAGTTTATTTGTATAGCGCCTATACACATGTGTTTCAAGGCGCTTCAAGGCAGGGGAGGGAGCAAGGGAAAATACAATAACATTCTTACAAGGACTTGATATTATTAAGCATGGATAATATACTATCGTACTAGGCCTGACGACATTTCTGATAGTGCAAGAGCATTGGCAATTATTTAGGGAATGAGGGGGGGGGCAAGGAGAGGAACATACAGTGACTATCGTACTAGGCCTGACGATATTTCTGATAGTGCAAGGACATGGACAATAGGTGAGGGAAAGCAGGGATTGAGTCGGCCTTCAGACTCTTTACCATCAACAAGAACAGTTTTCACATATTGGGGTTTAAATTCAATGAGAAGTACTATAACGACAGGTGCCTTCCAATGGGCTGTTCTATTTCATGTGCAGTATTTGAGAAGTTCAGTAAGTTCTTAGAATGGTCGCTAAAGAAGAGGATGCCAGAAGGGCGTGCCATGCACTACCTCGATGACTTCTTGTTCATTGGCAGGGAGGGCACTGACGAATGCAAAGTCTTTATTATGATGGCAAATGAGTTGGGGGTCCGGCTGGCCCACGAGAAAACAGTCAGCTCCCTTAACAGGCTGACATTCTTGGGCTTATAGATTGACATACTGGCAGGCATTACCAGACTGCCACCGGACAAGGTCTCAGACCTGAAGAAAGCTATAGGCAGTTTGCTAGTAAAGAACAAGGCAATGCTGAGAGATCTGCAGGCCTGGTGGAAAAACTCATTTTCAGTGGCAAAGGATTCCACAGGGTATTTGCGAGGAATATCACAATTAAAACAGCTAGACTGCAGGGCACTGCTTTAAAGAGGATTTGAAGGTGTGGGTCAACTTTCTTGAAAATGTCAACAGTGTCCTCCTGTGTAAGGAACCGTGGACGAGTAGCGACAGTCTGAATCTCTATACAAGCGAGTCGGGCAGGCATGCTTTTGGAGCACTTTTGGAGAGTGAATGGTGCAACCTAGCTTAGCCTGAGTGGCATGAGAAAGGCATCACAGCAGATATCACGCTGCTGGAGATCTTCCCCATAATTGTGGCGTTCTGCTTGTTGGAAGAGCGACTCAAGATAAAGAAAGTGATATTGTGGTCAGACAACCTAGCAGTGGTTCAGGTGATAAACAAGGGATACATGAACAGGGCTAGAGTACTGCGATTGCTCAGAATACGTACGGCAACACTGCTTAGAATAAACGTGGAAGGGAGGGCTAGGCACATCCTGGGGGCAAACGATGGCGCACCTGACACTCTCACTCATTGCAGTGGTTAAAGTTCAGGGAGCTGATGTCTGAGGCAAAAAAACTGATAAAACCCTTCAATGAAGGCCTATGGAGGACGGTTGGCAAGATCTGACACCACTCATCGATGAGGAGCTTGCCCGCAGCACAGCAAAAAGATACAGTGTCTGTTGAGTGACTGTCATGAACTTCAGGGTAGGCTTAGTTGGAAGCTTAGTTGTAAAACAGGAGGTGGTGCCAATGAGGGCACTCATAAAGTGGGCTTTCCGCAAAAAGGTGTAGGGGGCATTGGACCACCATGCATGTGGCAGCCATAGCAGATTATCACAGACTGGCAAGCAAGGTGGACCCTACAATGGAAGACTACAGAGAACTGGCGATGAAGGGATGGGTGAGAAAAGAAGGCATTAAAAAGGACGCTAAGTGTCCCATCGACGGGGGAAACTGAGTGCAATGTTCAGCAACCTGGAATATATTTGCATTGATGGGTTTCTAAGACCTCATTTAAAGGCAGTGTTTAGTTTAGCTTTCTTCGGGCTCTCAGGATTAAATAGTTGGTTTTGCACAATAGCAAAGGTGAAGGATTAGGAGACCTGAGGATGGGTGATGTGGCAGTAAATGGAAATAGCGCAGATTGACATTCAGAGATCTAAGACTGACCAGAGCGGCAAAGGGAGATCAGTAAATCTGCACTTAAGAAACGTGAAACAGGGATAGACTGTGTCCTAATGCGCTGGGGAGATAGGAGTATTGTGTGCCAGCTGCGTGGTGTGTGGTATGTGGTGTGGGTTGTGGTTAACCCTGATACTACATGTACTAGTGAAAGTTGAAAAAAAGACTTGTGCTCCACGCTTGGCCAGTAAAGCTCACAATAATTGTCCAGATATAAAGTGTTCCAAAGTCTTCAACTGCTTGGTATTCCAGTTTATTGTCTGGAGCCCCCCATCAGCTGCAAGGGCAGGCAGTAAGCGAAGACTTCCATCTAGGGATTTTTTAACTAAAACGAGTGTAGTAAGTCATAAGGGTGCTAGAATCGTTGTGCTTCATAACAACATACATGCACAATGCAATGATTGGTACTGTATGTGATTTTATGTTGTTTGGTTTGTGAAAAGTTGATAATTCGTCTGAAACACAATAAAAAAAGAAAAATAATAAGAGTGTAATAAGTCTTGCTGTCTGAGAGGAATTTGATCATTCACACGGTGGGTGTGCGCTTGCCTGGGATTTTTGAATTTTTAAAAAAAAATTAATGATCGTAAATGAACCTCCAGAAAATGTGTGGGGCTAATCTGAACACACTTTCTTATGCTCACCACGCAACATACACATAGACCTGTGTACTCTGGGTGGACAGATCCTCCAGGTGTCCCCCCCCTGTCATATGACAGTCAGGATTACACATGTCTTCTCACAGGGGGAGGGTAAAACATTCCTCCTGCTATGACCAGCCTAATTAACTAACAAAGGCTCCATGGATCCACCCTGTCCTTTTGTTGGCTCTGCTGCTGGTGCCAGCTTTGCATACTAATCAGAGTTTGATTCAGCAGGCCCACATGGGGCCTGGTTGCAGAGGATAACAAAGGAGACAGGAAACCCCAACAACTTTTCATATGCGCTGTGTCCTGCTGAAGCCAGCTCCCGCCGTAAGTATCAATGGACAGAGAAATATCATGTCTGGGACTGTGGTAGACATCCCCACACTGGGACACCATTCACAAGGTAGGAGTATGTGATTTGACGGAGACAGAAAGTCTGGTCCCACAGTTGAAAGGGAGAGCTGCCACTTCCATCATGAACCACAGAGAGCTCCATTAACTAGAGAGACCCTTTTATCTACAACAGACAGGAGGATGAGTGGGACTTACTATTACATGTTTTCACGACTTTACCTTTTCAATTTGAAAGCACTCTGGTTATGACCTTATGCATACAGGAGATTGTTGGTGGGGACCCAGGATGGGTTCATTAAGGTAGGCTTAACCTACACCAATCACTGTGGCCCATTTGGCTTTAAAAGAGGGCTGAGCTCCTCTTTTGGAAAGATCATCTGAGGAGTTCATAAGGAGTAGTTACAAGAACTCAGCAATGGACCTTGACTGAAGGTAAATTCTGCCCTACATCTTCCGCCAGTGAAGGAAGGCCAAGACCTCCAAGAGGGAAGCAAGATCCTTCCCCTAAACATCTCCCAGGGAACAGAGGGAGATAGTGAATCCAGAGGACCATTGGGCAGCTCCGGAACCGGTACCCAGCTGTTACACAGCGTGCCCTGCTAGGCTCTGCAGCAAGCGTCCTAGGTGGGAAGTGCCAGAGAGTCCCTGAACAAAGCCAAGGACAAGGCAGCTGCCTGCATCACTCTCCTCAGCTTTGGGCCGTCCATCTTAAAGGACGACACAAGGCCAGTGAAGAAGCTAGGAGGAGTGCGTTGACAAACATCTACCAACGTCTGCCTGAAAGGACATTTTCGAGCCATTCGAGCCCCTCGAGCTGCAACCGACTGCACCGCTGACTGTTGTTACGCTGCAGTCACCAACGTCGACCAAGACGCCTTTAGAGCAGGGCTTCAGAACCGCTGACCAGCAATGAGACAACGATTTCAGACCCCGAGACACTGTGAGGGCCAGCCTGCAGCCTACTGTCCAGCTTTGCTCGCCGAACTTCCTGCCGCCTGATACCCGCAGTCGTCTCCCGTCTTGAACTCTGTCACAGAAGCTGGAAAGCGTCCTGAAACCGACTCAACCCTGTCGAGCACCAAGAACTAGCACAAGCTACATTGTTGTTCGGTCCCCCTGGTC
Source organism: Ambystoma mexicanum (assembly GCF_040938575.1). NCBI lineage: Eukaryota > Metazoa > Chordata > Amphibia > Caudata > Ambystomatidae > Ambystoma > Ambystoma mexicanum. The sequence goes on from NC_090938.1 coordinate 197,840,504, forward strand.
CTTCTCCAAAGGCCCCTAGTGACATTGTACAACCCATTGCTCCCTTTGTGTTGAAACCAAGTATCCTTGAACTATTGTGATTAATTACTTTAACAACTACCCTCCCGTCAGTATCCAGAGTGCATCCCTTTTCTTTCTTTAAACTGTCTGTCCTCTGCATTCCTCTACGGGGTGGGTTGTATTTTTTTAGTGTGCTATAACTGACTGTTGTGATACTAATAAAGTAGATATTTTTATACACCCTTGACTGGACAGTACCTTTTATCATTGGGTGATAATTGTATGTTCGCTGTGCTGCAGCTAACCAACGATCCACGACCTTGCAGAGATGAGCCTGCTCTTCGTCCACGTTACCAAAATTGGACAAGGAGGTTTATAATTTGCTTGTGTTTACAATCAGTTAGAATCTCTTCTGGTGTACTAGAGGTGTGGGGCTGATTGATGGTTTAGAAACCGATATTCATCCCTGGACCACTGGTGCCCGGGAAGTTGACTCCGTCACAAGGGAATTGCGTGAGAGGGGGTAGAATAAAAGTTATGCTACCTGCTGGTCGCCGCATAATGTTATGTTATGTTATGTTCTCGGTCATCAATTTGAAGGATGATGTGCTGTTTATGGAGAAATAAAGTAATCATGGTTTTGATTTGCAGTGATGTTGAGCTTTGAACTAGAAATAATTTGACGTGTTTGAATGTAATAAACCTACGGCGTTTTTAAGCCACAAGCAAGTAAGAGCCTCTGATTGCATCAGTGTTGTGGGGAATGTTGGATGCCACATGTATGGTGCCTTATTCTGGACGCTCGATGGGAAAAGGTCCGAGAAGTTGCCTAGTACCAAAGGAATAACCGCGATGCGCTAGTAGTTTTGCAAGTTTAGAACATCAAGTTAATGTTGCTTAAGGAATGGATTACATATCTTTAAAAAAAAAGTAATAAACTGAATTTGTGTCATTTTTTGCCCGGCTAGGAAAAGCTGTTTAAACGTGCGATATGCTGTTCCCCAATCTCCTGATACAGTTGCGACTGACTCTGACCCAGCTCTGCCAGCCTGAGCGCCGAAATCTCCACATTTCCCCGAAGAGGCACAGACTGACTCCATGCGGCCCTGCAGGTTACTAAAAAAGGTTATACATAACCACACAAAGCTGCTTCTTTTTCTCAAAACTCCGCCATTGACCCCGTCCAGCGTGGGGCCGGTCTAAAGGCTTTAGACGGCCATTGATAAAGCACACATACGCTGGCTACATTGGGTCGAACTAGAGGCGTGTTGTGAAATAGCCCTTTTTTCCCTATTAAAAGAGTCCGCCTTTGGCAAAATGAGGGTGGACGTGTGTGCGTAAGAATGAAACAGGCCCGGCTGCCTTAGTCTGACGCCTTTATAAGGAAACGCATCGACCCGGTGTTGTGGGGGGGGGGGGGGTGTTTAGATAAAGGGGGCGGGGTCAGCCCGCTGCTCCTGGGGCTGTGTGCAAAATCCGGTCTGCTTCTGGTATTTGCCGAGGCCCCTCCCAGGCTGCACACGGAGTCACACAAAACCAAGCCCAGGGCGCACGCAGCCAGCAGTCAGCAGCTGGGAGAACCACAGGAAGGCGACCCGTCCATCGGCAGAGGAGAAGCACACATCAGCTCAGCAGGTAACGCGCGCGCGCGCGCGCGCGTGTGCGTGGGCGTGTCTCTAAAGTTTGAAGACGCAAAGCCTCTGCTTTGGTCAATTGGTGAGTGAGATAGTTCGGCGGGTTGAGAACCTGTGTGCTGCTTTCCTGAGAGTACACAGATCGGAAACAGACATTGTTCCACCTGATGTCAATAAAGTGAGTGGCGTGAACTACTGTAGGTAGCAATGCCCGCCCGCCCCCACCCTCCCCCTTCTCACGTGTTCGCGTATCTATTGTCTGTTGCAAGGAGTACTTCCTGGCTAGCTTGCAGTGCCGCCTCCTTCCCTCTGTCACATTAGAAGTCTAGCTGCCCTTTTGAGAAGGTGTTCGTCTCGTAGCGGTGAACAGTCTCCCCAGGATATTGTGTCATTGATGAACGCATTTTGCAGCAAGAAAAGGGAAAGCTTGCTGCGCAAAAATTCTACTTCCAGACAGCTACTAAACTCAGAGCCAGAACTCAATATGTACTGCCCTCATGGTGCCTTCCGATTGAAGCATATCCCTCACACGGGGAGTTCCTGGTGATGTGTGGACGTTTGTGCCACTCATGCTCTCGGCACTAAGTATCATATTCACATGTATAGATCAGACTATAGTAGTGGCAAATTAGCAAAATACAATGATTTGTGGCATTTCAATATATGGCACATTTTGGGATTGTGTGTTGTTGCAAGAGCAATATTTCTATACACTGGATTGTCTGGTTCAATGTCACATTACATGCGTGTGTGATGTATGTAGCTGAGTGTTATTTGTCCAGCTCCTGAGCCTGCTTATTCGTTGGAAGCCCAGGGGGACTGTTACATTAGATGTCATGTGCACTACGGTACAGAACATGACTTGTGCACACGAAAGGCACATCAGAATGTCTGCGAGACTCGCCTTTTGCAGTACTACAGTTTTGTTAACATAACTGGGCGTGATTCACATGCCGGCAAGATAGCTCAACGGGTTCAGCGCTCGTTGCTGTGTTCGGTGTTTTATCTGCAGGTTGAAGATCTGGCAAGGTCAATTCAGCCTTTCATCCTTACTAGGGCAATACAATGAGTACCAATTTCGATTGCTTAATAGACATGGTTGAGAATATGTTCTATGTAAGGCGCTTTGGATAAAAGCGCTATATAAATAACAAGTTATTATTAGTATTATTACGCTGCATTTGACAGACGGGATAAGGATGGCATTATGTTGTGTATTCATAACCAGTACTGACTACATTTATTTAACATCTACAACTAGTCTTTCGATTATACCTACAACATAGGAATATCCCTTTAATCTGTTGCTCACTAGCTTTCCTTCAAAATCTATATCGACGTCTTGCTGGCCGTACCTTTGCACACGAGCAAATGCATGTGCTGGCCTTTTGCCTGGCCTCTTGGCATTGGCGACTGTCTGGGAGAGACCGTGATATGCACAGGGCAGGTTTCTGGGGACAGCGGCAACACACTAGTAGAAAAGGTGTGATTTAGGGAAATGGATGAGCGCCTTTTAATGTTTATGCTACACTTGAATATACGGGATGATGCTGTGCTCAAAGGAATCTTGGATTCTAATCTCGGCGTCAACACTTGACCTCATTGTGTGATGCTGGGCAAAATACCACATCTTTCTTTGCCCCATTTCTCTTGTTTAGGGAATCTTGTGACCACTTTGAAATGGACATAGTCTATTCAATATCACATTTTCTTTGCTGGCAGCGCATTGCTCTTCAGTAATTGTATATTTTCTGTGACTCTAAAAAGTCTCCAGGGTCGAAAAACCGCACCGTTGCACAGTAAAAAAATGCCGGCCCCATTACTGCGACTAATCGAAGCGGGAGTGTCCCCTGCTCTTCTTAGTTGTGTTAATGGGGGTCGGTGGTGGCAGAGGTTTTGGGGTTGTCCACTACTTCTATTAGACGCAGACCGGAAGTAGAAGAAAGATTTAGAGAAAGAAAAAAGGGCCCTGCAGGGCCAGCAGTGACCCATGTAAGAGGGTGGGAACTGGTTCTGCAGGATTGAGGGAAGTCAGCGGCACACTTTTGTGTGTCCCATGGTTAGGGTTAGTGAGGTTAGTGACTAGGGGGGAGGAGGATAGGGTGTTTTGGGCCACATTGAGCAATCTGATCCCTGCGCCGCGCCGAAATAGTCATCATTTTCATCAGCGGAATTACGGGCCGCAAGTGTTCACATAGATTCGACTTTGGCTATGTTCTTGGCTGGTAGTTTACACAGAGAAGGCCACCTTTGCTGGCTAACATCTTAGGGACGGATTCATGGAATTTCTTCAAAGTGACTTTGCACTGCTGAAAAGTGACTTTGCACTGCCGACACAAACTGATTCATGTAACTATGCAAAGTGTAATTTTGCAGTGCAAAGTCATTCTGTACTGCAAAAATTCCTTTGCACTGACTTTGCACGGATTTTGCATTGCATACATACACTTTGCACAGTTTCATGAATCAGGGTTTGTGCCAGCAGTGCAAAGTCCCTCTGAACCGTGCAAAAGATTCCATCAATCAGGCCCTTGGTGTTCACCCTTCTAATAGAAGTGGGTACCTAGCCCAGAGTGCAAAATCTTTTGGGCTGTGTTGAATCCTTCAATACTCTCACCCCTCCCTCTTGCTCATGCAACTGTGCACACATCTATGTAAGGAAAATGGCCCACAGACGCCCTTTCTCTGCAAGGGGCCAGAGCGACTTCAACATCTAGATAGAAGTGTCCACACTATTCCCGCCCCTCGCCAAATCCCAAGCCCCTTTCTGTCATTACCAACATACAGCTTCTCACCGTCATGCAGCCGCTACTGCACACCCCCATTTTAGTCCCAAGCTTCTGTGCTTTTTGAGGACTCCACACTCCAACTTCTATCTTTTCTGCTCATCGTGAAGAGCCCATGCCGCGTTGCAGCATCACTCTGATACCGAAGTCCCAGTGCCGCATCAAAACCTAGTGAGTTATGCCTTCAGGGAAAGGGAGTTTGGCCGATGTTCATTTTGGACTCTGAAGAGCTAGGATTTTGTGGGAGACAAACAAGGACATTTTAACCCCCTGCCCCAAAAAGTGCCTAACTCCTTGCCCTGCACATGACAGGTCCTGCCCTCCATGGGTGAAGTCTCAGCAGGCCACTGAACAAAGTGCCTCAGCATGATAGAGTGAGGTTTGAGGAATCTCTGAGCCTACCAACCAACATACCAAGGAAGGTGAAATGGGTGACTGCAGTCCTCAAATGTCAAGCGCCCCTTCCTCTGAGCCAGGTTCTTCCTCTCCAACCTCTTAGCAGGTAGCTCATGCTCTCTGTCATTTCACGACTACCTCTTTCCCTCATCTGCCAACTCGCACCTCACACATGTGTGTTTTCTTCCACATGGGGTACAATGGGCCTTACAACAAATTTGAAGGTAGCCATGCCGTTAATGACGGGCCCATTGTTAGCATTATGGACTGCTAACGGGTCACGCTCGTCCAGATCGGGACCCACTGCAGACCTCATAATGTGGCGGCCCGGAATGAACGGTGCCGGTCCCTTACCGGCACCGTTCATTCCGCGGCTGCTAGTCTCGTAATGATGCCCAATGTATCTATTTGAGACCGACCGAGTTTGGCAGGTGGCAATGGGAGCTACAGAAATGGGAACCATCGTCAAATGGCCTGGGGTAGGAGCGCAGGTTGGCAGGTTGTTTTGACTTGTAAGGACTAACCGCCCCACCTCTCCCTTACTAACCGGCTCCCTTCTAAGATTTCCTGCCACCTTACGCTACATACACAAACACCCACAGACGGCCGCCACAGGCCGATCCATGAGCATAACGAAACTAACCGAGCCTAGATAACCTCTCCTCTTTATACCGATCATATGTTCCCACATCAGCTGCTCACTGGACACAAAAGGGGTGATCTCTTAGAATTTAGAGTCCTCTCTATGGATAATCTACTCCAAATTCTAAACCCCCAGAAAGCAGATTGGCACAGAGGAATCAGGGATTCCTGACCTGCATCCATCAACACCACTGGTTTTGCATCTGCCTCTCCCACTATCCAACTAATGATCCCCTTTTATCTGACAGAGCCACGCCCAGTGAGGTGGCCAATAGTGGCAGACTGTGCTATTCAAGACCAATCGCATTATGTCTGTAAAACAGCCTAGTAGCTGTCCAAAATCTTAATCCATGCAATCAAAATAGCATGTATGGTGTCTCTCTTCTCATCCCCCCTCTGATGCAAAGTAACCTTAGCTGATAGGAGATGTTAGTGTGAATGTGGTGGGCATGGCAGGTGCTGGATTGGAGGCGAGGTACTCGCTATGAACATTCAAGCATGTTAAGTACAGTCACCCATTTTTTTGTAAGAAATGTCACTAACACGTGAATTGGGCCTTTTTTTCCAGGCATCAAAACTCAGCAATCAAATAAGGCAAAAGGTGAAATCGCACTGTGGGGTACGTGAGTGCTTATGGGGGAGTGGCCAAGGCTTTTTTAGTCTGTTTTGGGAAACATTTTGAGGCCGCAGGCTATGGCGGAATGATTGCAAAGTCCGTCAGCTTTTTTCAGAAACAGCAGAGGCATTCTGCCGCAGAAAGCGCGCCAGCATCATGTGACGTGCCCCTCGCAGCCTCGAGTTCCAGACCAGATCACAAACTAGCATGTAATGTTGGCAGGACTCACTCGGAGTCTTCTAAAGCAGCATTCTGTAGAAGGCGCAGATACTTTGCAGAAGGCCAGTGACGTAACACCAAATTTGCGGGCTCCCCTGCTGCTCAACAACGCACGGGACGCTCCCCACTCTGGGCACGCCTGGACCACAACGCGTGCGCAATGTCCATGAGGATCACGTCGCTACAGAGTAGGGTGACCAGACGTCCCAGTTTTTTCGGGACTGTCCCGGTTTTTGGTGCTATGTCCCCCTTTGCTGCATTTTACAACTTAAGATAGTGTTAGTTTGTGATAAATTAATAATAATATGTCTTTATTTGAACAGAAACACGTAACCCCCCTTCTCCTCCAACCTCTACTGAAATGTAGTGCCTTGACAGCCCTTTCAAGAATTAGTCCTACTTTTATTTTAGTTGCCTGGTCCGTTTTTTTACTTTTTAAATCTGGTCACCCTACTACAGAGGCACGCGTCCACTGCGCATGGTGAAAGAAGGAATGTGTGTTTAATAGTAGCTTAAATCATTCCCCTAGCTTAGAAACATGGGAACGGTTCCTAGCTCCTGCCCCAGACCCCCAAATGTACCAGTCACCCCTGTCGGTTGCTGGTAGAGCATTTAATTCACCAGCAGTGCACAGGAACATTAACTGACACATTTATATGATGGCTCTGCCCATACCTTTCCGTGCAAGCTGCATCAATATATGCCAGTATTCCCATAGTAGAAAATGCTAATTTTTACTTAGCGCATGATGGAAGTAATGATACTGTAAGAAAACCTGTCCAAACTGATCTGCCAATATATGCAAATAGCCCCATGTAAGAACATACTTCAGTTTACTTTGCCATTAAAAATGCTATGCAACAATAAGAAAACATGTTAAAACTGGATCTGTTGTCAGTCAGTCTAGATGAGTAAGAACACGTATCACCCTTTATCATAGATGCTCAGTTAAATGTCATACCACAGTAACAAATAGCAGAGCTAGCTGCACCAAAATGTCAGTCTAGTCGCATAATAACAGTTATCATGCTTGCTTTATCATCTCTGCCTGGTACAAAGTGTCAAGAACTAGTAAGGCATGGATAGACTGCCTCAACCAAAATGCCAGTCTGGTCATGTAATAAAACATATAACGATTTCTTTATAATAGATGCCCAGAAACAAATGTCATGCCACAGTAAGCAATGGCTAGTCTGGCTGCAGTCTAACCACATAACACACATCAAGTGGGATTGCCAAAAATTCCAGTAAAACATGGCAAGGCACTTGAGTAAATGTCAACAATGATCCTCTAGTGCTCTAGTACCTCCCACACACACAATGTCCAGTGTTCTAGTGCCTCCCACACACATTCACATTCATGACTAGTCACTCACCCATACACTTTCCCTCACATTCACTCATACGTGCACCTAGAACATTCACACTGCATTCTCCACACAGGCACTCGCCCGGAGCAATCACACACATGCCCATTCATACCCATTCACCCAGTAGCGGAGGCTTTGGTGCTGGGACGAATTATGAGGTGCCAGCAGGTGGGTGGGGGCGAACCCGGCACCAGGGGGAAATAGGTGGGTACCCCCCCTGTCTCCACCACTGTATTCACCCACCAGTCACTCATTCATACACCTTCTCTCACATTCACTCACACTGCATTCTCCACACGGTCACCCACCTTGCACATTCACACACAAACGCACACAATTGTACAATCTCCCAATATTCAATTACCCATACACCATATTAATAGATGTGGCAGGCACCATGCATGTTCGTATATTACACGCATTACAGGTACAAAAGCAAGCTTAAAAAGCACAAACCTGTTTCCGGCTGCAGCTTCAATGTGTGCATTTGTTTATACTACACGATGCATGCTTTTATTTCATAAAGATCAAATACAGCAAGTATTCATACCTAGAATTTCCAGGGACCTTTTAAACCGGTCGTGTAAGATTTCCTTTTCAAATGTCCACAGATAAAGACCTCCAAAGGTCAATGTTCCCCATTTATTGGCAGAAAATGTAACACTTGTTCCAAGGCGCAAAATTGACATGAAATAATTATCCTGATACCATCCAATTTTTAGCAGCTTTTGAGGAATGTTCCATTTGGGTGTGCCAGTCAGGTGCAAAGTGGCTGTGCACCTTTCGGGTATTATTATGCAGTGGTTGCTTGCAATCTTCATTCCAGCCCAGCTGGGTGAAGTGGACGGCTCCATGGTGCTGCTCCAGCTCAATCTTTCCCACGCAGCTCCACCCCGTCCCACCCATCTTTCCCCGCCCACTGCCCCTGTCATGCACCGTGTCTCACTCTTCCTCCCCTCCTCTTAGGGCTTGCGCTGGCATCCAGTACTCTACTTCCTTGTTTCCCGGCTTATTATCCTATAAGTGGTGGGGTGCCCGCCACTGCCCTGCTCCCTGGCTTCCCTTAGTGCAGTGGCCATGCCTACGGAATACCACAGCTAGTTTTCTTTTCACTACCAAGCGGGCATCACAAAAATAATTAAATGTGACCATGCCTGAACCAAACGCTCCACCGTAAGTGCTAAAGGCCACACAGCCCAAGGAGGGTGGGATTCCGTGTCACTGGGTGCTCTAAGCCCACCATAATGGCCTATGATTCAGTCAAGCCCCCTAAGTTAGCCTTCAAGGCACCTAATGAGGTGACATTAACCGAGACGACGAAATGACCCTGTAGGTAACTGCCCGCCGCTCAAGTTAAGGGCCAGAGCGAAGCAAGGGTGCCTTAATGCGGGTGGCAGTGCCGTTACCGCCAGGGTCGGCTCGCTGCCATGTTTAATATCGCCATTAGCATCCATGTAGTTCCTTTGATGAGGGGTCTGGTCCAGGTCAGGCCCCGGAGAAAGTAACAGAGACACAGACACGGTAGTGTTCTCTATTCGTGACCCCCACTCCAACTGGCGCCTGCGCCGCAGGGACCCACCTTTATTGGGCTTAACAAATATGACTGCAGAATGCAGTCTCTTAAAGGGATGTACCACGCACCTCCATTTTCATATATTTATTCAAATAAACAACAAACAGAACATAGGCACTTATTGCATGACACCAACACTTGTAACACAAGTAAATCAAACTCAAACACAAATATGTAAGTTCAATGATACCAACTGATGAACTGCACCAACAGGTGCCCTCCAGCATCAGGGAAAGTCTACTTCAAGGTCATGCAGGTAGCTGGGCTGCCTGCAGCGGTCTCATACGGGATAGCGCCTCTCCCCGCCAGGGTCGTCCTCAGCCGAGGTCAAGCCTCCTCCTTGGTTGGTCGGGCTGTCTTTCCCGTCGCTGAATGTCTGGTCTTCCTGGCTCATCCCTTCTGTTTCACTGTCGAGGTTTCGGCCATTTCTGTACGGACTTGGTCTCTCTGTGCCGCTCGGGGCTTGATTCTAGGGACTGTACCATCTTCCTGAAGCACCAGGAGTTTGTGGTCGCCGTCGTATTGGCATCCGATGCGGTCACCATGGATCATTTGGTATCCATCACCTTGAGGGGAGTTGCTCGTGGGCCAGTGACAATTTCCCTCGCACATTTCTTGTTCTCACCAGCACCTGATCCCCTATCTCCAGGCGGTCACTCTGGAGATTCCTTAGATCATTCTACCTCTTATCTGCTCTTCTCCTTCCTTCCGATACTGCGCCATCATCGATTACTCCTGGTGTTTGTGATGTGTGATCTGGGAGAAGACCTTTTGGGTGCTGTTGAAATAGTGCTTCAGCAGGGGCCACCTCTGTGGAGCAGTGTGGAGTCGCACGATACTCCGCCAAGAACTGGTGGGCGCGATTCTCTCACTCCCCTTGTCTGCGTGCTATCCAGAAGACCTTGTTCAATGTCCTCATCAGTCTCTTGGCCTCTCCATTTGCTCTCAGCCATAATGGCGTGATCTTACGGTGGGCGACACCGTGGTCGCACAGATATTTAAACAAACTCTATACCTTGAAATGGATGCCCATTGTTGGTGCATATTTTCAGAAGTAGTCATGCAGGGCAAAAACTCTCTCCATCGCTGGTATTACATCTCTAGGGGTGTGAAATCAACAAACCCAACCGCAGGTATCTTGGTCACTGATCAACGAGGACCACAAAGTGGTTGTCTTTGCAGGTTGATCCAAAGTCCACGTGTATCGTGCCCCATGGCACACAGTTCCTCTCCATTGACTCGATCTGGGGCTCTCGCTTCGGTGGCAGCCCTGCCGGGTACCACACACAGTTGCAGACACAATCTTCCACCCACTCTTCTAAGCCCAGAAACCACACCTTCATGCAGATCCGGGCCTTGGTAACACCCTGGTGACATTTGTGTGCCAGTTCCAGCGCTCTGCCTATGAGGCTAGCGGGAACCACCATCTTTGAGCCCCTTAGCACTTGGCTATCTTCAATAAAAGTGACTCCTCCCCTCACTCTCCACATCTGCTCTAGCACCTTTCTTGCCTCTGTGGTCCGTGCCTCAAACTTTTCGAGGACTCTCCATCATTCGCCTTTTGTCCCAGCGGCTTTCAAGCGCACACAGTGTGCACTGCCTATTTCCCTTTCACATGCTCAATTTCTCTCCAACCGTGTCTTGCCCCTAAACATACACGCTTTCTATTTCTTGAGGAGACCCATATTACCAGGGTGTTATATCACTCGGCGTGGTAAGGTACACTCACTCACTGTCTGTCCTGTCTGTGTCTCTCGCAATGTTAATCATCTACCACAATGGGTCTTCCAGTACAGCCTGGTCCTTCCCTTCCGAATTTGACCCTTAGCACATAGGAAAGACATTTTAAAGATTTTATTTTTTATTTTAAACTGGCTACTTTTGAATGTTCCAATGTTAATGTGAAGTGGGATAGCTTGGGGCAAAGTGTTTGTCTTGGAAGCAAGACACTGCAGCGCAACACAGGTTTGAAACACGATCCTGCGCTAAGAAACCAATCTATGGTATTAGGAACGTTATAAAAGAACAATTATAATTAATTAATTGATCACTTCTGGTGTTTATTGTCCTAGTTCCAATAAACATTTTGCACATTTTCATACTGAGTAAACCACATGATCAAAGTGGAACCGTGTACATTTGTCCCTTTTGTACTCTTTTAAAATACCTGTATGAGGAAGGAGACGGAGTCAAATAGCACCAATGAGGGTTCAAATCAAACAGCATTTTTGAGAACAGAAGAATTACCACTATATCATTATGGACAACTACCTTTAAAAATATTTATATGCTTGAATTACTAAATGTAATGGATGCAATGCTTGGTGCTAAATTCGTTTTTCACACCAATCACCCTAACATTAAAGTGGTTGTAACCTTGTACCATATATACTTGTTCAGGCAGCCTGAGGATCTGGATGGGAGGATAAAATGGCTGCAATATTTGTCACTCCAATGGGTTTCATAGGCTGCTTGTGCTGAATTTCTGAAAAGAGGGGCCTGGGAGGGGAATCTGGGTCTGGGAGGGGAATCTGGGTCAGTGCTCAAATATTTTCTGATATGCCTGTGGTATGTTGCGGCGAGAGCGCACCATCCATCCACTGCTTCCCAAAGTGTGAACATTTCTGGGTTGAAGCCAGCTCTGGGGTGGGGGGGGGGCAATGGGTGCCCCATCCATGGCAGGGATGTGACTTACAAATGACATCAAAATAACATAACATAGTAGCTGTGTCTTGAAATGAGACTGCACGTTTCTCTGTTCCTTATTACAGATTTCCTCTTGTTCTGTAGGCGGCAAGTGAAACCTTTTGATCATCTTCCTATAGAAAACGGAGCAAAAGTGCTTTCTTGATATTGTGATGTGATGGGCAAATGGAGTCAAAATGTTTACTGATCTGATTAACTTGTCTGTCAAACACTTCAGAAAATGGATCTTCTATATGCGGAATTCAGCACAGGCACTCCTCCCTGGCAGTGGCCCTTTCCGTGGCCTGGTCACTATGGTGGTGCTGTATATGATTGTCCTATTTTCTCCCAGCTGGATGCCCCCCCCCATGCCCAACTACCAGCACTGCTGACTTTGCTGCACTCATCAGTTCTGTGCCAGAGTGTGTTTAAGACTCAGTGAGCTGGTGTCCTGGCACATGTTGGTCCACCCCATGCAGAGTGCCACCGCTTGCAGAGATGCAGCAAAGCCGTCCTTATAGTGCCACATGCACAAATATATGTGGCTGCCTGACTGCTGAACCTCGAACCATGGCTGCCTGGCTTCTGCACGCACCACACAACAAAGCCACCCACCCTGGGGTGGCAGCGCTGTCACATTGTACAGTAGCGGAGCAGCCCCGGTAACAAGTAGTGGGTCTAGAGCAATGTGCTAGCGTGGACTGCATGAGCTCTCAGTACTGGCACTTTCCAGCTCATCATGTAGCGAGGTAACTGGTGCAGCAGTACTGGTGGGGTTCGTACTGTTGCCTATTGTACTGCATAATTGAACTGAGTGGGAGACAAACAGTGTCAGTGCTCAGAAATAAATCTTGGGGCTCATCCCTGGCAAACATCTCCATGGATAAAGCACTGCAGCAACTATGCCAAGAATGCACTAATTGAGCCGGTTCCCATGGGTGTGTGGTACAGCACTGAAACACACCCATACTTATGGAGGGCTAGGAATCCTGGATCCTCGCAAACTGCTGGAGTATATGCAAGTGATCAGATTTGAGTTCCTCACTGGAGTAATGCTAATGGGAGGCTGGTATTCCCACCAGAAACCATTTGTATGCTAGCACTTGGGTTCTTATGTTAGCTGTAATCATTTTGGAGGGGTTCAGAAGACTTGCTTCATGCCAAATGGCAGTGGTGGTCATATGTGTGACCCAGTTGTATTATATTAACGCAGGCAGCTCACTTTATAGACACGTGCTATGCCTTGTTTAGTGGACTTGACACAATTTATTTTTTTATTTAATGCATTTGCTAATACGCCCAAACCCGGGGGGTATCACGGCGTAGGTTACATGGAGGTAAAAGCATACTTAGAACAATAGAAGACATGGTATAGGGAAGAAAAGTCAACTTGGCACAATATACACCAACCACTTGTCAGCTGTACCATGTAGGACCCTGCTGCGAGCATGCAGTGTCCTAAGAAATAGGGAATGGGGCTGCCAAATAAATAGCACTGTGGCAAAACCGTGACCACGCATTGATTTTTAAAATAGAAGGATCTTGACTGCATCCACATCAAATGCTGTAAACACCAAAAATTGATGTTTGGAAATCTTGAATTAATAATATGTGACTTTTTGGCAGCTTCAGAGGCGCCACCAAGGGGTGGCCAAAGGGGCCACAGCCACCTTATATGGACGCTGGCCCCCCTACCGGCCCACTTGCCTCTTATGAATGCATCTTTGTGCGCCACCCCAATGACCCCATAGGCCACCCCTAGGAAAAATGTCTGGTGGCACTACTAGGCAGCACCTTTAGTCTGTCTATGGCACTACAGAGGCGACCAACCTTATGCAGCTAAGTCTTGGCCCTGGAATCAATGGGAGCAGCAACCCTAGATCCCTGAAGTTTTACAGAAAAATGTCCTGCTTCAGACAGCTTTTGTAAATGGTGTATTTGAAAAGGAGGGTGGGGGTGGCGGCTATCAAAATGATTGGGCCGCATCAGCTGGCTTTTGTTGACCTTAAATGCGGGGTTTACTTCACATGGCTGTAAATAAGGCATGTCCGGCTGCATCAGACAGACATGTAAAAGATTGCAGTGAGAGTTATTTACGATCGGGATCACAACGCTTGACTTTCTGTGTCTTCCCCACACAGCCATAAGACTGATCATCAGTACCCCCACCCCCCTCCCCGCCTCTCCTTCTCTTGGGCTGAGGCTGCTTTCCTGGCAGAAACCCCTCATTCACAGTCCACGCATCTTTTTAGGCTGTCATGTTGCCTCTCTTGGTAATTACTTGGCACAGTCAGGATCTGCCATTGGTCGCCTTGGAAACCCCTGCTATGTTCCCCTAGGAATTCCATTAGGGTTGAGCCAGGAAGAATGTGCAGTTAACTGCGCAACAGGAAATTGCCCCCCCCCCTCCACCCCACCCGTGTATGGGCATATGTTGGCCTCCCTCAAAACTTTTTGAATTAGTCTTATTCATCAGCCTATGAATTCTTTTATTGCCCTGGGTTTTTAGGATGCTGGCTGTTCCGTTTCCCCTTTCCATTTCCCAGCACTCACATCCCGTTTCTCTTTCCTCCTGGCCACCTCCTTATGTCTAATCCCCCCCTTCCTCTGAATCCTTTCTCTTCTCAAATTCCCCCTTTCTTCATCCTTCTTTCCGATTGCTCTCTTCTCCCCTCTCCTCCTCTCGCCTTCCTCTGCTCCATTGGCTCTCCGTTCACCTCATTGTTGTAGCGCTGTACTCTAATCTGCACCTTCACCTTGACACTAGCAATCCCAACTCCCACACCCCCCCTTCACTACAACTCTCTTTTTAGAGGTCCTCCAGGTTGGGGCTGGGGCATGCCGTATGTCTAAATGTGCTCAGCTGTTTGTGGTGTGAGCTTGACTTTTGATTGGGTGTGGCCTACGGAAACAATTGCTTCATTCGCTGATTGTGTTGGCTAGTAGTCTGCCCTGAGTGACAACTAGCCAATCACACTTCTTGAGTCCAGTCCTTAGTGCGTCCCACTCATTGCTCCATGACCCTGCCCTTGGCCCTCATAGTAGGTCCTTTGTACTCGGGCTATGGATCAGGCTTCAGTCATTATACCGCCACCTAGTGCCTGTTCCACCCTGGACTCTGCATCCTTTCAGAAGGGGAGGTTGCATGGAGACGGAAGTTGGAGGTGATGTGGTGGGCTTCTTGATTAAATCTCAAGTTCAACTCTACTATTGTGATGTGTGCAAATTACTCTTTGTAATAGTGGTGATGCGTGTCGGTGTGCTGCAGCACCCCTCCACTTTCCCTATTCTGCACATCAACTTGCCTCAGCGGCCCAGCCTTCTCTGGATCCCTGTTGCGGGGCTGCACCCAAGCATTTAGTGCCATGCACAATGCATAGGAAAACCTAGAACATTACACGGGTTCTACTTCCCAGCTGATAAAACTAGAGGTTTAGAGACCCAGGCCTACCTGTGAGTCAGCCAGGGGTGTTGCTAGGTCTGGAAAAGATCTGGGGCTACGCTATTGTCAGGACTGTCAGGACTCGGGGCTAGACAGCCTTTTGGTTGGTGCCCTAGAGTTTCTATCCGCGGCTGCAACCAAAAGACCCGGTGCTATAGCCCCTCAGGCCACCCCCTAGCATCGCCTCTGGAGTCAGGACACTAGGTACTTATAGTTTTGTTTGCTTGGCCAGTGTTTGGCTGTTAAATCCACGACAAATCCGCCTGGCTAGGCCCGAGCTCTTCTATAGCCTCGGTTCTCTGCCCCTCCCCCGTTTTTTTCTCTGTCCTGCAAGGGTCTAGGTTTTTGGTAGACCACTTCTTATATCGAATAATCGTGCATAAAATACATTTCAGACATATAACCTGCGTTAAGGACTAACACTTATTACCTGACAAAATAGTATTATGGATGTTCTGTCTGGCCAAGGGGTCTATATAGTGGACCATGCTTCTAGTGCTGACTGCGCGAGAGGTGCCCTGTTTCTCGCACAGGTGTGAGGCTACCTGCGTGTAAAGGGAGGTCTCCCACCGGTTGAAGTCTCCATTGCTTAGATTGAATGTGCGGCGGTGCCATTGCTTGGTGCTCGTGTTGGCTAAGTGGTGCTACAGAGTACCCATGTTCATGAGAACATTCTTAAGGTTGGCCGTTTCAATTGTTTGCATTCCCAAAGAGCGCTAACACGGCAAAAAGCATCGGGGCGCTGTACAAAATACATTTATAATAACAAGTACACTTATAATAATTTAATAACGGGTTTGAATTAAAACGTGTAAAAACAGATCATGAAGAAAAAAGCAAGATTCAAGATCATGATTGATGGCCGTGCTTTATATACGACACAATAGTTTTGTTCTATATTTCGTCTGTTATCCCCTTCGACCACCGTCTCATTCATTTTATGTCGCAGCACTTGCACTATCTGAAATGTCGTCAGGCCTGGTACCCTAGTTTTGTTCGATATTTCGTCTGTCATGTATAAACAGTCATGTGATGTTCCTTGTCTGTGCCACCCTACAGCTTATGCACTTGCCCATTCAGAATGACTCAAGGCCTAGTAAGAATGCCTTTTACTGTATTTACCCCTTTTTCCCTCCCCTGCCTTGAAGCGCTTTGACACAATGTGCCTGTTTATAGGCGCTAGACGAATAACCAATCAATAAATACTTCTTACGGAACTACAAATCTGCATTAAGCTAGAGGTCGAAGTGTACGAAAGGTAGTGGAACTATGTTCCCTGCCCACCCTCCCCGCAAACCCTATTGCTACGCCCCCCCACACACACACAAAACAAACCCCCACACAAATGCACCTGCTTTTTAAGAGAACATTCAGTCAGGGGAGTTGCTAGGTCTGGAAAAGACCCGGGGCTACGCTGATGTCGGAACTGTTGGGACTGGGGGCTAGCTAATCTTTTGGCTGTAGCTCCTGAGATTCTATCCGGGGCTACAACCAAAAGATCAGGGGCTATAGCCTCCTTAGCCCCCCCTAGCAACGCCCCTGCATTCAGTGAAGTGCACTGAAGTACAAGTCTCAACTTCTTCCTACACTTGTATTTTATTTTAAAACAAAACCATTCCGGAACGGTTTCTTTTCAAAACATAGGAACAGTAAAATGTAATCTAAAAAAAAAAAATGTATAGGAGCCCTGCTCCGAACTGTTCCCGCTCACTTAGACCAATGCGTTAAGCAGAGGACTGTGCGTCCAGACTTTGACTTAGCAGGCTGCGTTGAGTATAATTGGGGTAGGGCTGTGTAGGTGGGCCTAACTTGCAGCACAGTCCACTGCCTCTGATCCTTTTTCTTGTGGATTTCTGGCCGTGAGGCATTTTGAGCACAAGCAGGAATTGTGCGCACGCACATTATGAAATGAGAAAAATGGGTTAGGCTTCGAGGTTTCAAAGAAAAATCTCAAAGGCAGCATCGCCATTATGTCTGCACTAGTCGGCCAAAATCAAGGTAATGCCATAGAGTGAGTGCTTCTTAGAATAAGAGGCTTCATAGTCTGGGAACATCAGACTAGGAGAGTGACTGAGGCAGAAGGCATCCGATTAGGACCAGAGGTTAAAGTGAGCGGGAACTAAAGGGTACGACGCTCCCTTACTTTTCAATGAAATCCTCCACCGTTTCCTTGCTTAATGTGCCCTGGAGCACCGGTCCAGGACTACAGAGAAGGGCACCCTTGTTATTTTTCACTTCTCCCTTCTAGGGATTCGAACCCGGGCCCGGCTGGTAACACTCCATCATGATGTACTATCTCGCAGGCGCGGGCCTACTTGTGTTTATTTGTTTGGACTGCTTGGGACATAGCGGCGATTATAGAGCCGCTGCAAAGCTCTGCTCGCAGTGATCTGTGTTTGTCTTCAACTAAGCTTTGATGGCTGCAGACTCCGTGTCTGTTCAGTTAATGGACTGGCGTGTGTGGCTATAGGCCTGGAAATGTCCCTTAAGGGGTTGCGAATGGTGGGTGGTTGCTTAAAGCTACAGCCTCTGAGGGGCAATGACAATCTAACAGACTTCATTTCAATCCGTTTTCTTTCATTGTGCTTTAGTCAGTCTTGATCGTCCTGCTGTGAAATCGGAGTGGATGAAAGGAAGGTCTAGGCTTGGGGTATGAATTGGTGGTCGGGTGAGCATGGGGTTGGTGGGGAGGATGTGTGGAATGAAGAAGGGGCGGGAAAAGGGGACATAGTTCCACTACTTTTTTATTTTTTTACTCTTTGACCTCTGATTAGGTCAGAATCCCCAGGACTGGTGTCCAGGTGGTGGCTCTCTGAGTTTAGAGTTGTACCCATGCTCGTCCCCGTTTTTATAAATCCCCCCCCCCCCTTTTCCTTGTTTTCAACATTCATTTGAAACATCCCTTATTCCCGAAATCAAAGAGTCTGTAAACAATTACAACACCCCGATGCTTGAAAATGCCTTACCTGCAAAAGACAACCAGACCTCTGAGTATTGCCTGACCTGTCTCCACATCACAGAATTGTTCCACACACGCATCTTCTGAATAACATGTGCAAGTGGGCATGTATAACACTGTCTCGGGCTTATGTGGTGCAGCCATTTACTGTGGGGAACACACAGAATGAGGGGCTTTGGAATGCTAACAAAAGGTAAGATATCAAAGAAACGGACTTGGAGAATGACCTGGAGCCTGTGAAGCACAGCTATGGCTTTTACCATCATGGTACTTTCAAAGCCCTGGTTGGTGCCAACCTGCATTATGCACACACACAAATAAAACAATGTTAGGTTTTCAAGGAGGCAGACCTTTTATGCATTTTTGGGATGTTTTTGGGGACGAGGATGCATACCACTGAGCAGTTTAAGTGCCACCACAGGGGACTGATCATACAAGGCAACGCTTGGCAGCTGCTTCCAGAGGGGGAGTGCGTTTTGGCCCTTAAAACATGACTGTCTGCGTTTCGAGGCCCAGGGCATGGCAAATGTAATTCTGGGGCTACAGAATACATACATTACTGGTGCCTGGTGAATTGTGGGTGGCCAGACCACTGCCGCTTTTTGGGACCCTCCTGGTCCCATAAACCCCTTCACTCATTTTCCGTATTATTATATCTATTGAGCACTGACCCAGCTTTGAGAAGCAGCAGAGCGCTTTACAGAGGTATACACCAATACAGATACGCAACAGAGCACTTTACAGAGGTATACAAGTATAGATGCATAGTGGAGCTTTTTTCAGAGGTACAATAGAACAGATATGCAGCGGTAGGGTTGGATAAAGAGGTATGAAGTGAGTCTTTCACTTGCTCAAAATGCAAAGGCAGTCTGCAAATAGAACGACTCAGCACTTTTGCAAAGTATCTAACAAATATGTAGATTCTTTACAAATGCAAAAACGGGTAACTCTGCTACCCTTCCCAATGGTGTTCATGGACTGGGTTCTGGGGCCACTGCAAGACAGTCCAACCCTGCTACATGCACAGCAGTGTGCAGGGAATCTGGGAGACATGAAGGCCAGCCACGTTGAGGATACAATCTTTGTTTCAGAGGGCAACTGGAAATGGAAGTGCCATAGGACACAATGGGCCTCATTACAACCCAGGCGGTAAATTCCCTACTTTACCACCATGGTGTAAACTTCGTTTACACCATGGTGGATGGCGGATTTACCACCCCATTCCAAGGTGAGTGGGGCGGTAAATCCCCATTCCCCATTTACCCTTCCCCATTCCCATTTTTGCCCCACAGGGCATAATGGTAGTGGGGAAGGCGCTAATTACGGCACCGTAAATTACGGTGCCGTAATTAGCACCAAGGCGGGTTAGTGCCTTGCATTTTAACGCCTGCTAAAAGCAGGCGTTAAAATGGTAATCAGGCGTTAAGGGTTAACGGCGCCGACGATGCCGTTAAACCATTAACACCTGGGTTGTAATGAGGCCCAATGAGTATCTTCACTACTTCTCCCTCTTCATGCAGGTCTCAGGCTTGGGGTGGGGGCAAAATGCTGACCACCACCCACCTCGATCTGATTTAGCTGCAGGAAGAGGTGGGGATTAAGGAAGGAACCTGGACCATCAACTAATGTGCTGCCATGGTCACTGGGAGCTTAACCACACTGCCTAGAGGGAAGGGATACACTACCTTGAACTCAAGGTACCCAAAGATTAAATCATTATGGTGTGTGTGTGTGTGTGGCGTGCTGCATGTGATCTCACTAATCCTTCAACCCAATGACCTTGACTAAAGAAAGATCACATGAAGAGTGCTTTTAGTGCAGGTAGCGGTAGCATAAATGAGCTGATGGCCCTTAATTAGGTAGCGTGCAGGTGGATGGTAACAGAATAACTCTGTACACCAATAATCAGACCAACTCAGGAAGAAGGCAAATTCTTTTTACTGTTTTATTATCAATTGTATAAATCATGGAGGTACAACAGATATCAATGGACGTTGCACAGTGTTCTCTAATGCATTTCAATAAAAACAAGACTTTTACCAAAAATGTGTCGTACGTGATGCCATACTACGTGGCAAATAAGAAAAACCTACCAGGGGTTGTGTTTAGCTCAAGGGGAACATCTAAGTATACTTTCTATAAGCGGATGGGTTGTGATTGGACATCTATCAGGTGGACAACTTGGGCCCACCCTAGTGAAAGTCATCTTCAACAGTTTTTAGATACACAGTACACTATTGGCTCTCAAACTATAAGGCCCTTCGTTATTTGGCCCTCTACAGTTGGTTGGCATGCTCGTGCCCTTCGGGAACATTTGATTCACTAGCAGCATGTAAGCTCATATCCAGGTGTCAGGGGGTGGACTGGACTGTACCTCCCCACCCAATTAGGCCAATATCATTCACCACTCATGCCGTCTGTCATGAAGATTGCCTTTGAACTTGGCCTTGCAATGTATTCTCGTCTCTGGGAATATAAAGGAGTGCTGGCACATGCTTTTCAAAGTTCTGGTCTGCATGTCCAACTCCTATTTCCATCCTTGGCTCACATGACAGGAGATCGCAATTCATCCCTCTTTGCAGCAATTAATTGTATTAAATGAATACTTGGCACCCATGGTGTTCTTTCTTTGCACCTTAACAAGGGATGATTCAGTGTCTCACACCTATTGTTCTTCAAGGATAGATAACCGGTTCTTGGCTGCTCTTGTCTTGACACCAGGCCAGACAGCCCTTCTCAGTCCTTCTATGCTCCCAGCTGCTTTTCTGCTGCGACACAGCTTTCGATCCTTCTTTCTCCGTCGGTCTGAGCTTACTAAAATTGTGACACTGATGTCCAGCTTCTATTTATTGGTGGGTTCGCCTGCAGTCTATTCACTATGTATAGCTAGCTTCTATGATCACTTAGTCTACTCGCGTTGCTGCATCTGTACAGTTACAAAATGGCTTGCATGTTCTGCAGTGCTCTTCACATGTGCAATCTTCATCTTGCATATGAATACTCCATTTTTTTTTCGTCATCAGTTTCTATAAGGTCCATACACTTTCTTCTTCAGCCCGTCTTCTCAGTGTGTCATGCTCGTCTCTTGTGATGTCACCAAATTCTCTTTCTCTCCTTTTCATATCCCGTCGGGGATCTCCTCCAAGAGATTGTCATCTCTTTGGGGGATACATCATATAGGGTTTTTTTAGTGTATACCTGTTCTCGAAGACTCTGAGCGGAATTGTCACAACTGCTGGTGTCAAGCTTGACACAATCTCTGGCTTCCAGCATATAGGTGGGGGGGCAGGACTTCCTACAGAGGCATTCAGCTGCTCCTCACCATAAACATGCTTTAGTGACAATAGTGGCATATATGTTGGGTACACGAGCAAAACCACAAGGGATCAATTATAACTCATTCTACACATGACATGAAACCATTCAATTATAAGAGGTCAGATATAACCCGACGGTCTGTTTAGAAATACAAAAGCAACACAATAATGCAAGTAGCAAAAGTACATTTGCTATGTTAATGTCTACAACACATTCAAAAACACTCTCACAATCGTACATTATTTTCACAAATTTAAAACATTACACATGTGTATCAAAACCTATATACATTTCAAATGTTTGTATACAAAACCACTGAACAACCATTTATACGAACAACCGCACGCTCATTGTTCTACTAATATCAATAGCATCGCTAGGGTCAATGATTCTTCCTAGACTGTTCACTAATAGTTATGACTACGGCCCTATGATTTATTGGCCAACCCTGGAGCTCAAAAAACTAGCTTCCATGATCTCTGCTTTACATAGCACACCGGGTATGCCTTCTTCGGGGCACACTGACTGTAGAAAAACAGAACCTCATGCAAATGTACAGACTCTAGTATAATATGTGAATGAATCACACAATTACTAAACAAAGTTATAAAGGAAACTCTTTGTGCCCTGTGTTTCAAGGTAAATGGCCTCCCAAACCCAGTTCACCAGCACCATGCCCAACTATCCATACAAGTGCCCAGCAAATCATGTTAAAGGCGCCCAGGGACGTCATTTAGGGGTCGCCAGAAGTCGCAACTGCGACCTCTGTGGTCTCCCTTGCGACCTCTAAAAAAAAAATATATATATATATATATATATATATATATATATATATATATATATATATATATATATATATATATATATAGTTTTTGTAATGCAAGCTCCTGGCTTGTGGCTCTTTACTTCTGGAGTGGTTGGCTTTCTTGTTCAGGCCCCTTAAAAAAAGAAGAAAAATAAGAACAGGAGTGCCACAAGTCTAACACTTTCAGTACTGACCCTAAATAAGAAAGAATAGGAATACCAAATAATGTGTCTTTCTGGAATTCTATACAATAATTGCTAGGCTCATTAAATGTTTATTTCAGGCACAGTTCAGGGGGTGAGTCACTGATTTAGTCTGTTCTTAAACACCTCACTCAGCCTTTCATCCTTCTGAGGTCGATAAATAAGTACCAACACGGGTTGGGTGATATTGGGTGTATATTTTTTCTATATAAAGCGCTTAAGCGTAAGTGCTATATAATACCACATCATTATCATTTGGTCATGGACGTCTGCTTGCATTCACAGTAATTTGGTAATATGGGCCTACACACACTGATCTTAATGATACATATGGCGATCCATTCCTGTATGAAATGTACATCACATAGTGATATCGTAACTATATTTTTCACAATGCTATGTGATGCCACTTCCTGTTTTGTCAATGGGTGAAATGTCGTGTTCCATCGCTACCAGTGATATCACTTCAGGGCGGGGATAAATGACATCACTTCCCGTGATGTCATCAGGGGGTCAAGGGTCGTGTGATGTTACATCCGCTACCCCTGACATTTTGGTGAAATGACGTCCCTGAAGGCGCCATGTTCGTGTGTGTTACCATACCATAACGGCCCCTTGCTCACAGAACATTGTAGCAAATGGAGATAATTACTACCTGTAATATTAAACAATTGTCACTTCTACATTAGTGATCACTAATCTCTAGCAAATGTGTGTGCGGTCACTCAATGGCACCTTAGCTAAAACGCGTTTTTCTCTGAAGCTTGACTGATAGTTCCAGCAAGCTCACTCCTTTACAAAACACACTCTTCTCAAGACCTCTACAAAATGTAATATTCCATATGCGGTCACTGAAACTGGACTGTGATGATGTTGAAGTTACTGATGGGTGACGATGTACCTTGATGCTGACTGTCTAATCCCTTTACTCAGAATACATTTTTAATGGGGAGTAGAGTTTATTACCTTGGTCAGGGACGCCATTACCAGCTGGTGATTATTTCCCAACTGTGCACACAACTAACTTGCTCTGGTAGGTGATGCAGATATATAATGCTGGACTGCGAATTCATGGCATTGGTTGGGAGGTTTTCTATTGGTAACCCTGCTTGTGCCCAGGGACTACTCTGCTCAGTGCACTGCCCGTGTAGAGAGGCTAGCCTAGTATGTGGTACACCTTTTGTGTAGCCTTGAATTTCTGCATTGGTCAATGCAGATGTTACCCTCTTTGATACTTGGCATCTGCTCCCTTCTGAGCTAATCCAGCTGCAGCCACATGGATCCAACTGGTGACTCTTCGTAAACTGCATGATGGGGAGGGTACCGGAGCTGCAGAGATGTACCGGAACACCCTGTCTCTGAAATGCTGTGTTGGTGAAACCACTCCTTGCGCATAAGGAGGATTCCCCCATCCGGATATTTGAAACCTACTTTTATAGGATTTTTGAGGCCCGTAACCAATGATTATGTTTCCTAAACCTATATCGGCTTGTACTCCTGTAATTATCTGTTGCATTGGCTGCAGGGATGTGACTCCGAGGCAAGAAATCTAAAATACGGCAGCAAACCTGGTCACTTGAGGAGTCAAGTCGGAGACCCAACCTGAAAGCGAATAATCTATATGACACAACAGTCGCACAAGAAACTTCCTGAATGAGCGATTCCATCTCATCCCCCCTCCACACCCCCCCCGAAGGAGAACAGGGAATCTGAATGGAGAACCCAACAGGAAAAATGTATTGAGGTCATGAAAAATTGATGCTAATCTAAAATGCCATTTGGATTTAAGGAGCAATCCACCTCGTTGAACACCCTTGTTCTATAGGTAAATTTAGCCATCTATATATTTTTTTTATATTTCTCTTTATGTAACAAAACGACCAACTGCACCACGAGGAACATCTCAAAAACTCTGAGACCATCAAATCATTACAAATTTAAAAATGGTGTTCTGAATTTTTTATTGGGGAAAATATATAAAAGCCTTGATCAAAAATGCACATAATATCCATAAAAAAGACGTCCAATTAAAGTGCTCAGGGGGTTAGTAAAGTGCAGTGTGCTGAAGTGCAAAATCAATTAACATTCTTCTAAGGTCACACTCTTGTTCTTTAACTCGATTTAACATAAATGTTGAAAGAATTGGACCTGTCTTCATTTGCATTGATCTCTCTAGGGCGTTCTCATTTATCCATCTAGACACCACTAGAGGTGAAGCTGCAGATGACAATCTTCCTTTATTAGATAATATCAACCCCAGACTCGGTCACCAGTATAAACATCTAATCACTGGCCTCTGCAAAACATATAAACATTGTCAACACATTTGGCCTCATTATAAGTGTGCCAGTACGAGAACTACGCTACCAGTAAGCATGCCGGTACCGTAGTTCCCGGATTGGCAAACTACGAGTTGTGCTCGCGCGTGCCTTTCTGCCCGCCAGGTCGGACCTGGCGGGCAGAAAGGCACCCGCGAGCACAGCATGTCGGATGCACGTGCACATGCATCGGACCTCCCCATTCCCATTCAGCCCTCTGGGGCCGAATGGGAATGGGGAGCATCTTTTTTCTGGCGCCCGCAAATGGGCAATTACCGGGTCCGGCAGGGTCGTAATGACCCGGTAATTTCCCATTTGTGGGCGCCGGGAAAAATTGCAAGTTTGGTGGCAGCCTGCTGGTAAGGCTTTTACTGCCAAGGCTACCACCAAACATCTAATGAGGCCCATTGTGTTTCGGCCACACAACAGAGGATACTGTCACATCTCCCTGTTCCTCTTAGATCAAGGCCTTCATCAGGACAACACAAATTACAAAACAGCAAATGAGCCCCTTATACACCACATTCTAGGACGACAACTGTGATTCTGAGCTTCTTACATCTTGATAGTTGAAGCCATTTCAATAAACCTTAATTTATATAAGGCTCCTCTTGAAGAGTCCTTCAGTCTGTCATGCTGCGCTATCTGCTGCTGTGCATCTACATTCTTATTGCTCCCTGATTGAAGGGGGGACACGCTCAAAACCATGGGTGAGCTAATCAAATCCTCATCAGATCCCCGGCTCACGTGGACACATTCTCTACACTTCCGCTGTTTTCCATTCTTCCAAAACGGTCCCCTTTTAGTTTGTATTCCTCTTTAAGTGCCAGGGCTTTCAGCTGATTGGTTGATCATTTTAAGGACATATTTACTGGCGTATTCCCAGATTTGAATTTGGTTGTCTGCATATTGAACAAAAGGGCTATTTTAATGATTTAATGGTTCTGGTGTTATGGATGGTTTACTTGTTTCTCGATAATAAGAGATACTATATGCCACATGAATTTTTGTTTTATGGTGAACACCAGCTTTTCTTTAAATGGAAACAGAATGGACAGAATAACCACCTTATCAGGCATGAAGTGGGTGACGGTGATGCAGTGCCTGACCACAGTGCATCCTTTTCTTAAGCCCCTCCTCTGAGAATCAACTAGTCCACTAATGTCACCTGATTTATCAGCTGACTGTTGGAGCTTCCTCTGTGACGAGTACTATTGTCTACTATCCTCATAGTGACTCGGACAAGGGTGGGCCATATTGAACAAGTTGCACCAGGAAGTATTGAAAACTTGCGCTCCCTAGACCATCCTCGCAGAGATGCGTTAATATGCCAAGGTGGCACAATGGATTCTTAAGAAGCTGAACCCATTTATTTTAGTAAACTAATGTTTTTGCCTCTGGGCTGAATTGTAGACTTGGCTGCTCCTGACTCCGCCAAACTGTCCCAAGATATTAAAGTGAACGCCCTTCCATTGTTAGTTTTGTAGAACATATAGTGTCGAAGATATGATTTCTGCTCTTTCAATACACCTGTTTGTTCCCCTTAGTTGTTCACTTCAGTAAGCGCTGCAATAATCCGGCTGACGATCCTTTTTTCTTCTCCTTTGTTCTTCCTCGCTGAATGTTTCTCACCTATATGTATAACTTTGCCCTAGAGGTGCTTCGACTAGTTGAGTTCTTTGTATTCTGGGTCGGCGATGCATGTGTTATTTCTGCTAATGCTTAGCCATGGGCTATCCAATGTGTTTCCAGTATTTGTATTCCATGCACACCAGGCATTATGTGGGTTTGTAGGGCTATGGTCTATCTACAATATATGCCTTCATGCCTTTCTATCTTTGTGCAGATTTTAGTCTAATTATCTAGTGTAATTCAGTGCTAGATGTTGTCAGTTGGTTGGAAGTCATCATGTTTGACACAGTAGCCAATCCCTTCATCTGCTTCCCTGGACATGGGATACGGTCAAGCCTTTGGTAATATTGCTCCTGGTTTCAATGTAATCTTCACTTCTCCGACTCCTTTCAGTAAGCCTGCGTCATAAGGGCCTGTAGTCCATACTGAGACAGACACCGTTGCCATGTCGTCATCAAAATATTCTGGATTTTTTTGTGCCAACATCATTCTCTGGGGCACCTCTCTTTTAATCATTTTCACCCAATAAATGAGATTAACCTCAACTGTCATTTCATCATCACCTATTTGCTCTTCAAATAGATTGTCATCAGTGACATCAGTCAGTCTGTAACCTTCCCCAATGGTGATCACTGCACACCATTGTCTGCCTTTGTCATCACAACCATCAAGCAACACCATCTTTTCTCGCACTGTGGCTGTTTGTATTATCAAGGGAACCACTTGTCCCTTTTCCTCATGAATAGGTATTCTTGGTCTGAACAG
Organism: Ambystoma mexicanum; assembly: GCF_040938575.1. NCBI lineage: Eukaryota > Metazoa > Chordata > Amphibia > Caudata > Ambystomatidae > Ambystoma > Ambystoma mexicanum. The sequence continues at coordinate 197,867,867 of NC_090938.1, forward strand.
AACTCATCTGTGTTTCTCATTGTTTTGTCTGCAAGGCCTGGTAGCCATGACATTAATATACTCACTTCATACACAAATATTTCTGGTCCCAATGGAATAGCTCTCATGGCCATTTGTCCTGCGTATGCTCTAATCATTTTGCATATGTTCAAATAATGCATTCCTGGAGTTGAACATACTATGCCCTTCTCCGTGAACGAGATATGTTATGTTTACCTTCTTCATTAGGTCTCGTCCCAATATATTGACTGGGCTTTGCCTTGGATATAGCAGTGGCACATCATGTCACATTCTCCTATGGAAGCTGGAAGTACTTTTGTGAAAGGAACACAACTTGTTGCTCCTGTGAAGCCCTGAGTGTTTATGGCGTCGCCGGACAAAGAAAATTTGGCTTCACGTATGCACGAGCGTGTAGTACCCGTGTCAACTAAGAAAGAATATTCCTTATCCCCTATAAGGTTCTTTTATGGATACGATCTAATGACACCTAACGCAATCCCCCTCCTCAATAGAACCACTCGTCCTGAGTGGCACCTCCTGACCATGCCCCTCCTAACCTGCCCCTTAGGGACCCCAACTTCCACAGCTAGTAACCAGCTACCTCCCTGGATCCCACTGGGACTACAAAACTGTGGCTGATTATTACTCAGCTCTCTCATGCTTCAGACACTGGCACTCAATTGTACTAGTATATCATACTGTAACGTTGTTGAATTGTCATAAGGCTATCTCGTTATGCTTCCAACACCTGGCATTAACTGTATAAGCACTTCCAGACTACAATGTCATTGAACTGTCCTTCTGCTTATTTTGTGTGTGTCACTGTAACCAAGTTCTCAAGTATCCTTGTAATGTTTGTGCCCGGCTACCTGCGGGTTTGGTTTTGCGCTATATTAAACAAACAAACAAACAAACAAACAAATAATGATATCTACCCTCGGTTCCTCCTGAGTGTTCGGTGTCACTGATAGGATAGAACACATCAGGTCTCCCAGTGAGCTGTCCTAGTCCATATATCATTTTGTCCCATATTGAGTGAATGGACTTCCTCCATCACAGTGTCATTTCTTATTCCAGAATTCTGTGCCTGTCCTGTACTTGTTGTTTGTAACAGTTGCAGTGGCGACTGTTGAGACTGTCCCATGGGAAAATGTGTCCCATACTGTGGTTGTAAGCTTTGCTGTACACTCGGCGTTTGCAGCTGCACCGTGTGATTTTGTGCAACTCCATTTCCACCCTGCTGCGAGAACGTAGGTGGATTCACCATCCCTCCTCTCGTACCTCAGTCGTTTTGCACCATGCCTTGACTTCTGCATGTGCGTGCTAGATGCCCTGTCATCCCACACGTCCAACATATTGGTGGCGGTCTGATTATTTGCCCATTCTGCATATCCAGGTTGCCGTTTTGCATGTTTTGAAAACTTCCCTGATTACTCTGGAAGACTCCGTGATTACTCTTCCATCCTCTTCCTCGAAAGCCTCTTGCTCTTGGGTAAAGCCCATTATTGTCTTGATCAAACTACCTTTGATTATTCATCTGCTGTGTCTGTGATCCGTCTGTGTTAGTAATCATTGCCCCCTCAATGGCATATTTCGACAATTTTTTTCTGCACTTGTTTGGCCGCTTCACCTTTTTGTGCAGCATCCTCTTTTATTCTCGATTTTTCTCTTTCAGCAGCCTGCAATAGTGCACGTTGGTCAACTGTATCTCAGACCACGTCTTGGCCTCCATTCCTACTAATTTATTGAGCTGCTTCTGTACTTGTTCTGGCAGCCCTTGGCATAATATATGGTAAAACACAGGTATAGATTTCCCCCAAGATTCACGCATTTCCAGCACCCAGGCGTCTTGAAAATTCTGAATGTAAAGCAAAGGATCATCTGACTCCTTCATTTTATCTGTCATTACAGCTCCCATATCAGAAGTGTCTGGGTATAGCATTCGAAGCGCTTTCCATACAGCGGTTCTGCAATTGTTAAACAGCGCTCTGTCATGCGCAGTATTAACTGCAGTCACTCCAGGGTAACCTGCACGTGTCCATACTTCGTCAGCTCTATCACCAAGTATGGCGATTAAAAGACACTTAATATCCCCAATAGCTAAGGTGTTCCCTCAAGTCATTTTTTCTAACTCATATATCCATTTTCCAGCTCCCGATGTCAACATGGGGAGCTCATTTTTCAGATTTTCTCAATCCATGTGTGACCACGGTATTGTGGCCTTGTTCCTCCTTTTTGTAGTAAATGGGACTGTGACACATGACACTCCTTTTCCTCTCTCATCCTTTTCCTGTCCACCGCAGGGGTAATATTCCTGCATCGCCATCTACCTGGCAATGTCCTTAGTCTGCTCACATAGGGTGGTGGAGACACCCCTCTCTGACTGTAAGATACTCCTTCATGCCAATCTGATTTTATTGCTGACTCTGATGTCTTAGGTGCAGACCCACTAGAATCTGACCATCTTATTCCCTTTCCTCTAGAGAAGCATTTCATGTGTCTTCTCTTGTCTTCTCTCTCTTCACATTCTTCTCTTTCTGTGTCCAATATTGTCTGTGCCCAACTTGGGCAACTTCTCTCATCACCCTCCTCCTTTCTGGTTAGCGTCAGCCTATCTAGGGACAGCTCTCTATTCCTGCTACTTCTGGAGGCGTCCTCAGTATCGTACAACTGAGTGTTCTCAAGACGCTTGTCCTCTCCTTTTCCTTGGGGTACCTGTTCTAGCCCCATCTCATCATATATTCTATCAATTGTCTCTCCGATGCTTCTAGTGTCAAAGTCATCTTCGATATTTGCCCTAGATGTGCCTGGTACTGAATCGTACACAGGAAATAATTCTTCTATATCTTCCCAGTCTACTACTGGATCACGTTTTTTAACCTCTCTTTCCAGATATTCAAGATCCTGTGCGCTCTACCTTCGCTTACGTTCTATGTCATCATCAAACTCTCTATGCTTCCTTGCTTCCTCTCTGACCCTATCTTCTTCCTGTTCCCTAGCATCTCTTTGTTCATTTGCCCTTCAAATTTCCTCATCTTTTTGTCTTTTTATTCTCTTCTCCTGTATCTTTTGTTCTTCTTCTAGTCTCTTTGTTCTTTTCTTTCCTGATTATCAGCTGTTCTCTGCTTATGATCACCTTTTCATTGCTCTTCTGCCTTTTCCTGTTTTCTGACTTGCTCATCACAATATAACTGGTCTCGTTTCTGTCTATCCTTTTTCTTAGCCCCTTCGTCGCTCAATTGATTTTCATTTCCTCCTTTTTCCTTTTTAATTCATCTTGCTCTCCCTTTTGTCTCATATCCGCAATGCCTTTACCATCGAGCTTCAATAAAATCTGACCTCACATCCATTAGTTCTGTGCGAATGCCTTCTCATCAGATCTGTCCTCCTCTCCTTTCCATCTCTTTCTCTCTCTACCCATATCTAGAGATGTATTTGCTTGTTCTTTGTCTCCTTTTTCCTTTTCGCATCTCTCCTTGTCCCTCGGGTTTACTAGCTTCGCTTTTCGTTTCAGATGGGGCGGGTGGAGCAGAAGGCTCCTTACCCCCCTGTGTGCATATATTCAGTATCCAATCTAACAATGGCTCCTCCTCTTTTTCCTCTTGGTACATTTTCCAAAGCTCTAAACTATATAGGTGTTTGTCTAACTTTTTGCCAGTATACATGGCGTGCAAATATGTCGTCATTTGCTGCAGGATCATTAGATAGCGATCCACCTTGGGGGGCATGGCATAAACACTTTGTTTGCGGTCCCTTTAATCCATTCTGCACTCTACTGTTTAAGCTTAGGTGCATGTTTCGGCAACTGTTTGCACAAGTGTACCAATGGGGTAACGTCTTCCATGCTCAAACCTGTTTATCCTTTCCTGATGCAACACTTTATTATGCTTTATGGTTCACTACCAAAATCAACAATATGAGCGAGCACCAATCGTCGCAAGCTCCAATCCCATTTGATTTTTTCAACAATAATTTCACTCTTACTTTTATAAACAATACTCATCAATCCATGCCATGCAACATTTTTTCTATTCAATCGCACAATTTTCAAATTATTTTAATATGTTTTTTTTATCTCCTGACGACATAAAACCGACAAGACAGACAAGATAGACTCCGGCCGGCTACACAAATCTCATGCCATCTGCTTCCTCAGATGCAGCCTACCCCTATTTGTTATTCCGACATGGAATCTAAGCCCATTTCTTTAACCATTTCTAAGCGTCTTTAATCAGTTCTGGTCTCCTACGTCATCCTATCAATTCAGGACCTTAAATGAAGGCTTCTTCTAGCGCTCTTTAAAGCCGAGGAAAATGGGCGCATACTCTTACCTCGGTCACTCCAGGTATCTCTCTCTATTGCTCGGCCACCCTCGAGTCAATATTTTCCCCTTATATACATTATACTCTTACTCCGACGTTATTTTTGTCCCACCTCCTTCCGTTACCTTCCCTTACTTGTTCTTATGCATTCAATTTTTTGCCAAAGCATTCAGTCTTTTTCACTCACCGTTCACATATTTTTCCTCTCAGGACACTCGGGATCACCACCTTCGTTAACGCCTTTCTGTGCTGCTCGTCCGATCGGCTGCTCGTAGAAGTGGGAAGGAATTTTTGGGGGAAAGCAAAGGTACCTTCAGACCTAACCTGTAGGGTTTTTAATTACACTAGCCACTATCTACGGGGAGCTTCTTGTTCTATCAGCCGGATGGCAAAGGACTCTCGTGATATTGCTGAAGACCCAAAGTTACTTATGTTGGCGGTCAATGGGTGTCTTACCTAATCTAACCATCAATCTCTGCTACCAAGTGAGCCGGATGGACCCCAGCTAACCCAAAGGACTGAGGGTCTCCATACAGCCCTTTAAGATGAGCAGCAGCACCCTCGAGATAGATGGGGATGCAGATTCTTACTCTTGCATCAAATAATAATGACAACTCAATAGTTCGCCAAAGGGAGTCAGTTTAATGAGAAGTACAAAAAACGGGGAGTTCAATGAACATCAGCAACCGCTTGATCTTCCTTCTCGCTTAAACTCCAATTAATTTCTGAAAAAACATGACGTTTATACCAAAAACATGTCATCACTGACATGTAATTCTTAAAACTAAGCATGCAACTTGATTGGTTATAGGAAGGTAATTTTAATATAGGTTCTATATCTGTATATGGTAACGGGGAGAGGGGATTGGATAAAAAATGTCAGGTGGGTCAACTAAGCCCTTCCTTCAAAATGGCTACAGTAAACGTCACTAAAAGTACGTCTCATTGGTTCTACTAATTAGAGGACCCTAGATTACGCGGTCCACTATGATTGGGTTGGCATCAACCCCACTCATACTTTTCCACTTGCGCTTAGCAGCATGCAGAATAACCAGCCATGTGCAGGGAGTTAGTCTGCACCCCAGCCTTCCTTCAATTATGTTACAATCAATCATCACCTCAGTGGTCATGTGTCAATTATTTCCTTGCAGTTTGGCCTTGAGTCTGCTTCTTGGTCTGGGAAAGTTAAGGAGTATGGGTATGGCAAAGATCCAAGCGTAGGTGTGAATGTCCCATCCCTTTCTGCCTGCCTGGTCACGTGATTCAGACACTGTGAAATCGGCCTCTTCTTCATGTCATTTCGTGCATTTGATTTAATTCTGCCAGTCATCTACCATCTGTGGCTTATCTTGACCTTTCGTAACAGGATACTCTGTTCTTTATTTCTCTTTAATTGTATCCACTGTTGGCCTATTCCAGCTGATACACCTTGGCTTCTTGGCATGGTTACCTTCAGCTGGGTTTCTCTCCGACTTAATTCTCGATTTGTTTGCTGCAGCCCTCTCCTCTTGAGACCTTTAGTAACCTCTGTTTGATTCTGCTCATGTGCGTAATGGAAGTATACTTATCTATAAAATGCTTCTTGAGATAGATATATGTATAGGTTGCTCTTGCCGCAATCTATTTCACTACTATGCATAAGCAAGCTTCACGATTTCTTTGCTTCTTGCGGTTTCCTGCATCTGTACACGTTTAAACTGGCTGAATATCTTCATTGTGCATATGGCATAAGCTTCTTTATCTTGACATCAAATGTTTCACTTTAGGCTCAGGATGTCACTTATCCATGGTATTTCGTCTCTTTTGTCATCATTCTCAGGTCATTATCTCTTTTATATGTGCGTCAGTCCGATTTCTCATGACGTCACCATTCATTTTCTTTTAGTATCTTCTTGGTTTCTTCGAGTACTTCATTTTGACAACCGTCATTCTGTCTCGCTTGTAGATATGGTTTTCTCAATGGGTACCTTACTGTCCAGGTTTTCTTAGGTGTCGGTACTTCAATAGGTGTTGTTATTGTAATAGGCACTGGGCAGAGCCCGACAGCGGCTCTCTGCTGGTTTATTTGCTCCTCATACCGCACATACTTTGACGTGTACGTTACTGGCACTTCGAAGGGGGTGTCTGGAGTGCGGGTGATGCCTGGCAATTCCTCTTCAGGGGCGAAACTACCTCCAGCGTAACAGGTCAAGCAACATGGCGAAACAAGCTCTTTTTGACACAAAGGAGCATACAAAAGCTAATCTAGCAGATACACTGGGGGGAAGTGAGCCTCTTATAATGGGAAAGGTTTGAGTGACTGGGTTTGGTAAGGGTATGTTGGACAGATAACGGGACAATTCCCCACAAATTCTGCTTCCCCAGCAAAGCTGATTCCCACTCAATTTCAAGGCTCATGGATGAAATTGCGTTTTGGTGCCTTTTTGCTTCTGGCACTAATAGCCTAATTAGTGGACTAAAACCTTTGTCGCACTCCCTTATTTGTGCAAAGCAGCCAGCGACTGAATGGAAGCAAATCTGAAAGGGATCATTCTTACAAATGTCCAGAGTTGCCCATGGCAGAAATGGCAAAGTGGGCGGATTCAGCCCAAAATGTGCTGTTACTTCTGCGCAGCGAAATTCGGCAATCTGTCCCCCTCCCCAACTCAACAGTAAAAAACAGTTTACCACTGGCAAGAGAAGGGCAGATAGTGTACATCTGTTTATTACCCACATTTAAGAAAAAAATATTACTCTTGTGAAACTCCAGAAATCGTGGTAGCTTGAAATTCTGTCACCACCGACTGACACTTTTTTTTGCAGTTTGATAGAAACCCTACAGCTTGACAGAAGCACGCTCTTACTGAGAGTCTGTAGGGCTTGTTCTGATAGCCAGCCAAGGCTCCAATGGGCTGGCAGGCCCGCGGGCTGACGTCATCGCCACAGCAACCGGGCATGGCTGCCGTCCTTTTAAGGAAGCGCACAGCTACAGTTTGGAACAAGTTAGCAAACTGGGAGTGTCCTGGAAAGGAGTCAGACAGGAATAAGGAGGGGGGAAACGGCCTAAGAGGCAGGAAAAGGCTTCTTAAGCAGACACAACACAGCCACGATATGCCTGGCACCGTGATCATTGAGTTACAATGACTATTTTCTGAACTTGTGTCATTCTTTTTCCTTGGGGCGTTTCTTCCGGTGAGTGGGCAGCCGTGGAAAAGTTATTTTCTGAAAGAACTCTTAAAAAGAATGCCTCGCCTGGGCTGGGTGCCAACCCCTAAACTATGTTATGCAATGCAATCAGTGTAGACTGTAGTGACGGCTGCCCCCGCCCCCGGAGGCCTCCCATGGCAGTGTTCAAGTGAGGTTTGTGCAATACTCGCGTGTTTACGGTCTTGGCGCACGTTTGTGGAATGTCCCGCGGTTTGTGCTACCGAACAGGGATCACCAGCGTCCCACAAGACCACGCACACCCCCAGAAGAGGTGAACGCTCCAATTGTTTTCTCAATTCCAATCGTTAGGCATGTCAGATCGGATGATCCGTCACAGGAGTGGCAATGCCCAACCCCAAAATCCCTGTAAGCTTGGGGGCAGCAGTCACTTTGGTTTGACCACCTTTTGTGAGCCTCCAAGGAAAGCGGGAATGGTACAAAATAATTCCTTTTACCAGACACCGAATCATCCTCTTCCACTTGGCTGCCTCTTACCCAATGTTGGAGCTCCCAGTCCCTGACCCCGCCTCAGGTCCTCTAGTCACCTGATTTAACCTTCAGGCTGAAGGTTATTGACGTGGCTCTTGACTTGTTTTCTATGAGGACTGTCCTTGTAGTTAAACTCACTTTAGCAAGCGTACCCGCCATACTCTACCTGCACTGCCCAACACTCTACTTGGTATGCTTTTTATTTTCGGGGATCTAACCAGTGGTCAGAGACTGACCCTGAGCTAATTACCTACAGATAGCAACTATAGTTCTAGGTACTGTTCATTGAGCTTTTGAGATTTCACCCATGCCTTCTAGAATTGTGGGTAATATCACACATGCCCAGACTGCGGAACACAAGTAGCGGTTCACTGCTACCATAGGATGCTCAGAGTTCTTTCCCAGGAAGTGCCATTGTTAAGGAACCACTAACCCTGTAGCCCATAGGATCTTTGAGAGGAAGTGCGCTTGCGCACAACCGTCCGGGCATTGAAAAGCTTTAGGGATTTCAAGGGTTTGAAGTGGACCACTGGCACCTTGAAATTTCCCCCCCCCCCCATTGCACCTCTGTAGAGTCCTCCTGTGGATGTAAATCAGCGAGGTAGAGATGGCCATACCGCTCGCTCATGCTGGTATCGCTGTTGAAAGACGGTTGGCAGTGAATTCTTGACGCTGTCATAGGTATCCGGAGTACGCGGCTGCAATCTTCATCTGGGCACGGGGAGCGATCATTTGGGATTGGGGGAAAGGCTTTGCAGTGGCAATTAGGGAAATATCTTACTAGATGGATATAGCAACATGATCATAAAGTGTATTTGTGAATTATTTCCCTCAACCAAACATCTTCCTGGAAATCTGTCACCTATTTGCATGATAAAACCTCGAAGTGCCCTTTTTTTTAATAGAACAAATAAAAATAAACTCCAGAACATGCAATCCACACATTCAAAGAGCCACATTACGGAAACGTGGCATTGGTGCAAATGCAAATAGTACTAGGACAAACGTTGCCTTGGTGCACAATACACTGCAGGAATAGTAGTCCTGTTTGCATTTGGGGATGTGTTGACTTTGTGCTTCTTTCAGTTGCAACAGTAACATTTTGTGTAAGGGCATTCAAGATTTTTGATAGCACAATGTTTAAACTACATCTTCCGGTTCTGGAGTCCCTGATCTGTTCGAGCATGCTGGTTATGACGAAAGGACCACTGCTGCGCAGGAGCCCAGGGCTGAGCTCTGGCTCCGCCGCCTGCGGCAGGCAGTATCGGTTCTGCATAGAAGATGAACTCCTTTGGAGAAAGCAGATACATTCTTCCCTAGCTTGTGAAGGGGCCACAGACTGTCTTTGTTCTGGGTATTAGAAGGTTTCCTGCTGATCCGAAGACTAATTGTGGGGGCCTATGTGAGGAGGGGGGGTGGGTTTAGCATTCATTGGGGGCTACCTGGTGATGTCACACCTACTCCCAGACGAGTCAATGTAACTACTGCCGGCGAATGGTCCACTATGTATCCCATTGCAAAACAGCTTTTAAAAAAAGGATACAGGTCACAAGTTATGCGTTTTGTTCTCACATGGGGCCAGTATGCACCCAAGTGTAGGGCCACTCATCCTTTCTTTTTGTGAACGGCGGATAGCACAGGGGCAACATGCTGGTCCTGGAAGCAATACAAAGCAGAGCAATAGAGGTTTGAATCCCGGATACGCGCTTAGAAACCAAACTCAGGTATTAAGTGCGTTATAAAAACAATTAAATACATCCATCCTAGGTCAATATAATACCATAAAAGGGATAATAACCCCTGGGAATCTGGCATGAATTGCTACATTTGTGCGCAAATTATTATTGAACTGCAGTGTCAACTGTGGATTGTGTATTGCTACAGATCCGGTCACGGCAAATGTAATTAGTAGGTATTGACCAAACACCTTGGGAAGCCAAGCAGTCTCTCTTGATGGGGGGTATATCGGGGTGCGGGGGGTCACTCGCATCCCTGCTAGTGCCACAAGTGGTCTTTACCAATGATGGATGGTCATATCCTCCTTCTCCCTTGCACTATAACGTTAAAGGTCACTTTTATTTTGTAAGCGGCAGCAGTGTGTTTCATCACTGTGGGTGCAAAGCAAGAATCCAAGGGGATTCTTGTCCGAGCAGGTATTTGTCCTCAGTAAACGTCCCAAAGAGAGATTTGTGATATACTTGCATGTCTCCCCCACCCCCAATACATGGGATTCAGGAGTCCTTGTAGTAAGTAAATGCTTCCTGATGCTATAGACAGTTGGATTTACCCTCTAACTTTTCTCCACACCAGATGCACTTGGGTGTAATCAACATGCCAGCAAATATCACAAACATCAGCCCTCTTCCTTCAACCTGTCCTTCTTGAATCCCGGTTTGTTTTACCTTTCCTCTGCTCCTACATCCCCATCTAATTTCCTACAGGTTCTAACTCCACCACAGTCCCTTGGCCTGATGAGCTACCCAACGCCTCAATCATAGTAAGGAATCCTGGAACCACAATGACAAACACCCTCACTCTTGATCCCCATGTCAGAGCCCTTGTTGGAAGCTGTTGCTCACAGCTGTGCAGGCTACGCTGCATTTTACCTTACTTACACACACCCACAGTGCCATGGCCATAATTTCTCTAATAATATCCAAACTACACAATGTAATTAAACAGTCTCTATCTCGGACTCCCAGATTAATTTCTCTAATAATATCCAAACTACACAATGTAATTAAACAGTCTCTATCTCGGACTCCCAGATTAATTTCTCTAATAATATCCAAACTACACAATGTAATTAAACAGTCTCTATCTCGGACTCCCAGATTTCCTAATGGGGAAACTTCAAAGAGTTCCAAATGCAGTGGCAAGAGCACTTCTCACAATGAAGCTATTTGAGCACATCACACAAGCATTACGTATTCTCCACTGGTTACCTATCAAAAATTGTCAATTCCAAAACCGTTTGCATCGCCTATCGGCCAAACCATGAAAAAGGGCCCTAAACGTTCCAACACTACACTCCCCTCCCCTGAACACTTTGGTCCATAAATGCTGTACTACTACTAGGCCCCAACTTTAACAAGAAGCATTAGATCCTTTTTTTCATTTCTGGCCACAAAACGGTGGTACCCCCCTCTCCAAACATCTTCACCTGGAAGTGATCCACCTGACTTTCAGGAAATCCCTCAAGACTTTGAAAGAAATGTAAAATAGTGGCAACCAACTGAAGACTCACCAGAAACTTGGGCTAATTTACTAAAGGGAGTAAATTAAACCTTTTGCAAAGGATCCTCTCCTGCGTGACACTGGTCCTCCCCTTAATCTCAGTGAAATCTACAACTAAGAACCAGGAAGCAACACGTTCACTCCCCTCCCTCCTCATCCCTAAACTAACTCCTCACTAGTAAAATCAGGAATCATTACACCCTCCCTCCCCCAAATGCCTTCAAATGACCGCCATGTCTAGTGTTCGAAAAGATTCAGACCCTATCTATCTTTTATCAACAAGCATGCTGTCAATTTCTGCAGCGCATATGTCTAACCTGTCAATCGATACAAACCACATAGAGATGTTCATATCGGCACAGGTAGTGGGTACGTTGGCCCTGCAGCCATCAACACCAAAGGTTTCTGCACCTGGCTTCATGTTATCCAACTAATGCACCCTGCATTACTTGCTTAAAGAGCCATGTGCCAAAATTATTGGCAGAAAGGAACTATGTATGACCACATTACATTACCTCTTTCTCTGGATAAACCTGGTTTTGGCAGAATATACCAACTTCCAGAGAAGGTTTTGCGCTTAAGACTAACATGGTGGTGATTTTGTGCTGCAGTATAAAAGCTTCATAACCTGTTTCTCTGCCCGAATCCACACAATGCAAAGGCGGGTGGCTTGAGAGTCACTTTCTGTTCCCCTGAGATGCTTGGGTCTGTGGCTATTAACAAGAAAATACCTGCGCTGGGTATATAATCAGGCTGGGCTGCAATGCGCCCTTCATGTATGAGAGAAGTTTTAGAATTCTGCTAATTGTTGCATGATTTCCATTCTAGACTCTTCCTAAGCCAGACAGCATTTTCAGAATGCAACCAATATGTAAGCAATACATCTTGACGTGGTGGGCATTACCTGTCAGGGAATGGCTCAAAGCCAGAGTTGATGTGGTCCTGGGCACCCTTACCCAGTGGAGTACCTTTGCTGAAAATGTTGGGGGGGGACATGATATCTGAAGAAAAGGTGCCCCAGCCAAATGAATGGGGACAAAATGGTGTGCCCTGAAAGTTGGAGGGGACAAACAACCCCGTCCCCCCTAAAATTACACCCATGCCCTTACCCAGCAAGTAATGCCCTCAACATTGGAGTATTTAGCAATTGACACCCCTGTATGCTCTCTAGGGAGGTAATCTTTTTTTATTAAAGTTGAGAACCGGTGCAAAAACCACACCAAAGCACCATGCCCATCTAAGAAATTCACAGATAGCATATACAGCAGGGGTATCAGTTGAATTTAAACAAGTCTTCATGGCCTCCTCTATAGTTCTGCAACCTCGGTTGCGAAAAAGAAGTCTGATGAAACGCCTCCTCAGTGGCAATGTAACTGGGCATAGCAATAAAAAATGTTTTAAATCCTGTTTAACGCTGTTGCACAGAGGGCACATCGGCGAAACCCGATTCTGCCAGCCAGGTTTCAGTGAGGCTGTTGGTAAAATACCTAGGCAAAATCTTATATACAGTGCTCTTTCATGTTTTGGGGTAACATAGTAAAGTATCACAGAGGCCATTTGGAAGGCAGATTTTTTAAAAGATTGTCGCAACTTTAAGTGCCGCAGTGACATCTTTAATTCTATTCTGTGCTGCCTTGGGCAGCGGGCACAGTGCCATCACAATCCACCGAATATGTTTACAGTAGTGACGTTACAGGTCAGTAGTGATGTCACCGCCAGCCTGTAATACGATTAATTAGATAATTATTTACAGACTTTTATGAGGGTATTTCTGACGGCCATGAATTTTGCACTGCTTCACATCTGCACCTCGGCTACAGCCGGACACCCCCTTCAAAAACTTACATTCCCTCTACTTTGTCCAACATTGGCTGATCTGGCTCTTATCTCAATCCACCTAACACTTCCAGCTCTTTGGAGTGAGTTTGCTCGCCCCACCATGTTTTACTGTTCCTGCTGTAGTCCCTACACAATGTTAGAAGGTCCAGGACCTGTGAAGTGGCATTCCAGGTGAGCAGCCCTTTGCCACAAAGGTAAATAATATCAGAAGGATGCCACCCCCCACCTAACCCTCCTGAGGCACCATGATACTCTCTTGATGCTCCTTCAGTGAATTCCCAGAAGCTTGTCAGTGGTGTCCTCTCTCACACCGATAACAGAAAATAAGGCCTACAAAGGCCTTCCAGCCAATATGGCAACCCAACGCCCAAGGACGCTGTGCTGCTTACCTCATATGTGGGCTAGTATAACCTACGAGCAACAGGTCAAGCAAATATTTCAAATCCATTGTTTAAGAACCTACATAGAGTGCCATGCACAACCAACTAACCTGATCACCAAGGTTGGCCCCCAAAATCAGACTCCCATCATCCCTATTCATTGCATGTCATCAGCAAGTAACTTGATCGCCTGAAAACCTATCCCATTTTGAACAATGCTTACACTACCTCAGTTACCAACACAGAAGAAATCCTTGCCATCCGTGTAGTATGCCGTGATGCAGTCCACGCACTGTGCTCCAATGACCAGTGAATAATCCAACATTACGCCTCCTTCCTGGAGCGCGAGAGTCACTTGGAGCAGATCTCTTTTCCCACACTTCCCTGCCAATGTGCTGCAGCTGTCCAGTGGATGTGAATGGGGTGATCTGCAAGTGCCAGCGCTTAGGTCATTATGTTCAGTCTGCAGAAGTCTTGCCTAATGTGTGTATGGGTGCGCGTGTAGGTCCCCGTGGATGTGTGTGTCCGCCTTATGATACTGTTTGCATCCGTGGGTTGTGCAAACAATATGCTGTTTGCATCTGTCGGTTGTGCAAACAATGGTACAGGGCTTTTGTGGAGAAAACATACTGACTTCAATGCTGCGATAAAAGCGCCCACATCTGTAGTTATGAGAACACCTGTTGCTTACACTAGCTGGCGGGCAAATCCAGTGGCACATGGCCAACATTAAGTCCTTGAGTCCCTGGATATTTACGTAATGGTTGGATCTTGACCTAGCAAAACAAGAGATATGATGGCTGGAAGGTTTGGAATTAATCCTAACCTCTGGCATAGCTCTGGGCAACCTTCCAGACCATTGTTCTTCACCTGCAAAGCCATTACAGAAACGGGAGAGCCCATATGCAAATCAGGCTTGGTCCCACCACCAAAGGGGCTGTCCAGCCCAAACTGCTGGGTCACATTCCTTCTGCACAAGATCACAAGCATCCCCGGACATGTTTTGGCCTCATTGGCTGTCATCAGTGAGGAGTAGCTTGGGTTTCTAAGCCCAGCAGGCTCGGGACCCATGTCTTGGTTGTGATTCAGATGAATTCAAAACCTTCCACCCAACACTTTTTGGGTTACGAATCTTGGCATAGACCAGGGGTGCACCTCAAAGGTCTTTGAGCCAAACGCATCAAGTTTTGAGGATGTCCATCATGCAATAAACTTGGTATCTAGGAAAGAGTTATTAGTCACTGAAGGAGATTGCTGTTTGGCGGAAGGCATTTCTAAGTAGGATGCAGAGGCACGCAGATTGTATCTGAGTAAAGGCTTTGTATCGGAATGGAATTAAATAAATAGCTGTGAAAACCATTTTAATTAAAATAAACTAAGTAATGGAAGAAAAGATGTCAAATGGTTGATCCTGGTGGATCCTACCAGTACTCGTTGGTGGATCCTACCAGTACTCGTTGGTGGATCCTGCAAGTACTCGTTGGTGGATCCTGCAAGTACTCTTTTTGTTCGATATGCTCACATGGAGATTTGTAATGAATTAGATCATTTTCAGATATACATCCATGTGGTTTGACTCCATCGAGCCTCCATTTCAGATTGGTTTTAATCCTTTTTTAGCAGGCTCCAGCAGACCTAATTTACATCTATCTCCCAAAGGATTAAGTGGTGTTTTTTTTTTACCTTTTGCATTCTTGTGCTCATCGCCGAATCTTACGCAGTCCTAAAAGTATATAACGTTTCTCATCTACTCATTTGTGGAGCACCCATGTGTTAATTCTGATCTATAGGAACGCCATCACCAAAGAAAAACATATTTTAAGCAAGCTCCCATCTGGCCCGTGAAATATGGTTGCTCGCATATTTGTAGAACTTTGCAAGGTTTCCAGCTACTGCCGTGTGTTCAGGGCTCACCGCCGAGTGGCCGCACACATGGAGCTGGCTAAATATTACACAATTTGTCAGCTAAGGTAAGCAAAGAAAACACTGTGATCATACACTAAAACAGTTTGTTCTTTCTATTTGTATCTCCCTAATGTCTGTTCCATTTAGTAGTTTGATTTTCTGTTCTCCAGTTTGCTTATTCAAGCACACTACCTTGCTCGTTCCTAAATTCCTCTCGCTCATCTTGTCCATAAGCCCATTCACTTCTTTTCTTTTACATTTCCACACACCTGGGTCCCTCCCTTCTTTACCATCAATCCCTCCCACCTCACTTTCTCTCACTGCCTCGCTGCCTGACTCTCTTGCTTTGTCTGCACCATCTCTCTCTGCCCTACCTCTCTCTCTGCCCAACCTCTCTCTTCCCCACTTCTCTCTGAGCCCCCTTTCTATATGCCCCCTCTCTCCCTCTCTCTGCCCTCCTCTCGCTGCCCTCCTCTCTCTCTTTCTCTCTCTCTCTTTCTCTCTCTCTGTCCTCCTCTCTCTCTCTGCCCCCACTCTCTCTCTCTGTTTTCGTCTCTCTCTGCCCTCCTCTCTCTCTCTCTCTCTGCCCATCTGTCACCCTCTGTCTGCCCCCCTCTCTCTCTGCCCCCTCTCTCTGCACCCCTCTCTCTCTCTGCCCCTCTCTTGCTCTCTGCACCCCGCTCTCTCTCTCAGCCCCCACCTCTGCCCTCCTCTCTCCGTTTCCCTCTCTGTCCCCCTCCCTCTCTCTATCTGCCCCTCCCTTCTCTCTGCCCCCTCTATGTGCCCCCTCTCTCTGCCCTTCTATCCCTCTGCCCCTCTCTCTGTCACCCTCTCTCTCTCTCTCTGCCTCTCTCTCTCTCTCTGTGCCCCTCTCTCTCTGCCCTCCTCTCTTTTTCTGCCACCTCTTTCTGCCCCCTCACTCTCTCTTCCCCTCTCTCTCTCGCACGGCCCCCTCTCTCTCGCTCTGTGCCCCCTCTCTCTGCCCCCTTTCTCTCTCTCTCTCTCTCTCTCTCTCTCTCTCTGTCCCTTCTCTTTCTCTTTCTGCCCCTCTCTCTCTTCCTCTCCCTCTGCTCACCCCCTCTCTGCCCCTCTCCCTCTCTGCCCCTCTCTCTCTATGCCCCCCTCTCTCTATGCCCCCCTCTCTCTGCACCCTCTCTCTCTGCCCCCTCTCTCTCGTTCTGTCCCCTCTCTCTCGCTCTGCCCTCTCTCTCTGCCCCCTTCTCTCTCTCTGCCCCCTCTCATTCTCTCTCTCTGCCTCTCTCTCTCTCTCTCTCTCCCTCTCGCTTTATGCCCCTCTCTATCTCTCTCTGCCTCTCTCTCTGCCCCCTCTCTATCTTCCCCCTCTCTCTGTCCCCCTCTCTCTCTGCACCCCCTCTCTGTCCCCTCTATGCCCCCTCTCTCTCTGTCCCTCTCTATCTATGTTTCTCTCTCTGCCCCCCTCTCCTCTCCCTCCCCCTACCTCTCTCTCTGACCCCTCTCTCTCTCACTGCCCCCTCTCTCTGCCCCATCTTTCTATGCCCCTCTCTTTCTCTCTCTGCCCCCTCTCTCTGCCCCTCTCTCTGCCGCTCTCTCTCTCTGCATCCCCTCTCTCTCTCTGCCCCCTCTCTGCCTCTCTCTCTCTCGCTCTGCCCCGTCTCTTTCTACCCCCTTTCTCTCTCTGCCCCCTTTCTCTCCTTGCCCTCTCTCTCTGCTCTCCCCCTCTCTCTTTCTCTGCCCCCTCTCTGCCCTCTCTCTGTGCTCCTCTCTCTGCCTTCTCTCTATGCCCCTCGTCGGTCTCTCTCTGCCCCTTTCTCACTCTGCCCCCCTTCTTTATCTCGCTCCCCACCCCTCTCTTCTTTATCCTAGTCCCAGTCTAATTGTGTTACATCTAGGCCACAGAATATGTCACCATAGATGGTTTATCTCCTAGAAAAGTGACTAAATTGACTCGGTGGCATTCTATTTTAAGGGTGTGAACTGCATAAGGTTTGGTGAATTGCCACCAAGAACTGCAATTCCAGCCGAATACAGCTCTCTGTGTTATGTCCCAGTGGGTCTCACAGGTAGTAAATAAAGGAGCTTGAACCCATCCTACGAGATCAGAAGGGTGAGTTCTGTTTGTCTGGCAGATCCTAGATGATGATACTCCTGACGAGATTCAATGTTCTCTGAAAGGTTCATAGCCGACAGGGTGTTCTATTACCCAATGTGTTGTTCTCAATGCCACAATCAACCAGTAGTTGGCATGGCCACATAAAAGGCAATCCCAATTACAGGTGTTGAATGCCATCTGTTAACTACAAAGAATTTTAACATTTCTCATTGATAACTTGGCAGGTAACAAGAACTTATCATAGCCACTAAATGGTGGCACACTGATTTACAGCCACTGATTGTGAACTCCTTCCTGTCTAACACTCTGGTCTGTGATGGTTTGTCTCCTTGCACTGACAAGAAATATCACCTGCATGCTAGTTCTGCAAAGTGGTGACTGGGGTGTAGTGGAATCAGTTGAAGTAACACAAAGATGGCCTTCCTGCCTCTCCGGAAGCGAAATCCTATTTCTAATTCTGTACTACTCCCTCAACTCAAGGTTATTTTTCTTTTTCTTCCTCTTCCATCATTTCAAGCCCATTGCAACCGCCTGCCAAGCAAGACCGATCTAAAAAACAATCAATACCTGCGCTATTCATATATATATATATAGATATATTTAACCCAAATCACCCAAATACTTTCCCCAAAGTACTGTGTAAACCTGAAAGGAACATGAGACTATTTCTCTAAAGAAAACTAATGCTAAACAACTAAAAACTGTGTTGTTCTTTAAGTGTTGTGGGCAGTATTTATGGGGCAACAATTAATGCAGGGAATTATTTCCCTTCCCAATCAAAAGTGCCACACTGATATACCTGTAGTAGAATTCCCTCTAGCCCTGTCTATGAACCATATTACACCACAATCAGCCCTCGCCCCTGTGCCATAGAGAAGCCAAGAATCAGTCCCGTGTGGAGGAGGAATATATTTCTATTAATAAATAGGAACAATAATATTTGTAAAAAATGACTGGTCACGTCATCTCACTCCGTTGCCATAATGCTTTTCTATCCTAAAAATGCACTTTTTACACAAATTGTAAAAATCTGTTGTTTTAGGATAACACAGACCAGACTCTCTAACCCAAGAACATGAACAGTTTTCCTGTTTTTGTTATTTCCACCCTGGCTACATAGAAACGCAGGTCTATAGAATACTTCAGATAGCTGGGTCACTCACAAATACTCTTAAATATATAGAATTGTGCAGCCCCCTGGACATGACAAAACAATGTAACCTCCCAATATACTTTACATGGGGTTTATTTTAAATAACATGCAACACATTTCTATTTGCAAAAGCAATTTCACACAAGCAGCGATCTGACAGTATTGAAGCACAGCAGACCTTTAATAACTAACACTATATCTATATATATGTATATCCCTTGTTCCTTGGCCCCTATGCAATAAATAATCTCTCTTCTATCAGGAGTCACTTACTCACTTTCTGTAGAGATGTGCTTTTTAAATCAGTGGTTCACCCTGTTTAACTTTGAGAAGACACTTTCCCTATGCCACAAACCC
Organism: Ambystoma mexicanum; assembly: GCF_040938575.1. Lineage (NCBI taxonomy): Eukaryota > Metazoa > Chordata > Amphibia > Caudata > Ambystomatidae > Ambystoma > Ambystoma mexicanum. The sequence goes on from NC_090938.1 coordinate 197,886,827, forward strand.
AGATATTCAGTTATGATTTGGAACCCCTCTGCTTTAAGACGGGCTCTTGGGAATAAGGAGCATTTGGGAAATTTGTTTTTGTACTCCCCTCCCTTTAGTGTTATTTGGGGGTTGAAAAAAGAAAATAGGAAATCCCCAATTACTCTAATGGACTATATTTTTATCCATGGGAGCAATGTTGTTGATTTTGATTTTCAAAAAAATCATTCTGTGTCAGTTAATTATAGAGAAATTATGTAATTATTATTCAGTAAAAATACTAAGGATCTACTTAGCCTGCCCACCCTATCAATAAGGGAAATTATTACATCAAGCAGATCCCCCACAATACTTGGTTTGTTTGGACAGGTTTACTTACATAATATATCTCTGGGTTTCATACTCAGGAAATCACCTGATGGGGAATGCACAGGTATCTGGTCAGATGGCCTCTCGAGGTTGTCATGGATACCTCCAGCATCAATCCCCTTTGATTTGCCTCTCAGTGTATGGGTCCCAGCTTCAGTCTGTCCCTGGTTTTCCACCTCCTTGGCAATCGTGGTTCTCCAGCAATTTGTCAGTAGTCCCACTCATATGTGACAGCTCTCCCCTAGTTTCGGTGTGTGTCTCTTATGAATCTTTTTTTTATTGTGTTTGGTTTGCAATCTAAATACAAGAGAAACAAACCTTTACAATTTGGTACAAAATGTTAATCTTCACAATTCATTTTTGCAATAAAACACCAGAGAGCCAACCCAATAACCCCAATTAGGGAAGGGGAGCCAGGATAGCAGGGAGGTCTAGTACCTCACATTACAAAGAATGCCCCTTTCCTTCCCATCTATACTTGAATTTCTCTTCCCATACTTTTCCCAACCCTATGAATCTTTTAACACTACATAAAAATGTCTAAATTATGAGATGGCAGCTAATTGGCTCTCAATTGGAATTGGGTAACCATTGTCCATCCCCTTAAACCAGGTGTAGCCCCTTTTCTTTGTTTGGTCCCTTCAGTTACTAAGCTCAGATTCTGGGAGGGACCAGTCCACCCACTTGGAAATACATTTCCACAAATTTCAGTTTTGCACTTAAAAACTACAATGTGTCAAATTTCTCTCCTTATTTATGAAAACAAACAATATATATTTTTGAAGGTTTGAATGACAGTTCTTTGTGAATTACACACAATGTATACATGTTATCAGGACAACATTTTCTACACAGTTATCTGATTTAGTAAGCTATCATCTCCCTGAATCTCTGCTTCATGACATTTTCTGGAAAGCTATCATCCCATTTCTGCTTTTAACTTTAGTTCCCAAGGTTGAATATTTAGGGGAATGGCCTAATTAGATGGCCATATTCATGGGGTTTCAATTATATTTGTCCCATGTTTGTAAGTGTCACAGTTGCAAAGATAATGGAAAAAGTACAATCCTCCATGTAAACCTATGGCAATCTCTAGGCATATATGCATATTTCTACTTCAATTGCACATTACATTCTCTTTCTTGAAACTTGACACGTGGTGGGGTCATCTGCTTCTTTGTTTATTCTACCTGCAATTAATCCATTAAAATTATTTCTCCCACGGCTAATGCCCCTTTTGGTCCTTTTCTTTGAGAGCAGTGAGGTACGCTCCTCCTCCTGTCATCATGTGGTGGTCATCTGTCGGTCGGCTGAGGAAGGGACCACAAATGTACTTGAATTTTGGGGAATTATTCAAATTCCACCTCCATTAACTGGACATTTTGTTTTAACAGGGCCATCTGTTCACCTCAATAAAACCTTAGGACAGCAGAAGCTTTTCCGGCTCTGTGAGCTACAAAGACATTCTCTGATTCTGATAACGATGGGGGAGGGTGGAGGTGTGCAGGGCATGGGTAAAGATATTCTGTTGCTAAATCCAGGTTTTAGCTCAATACCTAGGAACACCAAAAGACATGATGCTTTTAAATTCTGCATTTTTATACATTAAATATGCTTTACATGTCACAGTAAATACAAGGCATCTTTTCATTTCCCCTGCGCTGCTTGGGTCAGTATTTTTCCAAAGGTTAAAAATAAATAATCACCACCTTCATTAAAGTGGTCCCATTTAATGTTTGTATTTCTCTTTCTCTGAAAATTGCCTTTTGATATTTGGCAATTGCGAGTGAAATGCTGCCTTTTTGCCTGTCAGCTAACAGCGTGCCTTTGAATTATTTTCTGCAGTGTAGTGTAATAGTTACAATGTTCCTTGTTCAAAGCTGCAGAATGCACGTATTTCTATGGCCTCTGTATTTTAGCAAATGAGCAAGCGATTTCATGGTTTTGCAGTTGCAATCAACTGCTGTCCTTTTCTCTGCCAGTCCACAATGTGTTTTCTAATTAACAGAACATAGTTCTGCATTTGTAGGCCCAACGTAGCCAGGGCAGTTCATCGGTCTTGGGCTGTATTTACCCAACAGTGTGACGAAAGATGGCTGAGTGTAGGTAGAACCAAAGACCAATGGAGACTGTTTCAGTTTAAGTATGAGAAGCACTATAAAAATGCATCTGAGAGATAACAAATTGGGCCTTTGAGTAGATTTCACACAAATACTTTGTTTGTACCAATGTTAAGGAAAACAGCAGGGACGTCAATTCACCAAAATGTCTGGGGTAGCGGCAGTAACATCACTGGAAGTGATGTGACTTGACCTTTGACCTAGATGGCATCAGTTCCTCTATAACCCTGGGGCATTGCTGGTAGTGGCTTGTAGGTGTTCAAAAAATACATAAACATTTTAAAATACTGAATACATACTGAAACAGTAAAGAATGTTACGTAAACACATTTAAACAAGGGTTCTGGCTTCATATGCCATGAAGGTGTCATGATATGATTGGATTAGACCCAATAGTACAACATAGGCTGTGGCAATATTGGTTCCACCTTCGGTTTTCTATTTGAAGTTTTGAAAATATCTTTAAGCATCATGACAAAGCATTGAGCAATTTTGGGAGGGTGTTGTGACCCGATTCTTGCTCAAATGGGCTCAGACAAACTAACATGGATGGAAGGCTTGGTCAATATGTACAACAACATGAACATTGTCAAATGGTGAAAGCTATACAGAGAATGTCATTGTATAAACAACAAAGCGACCTAACCACGCACGCACACGAGGAAATATATGGAGATAATGGGCCTCATTATAAGTTTGGTGGTAGCCTTGGCGGTAAAACCGGCAGGCTGCAGACAAACTTGTGAAAATTTCCAGCGCCCGCTAATGGGCATTTACCAGGTCATTACGGCCCTGCTGGATTCTGTAATTGCCCAGTCACGGGCACCGGAATGAAATGCTCCTTATTCCCATTGAGCCCCAGAGGCCTTAATGGGAATGTGGAGGTCGGATGCTCTGCTCGTGGGTGCCGGTACTGCTGCCAGGTCAGACCAGGCGGCCGTAATGGCACCCGCGAGCAGAACTCGTAGTTTGCCGGTCCTGGTACTATGGTACGGGCAAGCTTACCGGTACCGTAGCTTCCGGACTGGCAAACATGTAATGAGGTCCACTGTCCTCTGTGATGAGATTCCCAGTGATGCAATAGCGTTCCCTTTTTCCGTCTTAACTTTCTAGGCTCCCTACAAAGGTGGGGTCCCATAAGAGGGATACCTTGGCAAGAAAAAAATTGTTGGTTCTGTAAAACGCCAGGGGAGGTAGAAATCCTGAAACAATGGCTGATTGGCTGTAGCGCAACACTAGGACTGAGGAAAATGTGGTTGGCAAAGTTCATAGAGATATTAGAGGATTTTAACAGTGAAGTCATGTGGTCTAGACTCTTGTATGGATACTCTCCATGACCATTGTTATAGTGATGCACAAAAAGTTGGCGTAAAACGTTTTTATTCATTAGTCTACAATAATGAAGTAGAAAAGGGAGTAATGTATTGGATAGGAGGAACATGTAATCTTGTGGGTTAGAAAGGGAGGCTCTGATAGGTATATAGTATATGGTATTGTATTGCATGAATTCATATCTGTAATGTTTGTTTTAGAATGTTCTGTCTGAAGTCATTTATTGCCATTTATAATGAGCTAAGAGTTGTGATGTATAATGTGTTTAATAAACTAAATACAAACACAAAAATAGGCTGCGGCACTGCCATAGATATGCCACTTCAGCATTGTATGGCCGGTTACTTCCAGATTATGCCAATTATAGCTGCATGTCGAGTAGTATCATTATATGAAAAGTAGACCCCCTACTTTGCCAGTTCCTGCGATAATAGTAATCAAAAATCCAATAGATGCAAGTCACTTTCAATGCACAAGAGCATTAATGATTTAATGATTAATGCTAATGATTTGTATTTTAAATAGCGCTTTTGCCAAAGTGCTGTACATAGCACATAATTACATACAATTATCACCCCAACCAAAGTTGGAACTCATTTATTAACCACAGAAGAATGAAAGGAGGAGTTGGCCTTGCCAGGGTTCGAACCTGTGACCTGCCGATCACACATAAATCGCAGCAGCTAGATCTCCACTCGCTGAGCTTTTTTACAACTTTACTATTAAAAATGCAATGCCACCATAAGAAAGCATGCCAAAATTGGCTGCACAATGTAGGCCAGACACATAATAACACTTATCATGTTTGCTGTAGCCTTGATGATGCACAGTAAAAAACCCATGCCACAGGGAGACATCCCTAGTCTGGTAGCAAGAAATACCAACCTAACCACGTAATAAAACGTATCATGCATACTTTATCATAGCTGCCCAGAAAAATATACAGTGCCACAGTAAGGACTGGCTGCACCCAAATTCCACTCTAGCCAGGTAATTACACTTATCATGATTGCTTTATCAGATATGCCCAGTACAACATGTCAACCCACAGTAAGACATGGCTAGTCTAGCTGCATAAAAATGCTAGTCTAGACACTTATCAACACTTATGATGCTTACTTCTTTATAGATGCCCAGAAAAATATGCCATGATGCAGTAAGAAATTAATAGACTGGCTGAACCGAAATGCCAGTCTAGACAGGAATTAACACCTATCATGCTTACTGTATTGTAGATGCCCTGTAGAATGTCATGCACCTTAAGCATTGACTAGACTCTCTGTACCAAAATGCAAGTCTAGCCACTAATAACACATATCATGCCTGCTTAATCATGGATGCTCATTACGTGACCACGCAACTCCCTCTTGCCTCACTCTCCTGACATGTCCCCTCTCCCTCCCACTGTCCTCCAACCCCAAAATCAGCCCCTGCTGCAGCATTACCTCCACATCCCTCTCCCTTGTCCGAGTAATTAAGTATGGGGCAAGGTGCTTCATGGGCAGGTACTGGGACGAGGAAGAGTAGGACTATGAAAAATGAAGATTACTGTTAAGTCATCTAGGTATTGAACACAAGCACACCATTCACATGCTAATTTACACTGCACCCATCCACCATTCACTCACACACCCAGCTTCCTATACATCATGCACTCACCCACATTGCATAATTTACATATACAGACCCTTTCATGCACACACACACATTTACACACATGCAGTTGTGACCCCTGGCGACCCCCAGTTGAAGTCCCTGGAAAACAGGAGATGCAGAATGCATCGGTTTAAAATGAAACTTAATTTCTAAACGTGCAAAGAGGCACACATCTGTCAAAAATACAACCCTGCAACCCGGAGAATGTAGACTATGTTACAGAAAGAACATTCTGAATGTTCTGAGTTTTCTGAATGGCACACTCGTGCATTACCTACTGTGCATCAAATGAAGGAACGCAATCATCTTTTATTAAAGTATTTTAATGTAATGTTTTCTTTCTCCAACAACTGTCAGATTATTGTACAAAGCGTATAACAATATAGTAGTCTGAAATAATGTCCTGTAGTATAATATGTAGAAAAAGCTGTCATGTAATTCTGGTTTTGTTTTGGTTTGAATACAATTGATGTTCGATTAAGCCTGATACTGTGCTGACTTTAAGTTGACCTGGGTTTGAAATTTGGAGCCAGGTAGCCCCAACCTTTGTGAGTCTTCCAAGGGAGTGTTAGACAAATGTTCTAACCTTTTCAGGAAAATAGATGTAGAACTTAACATCCTATTTTAAAATCGATTATTTTTAATTATTGTTTTATTGGCAGCTTCAAACACTTTCATTTTACTTAACATGACATATTGATGTTTCCATCATGAAACCCAAACATGTATGTTGCTTTAATGCAGTGAGAACAAAAGAACCCCTCATCCTATTTCGAATCCATCACTCCCTAAACCCACTAGATTTGTTTAATTAGGACATGTGCAGAAGCAGATAACTGTGAGGATTTCTGACATATACCTCCTATTAAATGTTATCGGGAGGCCTAGGGGAGTAAGTAGAAGGGCGTTGCTGTCTGGGTTTCTTGGGCATGACTGCAACATGCCCAGGCTTACCATGCAAATAGTTTATTCCAGACGTACTCTGTGGTGTGATGAATACCTTTCTCTAGCTATCTGCGTTTGCAGGTGCTGCAGTAGACTAGAATGGAGTCCCACGATAAATGTGATGCAATTGTACACATAGCTCCTCCACTCTTTTCTTCTCATGCCTTCCTGAGTATTTTATCCATTCCTCGCTTTCATCCCAGCTATCTGCCTGAATTAGAACACTCAGCACTGGTAGGGAGGAGCTATCATACTCCTCCTTTGTGAAGAGTGTGCTAAGAGTCTCCTTCATTTTAACGCAATTTGCGTTGGATATGATTTTTAGTAATCGGGAACATTTGAAAAATCCCTAACTATATGAAGCATTATGGCAAATAGCCATGTTGCATATGCAAGCGTGCATCTTAAAGCACTGTTTACAGTTCTCGTGTTTTCAATGAGTTTGGATGCCACTACCCAAATTATATTAGAAAAAATATGTTTAGCGCGCAAAGTGTTAGGCAGTTCTGCCCCCTCCATTTTCTTTATAACAGGAGTAGAAATTATAATCCTCCAAAGAAGATTGTGAGTATGAATTAATAGGATTGCCAAACTATAAGGTAAGCCAATGGAATAACTTGGCCAATCACAGAGTGTGGGATAATTATGACATAAGCTTGGCATTTTGGAAATATAAAATGTGGTAGCTTCACAGAGGAGAACATTCGGATACTGGGAAGCGCTGCAGGAAAGACCACCACCTCTTCCTATTGGATGGATTGAAGAGAGAGAACAACTTAAGGGCCACAGAAGGGATGATTCCTGTTCCAGGGGATAACTCATGTCCACATGGGACCAGTTGATGACAGAGACTCCCCATGCAACATATGAGGGGTTCTCTTGGTTCTATATCTCTAAAGCCTAGTCAAAAGTGAGTAGCAGATTTCTCAAAAATAAATTATATATGCTTTTTTATACATTTCATTTCTTTTGGGGAAATCTCATACTCACATGTTTGTGGAATCTCTCTGTGAGATTTCAATTCAACTTAAAATACCTTTGAGTTGTGTACACAATGATCTAGATATCATATCAGTGCATTTAGTACACGCTGTAAACAACATAATCTCATAAAATTGTACCCAAAGTGTTTTCACAGATAGTGAACATTGGAATGGGATATGATGACGTCCATAGTAGAGCCTAATGAAAATAGGTTTGCTAATGTGTATTCTGTAAAGGCCTTAGCTATTCAATAAGGAATTGGAGAGAGCAAGTTTAAAGGAGTCCTTTAAATTCCCATAAAAATAGTGTGAATAGAAATCCCATGCAGGGAGGGGTATTTGTTCGTTACAATTTGAAAACCATTTCCTCACTTTGGGTGGTTGAGTCAAAATAATCTGTGCATTCTAAATTTAAAACATCACTCCTCTAACCCAAAACCTGCAGAATTCTAATGCAAGCTATGGTATGCTTTTTTTTAAAACTGCACACACATGTTTGCAGTGAACAGCATCAGAGCCACATGGTACGGGAGACATTCAACAATGCTCAGATTCTATAATTTGCTGGTCTTATTGGTGAAAGCAACATTTGTGGACTCCTCCTTGAAGACCTTTTTGCAATATCAAGGATTTTGTTACAGATTGACACGTGGTAAAGTATAACTAGAATGCCCGACGTTATTCATAATTTAAGATATATACAAAATTGATCATGGAATTAATTAATATGTGTAAGAAATAGGGAGGTTCATGCAGGTAGGTTGAATTGTGGGGTGGGACTGCATATTAGGGGGACTTGAGAGCAGGGTGCTCCCTTATTTTGTGACCCAAATAATAACATAATCCAAATATATCTAACAACTGGTAACATTCGATTTGTCAAGAATGCTCAATATTCCGAAATGGGAGTTTGTCTGAACATTTTGCCAAGTGTACGATGCCACATACCCAAGGCTCCAAAATGTAACGGAACTGAAGCTCTTAAATGTGTGTTCCTCTTCTTTCATTCCTTAAGAATGAGGAGGTGAAATGGTAGTCTAGAAGTTAATCTCCCATGATAGAGAACACAAACTTGTAAACTGTGAGTTGCCTTGCACCACATGCTGTGTGAGGGTTGAAGGACCGTCTTTTGCTGTAGCGAGAAATTAATGTTTTGTCTCTGAGAATCCATAAATGTTTATCTCCCCTTCAAGCTTGTTTGACGAGGGTTTATAGCTGTGAACAGCATGCCATTTTAACCTAGAACCTATGCGAGGGAGGGAGGAGGGTCTTTCTCTAATCCTGGTAGATGGAAATGGTTTAGTCTGTGTATGTCAGAGTCTCGCACAAGATGCTGTGAGAAGGGCATTGCAACAGTGACATTTTCCCCCCAGAGGGTCTGGATATGGGAGCAAAGCCTTAAAGCTGCTTCGTGTCGCCGCTGAGATCCTGGGTGCGCAGGAGGATGAGGTGCTCATCCAGAGAAGGAATTATGGCTAATCCACATGTAAAAGGACTCCAACGTTTGGGTGAGGACCACTGTCCTGCACGATTATCTGTGACTTCGAATCCCATCATCCCTAGCCAGTTTAGTGGTCAAGATTCTTGGGATTTGTAGACTTATCTGGAGGCATGCCTAGTGACTAACCATGTGGAATGGGCCCTTGTTATGTAAGTGATTTTTAAACTCTATGTGCCCGATTCTTAAAATATGTCTGGCACAATTCTCAAAACACCAGAATATGTGCTAATCAGGCATAAGCTCAGATGGGACTTTTTCCTCACTCTGTGTCCAACTGCAAAAAGCAGAGGGGTGATTGAGCTATGTCTATGCTTTTGCTCTAAATTTACCTCTGTGCCGGTAGCAGTTTTATGCACTGCTTCTATCCCATCTGCATATCTGTCACTCAAATAAGGAAAGGATGTTTTTCTTTCTGTTTTTGAACTTTCACAATGATGTATCTTTAAGGAGTAAAATGTGCTCCCGGCACCAAGGTGATTCTAGCAGCCTATCGCTACATTACTGTCGGATCATACTCCTGACGGTAATATTTCTAAGGAGGCTCGCTAGGACATTTCCTGATGTATTGCAAATTGTGAAAAGCAAAAAGGGGACTTGATAATTTCATCATAATGCATACATTTGCATATTTTGTTATTACCATCTGCTGAGAAGCTAGCGTTCTATAAGGAGCTAGTAACACATGAGTGGAACAAGCATTGGCAAAGCCAACAGTTCGGGCTTTTGAGTAGGCATGTGTTAGGTGTTTGCTAATTCCTAACATAATGGTACTACCTGACCATAAGATCTCAACAGTTGGAAAATGGAGCGATTACTTGGGCATATGATGTCACTACCTGGCAAATGTTTATCTAATCCCTCAAGCCAAGATGGTTGGCTTTGTCGTTGCTTCTTTTTCACAGGATTTCAGTGCATGAAACTATAAATCAAGTGACTGAAGGCACACTTGGTTAAGACTTTTTTGGTGCACCAGTAGCAATTTATAGATGCAATTAAGCCATTATTCCTAAGCAGACTGCTTAGAAAAACACTGGCAGGCTAAAGTGTGATGCTGCTGCTTGAGAGATCAAGCTCACGGATCCCAGGAGGATGTGTTTAAGGCGGGCAGGCAATGGGCGGGAATCGCCATAGGTATTTGCATGGCCATGGGCCGTCAATGGGTGGGTAAATAACCAAACACCCACAGGCTGTCTGTCCATCCTCGCATTTCACTGCTCCCCTGCCTGTTCTGCAATGCACTTATTTTGCCATATAGGTGGCGCTTAAGCACCACCTAATTAATAGCCCAAACTAAAAATGACAAAGCCTTGAAAAGCGGTGCCTTAAAAATGGGGCCTTGGATAATGGTTTTGTTTTATGCTGTTTTGTTCTCCCCATCATAATAACACTGTTTTCTTTTGCATAGAATGCCAAACTGGGGCGGAGGCAAGAAATGCGGCGTCTGCCAGAAGACGGTGTACTTTGCGGAGGAAATGCAGTGCGAGGGGAACAGCTTTCACAAGTCCTGCTTCCTGTGCTGTGAGTACTCAGCCGAGCAAGTACTTTGCAAATCATAGTTGGCCCGTACTTCTGTCACGATTGGTTTTAAGGGAGGTGGGATACTACTAGTAACCGCAGCACTACCTTCAGCAACAGAATTTCATGAATAAAATATCAAACTTCTAAGTAGAATTGATAGATATTTAAGATGACAGTTTAAAATCTTGCCCTGCTTTGCAGCTCGCTGGTCTTAAATCTGCGTCATTTCATTTTTTTTTTTTCATTCCAATCCTGGGCTTTATTCAAATAATCATTGTTGCTGGGAATGCTAGTCTGATTGGTTGCATGGGAATATTCCAGCATTCCCATAATGCCCTGAATGACGCCTGTCGGCTCACCCACACTTGGAAAGTGTCACCCTCCTTGTAGATGGGCCTCTTGCCCAGGAAATCTTCCACCGACATCAAACAATGCATTGACGTTAATGTCGAAAGCCCCCCTCGCACACCTACTTTTTTGTTGTTTTTTTCCCTTTGGAGAATCCGTAGGTTCAGAGGTAATGAATCTTTTATAACCTGTTATGCACCGGGTACCAGTCACAAGCGCGGAGCAGGATTTGAACCTGTGTTGCTCTGCTTTGTCTTGCTTCCAAGAGGAGTACTTTGCCCCTGAGCTATAATAGCCCTTGTATACGGGGAAAAAGAGCCACACGTCACCCACCCCCAAATTAATCTGGTTATTTAAAATGTGACGCCTACTTTCTGTAAATTAAACATTGGGTTTATGTTGTATCCTAACGTTGTTGAGATTGGCTGGTTATTTATAGACTAACCTCACTAATCTGTTCACTCACTTCAAACACAATTTTGTTTTTATTTTCTATTTACTTTGCTGTATACCTATTATTTAATTAACAGTTGGAATCCAGTCATGATGTTTTATTTAGCAAATGTAACCATTCTGATCACTGCTCTTTCTAGCTTCCCTGATAAATGTTTTGAAAAGGAGTGCCTGGGCTAAATGCATTCTCCTCTCCTATTGGCTGAATTCTTAGTTTATGGCCAACCTCGGATTCCCCCCAGCCCCCACACTTCACTTCACTTACCTCAAGCAGTGGCCCTCTTCCAACTCCAGGGTGGAGTTAGTATTACATGCCTGATGTCATCACAGGAAATGACATCACAAGGCATTTTGACTCTGATTTCATCACAGGAAGTGATGTCTAATGACCTTTTGCCATGAACCTATCACAGTTTACATTGGAATACAACTAACCACACTTTAATTCTGAAGATGCCCTGAAAGGCGCTAATTTCCTTATGCAGATGGACAATGCGTCCACTCCTTGAGGAAATGCTTGTGGTGGTGACCCCCACTGTAGACGCAGTGATTGTGTAAAGGTGATTAGAACGAAACCTACTCAGAGTGCAAAGTGTTTCAGTGAGAAATGCATCACATTTTGTGTTTAAGTGTGAGGGCCAGTAGGCCAGGGATCGCAGTGCCAGGGGCACCAAGGAGATTGTCAGGGTAGAAGGTGGTACCCCTAGCTATCCCCAAATGATGACTGTATTTCACCTGTGCTGCCAGTTCCCTAGTTCTCCGACACTGGCCTCCATCCTTCCCCTTTCCGGGCCTCTCCTGTGCTCCACCTGTTTCGGGTGCTCCACAGCCCCCTGCCCCACCCTCGCTCTGTGCCTTCCACAATCACAGGTGCACCGCCAGCATGCACTTTGAAGTGCCATTTTGCCACATTAGTATCCCAGGACCCTCTGCATGTGTGTTCATGTTCCCAGGCTCTAATTGCAATATGCCCATCAGCAGAGGGTCTTTACTCTCGTGTTACAGCAGCAGGTGCCCTAAGGACCCAGGGCCTGTAATTTTCTCCCTAGGTCCCTACCGGTGAGAAAACGCCTCGCCTAGGGGTTAATGGAGTACATTGATACGAGTTATTTCATAACAATTCGAGTTCAGTCTCGAAAGCAATGGACGTTTTTAATGTAAAGTTTCTTTCTGTGCAAAGTCCAACTGAATAGGGTTGGGGACTTCTGCATAAATGAAATGTAAGCAATAAGTAGTATTATTAAAAGAAAGAATTCACCAATTCAAACCACTTCTCACATAAGATATTGTTTATTTTTTCCCAGTGTAGATGCTTATGTGCTGCCAATGTACACCTTTAACTAATAACACATGAGTGCTACACTTATAACTATTAGGAAAGCAACACTCTGAGGTTGTTTCTTTTATTTACACATTTCATAAAGGTCAGCCACATGGGGGTTGAACCAGAAATCGATACAACTAAACACACCTAAAAACAATGACATCTATACATTTTATTTTTTAATAAAGGCAGAGAGGCCAAGTGGAGAGCAAACAACAAGCATTGTCAAAGTCAACATTAGCATTTGCCAGGCACTGCCGTAATGCTACAATGTGGTCATACGATGGCAGAAGCTGGCACATTCTTACAGGATTTGGTAATCTTATTTCTGTTCTTGGCAAACGCCTTTCGTAAACTAGTCGCTTTCCCGTTGATTGTTTCTAATAGTAATTCAGTGCAAGTAACAGATGCTAGGGCACACATATTGCTAATAAACCAAGTGGCTAGTGCCACGTTTGGTTAAGAAATGTGCTACACCAGGTGGGGGTATGTGGCTGCAATTTAACCATTACCTTTGCAAGGGTATTTAGAAATGACATTGGAACCCCTTTTTAAAGGGATTTTGGGGCGAAGAACATTAGAGAGACTAGCACTGTCATATGTGCTGCAACATAGTCCTCTGCACAGGGAGGCAATAACAGGATGAATCCACATGCTTGCAACTCCCTGCTACAAAAAGGGAACCCGTGCCATTGGAAGTCCTTGCCAGAAACCTCCTTAATCCGGAGGGACACTTAAGCTCTCTCCAGACACACCCTAACTGCCTTTTAAGGGGTAGGAACTTTCGCATTTAAGGGAGCACAGGGCTGCAATACGTTACTATATTCCAAACTGTAGCCAAAGAAAAGCTACAAGAATTCGGACTTCCCCTACAAGTGTATAGATGCATTGTATTCCTCAATGCTACTGCTAGGGAACCAATAACTGGCGGGGGACATATAAAACACTGGCATGTACTTACCATGGCTACACTGCAGACACAAACTTGTGCCTTAGGAGGAAACTACTGAACACAACGGACCACACAGACGCCCTTTAATAACATTGCGAGCAATACATGACTATGTTCCCACAAGGAAAGCATTCGGAAAGGAACAGCTTATCTTTTTTATCTAGTGTGCTGCTGACTGTAGACTTATATTCAGGGGAACAAATGTGCACCCCGAGTAAACAAGTGCAGCATTTAAAGCTGGACCTATTTTGCCACTTTGGAGAAACAGGAGGGGGTCCCCAAAGTTACATGTGCAGTTTACAATTTGAAGCAATGGTGGTTGGCCTTCATTTACATTTTATTAAATTTATACAGCACTTTTGGCCAAAAGCACTACTACAAAATATTATAGAGCAATTACATGCTAGTGAAAAACAACTGGAAACAGAAGGAGGGGGAAGAAAACTGTCACTGTGTGGAAAGAAGATAAGCTTTCAGATTAGATTGAACAATTCAAAGAGATGAAGAAGTGCAGACAGAAAAAGGGAGAGAACTCCAGTGTTTAGGGGCGAAGAGAGCAAAAGATAGGAAACGGGAAGAAGCACAGGGGGTTTTGGAAACAGTGAGAAGGAGCACATTTTGTTATCAGAGAGTGTGAGAGGGAGAATAGCACGACATTGGCGTAGAAAGGTAAGGAGGAGCCAGGCCATGAGTACATTTCAAAACAAGTGACAGAAAATGGTTGAGAGGGCGTGATTCGAAAGGAAGAAGCAGAATAAACAGAGAAGAGCGGAAAGATAAAGAGAAAAGGAACCAAGGAATTCTAAACAGATTGGAGGGGAAGAAGATGTGAGGCAGGGAGGTCAAAAACGAGAAGAACAGTAGTGCATACAAAAAAGAAAACCTACAGAAGTTTATTAGCCTGAAATGAGAGGTAGGGGCGAGCACGTCGGATGTTAAAGAGAGCAACACGACAGGAACGAGCAACAGAAGAGTATATGCAGTGTGAAGGAAAGCAAGGTATCAAAGATAACGCCCATATTGCACGGATAAGAGGAAAAGGGCCAAGAAGGAGGAGAGAAGTGTGATGGAGGAGGAAGAGTAGGAGGAATAGCTCAAGCTGGACGAAATGGAGCCCCAGTCTTGGAGGGACTGGCATCCAGTTCTGGGCAGCGGAGAGGCAGGTTGATGCAGTGGCGTGCACCGTGGAGGCCGTGGCACATGGGGACAGGCATAGTGGTCCTATCCCAGCGGGTAACATGTGGAACACACACACAGGCTGCACCTTTCCTCAAATCCCCATTCCTCCTCTCTGCCTTCAGATTATAGGCAGCGCTTACACCTATTGGCCAAAATGAAAAATACAAGGTGTTGCGAAGAGTTCCCTTAAGGCTTGAGGATCTTTAGATGCACGCTTTCTGACTCGGGAGGGGGGGGGGCTTCTAATGATTACCTGAAGCTTTACTACGCCGTGATACCCCGGGGTTTGGGCGTATGATAAATGAAAATAAATTAATAAATAATCTCTCCAAATGGCAGTCTATCTCTCAGGTGGGTAATGTGTGTATAGTATACACTTTTCATGTGTACCCTATTAGTGTTCAAACCCTGTATTTATTTAAAGCAATTGCTATACAAGGACAATAGAAGTCCCAACACTTGCAGGTAAGTACACTTTGGAAAACAATGACCCACAATGTATCAGAGAGAAGAAGCTTTAAACAAATAGTTCAAGAAGTTCCTTCAAGAAAAGGAGCAGTTTTCTTATCCTGGCCAGCAAGTTTAAGAGACCAGAAGGCTGGATTTGAGACGGTCTGTGGCAGGGAAGAGTTACATTGTGCTCATGTGTGGCAAGGAGCAGTTTCTATAGGTCTTGGGTGAGAGTCTCACAGATGAGCCCTGATGAAGAGGCCCATGGATGAAGGAATATGATGAAAGGCCTTTGCTGCAACGTTGGAGAGTCAGAGGAGCAATACCTACATGGAAAGAAAAAGTAATTCTGCACCAGGCAGTTGGAGATTTCCAGAGCTATGTGCACTGTCCAGAGACAGAGGCCTCACCGATGGAACACCAGAGGTGTAGAGCGGAATGGTGATGATTATTGAAGATCTGAGATTTCCATTCCTGAGGTTAGGGCCAAAGCTGCTGAACAGATGGTTTAACTACTGGTGGCTCTTGTCTTTCATGCAGAGTTCCCATGTTGTTTTCAGGCACAGAATATGATTTCGGCAGATGGGGTTGGCTTTGAGAGAGACACTAAAAAAGAACGGCGATTGAGAAAATGGTTGAGGAAATCCTACAGGGGACAAGCAGTCAGAGAAAAGGGCCGGAGAAGGTGAGTTTGGAGATGCAGCTTGGGTGCTGGAGCTTCCCATTCAGGGTAGATGGAACCAGGGCACTTGTCTGATGTTCTGGGATGAGGAGTATCTGCACAGTGTCATCAGAGTCCTCGAAAAAAGAGACACCTGCTTCTAGGGCCAGTGCTGCAGGCAACTTCGGGAGCATCAGCTAGCCTTGGCCTTTGAGCAGGATCTGTGATTCATTTGTCCACACCGGATCCGGGGAAAAGACTGTCATAGAGTGTTTCTTCTGGAGAGCCACCGCTTTACCGTCTGATTCTTTGGAGATACAAAGCATGCTGCCCTTCCGTGAGCAGCAGGCCTTCCAGGAATGCAGGTGCAGAGTTTCAGAGGTAGACCAGGTAAGGGGGTGTGCTTTAACCCTCAGGAGTTGGTGGGTGAGTGAGCATATCATCCTATCACACACATCAAGAATCATTCAAACAGAGGGGGTTGTCAGCCAACAGCAGACCGTCCCTCCAAGCCCACCCATGCATTCTGGTAGGGTCTCCCACACAAAGAAATTAATCTGCACGATCTCAATTTGTTATATGCCCCTTGGAACTGGTTCCAGGCTGTCCATAGCCCCAGGTCCAGTTCTGGAATATAGGTATCGAGTGGCTTAAGAAGCCCACTTCTTCTTGCACACCACACAAGACCCTTCACACCTTTGAGCCAAATAAAGACCACTATCATTCAAAAGAATTCAGCCAGGAAAAATGGATTCCAACATGTGAAAACATTTTACACCAGGCAGTGCTTTAAGTGGGCCGGGACCTGCCGGGGCCGGGCCCCAGCAGTCTCCAAAACGTGGGGCTGAGCCGGGGCCCTGCCGGGGCCCCCCCAGTCCCACCTTAACATTGGCGGATGGATTATCCCGTCGCGGCCGCAGCCGCGACGGGAGATGCGCCTGCCATGAAGTCAGGCAGCTGACAGAAGTTCCAGCCACCCGCAGCATCCCTGAGACTGGCTGCCACTTCCGTCAGTCATAGTAACTGCCTCTGGTGACCCCTCGCGTTTGTTTCCCCAGGTCGCCGAGATGTCTTTAACCCTCGGCGAACCTGGGGATTCCTCGACATTTTTCGAGGTTTATAAAAGACGGCTTGAAAAGTACACAATTCAAGCTATCTTTTATAAAGCTTTCCCGACGGACAATTTTGTCCGTAGTCAAAGCTTTATAAAAGATGGCTTGAATTGTGTACTTTCAAAGCCATCCTTTATAAACCCGAAATGTTTAAAAAGATGGCCTGTAAACTAGGCAAACCATAAACCATGCACACAAATATATCTACATGTTATATATCTGTGTGCGTACCTTACTACGGTTTGTGTACTTTGCAAGCCATCTTTTCTAAACATAGAAATATGTTACATATTATAAACTGTCATTTGTCCCCCGCTTCCCATTTTATGGAAGTGGGGGACACCCCCGCAACCCCCAAATTCCATAATGTCGACTAGGGGAGCAGGGGACACCCCTGCAACCCCGCTGCCCTTGTTCGGCATTATGGGATTCACAGTATTTGTCCATGACAAACACGCATTTAGCATTTTCTCTCCTCTCCTTTTTTGGGCAATACGTTTCAATTGCTTTACAAAACAGAAAGTCCCTGGGAAGTAGAAATAGGCTATAGTAATATGGCTTCCCAAGTATTTTTTTTTTTTTTACAAACTAGCATCTCCCAGGTGAAAAATTGCTGGGTTAAAGTTAGCTAGTCCCAAAATATCTTGGCCTCTACCAGATTAATGGGTTATCACAGGTCAAACACATGCAGTGGGCATTGGGGAAGCTGTAAACTGCTGGGCATACTTCCAAATCTGATCCACCTCCTATCACAATTAAATTAAATGGACTGTTGCCCCTTGAAGAATCCTGTTCTGCAATTTGTCAATGAAACCTGCCTCTTCTACTGCCTAAAACAAAAGCCTAGTAGTCTGCTCTGTGTGGCAAAGATGTCTCCACCCGAAAGACCTAAACTGCTTTTCTTTCTCCATTCCATGGACACTCCATCCTTGTCTCCTAATGATTCAAATGGTCACCTAGTAATCTCCTTAAGCAGTTATTCTCTACTTAAAGATGGGGGGAATGAGTGATGTTGTGAGCGGGGGCAGGGAAGGACAAATTAATGGGTGCAACCCACCACACCAGAAGTGGTTTAGTGACCATCCTGTATGTTTCATTTAAACCACGTATCCTAGACTATACACTATAACTACTTTGTCTCCTTCAAACTGGCTTATTGTTGCACATGGAAATGACCCCCTGCCCCCTTTATGGTCTTATATCGTTACTTGAATGAGAATGGACATGACACTGTGATCTTGCATTGCTAGCTAATAGTTAAAATCTCACTTGCCACATTTTCTTCAAAAAATAATCTGTGTCAATGGTCAGACTACTTGTAATTGGGTATTTATAACTTGCTTAATACCGAGAGGTTTCTAAGTGCGGACCTGGGGATCAAACCTGTGTTGCTCCGCGTCGTTGTCTTGCTTCGAGCGCCTTGCCCCTGAGCTATCCTCCCGTTGTGCTCCTACAAGAACAAAGTGCACATTTTATTTCACACTTGCAAACTTGTGATGTGTGTGAAGTCTCCTCAACCTCTCTCTCTCTGCTTCCTCCTTCCAGTGGTGTGCAAAAAGAATCTGGACAGTACCACTGTGGCCGTTCACGGGGAAGAGATCTACTGCAAGTCCTGCTATGGCAAGAAGTATGGACCCAAAGGATATGGCTATGGCGGCGGAGCCGGGACCCTGAGCATGGACACCGGTGAAGGTTTAGGAATCCGGCCAGAGGAGTAAGTCTGAAAGCCTTTTTAAGGGACATTAGTCATCTTTTAGCAATGTATAAAAGTTTTGAATTTAAGTGGAATTAATAGTTCATAATAATGGGAGCCGCCGAGCATGTTCCAAGCAAGAATGCTGCCCTATTTGGGGTTCACGTGCAGGCCATTGGGGGACATCATTTAGGGGAGACATATCTTTTCATTTGTTATCTTCTGTACCAAACCTTTTCAGTGGGGATCATTTCAAAACCAAAAATAAAGAAAAGACTAGGAAAATGTGTGCAGGAAGTAGAAGGGGAGAGAAAGTGGCACTTATGAGGAGGCACCTTTTACAAAAGAGAGAAAATGGCGAGCAGTGTAAATAATAGCACCAAGTACAACCAATGAGGACATGGAACTCATTTAGATGAGGTAGTAAGGTGTACACACAGTAGGGTAGCCAAAATGGTATAGAAGCAGCATGGCTGACCTGAAACAGAATCTGGGAGGTGTTGACATATGACGTTCATTGAAGCTTTTGAATCGGCACACCACAGAGCCTGGCTTCTGATTCAGGACATCGCAGGAGCAACTTCTCCATCTGCTCCAGCCTCGCCTTGGGGAGGACTGTTGCACAAGCTTAAGGCGCCCCAGCTTTCATGTGGGGAGGCTGCCCAGGTTAGGGTACTTCACAAGTGTGCTACAACACCGTCACCCATCTTTTTGAAGTTGATGGACGGCCTAAATTTTCTCTGTGAACCATATGTTGAAGGTCACAAAGGTACAAAATATTTTGCAAAATGGTGATTTGAACCAGTGATGTATTCTAAGTGTCGGTGAATTGTTTGCTCATAACCCTGTGTTTGATCACAGCTTTTCAATTGGAGACCTAAAAACAAATCACAACACTAAACATAAATCACAAAGAAGACCAATGCTACACGATCGGGCGCCTGCTAGATCGTATGTTCATGAATATTCGGAAATCGCCTCACAGAGGGATGGCTGTTGTTGTGTTTTACTCGGGTCACTTTCTGTTTGGGTTGAACAAATGAACCTAATGTATGGTCAGCATTTGGGAGATAAGGACAGCTGAAACCATTTAAAATCAGCTTAATTTTGCAATGCATCAGTATTATTAAACATCTTGTGAGCAATTGCTTATTTTGAAAGAGTAGCATGGTAGGTGTGGAGGCATGGAATGAGGAGTCTGACCAAACGGAGGCATATTTTTGGCTACAAACATTTATTATTGAAAGAACCAAACTTGTCTCTCCCTATCTACCATGGTTTCCCTACCTAAACAAACAATACACTGTTCAGTCAGGATATCAGACATAGCCAAATCAAAGGTTACGTCCTTGGCAAACTCTTCACCTATTCCTACCACTAAAACACAAAGGTAAATGTAAGAGTCTCTCCACGACCCAGGAAAATGGTTCCCTTATTCTGGGTACAAGTCTCTCATAATAAATGGTTAAAAAGTTCCAAAAACAAAAGTCTCTTCCAATTGCAGACCTGGGAAGTAGTTGGGAAAATTACTCCTTTAAGGTGTCAGGAGTAGGACTTGGACACGATAACAATTTTCAGTATGAAATAGGACCTTTATTGACAAAATAATAAGAGGGGTTGGGGAAATCCACCTGTCACTATGTCTAAGAGGGGTTTCCCTGCCTCAACAAAACAAATGAACGTCTGTGTCAGGATATTAAACCACAGAGTGCCCTCCGTCCTATGTGTCCAGACACCCTAAACTGCCGCTTACACACTATACTCAAAATAATGTGTACAAGGGGTTTCTTTAAGATAATGCACTTGTGGCTTTCTTTCAGAGTTTGAAACACAAAGTTGTATGGTGCAGAAAACAAAAAGGACTTAAAGTTCCACGAGAGGAAGGGCTCCTCCCTTCCCCTATGTGTCTTCTGGTCTTTTACTGTCTGACCAGGCCTGCTGAAAAAAGGTGAAATAATGTTCCACTGTTTCAAATGGCTCTTCACTGGTGTATCTTTCTTTATATAATATTTAAATTGACAGTATCAAGGGGGACACCATCTCCCTCGAGGTTTTCAAATTGTGTTGCTGCCACAGGTTTAAGGACAGTAACTCTTTTCCCTTTGTTCCTTTTGTTTTTCATCATTCAATATATTTATACAGTTCAAAGTTATTCCGACGGGGGGTCGAGGGGGGACGGGATTAAGCCATCTCTTTTATACACACAGTGCTCTTGAATCTTCCGTTTATCTCACTCTGTATCTCAATTAACCTTAAAGGGGTATGGTTCTTCCCTTTTCCTTTGACTGTTCCTCTTTCTACCCCTGGTGTACTCTCCTGCCAGGGTAATGCGACTTCATTACTGATCCTTAAAAGCGTTATGGGTCTTCCCTTTTTGTATTCATTCTCACTGTCCCATGGTTTCAGGTTTAATTTTCTTCTTACTCCTGGTTTACTCTTCCACCGGGATCCTTGGTTGCAGATCCCAGACTCTCAAAGTGCCTGGTTTAGTCTCCTGCCAGGATATCACAGTTCTGTTTCTTGGCTGCGGATCCCAGACTCGCACAGTTCCTGTTTTACTCTTCTGCCAGGGCTTTATATCCTTTCATGGGTATAAGTCCCAGACTCACCGTTTTCCTGGTTCACTATCCTGCCAGGGCATTCCCATTCTCCACTCACTCTTTCATTTATCCAAGAAATAATGCTTTTCCAGTATAGGTCACCAACCATTTCTCAGCAAAATTCGTATTGGTATCTACTTCTCTTTTTAAATATTGGATACCAACTCTTTCTTAACACTGGTCATATTTGTGTCGATGTCCTTTTCAAAGCATTGAGTCACTGACCCTTTCTTCACACTATTTGTATTAATCTGTCTTTCCAAGATTTGGGTCACCAACCCCTTCTTAACGCTGTTCGTATTTGTATCTGTTCCTCCAATTACTTTACTTGGGCTTTCTCACACTGTTAATGATATGTGTCATTCGCAAGCGCTTCGCTAACCCACTCGCTCCTTGTAGGCTTACCGGACAGCTTTGGCGTTCCTTGTGTCCTTCTGTCTTCTACATTGGTTTGCAGACTGGGGTGCGTCCGGTTAGCCGTTTGGCTCCCGCTTTATCTTCCTTAGCTTCTGGTGGCTCCAGCTGCCCATAGCAATAAAGCAGTGATCGTCTCTTGGCCCTGTCTCTCTGCACGCTGTTCTCATCAGCCTCTGTGATCCTTCCACAGTGTGCTTGCCTCTGGCTTTCCAACCAGCACCCGAACAAGCTGCATTCCGCTGCAGTCTCTGCCCCTCACTCGTATTCTGCTCTGCTGTTTGTGATTTAAACTTCCTGGCATTATTTAACACTTTCCAAAGAACGCAGCGTTTGCTTACCGCTTCTGGGCATCTGCA
This sequence comes from Ambystoma mexicanum, assembly GCF_040938575.1. Classification (NCBI taxonomy): domain Eukaryota; kingdom Metazoa; phylum Chordata; class Amphibia; order Caudata; family Ambystomatidae; genus Ambystoma; species Ambystoma mexicanum. The sequence goes on from NC_090938.1 coordinate 197,908,775, forward strand.
TTATTCCATCCTTCTTCCCCGTCTCAGTACTAAAAAAGGGGGGTTATATAAGGTTGTTGTTCAAGAAAAACTTGGGAATTCTTTATCTGCATCACAATAAGCCATGCACTCCTGATGCAAAGGCACAGGGGTGTCATTAAGAGTTACATGTGTAGATTTATTTTGATTAAGTGTTTTCCTGCCTCTCTGGAGTTTGTCCTCCCCTGTGCAGTCCTCCCGCTGATGGCCACCCCAGGGGTCAGAGTCGGGTAGCTCTGCCTATCCCTGTCCTTGTAAGAGAAGCTTCCCTCCAGTGAGTCAGTGATGATGCCACTCGATTCATCACACTCCCTTCTCCTATCCTTCCGGCAACTTTTCTCAGGCTGTTCAGGTTTCTCTAACCTCAGTTTATTCATTCATTCTTGTCATTTCCTGCAAGTGTTGTTCTCCATTTCTGTATCAATGGTGTTCTTTTAGATTCCTTTTTGAAGGGGTTTAAGGATTTAATGTCTTTTTGTTGAAAAAAGGAAAGGGAAAAGCTGTCTCTTCGGTTGATCTGGGGTTGACACAATGGTGTTTGTCAACCTTTTCTGCTTTGAGGGGAAACACCACAAGGCTCTTGAAGACAACATCCAAAGGATGCTGATCTCTGCTTATCGGTCTTCGTCGGTTAACTCCTCCACAAATGACTAAACTGAGGAGAAGTATTCTTATTAAAAACTCAGATTAATGACTCTATTCTCCTCGCAGACGTCTATTAAAGTTTGGAGTTCCTGAGAGTTTGTTTCCAGATAGTGCATGAAGCTGTACACTATTAAGGTTTACTAACCCTGTAAGGGTGAAAACTTCTCGCCCGATATGCCATAAGGCTTCCAAGCCAGTGTCCTAGCCCTGAAGACAGACTGTGTCCGAAATGCATTGGCATACAAAATTGTGACACTTGATATCTGGGTGCATTTATGCCTTTTCTTGCAATTAAATAACTGGAACACTTAACACACGTCATGTTTTGAGATCTGAAGCACATGTGATAAATTAATGATATTATCCAAAGAAGCTTTCCAGAAGAGCACGGCATGAGCATTCCTTGGATTCAATTTGTTTTTTCTACTCCTCTTTTTTCTCATGAATTCCCACAGTTCGACATAACTCACGCAACCAGGAGAATGGCTCCCATCTCTGAGTGTACATCCAGTTTTCAACTGGCTTTTCTTGAGCTACTTCAACTTTAGATTTTTCATTAAGTTCTCACCACAGGTTTTTCTAATCTCTCTTCAAGATTCCCCCACCGGGGCGAAAGAGAGACTTACCGAGCTCTCCTTGGCTCTTCATTGTTTCACAAATGTTCTTCAAACTGGGATGAGGAAGAGACTCCCTGGGTCCTTCTTGACTTTTCAATGCCACAATCTTATGACACTGCACCGGCAGCTGTTTAACAAAATGACTCTTCTTCTGCTGCCACTCTCTCCCAGGTTTCCAGGGCTCCATCCCGGGCTTTCAATAGTTCCCAGTACTGGCTTCCTTGGAAACATTTCACTGGTTCTGCCTGGGACCGTATCTCGACTTTGAACTTCCTTCTTCTTCCCAATGGGCCCGCTTGACTTTGCAGCCCTTTTCTGCTGGTAGTCTGCACACTCGGTATGGACTCGCCTGTCCACCCGTCACAAGTCCCAACCCCACCGTAGTATGGGATGCTTCCCTGCCTACACTGCTCCATGTTTGGCAAGTACTGGCGATCTCGGCTCAGTTGTCAGACCGATGGTCCACCCACTACAGGTCATTCCACCGCCAGATGGACTCTTGTCTTCAGGGTTGCCGGTTCTCAGCCAACTGACAGGATGCTTTCCTGGTGCCCATTGATTCATTCTCGTCACTCTAAGCTGTTTCCTCACTGAAACTTCACCTTGTCTGTCTTCAAACTCACTGACCCGTTTGGCATTCACCCTGTTCCTCTCCGTCTGCGCCTTCTTCCACCCTTCCACCTACCACTTCTGCAGTAGTTGTCTTCAGCATTTGGCAATCTTGCAAAATGCCCTTGTACGTCCTGTTGATCCACACCCTTCTCTTCGTTATTTCTAACTCCTCTCCTTCCTATCTCTCTGTCCTTTGTTTCTGTCTAGTCTATATAGCTAGTACCACCACAGCGTAATATCAGTTTAATGGACAACAGTTGTGGGGCAGTCCTCTTGTTTCCCAGCAAGGTCCATGTGTCCTTCTTCGTCCCAGTACTTATCATAGTTAGACGGTCGGACACATTACACTAACACATGGTCTTACACTTTGATGTTGGTCCTGAGTCTTTTGGTCTAGCCATATGATGAGAAGGGTTTCTGAGACTTCTCTCCGTAACAGCATCCATATCCCCAGGAGGGGAGTTCCTCCCCATGAGATCCTCCAGCCTGTCCCAACCTCTAGGGGGACTATCGTTTAGTGGCCTCAACTCCCTAGCCTCAGGGAAAGCAGTGTCATCTGGAGGATCATCACATAGGGCAAATATCACATGTGTTGGCAGATCAGGGCTGTTGGGCCAAGATGCTTGTGGGTCTCCAGCTTTACCCTTGCTTGTTTAGTAGTATAGTTCCTGTATGTGCAGCCATTGCAAATCCATATTCTGTTGCCTGCATTCCTTCTATGGGGAGACTGTTGTATGAACCCTTTTCCCTTTCCATGAAGAGAGGGATTCCTCTGTTCATCATGAGACCGTTGTGTCCTAAGGTCTCAAGCTCCTGCGGTTTTTCAATGTATCTTTCAAAGAAATAAATGTGGTGTCATTTTGATTTTTACTTCTATACATGAATAGCATAACTCCTACCCCACACACCTTGCTTGAAATGCGGTACAAGAAAAAGATTATTAAAGAAATCCCAAGGCAGACAAAATTATGTATCTGGTGGACATTGGTGCGGGCGGTTGATCTCATCTCTGAAACTATTGTGCTTCCGGGCAGGCCACATGTGTCCCAGGGTGCAGCTGCCGCTGATCGGTTAAGCAGCATTGACTGACTTTTCGGCGACAATATTTTCTCCACTAATATAGAATTTGGATGCCTTGTCGTTGGGTGGGGGGGATTGAGCGTGGAAAGGGCATCACAATGTCTCTTTCTTGAAATATGGTGATGTGATTTCTTTTGCTCTTGACCTTTCTCGTATCCTGCTCTTGATTGGCTGGTGCCAAGATACGGATGTTCAGCCAATGACTGCAAATCAACAAAGGGCTGTCTATTGGAAAGGTCATGGACCGGGACTAAAAGACACTAGGACCATTCTCTGAACATATGTCACGTTGGACTGTGTCGCCTTTTCATCTTCAATTATAAAATGGAATACATCAAACCGAAGTCGCCCAAGCAGAGCACATAAAAACAGAGCGTCTCGCATTGACCTTAGCCACCCCAATCGGCAGACTGCATAATTGAACAACCAAACTCGAGTCTGTAGACGCTCGCGCACACATGGTCATTTTAAATTACAATTAAGGCTGCACACCATGCTACCAAAATGTGCTACTCTCAGTGAGACGCGGATTAGTCCTAAATCCGCTGATAAATGGTCCCAAAGATCTTTTGGTAGAAGGGCAGAGGAGCATCGTTTTAAAGGTCCAAACAAATGCCTTACACCCTTCTATGAGGAACACTCACCCTTCCTCCTTTCAATCATCCCTCCTTATCCTAATATTTATTGCCATTTTTGATTTTTACAGCTGCAGATTCTTAGTGTACTGTTTATTTTTCTTTAGCTCATCTTACACCTGTAATGGCCCCTTAAAATCGACCCCATATTTGAAAAACGAAGTAAAAAGTCACAAATAAAAGAACCATTTGTTTTTCGCCACATTTGAATGAAGTGTCCAAGGTGTTACCTCGTGTTAGGGGTCCCCAAACATGTGGATGACCATTTTTACATGTTCTCATCCAGATCAAGCTCGTAGATTTGAACCCTTGCCCCCATATGTCGGAATGGGTAAACTGGAGGACTGCAATTGATTCCGATATATTTCGACATACCAAACTGATTCCAGGTTTATGAGCGAGCCAGGAGTATTGATGACCAGGCTCTTTACATCGGTATCACTCGTTGACCGCGAACCAGAAAATTCGGAATACTAAAATGTTTCGTTTTTTACTGCGTATTTCACCGCAGGTATATGTGGGGGATTGGTTAGGGTAATAAATAAGGTAAGGGGAGTTATGGGAGAGCTGCAAGGGGTCTTCCCCCAGGAAATACATGCCGTGAAAAAGAAAGAAAATTCGACATTTTCGTATTTCAATTCTTTTTTTTCTCACAGTGATCACATAGAACTTTACATCTAGGGTGGTAGGTAACCAACAGCAACTCGTTTTTTGTTGTTTTCTTTTCTTTATTAAACCGATTGAGTGTCTCAAAAGAATCGTATCCTTATGTTGGAATGCCTTTAAGATGGTGTATTGCAAACATGTGTTCTTTCTTTTGGAAATATACCTGAGTTTTTTTGAGATTTCAGCCTTTCCCATATCAAAGCCTTAATTGAGGTTTGGTCCATGTAAAGGGCTACTTGAGGACGGCACAACATCACCCGTATTGTTGGGGCATCAAATAGACAGAGGTAGCAATTCAGCAGCATATGCCTTTGTGAACAAGAGCTGCCATTATACATTGAAATGGTTAGAACCTTTATTCTGATTAAACTTTGTTCTTTAATTTTTAGAGGACCCTGGATGTCTACCCTCGGTTTGGAGTATTAGAAGCTGTGACACGTAGTTGCTACAGATTGCAAATCATGTCCATGTTTGTGCATGTATGTTATAGATGAATCTATGTTTTTTTTGGGGGGGGTTTAACCACCCCAAACCCCCCTTGTTTTTTTTTTTAATTATTCCCTTTTACCCAAAAATATTTATTTAGTTTTTATACCCCCCAAAAAAATGATTTTTTTTTCGATAAAAAAACACAGATGAAAAGTACTGCGACGAAAAATCCTGCAGCAAAAGAACTGTATACCGTCAATAGGAACCCCACTTTCCAATAGGCAGAGCAGTCGCAGTCTTTGGGTGGCCTATAACTTTGGCGCTGTTCGATGAAACCCACACAAATATTTGCACCCAAAAAAATTATATAGACCGTACTCTGAATGATTTTGCAAAGTTTGGTGCAGTTTCATCAAATAATTTAATTTAGACCACAAAATGGGTATTCCCCTCTATACACTGGGAAGTGTATAATTTCCTTTTGGTGAGTAAGACATTTGTTTTTAGAAAACGGGCATGCATTCTAGGGGGCAAGTATATGATATGCCAAGCTCGATCACTGGTGGACTTACAATGATGTGTTTCACCCACTTTAACATCATCCCCTTAATTCTTATGGTTGTGGGCCAGCCACAGAGCAGTGACTGCATACTGTGTCTCCTGTCTGACCCTTAGGGTTTGTGTGGAGGTGACTCAGGGTACCAGACCCCACCACGCACACAGTGATGTTGGGCTTGGGAAAGATATGGGGTGGTTGCCCCTGGAACACTGAGGTCACACACAGCAGGGAAGCCCCACATTTGTGTCAGCCACTTCTGCCCCTTTAAGGAATACAGTTCGCACCGCAGGAGGAGAAGCCGTAGGTCCTGGGAGAAGATATCTTCAGTGTTTCAATTATTACGCCACTACATTTCACATAGAAGAAAAATACAAAAATATGCTGCAGCGACGAGCGATATAACATGGGTAGGGAATGGTTTTCCTAGCCCTGTTGTGCGCATGCGCAGTTCCAAGATCATCACAATGGAGGGCTTTCCTTTTATAGGCTCAGGGCCCGATTCTCATCAAGGTGTTAAGTAACGAAAAGGATGTTAAAAGGGTTAACAACCTTTTCGGTACTTACAACCTATTCTGAAGGTGGTGCATTCTTCCGAAGTCGGAAGGAATGAGCCACTTTCGGAATACATGTGGCGGTTGCTAGGATGGGCTGGAAACCAACCTAGCAACCGCCACATTTGTAAACTGGCTTTTTGGAAGCCTACTTTTGTGGCACTCCTCCAGTTTAATATGTGCACTAAACTAGCGCACATATATGGTACCCTTTTGGTGCTGTTAAACTGGAGGAGTGCCACAAGAAGCCTTGTTTGATGTAAATGGAAGTGTCCATATACACCTTTGTTGTATATGGACATTTTCATGTACACCAAAGCAAGCAGCTTCAACGTTGCTGCAACGTTGAAGCTGCTTGCTTTGGTGTACATGAAAGTGTCCATATACAAAACGGGTGTATGGACACTTCCATTTACACCAAAGCGAGCAGCTTCAACGTTGCAGGATGCAACGTTGAAGCTTCTCACTTTAAATTAAAGTGTTCATATACAACACACGGGTGTATAGGAACACTTTTATTTACACCAATGCGAGCAGCTTCAACGTTACATTCTGCAACGTTGAAGCTGCTGGCTTTGGTGTAAATGAAAGTGTTCATATACACCATAAGGGTGTATATGAACACTTTCCTATACACCAAAGTGAGCAGCTTCAACATCCTGCAGTGTTGAAGCTGCTCACTTTGGTGCATCAGCAGCATTTTCGTTAAATAACGATTCCCTCGTTATTTAACGAAAATGCTGCCGCGATTCTGCAATCTGCCCGTTTCCAATAGAAACAGGCGGGATTACAGATAAAAAGCACTGTCGTGCTTTGCGATGACGCCCAGGCGCACTTCAGAATAGCAGTGGTGCCTGGGCGTCAATATTTAGCACGTTCACTGCGCCATGATGAGAATCGGACCCTTAGTCTGTGTTGTGTTAAATGTAGCAAATGTGCCTGGTCAAATGAAACCCTGGTCGCCCCCCTAATCCTTTGAGGGACCTACCCAGAATAACCCGTGGGGTGTCCATAGATCAGGAGGAGGAAATGTGCAGGAGTTAAAACCTGCACAGGAAGAGTAGTTGGGGGGGCAGGTGGGATGGGGCCGAAGGGTGGGTTGGAGAAGTGTGGAGCAGAGAAGTTGTGTGATCAGAGGTGAAGGAGATGGAGTAGGAGTCAAGAGTTGTAAGGGAAGCAAGAGAGGTTGGAGATGAAGATGAAGCAGGAGAATTTGGGGGAGGTGAAGGAGAGGGTGGTGGTCGGGGAACAGGAGGAGAGGAGAGGTGTAAGGGGTTGAGGAACTAAAAGTCGAGGTGTTGATTAGGGGGGATGGAGAAATTGGCAAGTGGAAAGATGAGAGCGGGATAGAGGCTAGCCTAGAGTTCCCTTGGAGCCATATGGAGAGGGACAGATATGGCAAAAGACAAAACAGTTAAAGGCTGGATTGTCCTTTATTGTCCCATAATTTAATAAGTAGGTGGCAGATGGTTGCACATCTAAAGCTCGTTGGCGCTCACTTTCTCTTGCGCACGCTCCCTTTGGCTCTCTTCGTTGGCTCTTTCTCTTTTTCTCTTTTGCTTTCTCTATCTCTTTCTCTCTTCCTTTTTTTCTTCGCCATTTATTGTTTCTCATCAAGAGTCCTGGGGCCTCCTTATGGGCATGCCGGCCTGGAAAAAAGGCTGGTAAAACGGGTGGTAATACCGGCTCTGGCATTTTTTCTAGACCGGGATAGTCGGGGTCTGCTGCTCGGGGCATTGAACCACGGCAGGCCTGACCTACCGGCAGAGTAATCACTGAAGCACCGGCACCGTTAACAGCGCTTCCAGTGCTTCAGTTGTTCCAGTCCCAAGGAGTCCTCTGGGACTCCACGGGAATGGGAACATACTGTTACTCCACCACCGCTAATGTCCCGGTAATACCGGGATATCGGGTTGCGGAAACGGTAATGCAGCTTTCCCAATATCCCACCGGAATTACCGGCGGGATCAGGGAAATCTGTAATCTCGACCCCCTTTATCTTTAATGACCCCCTTGTCTTGTGTGTTTGCTAGGGATAATCCCAGCCATTGCTGTCGGCTCTGCAACCGGGAGGGGACAAATGCAGATATCTCACAGGCACGAGGGATGCTGTGATTTTTATAGTAGAATAAGAGAGCAAGAGATGGTTGGCCTGTATTCGGGGGCATACCGCGTCATCACGTGCGTCCTGCAGGACTCTAACCATCCCACAGATTGTGCACTCTGTGTGGCGAAGGAAGCAGAGCATGGATAGGATCTACAGGGGAACTGGGTTTGGAAAGACCTTTTAAGGGGCTATAGGACCAGGCTGCATTATCTAAAACTAATAATATGTCCAGTGATTTCGTTATTAATCAGTATAGGTACACACATATGTAGAAAGCTTCGTGCTTGTGAGCCTGTCTAATGTGGAAATGTGATGTTTCTATCTCTCAATCCTCACAGAACCCCTGGACATCAACCCACCAATAACCCCAACCCGAATGCCTCCAAATTTGCCCAGAAGGTCGCTGGCACTGATGGCTGCCCTCGCTGTGGGCGTTCGGTTTATGCAGCAGAGAAGGTGATCGGGGCTGGAAATGTGAGTACGGATGCGTTTATCTGGTTTAGCCTAACCCCCCCTTCTATTCCGCCCTCCTATTCTCTTGACGCCCCCCTCCCCCCTTCGTTTTTACCCACTCCTAGCTGATAAATCAAAGCCACAAATGGCTGAAGCACTCCTAGTTAACTATTCAGTTCCTATTGGTAGGGGGTCCACTTGATGTGTTTCCTTTTTTTGCCGACACAACCACTATAATATGCCAGTGCACTGTGGGGGGAGCTCTAGGGGTGGGACTGAGTGGGGGTGATGAGGAGGCTCATGAGATCTGCCACGTGTACATGAAGGCCTAAAAATGCCGGGGAAGCACAGAGTAGCAGGAGGAACGGCCCTCTGGAGTCACTCACAGCAAGTGGGCGTATACATCCGGGATCCATGGTGGCGGCGCGCGCCAAGGGCACACGATACCTTGAAAGGAGTGCAGTGGGCAAAGAAGTATTAAGAGAGATCAGTTGCCATGCAAACCAAAAGGTGATGGTGGTCCCCTCTGGTTACCTCACCTGCCGCGCTCTGGGGAAAAATAAACCTGTGAGTTGGTGGGCTGCCTCCAGAAATGGCAACTTCAGAGCCATGACTAATGACATCCGTGTGCCAACCAATCCTTTCTTATTTTTTATTCCTTTATTTGCTCTGCCCAGTGATTTATTTCATCCTGCAGCATTGCAAGCAATGTAGCCCTTTCTCAGCAGCAGGACTGGGGGCCACATACTCTGCCAGAGTGATATTCCTACTTTCGGTGCACACTACTGTTTGTTCACGTGCAGGGTTATACCTGTGCTAAAGGTACACGGCTTGCATGAACGGATGCATGACTTATTCAAACGATAACTGCTAGGAGGTGATATTATCACACATTTATTATCCAGGGGGGAGATGAAAGACCGCTTGATTTGGCACTTGTTTCAAGATACTTAGCAGTCCAGCCCCCCCCCCCCCCTCCCCCGCATTGCCTCTGGCACCTTTTAGTCCTTTATTGCAAGTACTATGAAACCTAAAAATGTGCAAACCATGCAACCAGAAAACCTGGTCTCACGGTCCAGCTTCCATTCTGACCCATCTGTGATCCTGGGCAAATCGCCTTGCCTACATGGGTCTTATTTTCTTTCATTTCCCAAATTAAGTTGACCTAGAAGTGTTTGCGAAGAGTGCGCTACCAAAAAATAAATAGATTTCATAGATGTTTTATTCGATGTTTGCTCCTTGTGAAATAGTTTTAATATTGCACAGCAGATGCTGAATTGGCCCTTTCATTGTTCATGGCGCTGTCACTTGCGAGCCATGATCTCTCTCCTAACAGAAATGTGAAACCAAGTATGTACTGCAAAGTTTGCTGGTTCGAGTGCTTGGCTGGAGACAGCGACGGCAGCAGAACTTGTTTTTCTGAGCCTAGGAACCGTGGGCATAGGGTATCCACCTATTACCCTGTTTGTGAGCAAGGTGTTGGTTGGGGGAGAGGGTCTGGGGGGGCATAGATGTTCACCCCAAGGCAATGCTTTCACCTGCCACACATTCCTTTAGTTTCTCTTCCCTCTCTCTCAACATCTTGGCAATCTGGCGACTTCCTGCTGCTCTCTCTCTTGCGCCTGCTGGGGGACTGGTGAAGGCTCCCCTAGAGCTTAAGAGTGATGGCCCCTGTGTTGGCTGATCTCCCCATATACACTAAACCCCATGGCAGATCGGTATGAGCCAGCTCAAGCTTACCTATTTGATCGTTCCCAGAAAGAAGACCTGCCTGCCCCATGCTCTAATATGTGACTTAAAGCTTCCACTCTGCAGCAGGTGCATCAACAAACTGAGGTACCTTGCAAATTATGTGAAAAGTAACTATTGCATGGTCTGTCGCAAAATAGTCGTCGATGAAAGAACATAGAACCCATTGATACACTTGCAGACACTGCAAAAGCAATTTTAATTGTAGTCCAGGGGCGAAAGTGAGATGCAGTAGAGAAGTATTAATAGATGAACTTGGGAAAAAAACGAACAGAAGACTGCAGAACGACCGAGCAGGAAGGTGGAAAGCAGGGAGTCCAATCAGAAGGACGGAGCAATAGTCAAGGCAAGGGAATTTAATGGAGAAATGGGGATGTTTGGTAGCGCTGGACAACAGAAAAGGGTGAGCAAGACGAATGTGGTAAACATTCAAGTGACGGGTATGAGCAGTACTGGAAATATGCAGGGGAGAGAAGAGGGAATGGGAATCGGGTTGGAAGGAGACACAGAAAAAGAGGGAAGAGGAATAGGAGGGCAGAGAGAGGTAGCAGGACTTTGGTTTCCATGGCATTGAGGTGAAGCAGATTGGCCCGCGGAAAGAAGGTTCTAGACAGTAGTGTAAAGAGTATCAGGACATGAAGAAAGGGAAAACCAATTGAACCTGTCTATCGAAGTGACAGAGATTGAATGACGTGATGAGGGAAAAGAGGGCTTGTGTAAAAGAAGAGAGTGGCGCCAAATACAGAGTCTCAAAACACCAATTTCAAGAGATGGTGAGGCCAAGATGTGACCAGCCCAAGACACAGAATAGGTTATTTTCTGAGACATCAGGGGAAAAGCAATGGAGAACAGATGCAGAATGTCAGAGAGAAGCAAGTGTGGAGAGAAGAGCATGCTAGTCCCCAGTGTCAAAAGCAGTGGTTTAGGATTGCCTGCAGAACAAAAGGGAGTTAGAGACGTGAAGGAGATCGGTTTCAGTAGAGTGTGAGCGGCAAAAAAAACAGACTGCAAGACAGGAAGAAACGCGTGGAGATTCATAAAAGACGAGGTCTGTGTGTAGTAGAGGCGTAGCCAGGATTGTCTAACTAGTGGCGTCTGAAGCTAATGTAGGTGGGTCCATCACAGTGGCATTAACATCTGTAAATGCCCACACAGCGATTCTGGGTGGGCATTTACAGATCTTGGTTGAGCCTTGACCGCTCAGGCCCTACCCTGTCTACGCCTCTGGTGTGTAGGACACGTGCTCCAGCAATTTAGAAAGCAAGGGAATGTGAGGGACAGGATCACAATTCTCACTTGGTGTAGGTCAAGAGAAGTTTTAATGGCTATAATCACTGCATGTTTGAAAGAAGAGGTCTGTGGACTCTTTACCCCTCCCCCCACATCCTAACCCCTTGCCCACTCAATCTGGCTACACACCTGCTAAGCTTCTAACTCCAATTCTTTCTCTGATAAACTATAGGTTTTGCAGAAGTTTGCAAACCACAACCACTCCGCTAAAACAAATGAACACTGAAAGTACCTCATTAGGTGTTTGAATGATTTTCCAATCCAATCTAAACCTTTTGGTGAGCTGGCTACTGAGTGAACCTACAAAGGGTGAATTATAAAGCACAGAACACTCATGGTCACTGGCCCACACAGCCATCGGGACACAGCCAGCAGCGATGCATTCTACAAATACTGCAAAACATAGCTACGAGGACCTACACCAGAGAGGTGGTAGCCATGTTTACAGCTCCCCCAGCATTCCTGCACAGGTATTCATCTGAACTTCCAAGTTGAGTGTTACATTGTTGGGTTAGAATTGAAAGGTTGGTGGATCTGGTCAAAAAAAGCATATTGCAAATGGCCCATGCCCTGTGACCTTTCACCTCTCCACAGTCCAAAATCATATTCATTGATGAATGCCAGGCCCCTTAATTTATTTAGAGGGATCATGTGTGCATTGCAACTAACAAATCATCACCTAACGTAACCCACGAGTCTCCACTTTGCCTCCTCACGCATTGATTTATATTTTAGATTTGTGTGTGTTTGTAACACAGCCCACGACGGACTTAACCGTATAGGGGCACAATTGGAATGGTCATTATTGGAGCAATAATACAGAGAATCACTCGATAGTTATTTTGTTACTGTGCCCTTTGAGTTATCAAACACTTACATGATTACTGAAACAAAAACGTTTTCAGATCTTTCCTAAACTGAACAAGTGTCTGAACAAGTGTCATTCCCCACAATGTGATCCAGTAATTAAACTGCCATGATTAAGACCGAGCAATGCAATATGGTAGCTGTGTCTGCATGGCTTCCTCAGTCGGTTTCCTGCCTCACCATACAATTAGTAATTTTGTTTTAATTGAGGCTTTGTGTTGTAGATGTTTGCTTTCCTGCAGGGAGGGCTGGTACGGTATGGTACTGATAGCCGCAGTAAGGGCGTCTGCTGCGTGATATTATTTTAAATAGTTTCTTTGCAGGCCTCCTCTTGTTTCGCCAGGCGTTGCCCTTAATGTAGCAATTGCTGGTCGGCTTCCAATCATGCTCCCATGGGAACGTACAACAAACAAAACATAGGAAAAGCCATGGCTCAAACCTCAGAAATTGAACTTAGCGCCTGTGCATGTGCAGGTGCTTGGCTTTGTTTGGGCTGGAGGTTTTGATGTAGGGAAAGGAAAGTAAGAGGAACACTAATACAAATGAAGTGCACCTTCATGATGTCTAACCTGCCTTTGTTATTGGTATTGTTGATAGTTCTATTACTGTCTGACTCGAAATGATCAACTGGCTGAATTTCCATGGCCTCCCATGGTGCTCCAACAGAGAACACGGGTCAAGCTCCTGTTGTCAGTTGCACGTAGTCCTAGTGAAAAAGGGTTTGTGTTTGATGGTCTTCCTGGACATGCTATCCTAGTTGCGCGGTATCACTTTCGCTGCCTTTATAAAACTGCCACACCAACTGGACACAAAGAAATTAATTTGTTTGAGCCTCATCCGTGCGGGTGAGTAACCCTGGAAGTCCAAAAGCCATTCACCGTCACATTGGTATCTGTTTTTGCTCAAAAGGAACCCCTTCCAGGATTCCTCGCAAGGTTCACTCTGGGCGGGGGGAGGTACAGGTTTTCGAGGAGACGTGGTGTCCAGATATTCAACACTCTGGCAAAGTGGGGCTGGTATTGTCCTACTCCCCAAAGATTGATCAGATTCTCCAGAAGGTCTCATTTGAGATTTGCATTGAATCCATTGTGAGGTTCTTCCAATCTAGAAGGGGTTTGGAAGATCTGCGCATAGAGCTGTGGGTTCAAGCTTTAACACACTCCCACTAATGACTATGCCCACTCTTCAGCTGGGTATGGCCGTGCCTTTCAGGGTTGGGAAACTGCCCTCCATGCTGAAACCTGTGTTGTGGTTGGAGGGTGCAGTTGTCAATGTAGGCTGAAGAGCTTTGCTTGTCAATACATTTAACGGGTAGCTTTCAAAGGCGTGGACACCAGCATTTGGTTGATTCGAGTACCAATCAGCTATCCAGCCCAGAACACATGCATGCCTTCCCTATGGAGGGGGGTCTCCACTGCCAAAAGAGAGAAACCATGAACTGTGTACATGTGTCCTTACTATGACATTTTGTTTGTTCATGGAATCTGAAAATGGGTATTCTGTGGATCAAAAACTGGGAAACGGCCTGTTCAGTGGTTAGGAATTGCATTTAAATGTAATTGTGAGCTTATTTTTTTTTTTCTTAGGAACTTTCTAGATCACTTAATTTTTAAACTGGGATAAGCCATTGTGTGCTTTTAGGCACGAGAATGGTCCTGCAGTGACGTTTACCAGATGACTGTCACCGGGGAATCCCTATTCTAGGTTTTAGCTGGTCTCCTTTTAATGTAATTTTCCTTAAGGAAAGAGCAATTGATCGTATAAAGACATCATTATACCATCCCATAGCAAACAGACTTGTTGAAAGGATGAACAAGTTTGTGAAGGGAGTGATTTGCTATCTCCAACTCACTTCCATGGAAGGAAGCTCTCAAGGAAGCCCTTTGCACATATAGAACCACTCCACATACTACCACAGAGGTTTAACCCTTCACCATGATGAGGGGCAGACGAGCGTTCAACCGTCTGAGACCTGCTTGGATGTTTTCAGGAGCAAGGGATGTGCATTTGGACATTGAACAGATCATGAAGAGAGTAATTAAGAAACAGGGAAAATACAAAGAATATTATGATCACAGAAATTGAGTAAGGGAAAAGAGGTTTAAGAAAGGGGATTGGGCTTGTTTCAAAGAACCTAAAAAAACAATGAAAGGGGAATCCAGTTTCAGACCACCACAGAGGGTACTAAGTAGTTCCAGCAAATCGGTTGTGTTGGAGGATGGCAAGATGTGGTCCATTGATGATATTGTATGGGTGCAAAATGCAGCTGAAAGCCCAAGCACGAGCACCTTATTGTAACTCTTCTTTCAAACACACACTGCAGTTGCGGAGTATGGTGCATGGTTTCAGAAGAAGCATTGCTGCTTCCCTTCAAAAAAATAAATCTTTGCAATAATATCCCCTTCAAAATGACTGTCCATTTTAATCTTTTTATTGGTCAAAAGACAATGCTTGTATCCAAAGACCGGCCAATCAACTACAATATCAAAAGCCGCACAGGCCAAAATGCAAACAACCATGGCTTCACAAGTGACTTGGCTCCTGCTGCCAGACACAAGGTTTAGAGCATAAGCATCCATTTCAAATGCCCTGTGATTTACAGTAGTGTTCGAATGGCGGCCATCTTAGTTCTACTCTTTTCTGCAAGTGGATCTTGTAACTGACGCCATTCGGTGCTAGCCCAGTGAGTAAATTGGAGTCAGTATAGATGGCATTTGGGGAAAAGGTTGTTTGGGCTTCGAGTAACTGGGGTCAGTTTTACTTTGTTTCCCCCCACCTCCCAAATGGAACCCAAGGGGTGAACAGGGAGTCCCTCACTATGGCCACACATTTTTTACAATGTTGTCATGGCTACTGACTTAAAATTACAAAATACAAGGATAAGGGGTGTGTGGGAGAGAATCCTCCGGCAATCCTTTCTTATGTGCAACTGTAGCACTCTTTTTCTCTTTTCCCTTTTTCACTTGCAAGCCAGGGAGTCAAACCCCATTGGGATCCTACATAGCCTCTGCCCGGTTTGCTGTAGGCTGGTGCCAGTAAATGGCTGAGAATGGATGACGGTCAGAATTAGTCAAAAGAATTGGGTTGGCATGGAACAATGAGTTCTGTGATATGCTATGACATTTATAACGTGCCCATTTACAAGTGTTTCAAGGCGCGATGAGGGAGGGGAACAGAGGGGGGACAAGACAACGATCTTACTAGGCCAAGTGACATTGAGTTCGCGCAAGTGCAGGGGAGAGGGAAGGGGGAAAGTGCCTGGGGAAGGGGAGGAGGAGCAAGTGCAGGTCATAGAATCAAAACAACGAAAAACAAGAAGTGCGGCCAGCAGGTGGCAGTGCAGGGGTGAAGTGCAGACAACAAGTGTTAGTTACGTGCAGGTAGGGGGACTGTAGGGTTGCAGATGCAGTCCCCATTGCAGGGTTGGCAGGAGCCAGTTCTGGTGTGCAACTGGGAGGTCAGGGACCTGGGCCCGTGGTTCAGAGGGTGGCCAGGTAGCCAGTGCAGTATCAGACAGGAGATCCGCAGGGATGAGGAAGAGAGAAGACAGAATCAGAGGAAAGTCTTGAGATGCTTCGGAACCAGAGATGGTTCTGCTCAAGTTTCAGAGTGGAACCATCTGAGCATCCAGTGGTGGATGACCTTTACCGGAGAGGTCAACATTGTTTATTGTTTTGATATGTCCAGCAATGGAGGGTGAGGATGAAAAATGTATGTTTAAACAGATTTTTTTGTAGTAGTTCTGCTTTTTATTTTGTATGTGTACTTATTGTTTTGGGTACTTGTATTTGCATGTGTTAGGATTTCTAAGACTATTTAGCCCTTTCTGATGAGACATTTGACCATGTTCTCTCTTTTGAAAAAGCAGGCACTTATGATGTGTTACTGCCCTCCTGTTTTTCTAAACACATAGGGCCTCATTACAAGTGAGGCGGTAAGGGGTTAACTGCGCCGGCAAAGGTGCCGGCACCGTTAACCCTGTACTGCCTCATTACAAGGTCCCCTCGCGGGACCCGCTCTGGACGTCTGGTTAGACCCAGACGACCTTTGCGGGTCCCGCGAGGGGCCCAGCATGCTAACAACGGACCCGTCATTAACGGTCCCGTTTTTAGCATGCTCCCCATTCCCATTGAGCCCTATAAATGGAATGGGGATGGTCCGGGTTCCCTGAATGGGGAAATACCGGGCCCTCCAAAGTCGGAATGGCTGGGATTTCCCCATTCAGGGAACCCGGACCTGAGTTTGGAGGCAGCCGTGCCCTTATTAAGGGTACGGCTGCCTCCAAACTCGTAATGAGGCCCATACGGTCTGTTCTTACTCTTCCAATCCCTTCTGTCCGTGTTCCTAATATTTTGTTTTCATTTCTCCCTCCTCTCACCATCGCCTCCAGTCATGGCACAAAGCCTGCTTCCGATGCGCGAAGTGTGGCAAAAGCTTAGAGTCCACAACACTGGCTGACAAGGACGGAGAAATCTACTGCAAAGGTAGGAAACGAGTTCGATAGCCTTGGTCAAGGGGCGGGGCATGGCACACCTAGAGGAATGCGCAATATCCGGGTCACAGAGACACGGAGGGAGCAAAAGTGGGGTGATGAGAGGGAGATTCAGAGAGAGACCCCCACACAAAGAGGTTGGGACAGATAGAAAGTAGGGGAGACCTAGTAAACAGGGAGAAAAGGGGACGAGTGGGCGGGCAGTGGGGGAGGGCTATCAGCACATGACGCGCCCGGTCCACCTAGTATCATGAAAGGCTAGTATAGCAATGTGCAGCAATGTTGTGTTATACCTTAGAATAAGTAATGCGCCGAATATGTGAGGAAAGCTAAAGCCGCCTTGCTGATGAAAAGTAGCCACAATTGTTCTCTGTTTTTTATTATTATTTATTTATTTGTTCCTCTTTTTCTCCTGCACAGCATGCTATGCCAAGAACTTCGGCCCAAAAGGATTTGGGTTTGGACAAGGAGCTGGTGCACTCGCTCATACCAAGTAAAGTGCTGAACGGTGCCGCAGACCTCCGCACCCACCACCAAGAGTGGAGATGACCAGATCTGCCACAATGTTCCACCCCATTCCACATCGACCGATTTTTGTGTTAGGTTATTTGTAATGTTTACTTATTGTTTTGTATTTTCTATAAATTTGCGCTCACTCACACAATATTCTGTAGACACCTTGGCAGGCTCCTTACCTGACGCAAGCATTTGCACCATTCGTGCTTTGAGTGACGGCTTCCACACCACAGGTACAGCAGCGCAGGCTCACAGCTTTGCGGCTCATCCTTTTCAGCTATTGCCAACCAGCACTGGTAGAAGAGCCCACAAAATACTCAAGAGAAAGGCTTCATGGACGGGTGTGTGTTCCTGCATCCTCCAGCTTACTTTGTCTCAGGAGGAGAGCACAGGGGCAATGTGCTCATCTTGGAAGCAAGACGACACGGAGCAACACAGGTTCGATCCCCGGGTTCATCCTTAGAAATCTCTGGGTATTAAGCATGTTATAAATAACCTATCATATCATAATAAAATGGGTACAACTCCACAGGTGTTTAAAAATAATGTTTACCTGTGTACACTAGAGTTTGCTAAGACTTGGTCCCATTCCTTCCTGTGGTTTATGGAGGGTGTCAAATTGATTACAAGGAATTGCATGCACAAACACCTGCACATATGCCACATAAAAGGAAGGCGCTTGCTAAAAATCTGCTACACCTCCCGCGCACTCTCCCTCCCTCGATCGCAAGGATATCACACTACTGTGAAAGATGATCGAATCTTCTGTAGGACCCCAACACGATTTCCACATGGTCTTAAGAAGGAAAGGTGGGATGCGTGTATGTCTTATAAACCTACACCTTACGGACAAGGTGCTCTTTATAGGTCTTTTCAATAAAAAAGGAACATCGGGCCCTCCTTAAAAGAAATATTGGCACTGCACTCTAATTTTTCTCCATCTATATTGGGCCACTTGGACATTTGTATGGAGATCAGTAGCTGACTGTGCCGAGGTTTGCTCAGGTGGCACATCTATATGTTTTTTCTTGGTTTTAGGGACAATGTTTAGTGGTTGTTCCCAAATTTTGTCTGTTCAGCCGCGCGGCTGCGCTTTTTCAGTGGCAGCCGGTAAACTGTTCAACAACCTTCCTGTTGCTCTGAGGAGCATTGAAAATCATCTTCTGTTCCATCGATCTGCAAAACACCTTTATTCTAGGTCACTATGGTGGGTAATCTTATCTGAGTCCTAGTGCCAAGATGCCCTTCGGGTGAGTCCTAGCGCCAAGACGCCCCTGGGGTGAATGTGTGCTGTATGAATGCCGATAACATACATGAACACCACACTGCCGTTTACGCTTTTCCTGCAACCTTGGTTATTGATATTGCAAGAAATTGACATGGAAGTACAATATTTATCTGCTCCTGTGAGAAATGTGTTCTATTAGCTCGTACAGGGACAATAGGCCATCATGTTGTCCCAAACATTTTAAAGCGCTGATTCATTTGAACTCTGTCCCCCGCACTAAGCCACATCCAGATGTGTGTTTGTGGGCGGTTGGGGGGTGGAGGTAGTGTAAAACATTGAGCAAGCCAATGGGCTGTTGAGAATGTGTATGAACCCTTTTGAGTCTTAATCGAACACTACCAGTGCTCTGTCACCGATCCCTGTTCACCCCCAGCACCAAAAGGGTCAAGTGCAATGAAAGAAGAATTGTATGTTCAATAAAGCTATTAAACAAAAAAAAATCTTCATTTAAGAGTCTGCATTTTATGTTGAAATGGTGTAGATGGTTTTTGAACGGGAGACCTCTCGCTTGATGGCAATACAGATTAGAAGGGTATTTCCTAAATCTTCTGTACCACACATTGGCTGCAGCAGGGTTAAGGTTCTGTGAGAAGGGTGATCTATAGATCTGCATTCAGTCCTCTTTATTAGGGCCAAGTATTGTTTAATGGAGATTCC
Source organism: Ambystoma mexicanum (assembly GCF_040938575.1). Classification (NCBI taxonomy): domain Eukaryota; kingdom Metazoa; phylum Chordata; class Amphibia; order Caudata; family Ambystomatidae; genus Ambystoma; species Ambystoma mexicanum. The sequence goes on from NC_090938.1 coordinate 197,928,006, forward strand.
CAGACCAGGCCTTACCTGCAGGGCCGTAGCCTTCCCAGGATGTAGCTCCCCTCAAGTGCCAGGATATTATTCAAGTCTATGCAAAAAGGACGAGCATACTCGTGCTTGGCACTTATCCCTTCATGTCTCCTGAACATAATGTATCTTCAGCACTCTTTGGCCATCGCCCAACCATCCAACACCCCGAGTGCTACCATGTCATCTATTAAACCTAATTTATGAGGGTAGAAGCATAGTTCAAGATTAACATTAATGGAGCTTTCTGTGACTTAGAGGTTCTTAAGTCTATGCAATGCGAGGCATAAATAGCCAATGATATTATGTATTGCAACACTCCAGTCTGTTAGGCCATGCATGAGTGAGTCTCTGTGTATTGCAGACCTAGAAGAAGCATTTGAAGGCAATAACAGTTTGAACCCGATAAAGAAATTAAGGCATGGTGCCTCATTAGGAGTTTGGAGGTAACCATGGCGCTAGTAGCGCCATGGCTGCCTCCAAATCCTTATTGACTCTGCCCTGGTGAATGGAGCTATTACCGCCCCATTCCAAGGTTGGCGGGGGCGGTAATTCCCCATTCACCAGGGCCCTTCCCCATTCCCATTTGAGCCCCCATAGGGTTCAATGGGAATGGGTAAGGCACTAATAACGGTACCGCAAATTGCGGTACCGTTATTAGCACCAAAGTCCCTTTGCGGGTCCCGTCCTTAACGCCTGGTAAAACCAGGCGTTAAGGGAGGACCCGCAAAGGGAACTCGTAATAAGGCGGTAAGGGATTACTGGTACTGGTGCCCTTACCGGTACCAGTAATCCCTTACCGCCCACCTCGTAATGAGGCCCATGGTCATATAAAGTTGATTTGGCCAGGATCACATACTTTGCACAAGAGGAGAAGCTGAGATTTTAGACTGCGTTTCCTTGTTCTATAGATTGTAATTCAGGCAGCAGGCTGTGGGGGTACGGGGGGGGCTTCATTACAAGCATGAAAGTGCAATACAAACGTGGCAGCAGCTGCATTAATGCCACGTGTCCCCTTTGCCATACTGTGAGCTTGGAGGTAAAATAAAGGACATGCTTCCAGCTTCCCCACTTGGAAAATAATGCTTCCCCCACACACAGAACTCTCAAAAGAAGATATGGGAGGGGAGAACCAGGGAGAAGAAAGGACTGAGAGGGAGGGGGTGGGAGAAGGAGAAAGAAAGAGCGACCCAGAGGGCAAGTGGGAAAAGGTAGGGGGAGACGAACAGAAAGAGAGCAAAGTGCAAGGGCTATAGCTGGACCTTTTAGCCACACTATAGCAGTTGATATGAAAGGTAACTTCTAAGCAAGAACACTTGACCATTTTGAAGGTCAGTGATGTTGACAAACTAATGGCCCTTATGGTCATTTATCCTCATTCCTTTATTCATGCAAATTTCGGAAAGGTGCAGAACTGGAGCCACTGTATTGTCTGATGGAAGGTATCATTTTTCTGTCCGTCTTTATTTCATGCACATGCCAGTTTGCTGTCTTAAGCAATAGCGACATGTATTGTGTCCAATATAAACGCTGAAGAGGGCTGGTGAGGTGTCGTACCCTTGACCTGATATAGAGTGTACCGCTCAACTCACCTGCACTTTGAGGGTTATCACTCACTCTGGACTCAGATCACACCCAAGGCGAACCGTTGACTCCTCCATAGAATGCAGCAAGCTCTCACCTACCAACAGCAACATCCAATGTTTTCCATCTTCCTTGAAGTCTCAATGGGTGAGAGGCATGGGATGAGCAGAGAGGGGGCGGCACTCCAGCAAAGCTTCCGGTGTGGCTCAGTGGCCGCTGGACATGTCTGGCAACTCTAGCAGCCCAGGCTGTTCAGTCAGCAGCAGCTTGCAACCTTAGACGTGTTGTTATATTTCCGCCATTTTCTCAATGGATCTGGAGGCGCTGGGTCGGAGATGCATATGGGCCAACGCCATGTTCCTGCTTATGCTTGTGTTGCTGTTCAGGACAGTGTGCACTTTTCACTCTAAATTCAGAACTACAAGTTCAAGAATGCAAAGGAAACACAACATCTGGACTGGAAGGAATACTCGCAAGTTACCTTGGACAATTTAATTTGCCTGCAGTCTTTGCACAAATAGGCTACAAAGCCTAATTAAACTGATGGTGTCTGCAGGAGATGTATTTATTTCATTTCGCTCCAAAACGCCTAGAGAACGAATGTGGAGAGGGCTCTTGTTCATGTTGCTGCGTGCTCCCTCTTCGGAGCATTTATTTACACTCCTGTACTCGTATTTTTGTTTTCATTATAAATACGGGGCTGCAAGTGACAAAAGGTTGCAAAGGAGGGGTGGGGGGGGGGCTTTATTCCCTGTTCACATGTGACACTAGGACAACTTGAGATGACGGTAGAGACTGCTGTGGGTTGGCTGTATTTTCATTTTTTTTTTCCCTCCATTATTTGATGCAAGCAGGCAACACGTTTTGCATTGTGTGGATAAAAAGTGAAGCATTGCAAAAAAAAAATATCTAAAAGCGGTTCGGTTTTTTAACTCATTCAAATGAGCTGTTCTTTCAGAAATTAACCAAACAGCTACTGAGATCTGCGTCCGGGACTTGGCTTTAAAATACATAGGGTCACGCATAACAAACTCAACATTAGCACTTATCCTGAAGAATTGGAATTATGCTTATGAATGGGTCACCAGAGATAAACTTACCCTGTGACCCACTTAACATGATGTATTTCTGTTGGGCAGCCCTTACCTAAGAACTGTAAATGACATCTGCCAGGAATTAAACTCAAATTGATGGGCAGAGAACGGACGTCCAGTCATTACAGCTCTGATCACAACGAGCACCTGCACAGCTTATTGGGATCGCTAAACGGACACGTGACTAGCGGGGCTGGGTACTCCCATCACCCATGGGCGTAGGACATGGGGGGTATATAATGGCATTTGTCCCCCCCAGAATATGCAAGTGTTGTCATGGACAGTGCAGTGGTGAGGGGGCTATGTTGCACTCTCTCATTACCGAATTAACGTATTCACTTACTCTATTTACTGACATGATTCAAATAAAGATTTTATGCAAAGTTTAAAAAGGTCATTCTTTTTTTGAAGCAGATGAAGGGATAGTTGTCTAGGTTGGGAGACACAGTGTTGGGGTGCATTGAAATGCTGTTAGGGAGGTGTTTATGTGGGATGCATTCAGTGTGAACTGAATGGGGCAGTGGGGGCTGAACCCGGGAAAGAGTTAAAGAGGGGAGGAACACAATAAATAAATAAATAAATAAATCGAAGCAAAGTCCCCAAGATGTCCCTTGCCCTCCCTCCCCCCAGATGGTATGTGTCTCCTACGCCCCTGCCATCACCTCTCATCTCCACCTGTGCTCATCTGTAGATTGATGGCATGGTGCTTACAGAAGACTAATTTGGGCCATCAGACAGTCTGGCCACTCTCAACAGTAAGACCAGAACATACATGTAAAACAAACATGTGAATACAGTCCTTAATGAAAGTGATGCTCAAAACCACTGAGGAGACCATCCCTCCAGTACATGCTCAGAGGAGTGTGCTGCACTCCTGATATAAGGATTGTCTCCTGATCTTCTTACTTTTAGCTCTGAGCCCTTTACTAGCCACTGGCGGTACAGTTCCACCTTGTGGACACCTGAGGCATTGCTAGGGGGGGCTGAGGGGGCTATAGCCCCGGGTCTTTTGTTTGTAGCCCCGGAAAGAAGTTCAGGGACTACAACCAAAGGGCTATAGCTTGACCCTAATACCACTAGCCCAACATTTTCTTAGCCCCCGATTTTTTCCAGACCTAGCAACATCCCCGGTGGACACTATTGTAAATGCCCCTAACATTAGGAATTGAGAAACCAGAGCACAGCTGAATTAGCACAGTGCCCACTGACCATACCTCCTGCATTCATCTTCTAAGCGCCTATTCCTATGTGGTCTGAGATGATGGAGGCGGGGGAGGGAGGCAAAATGCGGATTGGTTTGAGAAAAGGTTGCAACTAAAGGTACAAAAGTAGCTACACAGACCGTGTCTGTCATTCATAACATTAGGTATTATTCCAAAGAAGGAAACCAAAGAAACGATAAACATGACATGGGCCAAAGGAATCCTGAGAATGTGTTTGTGGCACTCCTTTGGCATTATTTAATGATGCAAGTGGAACCTTACCCATTTCAGAAACAAATGTAAATGTGACAGGCTGGAGCTGGGATGCCCAAAGCAGGCTGGAGCTGGGATGCCCAAAGCAGGCTGGAGCTGGGATGCCCAAAGCAGGCTGGAGCTGGGATGCCCAAAGCAGGCTGGGATGCCCAAAGCCATTTTTTAAAATAAATGAACACTTTCAATTTCTTTCTAATTTCCCAGTTGCAAATTGTGTAATCTAACTGAAATAAACTGAAATAATAATCCAGTTTCTAGATAACTTGGAGATGACTATCACCTGAGCGCAAATCAATTGAATGCACAGGCTAGCCGGGATGGATATCCATGATTCCACCGAATTGACTTCACCGAAAGGTGACATCTTCAAAATAAAATTCTTTGAATTTTTTTTATTATTATACAGGGGGAGACCCCTGCACCACTCAGTTCCCCCTACCTTATCCAATCCCCTTACCCCACCCATGTTTTAAAATGTTCCCACTTACCCAACCAAATTCAAAGATAAAAATTCGAAGATTTCACATTAGACGAAATTGGGTTCGGTGAAATGTAGGTATCCCAGCCAGGACAGGGTACACAGCGATACTTCAGTCCCGCCGGCATATATCTCAGCTTCCTAAAACAATTCTTCCTTTACAAAGCGTTCTCTGTCCAGAGCCTCTCCATCCGAAGTGGCAGAGAGCAAGTGTCCATGGTTCGCTTTCAGAAGCTCAACAGTATTGATAATTGTAGCACAGCCTTGCCCTCTGGCCACTGCTTCAAAGTGCAGGAGAAAGATGAGCCAGGTCCAAAGTGGGAGAGGGGAGTAGGGAAGAGGCTGGCTAGGGATGAAGGCCCCGGAGGCCAGGGAATCATTGTGGATGCTTACATTACAAGAGAGAACCAAGGAGTCACGAGGGATCCTGAGCAGAAGTTCTCAATTTAGGAAATAGTGGAGTTCAACTAGAAATGCTTTCTATACACCGGGAGCCTGGACCGCAAACCCTAGATATCCTGGCAGCATGAAGACTTTCAATGGTTCGGAGGGAAGAGTCTGATCTGAGAGGTCTCATTGGAAGGTAGTTCCTTTAGTAGGAGTGATCTGGGATCAAAAGTTCTGTGCAAATGCCAACATGCTTGTAAGTGTACTACTCACCACAGGTACTCTGAAACCACAGCAACCCTCGAGCTGGACAAGGTCCATCTTTCATAGTCTGTACCTCTGTAGCTGTCATTCTCTATACAGCTGGGGGAATTCACTGGTGCTGGCAGTGTGCCAAGGGCACACTTCTTCCAGGAGCTACAAATGGTTCCAGTACATACATTCTGACGCAGACACCTCCCCAGTGAACCCTTGCTACCTTCCAGTGTATACTATAAGACAGGCTGTGTATATAACCTGTTTACATTGTGTACATTCAGAGCTCTTGACCTCTTTAGAGTATGATACCTGGAGATGGCTCACTCAAGCTGACCGGTGGCCGCCTTCTCCTAAAATGGCCCGGCGAAGCCCGGTGGCTATGGAGATTCCTGCGGTGGATCCCGGGGCAAGCGCGTGGAGCGCAAGCGCACTTCTTATAAACAGTCGGGAAGGTTCTCCTTAGAAGGCGTTCGGTGGAGGCCATGGGGACTGGGCCAGCTTGGCCTTCCGTGCTTCCAGAGGCAATGAAATCACAGAAAAGGAATTTCCTCTTCCTGCGGTTGCCAGCCCGAGTTTAGAGCTGAACATCTGTGCATGTACTTTACGAGCAGCAGAAAATTACCACAGCTGGATCCAAGAAGATTACTTTTTAAATGAAGCCTTTTGTAGGTTCATGTTGAAAGCACTGATTTTACAAAAGCAAAGTATTGCCATTAATCGCATTTGCACGCTGAGGCCGCGTGCCCCTATATGGGAAACGGTTCTAAGCAGATACATCAAAATAAATAACTGTCTGGTTTGCTCATGGATTTTTTTTCTTCTTTTATTGGTGTGTCCCACCCATAAGACACCAGCCATAACCCACCTCTCACCCTTTTCCACCCCATACACCTCCTACCCCAGAACATATACATATACCCCCGACGAGGAAAACAACGTCAAAGTAAATCACGACACATACATTAGTGTTGATGTAACAACCGTGAACGAGGGGAATCCTTGTATCATCAACAGGGATACTGAACCTATTGCCTGTCCGTTTATCCTTCCAAGGTAGATAACTTGGGTAAAGTGCTACTCAACTGTGTCACAAATGACTTTGTCAAGCAACCCGCACTCTCAAGTTTGGCGGTAGCCTTGCCTGTAACACAGGCAGGCTGCCGGCAAACTTGTGATTTTTACCGGCGCCTGCCAATTACAGCCTTGGTGGACCCTGTATTTCGCCATTGCCAGGCACCGGTATTTTCTACTTCCCATTCCCATAGGGAGGCCGGTAGCACAGGCACTGAACAGTGCCTGTCCTACCGGCAAGGTCTGTGAGCAGGTGCCTTTCAGTCCGCCAGGTGAGACCTGGTGCACTGAAAGGCACTCACTTTCAGAACTCGTAGGTTGCCGGTCCGGTAACAGCGGTACTTGCAAGCTTACCAGTACTGTTGTTACCGGACCGGCAAACTTGTAATGAGGCTTGTATTCTGTGCATTTTCTCTTTTGGAGTGTGAGATGTGCTTTAGAAAATTCCTTTGCATTTGCACAAATGCGCAACGTGGCAAAAGGGCATATGAATATGCACGCATTCAAATGCCCTTTCAGCAAAGGACACATTTTCTGGGTGCCAATGAAGATATGTGTATCTTATCATATGCTCCTAAGAGAATTCGGCACCTAGCTCGCATTCCAAAGTGGCATATTTGATAGGCAAGTACAAATATATTTGCATCTTTCTGATAAACCAAATATTCTTTGCAGCCACCAATTCCCATCGGTGGAAAGAAGCATGTGTATCATGTGGGCTCTCTTTTTTATCTGGCAGTCCTGCAGCAGAGGTCCTCTTTTGGGTTTGGGTCTATTTGACCTAAAACATTTGACCTAATCACATTTGATCTAATTTATTTGACCTTTTTTTGGTCTAAAATGCAGGGGGAGACCCCCCGCAACACCCTCACTTCCTCTAAACCTAATGTATACCCTTACACACCGCCATATATATATGTTTAATTAAATGTGACTGAAAAAAAGTCATAGAAATGTGATCAAATGTTTTAGGTCAAAGGTTTTTAGGTCAATTATGCAAATACCCATCTTTTGCTGAAGGTGCTGCTTCACATCACCGTAGTAGAGTAAGGGGCATGCAGGACCACACACATGCCAACTGGTTACTCCCTATTTGTATTTGTTAGGGATATTGGCCTTATTCTACTGTAAAACCATTGCTCAGTGCCTGGCACCAAGTTGGGCCTGGTATGAAGGACTACATGACCACAGTTCTGCAAGATTCAAGCCTGTTGCCTGGCACAAGGCAATTTGAAACGATAGCTTAGGGTGCCACCAGCCCGGCACACCATGGTGTGATCTTATGCCTTAAAAGCATGACGTCTGCACTAATTGCAAGGGAGCAAGTGGTGCCAGAATGGAGGTTCCCCTGCGGTAAAATGAATACTTGCATCAGTCCTACCAGCAACTTTGTCAGTGTAGTGTAACGTCTCCCTTTTTCAGGTCCTTCAAAAATCTAAACACAAAAAATACTAATGTACTGACCTGGAAATCTGAGAAATAAAAAAATGACATAACTCCTAGTATGCAGTAAGTCCCCTATGATTTTAAGCACTATGTTTGTTTATTATTATTTTTGTACTGCGCACCAGACCTGTGGGTATCAGGGCGCATAGCATAAGACAACTTTAGGCTTAGTTACACAATGAGCAAATACAATACAGGTCATATGGTTCAGGCAATATCTGTCAACACGGATATATCGTTATGCATACATCAAGGTTTCAAAAAAAAAGAAGCAGCTGCACAAGTCGGAAGAAAAATGGGCAGATGGTCATTTATGATGGCTAGTCATAACTGTACATTTAAAATCACAGGTAGGTGGATACTTATCTGCAACATTATTTACAACGTGGCAGAGAAGATCAATTGTAGGGATCAGAAAACTGTATTTAGCTGAGTCTTTGCGTCCCAAAGCTGGGTCCGTGCTCAATAAATATCCTAATAATAATACTAATTTGACACAAAGAAAAAAGTAGCAAACGCTTAAGAACCCACCCTCTTAATTAGGAACTGAATCCAAGCGGCTGCTTCTGACATCACATGATCTATAGACTCTGTTACAAAGTTCCCATTTTGGATTATAGTAGAATAATAAAATGGGGGCAGGTTAAATGATGTATTTGTGTAGGGCTCATCTGCCTTTGGTATGACCCCCTAATAGCTCGGCCAGTCTGGCTCTGCCAGCTGGCAAGGTTATTAGTCCCCGGTGGTCCACTTTTAGACATTGCATAAGAAATGGCATTACATTTAGTAATTGGGCAAAACATAGCATTGCATGCAGAATAGCAAAACGAATCTGCACAATACAGTAGATTTTACCTTCTCAGTGCGGGTCGCATGACAATCCTGTGGTTGATATATGCTGCATGTGGTTGCAACATGTCGTGTAGTTGGCTACGCCATTAACCGTGAAAGCGTCATGTCCGTTTGCATTCTATCTGGAGCCCTTGAAAGACGGAGTGGTGATATTATCATTAATTTCTTCTATGGCGCTGCAGGCAGGATAGGGAGGTTTTATCGTAGGAGAACCCATCAACACATGTTTTTGATTGTATTTTGACCCAAATATATGTGGGGGGGTGGGTTTAGGGTAATGACTAATGTGGGGAGGTTATAGAGGGGCTGCGAGGCGTCTCCCCCTGCTTATATATGTGACAAAATCTACCAAAAGAAACAAATCATTTGATGACAATGGATTCGATGGATTGTTTTCGACCAAATCACATAAAACGCTGCAGGCCCACAGGCCTCAGGGTGCCCAAAGAACAGTTCATTTGCAAACAGAAATGAGGAAAGGGTGAACAAATTAGGATGAGAAAACAGGTTATCCGAACCGTACATTGAATAGGTAGGTTTTAACTGCTCTCTTAAAGGAGGTCAGAGACGGCAGGGTTCGAAGAGAAGATGGTAAAGAATTCCAAATCCTTGGAGTGAAAAAATCAAAGCTGGTGCCTTCAAATTTTGGGAGATTAAAGTGTGGCTGTGTGATTTTCATATCTTTATTATAAAACAATGGGCCTCATTAAGAATGTGGTGGAAAGGCAGCAACGGTGCCGATAGTGCTACCGGCACCGTTGTTACTTCTCCGTCGTTACCTCTCTGTCACATTACGAGTTCTGCTTGCCGGACTGCACGTGTGGTCTGACCAGGCGTCCAGACCGGCACCTGCGAGCAGAACTCGTGATTGCACCACCACTTTTATTAACGGTGCCGGTGCAACCATGCTCCCGACCCCCATTCTGCCCTATGGGGCAGAATGGGGATCGGGAGGCCGGCCATACCGCCACCCGCGAATGGGCAATTACCAGCCCATTCATCTCGTAATGGGGCGGTAAGGGCCCATTCGCGGGTGCTGGGCCGGTAGCGAGTTTGGCAATAGCCATGCCCTGAATAAGGGCACGGCTGCCGCCAAACTTATAATGAGGCCCAATGTCCCTATTGAGTGTGCCAGGTTCAATCGAGCCATCAGGTATCGAGGTGACTTGTCTTTTTTTTGGCATTTATAGGTCAAGGAGAGGATTTTATGAGATGCTGTGTTTTACTGGTAGCCAGTGCAAGGAACGCCGGGCATATGCAACATGGTCCTGTTTAGCAAGTCCACAAACAGCCCTCCCTGCTCCATTTTGAATTGTATGGAGAGCGTGTTGATTCACCCGATTAGTGTCTGCCAAAAAGTTATTGCAATAGTTCAATCTTGAATTGATTAAGGCCGTCTCCGGGAAGGATCTATTTTCCTCATATAGGAAAGGCTTAACTTGGCTTAACCTGATGATATAGGTGCATGAGGACCGTAGGTGGGACACACAAGCTTTCACTGACAGCTGCACATCAAGGTATACTCCAAGAGTCTGTACACGAGGAGCCACTGCAATTGTGCAACGTGCAATAGTGATGGTTGGAATGCATGTCAAGCTGCAGCTCATGCAGCCATGGGCTCGTCCAATTCAAATGCCCTCATCACAAGTTTGGCGGAATGGGTTTACCGGCACCGGTAAAGGTACCAGTGCCGATAAACCCATTCCGCCCTACACAAGGTCTCTTCGCGGGACCTGCAATGGGCGCCTGGTAAAACCAGGCGTCCATTCCTGGTCCCACGAGGACACCAGGGAGCTAACAACGGGCCCGTCATTAATGGGCCGTTGTTAGCTCCATCCCCATTCCCATTGAGCTCTATGGGGGCTCGAATGGGGATGGACCGGGTCCGGGTTCCTCGGACGGGGAATTACCGGGTCCGCCAAGGTTGCAATGGCCCGGTAAGTCCTCATTTGAGGAACCCGGAACCGGAATGCGGTAAGGAGGCAACCATGCCGCTAAAAGCGGCATTGTTACCTCCAACCTCCTGATGAGGAACAAAGTGTGCCACAATGAGGTAGACTTATGTGTTGGGCACTGATCATGTTCAGCAATCTGTTGCGGATACATGTTAATAGTATCATGAACTTGGCTTCATTAAAACCTCGGCCTTGCGGAGTAGAGTGAGGGATACTGCGTGTGGTGGTAGATTAAGAAGGGTCCTTCTCTTCCTGCCTCCATTCGTCTTATCAACAACCTTTTTTCATTCAAAAAAGCCATTAAAACACATCTTTTTAATCTTAGCCCTGAATAATCTGTAACAATGTCTTGCCGCTGTCTTCTTGGTATAACTGTTTCCTGCATTTGTAATTTGTCTTGTCTTGTTTTATGTGGGTTGCGGCCCACGGGCATGTGGCGCACAACAAGAATTAAAATAAATAAATGAATAAAAGAGCGTTAAGGTGAGAAAACAGCCTGAAAACGCCCCAGAAGGCTCAAAACAGAATACAAAATTCTGTAAACCAAGCAACTAACCCAAATGCCAGCCTACAAACTAGCCCCAAATCACCTTGGAAGTAGTATGGTTAGGAGGCCTTAAACTAGGCAAAAAACATTGAATGAAGATCAAAGTGATCTGAGAAGTTCAAGGGCCAAAAGCCACCTCGAAAACATCCTTAGATACTTAAAACAAGCAGCAAAGTTCAGAGGCAAAAAAGCAGATTAAAAACACGCAGGCAGGCTGAGAACATGCTGAAAGAACTGCAGGCCAAAGAACACACTGACAACCCCCCAAGGAGGCTCAAAATAACCAAAACAATCAGTGGCAAACCCTGGTCCAAAAATAGCCCACAATCTCCCCAGCAAGGCTAAAAAAACGGAAACTCCATGGGACCCAAAACAAGTTGAAAAACTAAGGAGCAATACAATGAGCCTGAAGACACCACTGGAGGCGCAACATAAGCTGAAAAGTTTACGTGCAAATAACCAGCACAAAAACAACCTTGGAGGCTCAAGATGAGGCGAAAACCTCGTAGGCCAGTATCCAGCTTGCAAACGTCAATAGAGGTGCAAAATGAGCTAACACGTTTGGGGTAAAAGAAAAGCTTGAAAACATCTCAGGTGTCTCAAAACAAAAGCAGAAAAATTCAGGACCGACAAGCCAGCATAAATCCAACCCAGAACATCTAAAATGAGCCAAAAGGTTCAGGGATAGCGCTATAAGATGCAGGGAGGCTCAAAACAGGCACATGGTTTGCAGGTTGAACAGCGGATTTAAAACACCCTCGGAGCCTCAAAACAATCCAAAACAATTGGGAGTAAAAGCTACCCAAAACCCCAACCCCAAAACAAATTTAAAAACACCGGAGAGACTTAAAATATGCCCAACGCTTGACGGTCTAATCAGACTTGTTTTATTGGTACAGTTTTTTGCCAACACTTTAGGATGTTACAATTGGGTCAAAACGTCTGGGGCTAAAACGACCACAAAAAATCCTGGAAAACTCCAAATGTGCCATGAAACGCTACCACACTCTGGGGGTTCGAACTGAGGCGAAAACGTTTGGTAGCAAAGCAAACAAACGGTCAGAAAACATTGCCTCATAACGACCCTGGCGGTACGGAGTGAACGACGTCGTAAAAGGTGCCGGCGCCGTTCACTCCATACCGCCGCATTACGAGTTCCCCTCGCGGGACACAGTAAGCACGCCTGGGAAAACCCGGCGTGCTTACCGGGTCCCGCGAGGGGAAGAGGGAGCAAACAACGGGCCATCTCGTAATGGCTCGTTGTTTGCTCACTCTCCCAGTCCCATTCAGCCCTATGGGGGCTGAAATGGGAACGGGGAAGGACCGTGTCCGGGTCCTTGGAGGGAGGAATTACTGGGCCTTCCGAACTCGGAATGGGCCGGTAAGTCCTCATTCCGAGGACCCGGACCCCGACGCGATTTCGGCGGCAGCCATGCCGCCAATAGCGCCATGGTTACCGCCAAACTCGTAATGAGGGCCCCTGAGAGGTGCAAAACAAGATGAAAAGTGCAAAGCCCGAATGCAAACTGAAAGCCATCGCGGGTCGCTCAACACCAGCTGGGATGTTTAAGGGCCAAAAAGCAGTCCACAATCACTTTGAGGTTTCAGAACGAGCTTAAAGTTCTGGCCAAATTATTAGCCCTAACAAATCTAAGGTAGTAGGAAAAAGGCTAAAGGTTTGTGTGTGAAAAAGCAGCGTGGAAATAAACCAGAACAGTGGGGAGAATAAACAAGGCCTAAAACCATCCCCAACACACCTGAGGCTCCCAATGAGCCACTAAGTTTTGGTGCAAATACACTAGAAGGTTGGGGGTCCAAAACCTAGCCACAGAATTTGCCACAAACCAGCCCAACAGCACCCTGGGTGGCACAAAACTTGCAGAACGGTTTTCGGAGAAATATATCCCAATAAACTTCCCTCAACTAGCACAAAAACGTGCCCAACTTACAGTGGCATCATGCTGACAAGGCCCCCTCTCCATGTCAATCCCCCAAAAAGCGTGGAATGTATCACATTGCGGCCCGGCCTTGATCACCGCTCATGCGCAATGTCCAGATGATCATGCTGCTCTGGGGGCATGTGTGTGCTGCGCTAGGTGACATTTTATTCAAAGCTTAAATCTTTCACCTAGCGTAAGAACTAGGGAATGGTGTCTGGACCTTGCACCACAATGTACCACAATCACGAAAGGGGTGGCCAAACTTTATCTTCCCGCGACCGGCCCTGTGCTCTAAATAATGTTCACACAAACCATGGACAGGAAACCCTTAGCCATATTGTATTACATAGACGTTCTAGAAATACAGAGCTCCTTTTCCAAAAAGAAAGCGAAAGCTAACTTGCCCTCAAAGCAAAATCTCCTTTCCTCAGGCAACGGTGATGGGCCGCCTGTCTAAGATATGGAATAGAAAAAGAAGAAAAATTCCTTCGTGACCCACAGGAAAACATTTTAAAACATTCAGGCCGATTCATGGAAATACAGTCAAAAGTATCGCACGCGGCTGGCGCAGAGTGTTCCCGTGCGAATGTCTGCGCCAGCCGCGTGCGAGAAAAATCCATTTCAGCGCACATCGTATTCATGGATTAATCCTCCAAAACAAGCCGTGGCGCAGAGTATCGCAGCGACCCTGCAGCAGCGCCAGTTACGCCCCCAAGAACGCCCTCGCGCAAGGAAAAGGCATCAAGATCGCAAAACCATCGCAAAGGGCTTCGCCAACCCTGTACCAGTGCGAGAGGTAACACACGCGACCTGGGGGAGCGTGTGCGTGTAATTCAGGGGTGCGCGAGAAGTTCCACACGCGATTGGCCTGGGCGCGTGTATTGCAGGGGCTCGCGGGTGCTTCCACACGCGATTGGGCCTGGGGGAGCGTGTGCGTGTAATTCAGGGGTGCGCGAGAAGTTCCACACGCGATTGGCCTGGGCGCGTGTATTGCAGGGGCTCGCGGGTGCTTCCACACGCGATTGGGCCTGGGGGAGCGTGTGCGTGTAATTCAGGGGTGCGCGAGAAGTTCCACACGCGATTGGCCTGGGCGCGTGTATTTCAGGGGCTCGCGGGTGGTTCACACGCGATCGGGCCTGGGGGAGCGTGTGCGTGTATTTCAGGGGTGCGCGGGAAGTTCCACACGCGATTGGGCTGCGTGCGTGTATTTCAGGGGTGCGCGAGAAGTTCCACACGCGATTGGGCTGGGCGCGTGTATTTCAGGGGCTCACGTGTGGTTTCACACGCGATTGGGCTGCGTGTGTGTATTTCAGGGGTGCGCGAGAAGTTCCACACGCGATTGGCCTGGGCGCGTGTATTTCAGGGGCTTGCGGGTGGTTCACACGCGATCGGGCCTGGGGGAGCATGTGCGTGTATTTCAGGGGTGCGCGGGAAGTTATACACGCGTTAGGGCTGGGTGCGTGTATTGCAGGGGTGCGCAAGAAGTATCACACGCATTAGGGCTGGGCGCGCGTGTTTCAGGGGTGCGCGGGAAGACCTACACGCGAGCCTACAACACGTATTCATGGAATCGAACGTGGCCAATCCGGAAGCACGTACGCCAGCAGGAAGCAGGCGTACGTTGACCCGCACAGCATAAAAGTGCGCGCAAACAACAAACAAGCTCAGACGCCAGGATGAATATACCGTTCCTAGCAGCAGTGGCCGTGGGATATCGCAGGAGGAGGAGGATAGTCCGGGCCAGAATTTTTACACCCAGAACCAGCCTTTTTGGGATGCCTGATGACCAGGTGTATGGGAGGTACAGGTTTCCACCTCACATTATACTCGACCTAGTCAGTGAGTGGGAGGATGACCTCACATCACCCACCCTTTGCTCCCAAGCCCTCAGCCCCCTGGAGAAGGTCCTTAATGTACTGCACTTCTTGGCCACTGGATCATTTCAGCGGACAAGTGCCATAGTGGGGGGGGGGTGTCACAGGCCACCCAGTCACGCTGCCTACACCAGGTCTTGGCCATCATCACTGCACGCCCATCAGTCCGCAGGCACATATACCTGCCCAGAACACCTGCAGAAAGGCAGGCTGTCGCACAGGAATACTACAGGGTGGCACAATTCCCCAAAGTGCTAGGCGCCATTGATTGCACCCATGTGGCTCTACGTCCCACCAGGGCAACTGAGCACATCTATAGAAACCGCAAGCACTGGCATTCCATCAACGTCCAGGTAGTATGTGATGCCAAGGGAATCATCACCTCAGTATATGCAAACTATCCAGGCTCAACCCACGACAGCTTCATCTACAGAATGTCTACCCTAAACCGGGACATAGAGGCTGGGCGGCATGGCGATACATGGCTGCTCGGTGAGTATAAATGCCACTGCGCGTGCATGCATGTCAGATACTGAGTAATGTCACAACCCCACTAACGATACCCATCACCACCTCCCCAGGGGACAGTGCCTACCCTCTCAGCACCCACATGATGACGCCAATTCGGAACCCCACCACGCCACCCCAGGTAAGATACAACACAGCCCACATTTCAACCCCGGGGCATAGTGGAGCGCACATTCGGAGTGCTCAAGTCATGCTTTCGCTCCCTTGACCGTTCTGGCGGGCAGCTTTTATATGCTCCCCCAGTAGTGTGCAGGATCATAGTGGCAGCATGTGTCCTGCACAACGTTGCAGCACGCCGGGTCCTGGCCGTGGACATGGTGGTGCCCCCACATCCCCAACCACATGCACGCCCGCTGCGCATGGGAGGGGAAAGGGCACGGGGGGAGGCAGCCCGTACGCAGCTGGTGGCTAATTACTTCACATAAAATCACACCCCTGTGGAGTGGGCACAGCCCTGGCACATACCAGCTGACAATCAATGATGACTCATTCTGACAAAGATGATGCCTCAATGGAGAGTCACCTGTCCCAACCATACCAGCCTGAGACTGTACATCTGGAAGTGTACCATTGTGTGCCACCCTACCTACACAAACACCACCAATGCTGTGTCATCAAAAGACACACTTCAATGATGCCAATATCACTACCACCATCCAAGATACTACATGACAACAGTGCGATGTCACCCAACACCTCCCCCCCAGGCCCCCATCCATGTCCCCCTGCACCCCCACCCCCCAGCAGTGAGGGGCACCTGCCAGCAGGCCCACACTCATCTCCACCATGGCATGTCATGCAATGTGAGAGCAAACAAATTCATACCCCAAACATTACACAAGTGCCACAGAGTACAGTGTCCCAAATGGAAACTGCCCACACACAGTATGCCCACATATATGTATAAATAACAACAAACATGACCAAATACTAAAGGATACGTTGACCTACAACCTGATAATGCCAGCACATCGACCACCTCTTACTGTACAGTGTTGGTGCCAGCCACATCTGCGAGTGCACTGCTAACAACATGAACTCCATCTCCAAAGTAGACCGGCTTGTGAAGACATGAGGACTGACCCTGCAAATTAGGAGGGAGACATGGAAGCACAAGCACACATCAATACACCATGCAGTGTACAATACTACTACAATATGCACTAGGAATGTATACACAGTATTGACTACAGACTGGCCACATAGCTCATGGGAGTCCAACGTCACTGTGTAAGTCACTGTCACTTGGGCACACCCTTTGCAAGCCCATGGAAACGGGAAGCAGGAGGGATGTGTGTCTCACAAACCCAAGCATCTAACCCAAACTCAGGACAAGCCTGCATGTGCCCAACGGAATACAGTGGATGCCCACGGGAGCCACACAAGGCAACACACTGCACCTCAAAAATCAAAAAGCAAAAATCAAAAATGGCCATGTGGGGGCCAGGGGGGGTGGGGGAGGCCACCCAGGAGGTCCGAGGACAGGATGCTCACCAACAGCCACCTGGGTGAATGTTGCGAAAATAAAACACCTCCATGGGCTCATGGCCTGCACGGCTACTAATATGTGGGAGAATCACTGCTGGATTCGCTCTCCTCAACCTCTGCTGCTGCCACAGGAGGTGGTGGTGCTATGGGAGGCAGCCCACGCAAAGCCCTGGTGTGGTCCTCCATTGCAGCAAGCATGCGGGTGTTGAAGGCCTCGTTCTGGAGGGATATGGTGCGGAGATCCCCATGCAACACCCGACGTGTTGCCCGGACCTCCGCACGAGTTGCCTGCATCTCTGCCGAGAGCGTACGGGTGACGCGCTCCAGCAGCTGTTCTGTCCTGGTGACAGTGGAAGCCTCAAGGTCCAGTAGAGTCTGCCTGAGGTGCTGGACCTCTTCCCTCAGGGCTTCCCTCTGTCCCTGGGCATCTAGAGAAATTGATTCCCTCAGATTGTCCAGGGCCGCCTGTCTGTCCCTGTTGGACGCCAACATGTCCTCCCTTACTGATTGGCAAATGGAGGCTGTTGCCTGCTCTAGTAGCTCCCTCTGCCTTTCTGGGGGGACAATGGAAGTGGCCACCCTGTCCATGGCTTGAGCAATCATTTCTGATGATGCTGCCTGTTGGTTGGCCATACCATATATGGATTGCTCCCATACGGTATTGCCAGGTGGCGGACGGCCACCGCGTTGGCGGGCACCACACCTGTCTGGGGCAAGGCGAACTGCGCCTCGCTGTGTCGGCACTGCCTGAGGCTGCAGGACTGCATTTCCCCTCTGATCTGCTGGCCCAGGAACAGGATCAGATGTTGCGGAGTGTGGCCCTGCATCCGTAATCACCACAGGCGCACCTACCAACACTGACATCCCCATTGTGGGCTCTACCCCTGCTGCAGGTAGGTCAGACAGAACAGTATCCCTTCCATGAACACATACCTGCGAATCCACATGGGTCTCATCCGAATCAACACTTGAAAAGACTTCTGGGGAGGTGCACCCATATACAGCCCTGGAGAGAATGCCCTGCAGCAAGAGTGGGTTCTCACCCACCAACGCACCACGTCCCCCACTCGTGCTCGGACGTGTCAGAGATCCCTCCTGGGTGAGCACCATCTCCTCACCCTCAACAGCATCAAGTGCGTCATCCTCTGAAAAAACATGAAAGACAGAAAATGGAAACAGGCATTAGCACCATGGCACACAAATAGGCCAGACAAGCTACAGAAAAAGTACTTGATAGACACATGTCCCACATGACTATGTCCCTCCCATGCATGCACTGTCACTGAGTTGGAAGGGGAGGTAAATGTCAGACACTGATGACACCAAGATGGAAGGGCAACACATCAGATGCATGCTGGCTAGCAGTGCCATTCCACAGTTGGTATGTACCATAGGCATGTCATATTTGTGAGAATAGGGCAGAGTGATGTGCAATGGAACTGGGGGTATTCCTACAATCAGCCAGAACGTGCACAGCAAAATACGGAACAATGTTGTTGCATGTTGCCACTTCAAGGTCAACTGGCGCAATATAGTGCCAAATGCCTGCTGTGGCCAGAAGGGACACTGCAATACCCAAATCCCGGGGGGGAAAATGCATTGGATGAAGCACATGGGTGACCCAAACCACTCAGGCACACACACCCTGACCTGGCACCCACCCTGGACCCCTCCCACATGCAACTTACACATGGATCACACACACATGCATGTGCACTCACCGGACAATGCCTCGTAATCTGGAAGTTCTCCCACACCTTGGATCTGCTCCTCTGTGACGTAGGTCCCAGCGACATTCTCATGTGGAGTGAGCTCAATGTCCTCTACTGGAGACCCACCTCCAGTCACCAGAGTTGCGGCATGACTTGAGGCCAGCTTACTCTTTGCCCTGCGCTTCAGGTCATTCCATCGCTTGTAGCACTCAGTAGCTGTGCGCCTCATAAACCCAAGGGAACTTATGCTGTCCGCGACGGCGAGCAGGTGTGATCCTAGACCCTGGAGTGCTCAATATTTCGGCGTCATGATCGGACACGTACTGCACAAGTTGATTCAGTTCGGCATCATTGAAGCTAGGCTTCCTCGGCGTGCCGGACTGTGTAGCCGTGTCTGGGGCATCAGCCTGTAGTGCACGTGCACTCTTCCTCTTCCTCTTGTAAGGTGGTGGGGACTGTGAGTGGCATATGCCGCTCTGGCCACTCGGGGCAGGAGCACCGGTGGACTGTGTCGTAGTGTGCAATGGCACACTGACCATCTGACTTCCTGCAGGCATTAGCTTGAGTGTGATAGTGGCAGGGGGAACCTCAGACTGACGGACTGGGACCAACACTGTCCTGGCTGGGAGAGTCAGAGCTGGGGTGGACGGAGCTGCAGCTGCCCCTGCAGCCTTCCCACCCGCATACTTGGGGCAGCAGATGACATGGCTGCCCCTGATACATGTGTCCTGGTGACACTGACTGGCACGGCCACCCGTGGCCAAGACTTGTGGACCTGGAAATCAGTCTCGGAGTCAGCCTGTGCCAGGTCAGGTGCCACAGTGGACGGGTCCAACAAGGGCTGAGCATCGATGGTGTCAGCCACGTTTTCCTCAACCATGGGGGGGGGCATGGGTCTCCCTGACTGGTCCTCCACACGTGGGGTGCTAGGGGTAGCCTGCAAATCCCGGCCACGTCCCCTACCGCGCCCACCACGCCCACCTCTTGAGGGTCGGCCACCTTTGCCACCCTTACCTCTTGCTCGCCTCCCAGACATGGCACTGATGTAGCTGTGCGTATGGGCGTAGCAGGGAAGTATTGTCCTGGGCAATTGGGGGTCAAAGGGGTAGGGTACTAGATGGTATTCGTACCCTAGTGCACTTGCAAGGCTGAATGGAACCCCTGGGGAAAGATGACGGGTCACGCATTGCACAGGCACCCCAATAACAGAAAATGACGTGCAAGCGACCCCTCGTAGACCACGTGCGTGTAAACAAAAACACGCACTACTCTGTGGCACCCAGAAACACAATAATGAACGTATGCGTGTCACACGCAGCCTACAATGACCTCTGAAGGGGTACGCGACACACAGGGCAAGCACTGTTGGAAAATAGGTGCGCAACTCACCGTCTGCCTGGAAAAAGTGCGTGAAGTACACGCGCGTGCGCGCGCACGCGTTGGCAACACCCCCGCCAAAAGAAGAATTGTACGCTGTCTGAGGAGACAGGACTACAGGAGAAGTGAACGCTGTCTGAGGGAACAGGTCCAGAGAAGAAGAGAAAAAGAAAATCTGACAGAGGTAACAGGGAGTACGAACTCGAAACGCTGTGAAGTAATTCGCGTGTGAACCGACAAGAAGTACAGATTTCACCCACTCGCTCTCCACGAAAAGCACGTACAAGGAAATGACGTCCTACACGTACCTTTTAAACCGGACCACACGTCCAACGTCACTTCCGCGTATACGTGCTAAGGACCTATTACAAGTGCTGATACTAGGACGTGCAGTTCACATCACAGACGCGCCTGCGCTGTAAGGGCCTTTGGTCCAATGGATTCGCGTACCCAGCCAATACGCGTGTGAAAATTCGCGCGCACCCCTGGAATACACGCGGCCAGGACAATCGCGTGTGTATACAGCCGCGAGCCCCTGAAATACACGCACCCCGCTCCCCCAGGCCCCGTCGCATGTGGGATCACCCGCGTGCCCCTGAAATACATGCACACGCTCCCCCAGGCCCGATCGCGTGTGAATCTTCTCGCGCACCCCTGAAATACACGCGGCCAGGACAATCGCGTGTGAAAACACCCGCGAGCCCCTGAAATACATGCACACGCTCCCCCAGGCCCGATCGCGTGTGAATCTTCTTGCGCACCCCTGAAATACACGCACCCAGCCAAAACGCGTATAGAACTTCTCGCGCACCCCTGGAATACACGCGGCCAGGACAATCGCGTGTGAAAACACCCGCGAGCCCCTGAAATACACGCACACGCTCCCCCAGGCCCGATCGCGTGTGAATCTTCTCGCGCACCCCTGAAATACACACGCCCAGGACAATCGCGTGTGAAAACACCCGCGAGCCCCTGAAATACACGCACACGCTCCCCCAGGCCCGATCGCGTGTGAATCTTCTCGCGCACCCCTGAAATACACGCGCCCAGGACAAGCGCGTGTGAATACACCCGCAAGCCCCTGAAATACACGCACCCCGCTCCCCCAGGCCCCGTCGCGTGTGGGACCACCCGCAGGCCCCTGAAATACACGCACACGCTCCCCCAGGCCCGATTGCGTGTGAATCTTCTCGCGCACCCCTGAAATACACGCGCCCAGGACAATCGCGTGTGAAAACACCCGCGAGCCCCTGAAATACACGCGCCCAGGCCAATCGCGTGTGGAACTTCACGCGCACCCCTGAAATACACGCACACGCTCCCCCAGGCCCGATCGCGTGTGGGCCTTCTCGCGCGTGTAGGACTTTGGCGCACATTTGTTTCCTGCGCAGGGACGCTACCGCCTGCTTTCGTGTGGCGGACATGTATGGGCCTGTGCGCGTCTTTGGCCATGCGCTGTTTTTCCCTATTCGATTCCATGAATACGTGTTGTAGGCGAGCGTGTGGGCGTTCTGCGCACTTGCCTCCTGTACTTCCCCCGTGACGCCCACATTTTCACGAGTTGTTCCCCATTCTGCGTGTGACGCCCCGTGTTACACCTACTTTTGTTCTGTGCGGTGCGCTATGTGCGAATTTGCTGTGGCCTTATCGCACGTCGTTCGATGACCTGTGCGCCAGCATGCGCCAGTGTGCACCGCGCACTTTCTCAGCGCACATCCCACATTTCACGCGTGCCCGTGCTTCCATGAATGGATGTGCGCTGTTTTCTGTGCGATTTTCTGCGATTTTTTCTGTGCCACTGCGAATCGCACGTTTTCGCACGCGTGCGCCGGTTTTTCAGCGCACATTATTTCCATGAATCGGCCTCTAAGTGTTTGCTCTGATTGCTTTTTTAGTGTAATTATATGACTTCACAGCCCAGTTTGAGGCCCTTCATCTTTATTTACCATCATTCGTGGTTATCATATGGGTATCCAAATCCCCCATTAAAAGCGAAACCAAACACTCATGAACTGAGATCGACCTCTTAACTAAGGGTAAGACTACTATTTTGAATATCCCTCACTGTAAGTCGACCAGTTTCGGCGACAATTAATTGGAAATTGCCTTCCTCAGGACCAAAGGGACTTTCAACTCGTGTTGTGTATCCTACTTCTTTTCATAACATCATGGGCAAGTGCCATACTGGCCAAACATTTAACACGTGTATACTTCCTGTTGAAGGATCACTGTATCTTATGATTTAAGTTGCGTCTGCCACTGCCGTTGCCTATCTTTGGCAGGGTACTTCGAGGCAACTATGTTGGCCTGCTGGTAACTGTAATGAGGCACAAACAGGGATACACAAAAAGCACTATTAACGTCTGCGTGCAAAGGACTCGTGTTAAATAGTTTACATAGTCCTTAGGATTTATCAATGCTTACTTCTAATCGGTAAATCAGAGATTTTTTTTTTCTCGCTTTTTATTAATGAAGACAACACATCAAACTTGCTTGCAGTCTGCCTGAAAAACATAATTGGACAGATACAAAATCCTTTTAAGTACAACGGGAGCTGCTAAGACTGCAGCTAATCCCCTGAGTTGTTCCTGAAAATCCATCCTTGCCTGCTTGCTAGCCTTTCGGCTCTTCCTCGCCACCCCTCCGCATCAGTACGGTGCTTGGCGCCTCCTGCATTTTATTTCAAGTATCGACCGTCGCCGTTACAACATCACATGACTTTCCCAGATGTGAACGTGTATACTCTACGTATGGTCACTATGGCAACCCCTGCATAAATAGCACTGCATTGGTCAAAGCCTACATTGGGAGCCAGTATTCACGCTGTATATGAGGTTTGACTAAACATTTAACGTGTGCTCTAGAAATAAATGCAAGCACACGTGAACCACTGATTACTTTTACAAAATTGGTATTAAATCATTACAATTATCCAAATGTACCAGCCACCAGTGATGGCTGGTGAATTATTGTATTTGAGGGGCATGCATATTTGGCACAAGTATGCAAAAGCGACCGAGTGTAGAGAGGGAGCCTGAACCCATGAAAGGGGGAGGCATTTCATCTATTAATGGATTAAAATGGTGCATTATACAGCACACTTTCTGTGAAAAATTGTGTAAAAAGCCTGACAGTTTGCAAACTGTTCCGTCGGGTAACTTATAAAAAGATCCAATATGTGCAAGTCACCAATAGTGTACAGGAACATTTCCCAGTGCATTTTCATGCCTTTCCCCATAATATATGTCAGTATAAAAAACATATTCATGCTTGCTGTGCCCATACATGTCCATGATGACTGCACCAATATATGCCAGAATTACCATATAATAACATATTCCTTTCTGATTTGTGCGTCATGGGAATAATAATACAATAACAAAGCATGTCTGAGCTGGCTCTGCCAGTATGCCAGTACCTCCACGTAAAAACATACTCCTGTTGCCATTGCTACAATAAGAAAACATGTCACAACTGGCTCGAAATGTTGGGGCCAGTATAGACACACAAGTACACTTATCATGCTTGCTTTATCATAGATGCTCAGGAAAATATATGCCACAGTAAGCAATGGCTAGTCTGGCTGTACAAAAGTGCCAATCTAGCCACGCAATAACACATGTCAAGTTGGCTTTCCCCAAAAATGCCAGTAAAACATGTCATGTCACATAAGAACATTTCAAAAATGCTCCAGTGCAACAACTTGCACACACAAAATCACATTACACCCATTTACACACCAGTCACTCGCCCACAAACTCTCTCGCATTTACTCACACTGCATTCTCCACAGGGGCAGGCACCCGGAACATTCACACACACACGATCACATTCACACCCATTGGTGCATCAGTCACTCACATTCACTCATACTACATTCTCCACACTAGCACCCACCCAGAACACATTCACACACACAAAATCACTCATATACCCATTCACCCACCAGTTCTCACCCAGGCACCTTCTCATATTCACTCCCACTACATTTGCCAAACTGGTGCCCACCCAGAACATATTCATACACACAAAATCACACTTATACCCATTCACCCAACAGTCACTCACTCATACCCCTTCTCTCACACTGCATGCCTTTACACGAACACCCAGAACATTCACACACAAACTGCATTCTCAATCACTCAACTGACGCACTCAACACCCATACATACATGCACCATTCACATGCACGCACGCATAAAAATGTAGACCATTACATACTTACATACAAAATCACAACAAAGATGCACTCACGCACACAATCTCCAACATACCCATTTTTAACATTTTTTAAAAAAGGTTTTCTTTCCTGTTCCGGCAGAGCCGACTGTTCCCCAGAGGGCTACAGGTCACGCAAGCACGCAGACAGGAAGCAGGGTCTGTCATGTCGGTGTGCGCAGCGAGCTGAGGCAGAGAACCTCCTTCCTGTACAACTTGCAGTTTTTTTACGGCCCAGCCCTCACCCTGATTTATTGTCTGTGTGAGGGCTGGGCTAGGCTAGGGGGGCCTCCGCACTGCTTGGGCTGCAGGTGCCCCCATTACACCAATGCCATCTAACCCTGGGTGGCCCAAAACAAACTAAAAGGGTCCAAGGCAAGATCATTAGACTGAAACCCCCAGCAGGCTCAAAACAATGTGAATAATTTGAGGACAAAGAAGCAGCACAAAAGCTTATTATTATTGTTATGTTATTTATTGAGTGTGGACCTAGCTTCAAGAAACTACAGAGCGCTTAACAGAGGCATACAAAAATACAGCACAACGGAGCACTTAACAGAGGTATACAACAGTACATATGCATACCAGAGCGCTTTTCAGAGGGAACAACAGAACAGATATACAGCAGGGGTAGGATACAGAGGGGCACAGTGGAGGGGTACAGCTGTACAAGTTGGCGGGGTGGAAGGGGCAGACAGCATCTAGTGATTAATTTGGCACGGGAGTGACTTGATGGCTTAGGTGTTGAGGAGGAGAGGCTCCTTGAAGTGGTGGGTCTTGAGTTCTTTCCTGAATTGTGGGGGCGAATCCAATGCTGATGGGGAGGAGGTTCCATAGTCTGGGGCGGGCATAGGCAGAGAAGGCTTGTTTTCTGGTCCTTTCCTTTTTGCAGCAGCGGATTTCAAGTCTGCATGTGTCCTTGCTTCTGGTGGTGCGTTGTCCCCCGGAGATGCTGAGGTTCTCCACGAGGTAGATGGGGGACTTGAGGGCGACTGCCTTATAGATGATGCAGCAAGATTTGAAGGTGATGTGTGCATTCAGTGGAAGCCAGTGAAGGTCGTTGAGGGCCGGAGTGTTGTGGTCATATCTGCATAGACACTTGATGAGGTGTGCGGCCGCAATTAGCACAAGGGAGGATGATGGGAGACCTTCAAGGAGGGCATTGCCCCCATCCAGGTGGCATAGACCAGTGGTTGAACAGTGGATCTAAAACTGTCCTGAGGGAGGAAGGGCTTGACGTTCCGCAGGAGGGAGAGCTCATACCAAGCTGTCTGAGCTATGTGTGTCTTGAAGGAGAGGTATTTGTCGATGTGTAGCCCGCATACACGAAGGCTCAAAATTAACAAAAATGTTCATGGGTCACAAAGCAGTCTGAAAAAACCTAGAATGCACCAAATGAGGCAAAAGGTTTGTGGCTAAAAACCATGCCCAATACACTTCAAAAGCTCAAAATGAATGAAATATAGGGGCAAAAAACATCCCAAATTCACTCCAGAAAGGGGCCTACACCAACCATGAAGACGCAAACCATACTGAAAGGTTTGCTGGTCAAAAAGCGGCTGGAAAACGTCCCAGGAAAGTTCAAAAGAAGCTTAAAGATACAGGGTAAAACAACTCACTAAAATGCCCAGGACAAAAGACTAATGGGACAAAGATGAGCCTGCAAAGACCCGTTGAACATTATAAATGAGTGAAAACATTTTGGGATAAATACTAACACAAAACAAGTCCAAACACCTTTAATGACACAAAAAAGTCAAAAAGTTGGGGGGAAAAGTAATAATGCACAAAAATACCATGGAAGACGCAAAACAAGATCAAAATTTGGTGGCAAAGAAGAGGCCTGAAAACATCATAGAAGGATCTAAATGAGCGGGATGGCTTGGGGTTAACAACCAGGCTAAATAGAAGCTGAAAAGCTTAAAATTAGATAAAATGTCGGTGGCCAAAATCCAATCCAAAAAACCCTAGCAGGGTAAAAATTAGCTGATGTGATCAGTGGCAAAAACAGCACTACAACATTCCATTCACAGGCAGCCTGCATGCAACGTGTGGTTGTGTGAAATAGCAGAAATCTTCAGGGAACAAAAACGATTAACAAAAACCGTGAGGGCACTCAAAAAGGAGATGAAACGCTTAGGGGTCAAAAACACTGTTTGAGTGCAAAATGAGCCTAAGTGTTCTGGGGTCAAAAATAAGCACGAGACTAGCCCATATGCTCAAAATAAGCAGGACCGTTTTTTTTTAGGAAAAATCACCTAAAAATCATACCAGGACACTCAAAACAAATCAAACAATTTGGTGGCCGGTTAACAAAAAACAGCTTGAAAACACCTTTAGAGAGTCCAAGCAAACCAAAGCGTTTGGGTCCAGTCCAAAAACACCACAGGCGGCTAAAAACAAGTCAGAACGTTCAGGAAGCTCAAAATAAACCAAAATGTATAGAAAAAGCAGGCAAAAAGCTTGCCCTGCAATTACACCAATAAATAGCCTGAAAACAACATAGAAGGCTTAAAATGTGCATAAATGTTTGGGCCACAAACTGCCAAAATACTTGGCAAGTTCAAAGAGAATCAAAAATGTTTGGGGATAAAAAGCAGTCCAAAACCACTCCAATAGGTCCAAAATATGGCCAAAACAGTTTGGGCAAGCCCAAAAATGAGACCGAAAACATCCCAAGTGGGGCAAAGCATGCTGAACATTTCATGGCCAAAAAGCTGTCTGAAAAGACCTGGAGACTCAAAACAAACTTACGAGTCGGGGTGATAGAACCACCCTAAAACAATAAGGGACTCTCACTCATAAAAGGCAGAACATTAACATACCATATTGAACCTGAAAAAACTCCAGGTAGCTGAAAATAAGTGAAATCATTCCGCCGAAACACCCTGGACTGCTCCAAACGAGATTAAATGTCTGGGAACTGTGAAGGGATTATGAAGTTAGGCACAGACAACACAGTTAAGTTTGTACCAAGTTTTTATTGAACTCAAATAAGGGTTGGAAAAAGGCCTAACCTGCCATATGCTAGTTCTAAGTTCTGAGCTTCTTCCAGCCTCTTGCTTTAAAAGGAATCCATGTTCAAAGGAAATGCTCTGAGCTTCTTCCAGCTTTGGTCTTGCAAAAGGGGTTCCCTTCTCCTAGTTTCAAGAACATTCACAGTGCCAAGGGGTTCCCTTTCCCCTAGCTTTCTGGTTCCTATTCACAACACAATTTCCAGGGACATTCACCAGCTCCCCTGGTTTGGTTCACATCAAACTTCCTTTACATTTAATCACAGGTTTGTCAGCAAGTAACTTTCGTGACATTTCAGTAGGTGGGTGTCCTTTGCCTGGGCACAGTTGTCGGACCACATGGTCCACCCATTACCGGTCACGCAACCGATACACCTTACTTGTTTTGTCTTAACAGCTTCGGGTAGGTAGGCACATTGCCACTGCTTGTTTGGCCACTTCTCACTTGTTGCCACTTCACATGTGGAATCAGAAAAATACAATATTAAGGCTTTTACACCATGCAAAGGAAAATACACCGACACAGGCTTGTAAAGATTCCCAGAATCTTTATTACAAAAACTGAACAGTTATAAAACAAAGTACACAA
Organism: Ambystoma mexicanum; assembly: GCF_040938575.1. Classification (NCBI taxonomy): domain Eukaryota; kingdom Metazoa; phylum Chordata; class Amphibia; order Caudata; family Ambystomatidae; genus Ambystoma; species Ambystoma mexicanum. Next base: position 197,955,911 of record NC_090938.1, read on the forward strand.
ATTGCTATTTGGCCATCAATACATCACAGAGACCACCAGCAGGGTTCAATGTGAGCAGTGAGCAGGATTTGCTAGCTGGACATGGGCGTATTTATACATTTTCGTTATAACGATGTCCAGCCTCTTTCAAGTTAATCATGTACTGGGCTAGGGTCACGCCAGCTTCGCTCCTAATTTACATATCTCATGCATGCGGTTTACTTTTTAATACATTTTCTAACAATAATTATTATCCTCTATTTTAACGTTACACTCCTTACACATAGCTTTAATACAGATCAAACAAGTGTTTTGCATGTCATATTTGCATAGCGTTATTGTTCTTGTATACTTATAGGTTAACATCGCTGATTCAAGTAATTCCCTGATCCCAAGGTCGACAAAGGACAAGGTCTACATGACCTTAACATGTAGCCTGAAGGCAGGTTGGACATTAACTCTCCTACAGAGGTTGAAGAGGTTAAGGCAAGAACAAGAGAACACTAGACGGCCATTTTAGACTACAGGGTGACTTTGCACAATTGTCATGATGCCCGCTCCCGGGGAGCCGGTTCAAGCCCGGCGTCCCCGAAAGCGGACATCCAGTCCCCAAGGAAGGACCCAGCAACCCCATGTAGGGGCCCTTTGGACAGTGTCCTGGCGCCTATGGCGCCAGGCTCATAAAAGACATCAGTCCTGGCGCCATAGGCGCCAGGCTCATTATGGGAGTGCTTGAGTGCACTTACCTGATGCAGACCATGCTGCAGGATCCCGGCCTCCTTGAGGCCTGAAAGGAACTACTTTACCTGTGGGACTAATTTACCATCCGGGCGTGGTCGGGGAAGGATACATACCAGATTGGAGGAAGGATACATACCTGGAACTTCTTCCAAGGCTATTTAAACCCCACCCGAACAGCCACAAGTGCTTCGCGTTGTTCTGCATCTAGCAGCTGGACGCTCACCGTGTCTGCTCCTGCATCCTGACTTCTGCCACGCCTGCCAGCATCCTGGATCACCTGCAAAGGAAGAGAAGAAGAGAACAGAAGAAGGAAAAGTCCTTACCTGCTAAATCCGCATCCCGGAGACATCTCGCCGACAATCCTGAAAAGGAAGACTTTAATTGAAAAGCTCATCGCGTCGATCGCTGCAGCGCCGCATTCCACTCACCTTTACAGGGCGCCTCCATGTTCAGCAGCGATCATCCGGATTCGCAGTCACGCCCCAGCGCCTAGGGAGAAAAAGACCAGAACAAAAGGTGAGAGAGAGAAGGGAATAAGGAAAGCTAAATCTCCATGTTAAGACTTACCTGTTGATTCATTCCCTCTTCATTTCGGGTCCGCGCCGCATCCTGGCAATTCCGGACCCCGGCCCCTAAGGGGAAAAAGAGACATCAGCGTTAATGAGCGAATGAAAAGACATTACCAAAAAACGCTCATTAAAGACTTACCTGATTTCTACAAGGATTTCACCTCTCATCTCGGGTCGGTGCCTGTTCCCCGGCATTCCGTACCCCGGCCCCTATGGGGAAAAAGACACTAGCATTAGTACATTAATGGATGGACACAAGGGGAACCTCTTATCAAAAAACTTACCTCGAAGCCAAGCAAGTTTGGTTCTCACCAATCCGAAAATCCAGTGAAGTAACTGTATACCAACGCGCCCCTGCATCAGAAGCAGGATGGAGAGCTCATCCTTCCAGACCCTAAGGTGAGACGCTACGAGAAATCACAGAAGGGTTTCGAGGAGGGTGAGAGGGGAAAGTGGGAGGCCGATTGCATTACCCCGTAGACAGTTAATCCCCTATTTTCGCCTACTGAAGGATACTTCTGCGAGCCAGGCAAGCCAGATTTGGGGGCCCGGTCCAGTCCGTCTTCCGAACCCTGCACATCAACTTAGAAGAGGTCACAACAGCGCGAACCAGGCCAGCGCCTCTGTGGGAGTCAGGTGAGCGTAACAACAATAAACTAAAATGGCGGCTCTAACCTAAGATGGAGGCTTGGTTCACTTGAGGTCACGACCTTGTATCACAAATTTCCTCACAAAGCGATTGGGCATAGGCCAACATATACTATGAGGACAAAACAATATTATCTCAGTTCTAACAAACCCTCCTTTTGGCCTATGCCAAGCGCTAAACTACCTTCAATCATTTTGCGATTAACTCCACATTTCAACGTCTATACATCCCGAATCATTGTCGGACATATCTATTGCCATTAGATCAGACACTAGTTTCTCTCAACACATACTCTTTGGAAACCTTATCTGGGGCGTACATTTTTTTTGCCCTAATACACTTGTTGTTAGCACGCAACACCCCCCTAATACTGAAAATATCCCAGGGAGACACTGGGCCTCATTACAAGTACCCCAGTCCGGAATTAACACTGCCGGTAAAACCATACCGGCACCGTTTCCATGTCCGCGCAATCATGACCCGCGGCCCCGGTAATAGCACCACCCTAAACCGCCACCGCGGAAATAGGGTTCCCGTTAAGTCCGTCTGCACGGAAGCCCCTCCGTTACCATCAACACGAAACACCATGAGCATCACAACTAGCGCGGACACGGAAATACCGGCAAAAAAATGGCGGAAATACCGTGATCACGGTGGCGGAACCGCCGCCAACGCGAACATGGCGTTATACACTGCCTGCTGAACTGAATCAGGGCACAGGTGCACCAAATCAGCCCAGCTGGACCTAGCAGGCCACTGGGAGCCTACAAAAGGGCCACACCCAGCCCAACACAACACAGAACCATGCAGGCAGCAGGTCTAGTAGCACTGGGACTGGGCCTACTCAACCAACAGGCAGCACTGCACATGGTGGCAGTAATGGCGCAGAGGAGGAGGCGTAGGCGGAGGAGGCGCAGGCGGCAACCAGCCAACCCTGCAGCTATGGCAAACCCCATTGCCCAGCCAGCCCGACCCCGCCGCCAGCCATCAATACCACGCATCAGGGCCTCACCCTGGAACCTCACCCCAGGACAGATCCACACCCTATACCGGCTGGACCGTGCAACAATCCTGCACATCACCGCCATGATTGAGGACAACATTAGCAGCCTAATTGACACCCCCACCGCCACCCCCCCCCCTCTTGAAGGTTGTCTCAGTTCTGCATTTCCTTGGCACTGGCACCTATCAACACACGGTTGGTGAGCTGCACGGCATATCACAACCGTGTTTCTCAAAAATCCTGGTACAGGTACTGGATGCCCTGTTGCGCCATGTGTCGGAACACATAGCCCTACCCCGCACCCTCCCAGAGGTCATTGCCACCAAGATGGCCTTCCATGCCATAGCAGGCATGCCAAATTGCATAGGCGCAGTTGACTGCACCCACGTCGAGCTGACAGTACCACATGCAATTGAGGCGGTGTTCCGCAATAGGAAACAGTATCACTCTTTGAATGTCCAGATGGTTTGTGATGCCATGCAACTGATTACACACTGCTGCGCACGTTTCCCAGGCTCATCACATGACTCAATGGTACTGCGGAATTCCACGTTGCCACGGTACATGGAACGCTATGCCGGACAAAGCAATTGGCTATTGGGTGAGTACAGCTGACGATGCTACAACCCTGTCGGAGTGGTGTGTGTGTGTCCAGGCCAATGAGCATTGTGAGTGTGCTGCTGTGACCGCACATGCATCACCCCCCTTCCATCTACCAAATACACAGCGGATGCCAAACATCATGAAGGAAGACATGACAGGGCACCACAATGTGCCCGTGCACACGCTGCCACAGCCAATCCCGTCACTGTCCCATGAACCCTGTGCCACTGCAGACACCCACCCTCAATTGAAACACTGCCCCAAAAAGCATGAGAGGCGTGTAAAAGAGACAACGTGTATTTACTACTTCCGTACAGTGGAGTCACTCTGCCATGTGTGGACAGCACTGCACCATGACATGCACACAATCAAATGTCACCCGCAGGGCACAGTAAACATGCAAGTTAATGTGTAGGCCCATATGCAGTCAGCGACATACCTCGTGATGCCCAAGACATACCTCCATACACTGCATGGTACATATGCATGAATGAATGATGATACACGAATGCACAGCAGCAGATGAGGACATGATGCCACAAACACTGACATGTTCCCCCATCTACATCCCATGTAGGTGATGCGGGATATGCACTCACGCCATGGATGATGACACCTGTACGGAGACCAAGGAACAGGCATGAAGAGGCATACAATAGGGCACATATCCGCACACGTGGAATGATTGAGAGGACATTTGGACTGCTGAAGGCCCGTTTCCGCTGCCTGAGCAGATCTGGCGGATCACTGCTGTACAGCCCAGTGAAGACGGGCAAAATCACGCTCGTATGTGCCATGCTGCACAATATATGCCTGCGCAGGAACATCCCAATGCCACCAGACGCAGATGAGGAAGATGGGGATGGGGATGGAGATGGGGATGGGGATGGGGATGGGGATGGGGATGGAGATGGGGATGGGATGGCACCGCCTCCCCCTGGGGGTCCACATGATGGCCAGAGAGCACGGGATGCCCTGATTCGCATTTACTTTTGAGTCACAGCACATTCACAGAAATGCACAAACATGGTGACGACAATGAATTAATAGTTGCACTGCAAAATAAATGATCAATGTCCACACATGTATGTCTTGATTTGAAATGGTGATGTATTGATGTAATAACAACAGGGAAGAAGGTGCATTGGTTAGGGAAGCTGTACACCCGGGGCCACCCACCACCCAAACGTGCCCACCCCCACCCAGAGCCCATTGTCCAAACCCCCAAAACTACCTACCCCACCACCCAAACGTGCCCACCCCTCTCACACCTTTGTAGTCCACATGTGTCCTGCACTGCCCCACACACACGCCATCACTTCTGTGTGCGCTTCTGTGCCTGTGCAACCTTGCCCGAGGGACCCGTTAGCCTACTCGAGCGCCTCCTTGGACTGGCAGTAGTGGAGCTGGATGGGGTGGTAGTGTTTGATGGGCCAGAATCTGGGATTGAGGGCATCCGTGCCAGATTTGCCTGTTGGCCAACCAACATGGCCTCTACAAGCCTGGAGGTGTGGTCGTTGCCCTCCCGCACATGGCGTGCAAGGGTCACTATGGTGCTCGCAAAGCGTCCAATGGACCTCGACAGGCGACGCACTGAGGCGCTGTAGCTCTCCCTCTGCAGCCTGGATTCCTCTAGCTGCCTCTCCACCAGCTGGGTGAGGGTAGCCTGCTGGTCCTCCATCCGCTGCATGCGGGCATTCAGTTCGGCCATGGATGGGTTGGGCGACCTCATGGGACTCCCCAGTGAAGTGGGGCTGAACCCCAGCTCATGGAAGGAGCCCAGGTCTTCCAATGTGGGCATCTCCCCCTGTGGCCCCGTTTCCGAGTGCTATTGCGGGGCACTGTTATCACTGCAGGCCGCCCCCTCTGCAGTGCTGCTGCCTTCGGTGTTGTGTTGGGTGGCCATGATAGGTTCCCGTGGCACCTGTCTAGACTCAGCCAGTGTGGAGACGGTGGGGATGTCGGTGGTGGTGGTGTGCCGCACATCTGTAGTGGCTGGTAATGTGGCCAGAGCATCCTCCTGTGTGGTGGCGGTGGCTAGTGTACTTGCCGATGCAGATTGGCTGGCCTGTTGTGCAGTATCACTGTCACTTGAAACGGCTGTGGGGACACAAAGGGCATGCAATTAGTGTTGTTGTGGTGGCAGATGGGTGCATCACATGCTTCATTAAGATTGTACATTGAATAGTGTTAGTCACATGCATCTGATTGCTGGTGTCTGCATTCAGTGATATTGGTTGCCATACGGATCATGATGGGTCCTTTGGCCCACACATGCACTGCCTGGGGGGGGGTTGTTAATGGGTCCTTTGGCCCACACATGCACTGCCTGGGGTGGGGGGTTGTTAATGGGTCCTTTGGCCCACACATGCACTGCCTGGGGGGGGTTGTTAATGGGTCCTTTGGCCCAGTACTCACAACTGCATATTTACATGTGGCATTCATGTTTGGGCACTTACCGGCATCTGCAGGTGGGCTCACTCCTGCCTCAGCCTGCCCGATCCCATGGATTCCCTCTAGGTGGAGGACGCTGCTGCAACGCTCCTCCCATGCTTGCAGCCTCAGTGGGGAAGGGGGTCCTCCGCCTGTCCCACTGCTGCGTTGGCGGTGCGTGGAAATGAGGTTGCGTACCCTCAGCCTCAGGTCGTCCCAACGCTTGTGGCAGTCCTTCACGCTCCTCACTGCCACGCCCACGGCGGTGCACTTGCGTGCAGCTTCGGCCCACACCTCCTTCCTCCGCTGCTGTGTGGCACGCCGTTGGTCGGCGCTGAACAGCATCTCAGCATTGTCCACAATGTGCTCCACCAAGACGGTTAGCTCCGCTTCGCTGAAGCGCTGTTTGCGCTGCCTCTGAGCAGGAATCCTGGCAGACATGCTGGTGGTCCCTTTTGGCTTCTCAGAGTTAGGATTGTGCTTGTGCTGGCTCTGGATGGCAATGGATTGTGCTTTTATATGATGGCCGCCACTCTGTTTCCTGTTTTGGCGATCATGGTATTTCCGGTTCCGTGTCCGTGGCGGCGGAGGCGGAAACGGGTTTTGCGCCACTTGTGGCTTTGTTATTTCCATTTCCGTGGGGTTTTCCGTGACGGCGGTAACAACGTTTCCGAGTCCGTGTGGTGCGCGCGACCGACAGCGTGTAATCGGACGGTTTTTCCGCAACCTTGCGGACACGGAAACGTTTTTACAGCCGTCACGGATTTTGCACGGCCCCGGACTGGCAGGTTGTAATGAGGCCCACTGTATACAACAACAAAGGAATGGAATACTTCCCAAGATAATCAGCAGGGCCAAAAACAACTTCCATCCCCACAACCGTAGGAGGTCCCAAAACCATGCAGTGGTTTCCCTCAGGAACATGCACTTCTGAAATAAAAACATGTAGATTTTGGATAGCCCTAAAGATCGTTGGAGAGGAGTCTGGTACATAAACGCAGTAAGCGGACCCCACTAATTTACATACTCCTCCACGCTCAGCCAGAATGACATCTAATGCCACCCGGTTGTGAAGAGCCACTAATCTTATCGCCTTCTGTTCTAACGTCATATTATAGAGTATGTCCGTGGTCCGGTTGATGGTTCTCTCCAATACTCTCGCTAGTCCCCTGATATCTTCTGAATTCGTAATTTGCCCAAAAAATGGCACAAAGGATTTCATAATGTCCCCTAGAGTTTGCGCTGGAGTATCCCCTTTCACACCTCGTCGTGGACGAGTTTTTGAAATTTCTGCAGTACTGGCAATAAATACCCCAGGTAATAGAATCCCTAAATAACAGGTTCCTTGCCAATCCCTGGGCAACCATGGAAATGCCACATTACCGCAAACAAAATAGACAGGTTCGCCTACATACAGAGGTCTGTTCTCACAAGTCAAATTCGCAACGTTGGCACACTTTCTAAAATTACCCATTGACCGTGTTCCATTCCTCTGTATGCAGAAGGATACTGAATCGGGGCTATGATTAACAGAATAAGATGGAGGCGTGGCATCCTTATTGCCTATAGGAGCCATTTTGAAAGAGATCAAAGACTGAAAAGGACGAGACAATCTATCAGAGGGTTTAACAGAAGCAACGTTCGGTTTACTCCTATTTGCGAACAGCGAGCATCCCAGGGGCATCAAAATACGTTTTTCAAAACTATTCAAATTTGTTCCATCACAATTTCCCTGAGATGCTGTCATTCCATCGGTCCAAGAATAGTGCTCTAAGAGAAGCGTAACAGGCAGTTGTCAAAGGTAGGGGATGAATATACCAACCTAGCCCCTTATCCCCATGTTGCGGTATATGTGAACAGATCCAGCAATTGGTTCTATTTAAAATTGCATGAGTGGCATTCATAATTAACAAAAGGGTATTATTCTGATAGTTCCGTCTATGCGAAAAATCTCTAGGTGATAAAGTATGCAATTGCACGGATGGAGTGAGAACAACAGATACATTTTCAATAGGTAAAAAGTCCTCTAACGGATATGCTTCCTCCAGATACCATAACCCAAAACCAATAGTTACTAAAAATCTGGTTATTATTACAAAAAGGCAATGATACACTTTGGGGGTCCCTTTGCATGCTTGATCATTGTCTCTGCTAGTCACATATTTATCTAAAAGTTCGGTACGAGCGGTAGCGGGTGCAGGCATCATAGTCTTCAATCGAAAAAACCCCAATTGTTCATTTGCTGGCGACTCCAGTCACGCGTCTTCGTAATGTCTTTCCCACAACCCTTAGCCAAAAGAATCCTCCCGTCCAGTCGGGCCAAAAGGCAAGCCCTCAAATGATTTTTCCTCAATCGCACAGCCAGACCGTGCTGTACGTCTATTTCCTTGGACGTAAGTTATATTTCACAATTTCTGGTGAGACCAAAGTGTCGTCACTTCCTACTGGAGGTGGCGAGTGAACGGAAATGGGATCAGAAAAGGCAAGCCCTCAAATGATTTTTCCTCAATCGCACAGTCAGACCGTGCTGTACGTCTATTTCCTTGGACGTAAGTTATATTTCACAATTTCTGGTGAGAACAAAGTGTCGTCACTTCCTACTGGAGGTGGCGAGTGAACGGAAATTGGATCAGAAAAGGATTGATCCAGAAGTTCCACTGTTGGAGAGTGCAGAGACAGGATGGCCATTTTGTCTAGCCTTACGAATTCTGGAACGGTCTCCGATACTCTCTTGTCAGTTGTTGCTGTTTCAGGCACGTTAGTTACAGCAGTGGGAAGGGATTCTGTGTCTTCTGTATCGTATGGTACGGGCTGTGGGATCCGTTTGGTGTGCATTGCATGGATCCAATTCTTACAACCCGCTACCCACACAGCAGTCTGAGTGACTAGCAGGGCTTGTTAGGGACCCCTCCACCGAGGTGCAAGGCAAGACGACCTCTCAAAAACTTTCGTGAGGATCCAGTCCCCTGGTCGTAGACTGTGACCAGGACCCTCGTACCGTACAGGTAATGCCTCTCGCACCTGGTGATAAATTGAAAACAGATTTTTAGTCAACTCGTTACAGTAATCTGAAAGAAGCACATTTTCTATATCCCACAACAAACTGCTTTTTGGTAAACCCCAAATATTAGCAGGTCTCCCCATTACCACCTCAAAGGGAGAGAGCCCAGTCTTAGTTTGAGGGGTTGTTCTCATTGACAGCAACACGATCGGTAAGGCGTCCGGCCATTTTAACTTGGTGCCAGCCACGTCTTAGCGAGCTTGTTCTTTATAATGCCGTTATGCCTTTCCACTAATCCGGCACTTTGGGCATGTCTGGCCGAATGGAACCGATAATCAATCTGTAATCCTTTGCATATTTGTAGGATTACATCAGCGATAAAGTGTGGCCCATTATCTGCCCAGATGACTCTCGGCAGCCCGAACCTCGGAAAAAACTCTTTCAACAGAGTTTTTGCCGTGGTTATGGCCGTTGCATCTCTAACCGGGAAGGCCTCAACCCACTCACTAAAGGCACAAATGACAACCAACACATATTTAAGATTCTTGCAACGTTCCATTTCAATAAAATCAAAGTGAACAACCTCAAACGGAACAGAAGGTGGAGCGAAACTTCCTCTAGGAGTCGAGGTACCTTTTCCTACATTATGCTGCAAGAAAACCATGCATCCTTGGACAAAGCCCTCCGCAATTTTGAAAATCTTATCATTGGCCCATACACTGTGCAGCATTTTAATCAATTTACGTGCACAGACATGTGTCGGACCATGTGCCATAATAACCATCATTGTAATATAGGCATCAGGGAGTAACCATTTTCCTTCAACATTGTCCACCCAACACCCATCATCATGCAATCTCCCTGCACCCTCGACCCATCTCTTAGTTTCCTCTATGGTACCATCTGCTTGAATGTCTTTCACAGAATCGATACTTTCACCCAAAGTGCAAATATTTACAGTTTCTCTTACAGCATACATTTCTGAACTAAAATCAGTGGCAGTTTGTTTAGCTAACTGATCAGCGAAAGTATTCCCTTTTCCTACATCATCTGTAACCTTTTGATATGCTGCACATTTTATGATATCTAGCTGAACAGGGAGTGCGAGTGCCGAAAGTAATCGCACTATTAAAGTGCCATGCTGAATTTTCATGCCATGCAAGCTCAAAAAGCCTCGTTCTTTCCAAAGTCTACCGAAGTTGTGGACCACCCCAAAAGCATACTGACTATCGGTATATATATTTACTGTAAGCCCTTCAGAAAGTTTGCAAGCTCGAGTTAACGCTATAATTTCTGCGGCCTGTGTGGAATTATGCATAATTCTTTTGGTTTCCACAATCATGCTTAAAGTAGTAACGGCATAAGCAGCCGTGAATGTACGATTCGGAAGTTTAAAACAAGAGCCATCACAAAATAGCTCTCCTTGTGGGCTATTCAAAGGTGTGTCTTTCAGATCGATTCTACCTTTAGTCTCTTGTTCTGTCGCATAAAGGCAATCGTGTGAAGTTTCCTCACTTTCAACAGTATCTTGCGGAACAGGTAAAAGTTCAGCCGGATTTAATACACAACACCTCTGAATTTGAATGTAGGGGGCAAACAAGATTAGTTCATATCTTGTCAATCGTGCAGAAGTGAGGTGTTGCGTTTGAGTTCTATTCAATAAAATATCTACAGAGTGAGGTACCATTACGGTTAACGCATGACCCAGGACCATTCCCTCACTCTTTTTTACGGACGCAGCAGCAGCAGCGACAGCTCTCAAACATCTCGGCAAAGCGCATGCAACAGGATCAAGGGCGGATGAGAAATAGCCGCATGGCCTATTCTTCCCTCCATGTTTCTGCGTTAACACAGCTAAAGCACATCCTTCACGTTCATGCACATACAACACAAAGGCCTTGTCATAATTCGGAGTTCCTAAAACCAGCACTGAACACAGCGCGGATTTGAGCAAATCAAATGCTGTCTGGTGTTCCAAAGTCCATGGCAGTGGCAAAGAAATGCCCTTCTTTGTCAAAGCCAGCATTGGTTTAATCGTTAACGAAAATTTAGGGATCCACAATCTACAGTAAGAAGCCATACCTATTAGGGCTCTAACTTCCTTCTGCGTATTTGGGACAGACATGCCAGAAATAGTCTTTATTCATTCAGATGTCAACCGTCTTCCCTCCTTTGACAGGAGATATCCTAAATAGCCGACCTCCTGACAACAATATTGGAATTTTTTGAGTGAAGCTTTGTGGCCATGTTTCGCTAGATGACAAAGCAACAACACGGTGCCTTCTTTACAGGCACTCTCAGAATCAGCAGCCAAGAGGAGATCATCTACATACTGTAGTAACGTGCAAGTAGTAGGCAACTCGAGAGTATCGAGCTGCTCTTTTAATGCCCTACTATAAATACTAGGACTCTCAGTGTACCCTTGTGGTGCACGAGTGAATGTGAATGAGCGTCCACCTAGGGTAAACGCGAACAAATACCTGCTATCCTTGTGTATGGGAATACTGAAAAACACGTTTTTAAGATCAACAACGCTAAAATGAGTGGCAGAAGCCGGAATCATGGTTAGTATCATTGTAACATCAGGCACAATATGAAATTGAGGAGCCACAATTTTGTTAATAGCGCGCAAATCAATTATGAACCGAAAGGGAATCGCATTATCACCTTTTTTGTATACTGGCAAAATGGGGCTGCTACATAGGGTACAATTACTCCACAATGTACAAAATCAGAAACTATACATTTCAAAGCCTGCTCGCCTTTGACTGAGATCTTATATTGCGGGATGCGAGGCAATTTAACTCCATGTTTCAGAATAATTTTAACAGGTTCAATTTGAAGAATGCCCACATCATTATCATCAATTGCCCATAAGCATTCCGGAACATTACTGAAATCTGGCAGTAAAGGTCGAGTCAAAAACTGAGAGGCGAGTGGTTGCTGAGGTAAAATTGTTAACCGAACTCCGTCCAGAGAACAATGTATTACTGCATGCAATGCCTTTAACAAATTTAACCCCAGCAAGTTCTCCCCACAGTTTGTGGTAAGTAGAAATGGACACTGTTCCGTGAAGGGACCCAGTGTTATTGGTACCAGAAAAGAGACCGGACAAAATACAAGTGTGCCTGAAAACCCTACGGAAACGTTGGAATGCCCTGACAGGGGAATATTTGGAACCCGTGAATGGTCAATGGAACATTTCTGTGCTCCCGTATCCACTAAAAATAGATGCTTCCTATTTCTGACCGCTATCTCAATGTAGGGGCCTTTCTGATGAACGGGAATAGGCGTCGGTTCCAAATCATGCTTCGGGCAATCCTAGCGGAACAGAATATTATCAAAAGGAAGCTTTTCAGAGAGGTACACGGCAGAAGGTTGATCAAAAATGTTTCTATTATCCACATTCGAAACTTGCTTATCTTGTGAAGGAGGTTGCTGTGATTCTGGTGCAAACTGACCTGTGCCAGGGCCTCCTGCACCTGGGCGACCTCTGGATCGTCTACCCATGTTCCCAAATGACCTTTGCTGCAAGGTCGGACATTGTGCGTGCCAGTGGCCTTCCTGTCGACAATAGGCACACTGGTTAATGGTTACCGGAGCCAGGGGCATACTTCTCTGTGGAAAGTACTGTCCTCTAAATTGATTACCCCCTCTTGGGTTTCTAACAATCTGTTGTAATAGGACTTTTGTTTTCAGGTCACCCTTTTTTTTCTCAAGTTTTTCCTTTTCATTATTTACACGATTTTCATAGTACTGAGCTATATGCAGTACTTCTGATTGAGACTTCGCCTGCCAAGCGCTTTCGGAAGACATAATCTGTAGCTGGATGTCAGGCAGCAATCCACGTACACATTTGTCGACAAACAGCCTTTTCCCTGACTCTGTGCCTAAGTCTTGTCCACTGAAATCTGAAAATACCTGTTCAAACCGATTGAAGAAATCGGTAGCACCCTCAGACTTTCCTTGGACACAGGCCATAAGCTTGTCCCAAATGATTCTTTTTTCAGGAACTATGGTTTTCAATTTTACAATAATCTTATTAGGCAAAGTTATTATCACTTGAAGCGGTCGCTCACCAGCTGGTCTTTCTCTATCTAGCCTAACCATGTTATCCCATGTATCTCCCAACCCAGGTATGTCATCTATACTGTCGTCCTAATCTGTTTCCATAAATCAACTGGCAGGAGTATGGGAAATAATAAATCAATATCACTTAAAGTGAATACCGACGACTGGAAGACCGACTCTATTTCCTTATAGAACCCAGTCGGATTCTTTCTTACATCGGGGATAGATTGCTTTATGGTGTTCACTTCCTGTCTTGAAAACGGGACGTGAACAAACTGCGATACGTAATGTGCAGGAATTTCCCCAGCGAGTATTCCTCGCACAGCATCGGCCACAATCTCAACCTTCGGGACAAATGTCGGAGGGACCTCTCTCATAGGCAGCTCCGAACGCTTACTAAGCAACAGAGCCAAATCAAGCGCTAAGGCAGTTGAAGAAGTATCAATGGAAAAAGTATCAATCGAAAAGGCTCTCTAATAAACACTCAACAATTCTGCGGGACAACAAATCTTTCTTTTTACACACTCATTCTGCAGGTATTCTACCATCCCCTGTATCACCTTCTCTTGCATTTCTAACGTATACTGACTATATGGGACTCATTACATCCCTGGCGTTAAGGGGTTAACGGCGCCGTAAAAGGCTGCAGCGCCGTTAAACCCTTAACGCCAGATTCACACTTTAACGCCTGCTTTTTGCAGGTGTTAAAGTGCAACCCGCTAAGGGACCTTGGTGCTAATTACGGCCCCTTAATTTACGGTGCCGTAATTAGCGCCTTCCCCATTCACATTGAGCCCTATGGGCCAAACATGGGAATGGGGAAGGGGCCATGGTGAATGGGGATTTACCGCCCCGCCAACCTTGGAATGGGGCGGTAAATCGCCATCCACCATGGCGGAATCCGGCATGGACCATGGTGCTAACAGCAACATGGTCCAACGCCAGGGTTGTAATGAGGCCCTATGTGTCATATACTTCATCTGGAGTTATTGACATATCCGAAATCCACCTTATCGCATCCTTTGTACAAATTCATGCTTCCTCACCTTTTAATTCACGGCGAGGAGAAAACCGTTTCTGTAAGTACATAATACCTAAACTACCACCATCTGCTTCCTCATTCTGTAACCCTTCCAACTCCTTCCTATACTCAAAAATCTTCTCGACATGCTTGTATACTTTCTCCGCAGTATCTCTGGACAACGCTAAGGCGTTCAAATCCCGTAACCCTTGTGGTAAATCTACATTGTTTAATCTGTTCAACATTATACTCAAATGAGTCCCTAATACTTCAATAAAAACATTTTTCTCAGAAATATCTTTTACATTTTCGAGTGTGGAAAAAACATCAGCTTGTTCACCCTTCTCCATACAATGTTTAGCCCAACCGATCAATTCATTCTTTTTCTCTGGGGACACAGTATTACGAGTCACATCCCTTGGTCTCGCTCCCTGGTCTACTACAAGTGATGCAGAATCACTTGGAAGAGGAAGAGTAGGCACATTCTGAATATCAACAGGTGGAGGCAAGGGGGCAGGCAAAGGAGCGACGGCTGGAAGAGCAGGAAGGACAGCAGAGAGGACCGGAGGAACTATAGGGGGGGAATAACAACGGGAAGGGGCAAAGCACCAGGAGGAGGGACGTATGGAGGTGGCGCGGAGGCACCGTGCCTTCGTTCATGCAAAAGTTTATTAATCAATTCATCTGACGTATGAAAATCTTTTGAAAGGTACATTTTCTGGATGCCTAATTGAAACGCCCTGTCCGTGTTCCTAGCTGACTTCAATTGTTTATTTTGATCATATAACCGTGCCTTTTCGACACTTGTCATATGTCTACGCATATGTTTCTCTCTATTCTTTTGTTCCTGCAAAGCTTCTGTTTTCCAACTATGCAATGCGTCAAATGCTGCAGATCTAGCCTTTTTCTTTACTAATACAGACTCTAGATATTCTATACGAGGGATTTCAAAACTACCATTGGTTGGCCACCGAAGATTAGAATTATGTCTGGTCTGTCTGTGCCAAATGTCATTAAATGCTATACTACCAAAGCCTTTCTTACAGTACATAGTACATGCCGGCGACCCCTCCTGTGGTGCGGGACAGCTATCTTCCAAAGATTGTCTGTCGCTGTGGAATAATGCCCTAAAGCAGGCAGACAATTTCCCAGGCATATCAAAGTTCTGTGTAACCTGATCAAGTAATTGTGCTCGCGAGTACAATGCGCCAAATTCAAATTGTCAGGGTTAAATTAAGAATCGGGTCACGATTCACCTGACCAAAGAACTGGGAGGCCCGATCGGGTCTGTAAGGACAATGCTAAGGACCCACGTGTCTGGTGATTTTTGGCAAATTTACCCACCTCGATATATGGACCCTCGTCAAGACATCGTCTCGGGCTACAGCTCACTGTTCACGGATCGGATCGTGCAGTTTTGTCGAAGAATTCACTTCTCAACCAGAGTGGTCGTTTCTGTTGGCACCGTCCGATCCCGGTCCGGTAGCCGAGCCAACCTTCAACGAGACGAGGTCGATCTTGAGGGTCCCTATTCGGGCACCATCTGTGGAATCAGAAAAATACAATATTAAGGCTTTTACACCATGCAAAGGAAAATACATCAACACGGGCTTGTAAAGATTCCCAGAATCTTTATTACAAAAACTGAACAGTTATAAAACAAAGTACACAAATAGCTATTTGGCCGTCAATACATCACAGAGACCACTAGCAGGGTTCATTGTGAGCAGTGAGCAGGATTTGCTAGCTGGACATGGGCGTATTCATACATTTTCGTTATAACAATGTCCAGCCTCTTTCAAGTTAATCATGTACTGGGTTAGAGTCACGCCAGCTTTGTTCCTAATTTACATATCTTGTGCATGCGGTTTACTTTTTAATACATTTACTAACAAACATTATTATCCTCTAGTTTAACGTTACACTCCTTACACATAGCTTTAATACAGATCAAACAATTGTTTTGCATGTCATATTTGGATAGCGTTATTGTTCTTGTATACTTGTAGGTTAACATCGCTGATTCAAGTAATTCCCTGATCCCGAGGTCGACAAAGGACAAGGTCTACATGGCCTTAACATGCGCCTGAAGGCAGGTTGGACATTAACTCTCCTACAGAGGTTGAAGAGGTTAAGGCAAGAACAAGAGCACACGAGACGGCCATTTTAGACTACAGGGTGACTTTGTACAATAAACTAAAATGGCGGCTCTAACCTAAAATGGAGGCTTGGTTCACTTGAGGTCACGACCTTGTAATACAAATTTCCTCGCAAAGCGACTGGGCATAGGCCAACATATACTATGAGGATGAAACAATATTATCTCAGTTCTAACACACACACTTATATAGCTCTTGCCAATCTTTGGTTTCTCAAAGCATACGATTTCCAATGGCTCTTACCAATGCTTGTTTCACACAGTTTCTAATGACTCTTGGCAATGCTTGTTTCAGACAGTTTCCAATGGCACTTGACATCTGATTCCTTGTGGAAGGGAAATGGGGGATACCGCGTCTCATCCAAGGGTGACTCATCCCCACTTCACAAGTCTCCTCCACCCAAGTGATCCTCCCTCGCATATCCACCCCCAGGGTCAGGATTCAAAAGCTATGGCCTTTTCCTGGCCCCCTGGGAAGAGGATATATTGGGGAAAAAAGTGAGGGCGCCCTCAGGTTCCTCACAGAACAAACACTAGCCTTAAAATGCTCAGGTCAGCTCAAAATAAATGAATGTGTTCTTCCAAAAACCAGCCAAAATCAACCTGGAAGGCTCAAAATGAGCATAAACATGTGGGGGCCAAAAAGTTCCAAAATGCCCTGGAAGGTTCTAAACTAGATGATTGTTTTTTGCCTTTTTATTTGAAAGGCAAGGTTTTGGGAAATAACCCCAACAGGAAAATCGTTGTTCAGCACTCATTCATATGAAATGCAAGGCTTTGGCCTTCTGATTTGGGAATAAATGGGAACATTCGTTTTGCACACACTACATTCATTTGAAAGACAGAACATACCAAAAGGAGAAAAATAAACTGAAAAGTTCAGGGGCCAAAAGCCCACTGAAAACCCCCTGGGAAGCTCAAAATGATACCGAAGATTTGGGTGCAAAATCCAGGAGGCACCAAATCCGCTAAAGGTTTCAGGGAGAAAGAATACATTCAAAACCTAATACAAATCTAACAACCTGCTATATTCAAAGAAGACAAAAAGTTAGGGGATGAAAAGAGCAAGATCAACCCCTTATCCATCCACCCCCACAAAAGGACCCAAGGTTTTGGGGGTCAAAAATTATCCAAACATTTCAGGGGCAAAACATGAGCCTAAACACAACACAGAGGTTACAAAATGAGCTGAAAGGTACAAGGTTCAAAAATCAGTGAACAAAACAGACAGAAAACATTGAACATTAGACACAAAATCTTTTTTTGGGGGGGGGGGACAGACAGGAAACATCATATGAGGCAGAAAACACGCTGAAAATGTCAAGAGCCAAACCCCAGCCCCTAAGCCACCCCAAATCTCAAAGGACCTGAAACCATTGGTGCACCTAAACTAGCAAATACAATCCTAAACGAGCCCCAGGAGGATCAGGACTTGTTTTCAGGCTGCATTTAGGCCTGTGGCCCTTTGCAGCATATTTTGAGACTCCCTTTTTTCTCTGTGTTTTTTTCAAACCCACTGGTGTCGCTTCTTTTGAACTCTTCAGCATTTTCTTTCCTGTTTTATTTTTGCCCCCAAAACATTTCGACTTACTTTGACACTTCCAGGTTGTTTTCAAGCTGTTATTTGCATCCCGAAAAAAACGCAGTAGGATAAAAATGCACTAAAACCTGTAGGGACTAAAACAGCCAAAACTAGCCCAAAAACACACATGAAGGCTTAAAATGAGCAGAAAAGAATTGGGGGGAAACGATGGTGCTAGGAGCCTCAAAACTAGCTGAAAGTGTTGGGCTGCAACAATCAGCCTCAAAACTGCTGTGCCGTCTTAAATATGCCAAAATGTCCAATGGAAAAACATATCCCAAAGTATATGCCAAGAACTAGCACTAAAACACTGCGGGAGGCCCAAACTAGCCAAAAAGGGTTGAGTTAAAAACAAGCCTAAAATCATCTCAAAGATAACTCAAAACTAGCCCAAACAGCCTGGGAGGCTCAAAGCAAGACACATAAGGGATGATTCATGAAATTTTTGCGCCGAAAAAGGGGGATGTGTGCACCATTCTGCCCTCAAATCCCCATTTGTTATACAGGGATCTCTGTTTTTCAGCGCAAATAATTCAATGAATCAGCCCCATAATCTGGGGACAGAAACTAGCTCGAAAACATATGGTTTGCTCAAAAAGAGTTTAAAATTTGAGGTGGCAAAGAATCTGTCCAAAAACACCTATAGGGGCTGAAAATGAGAAGCAACAAAGACCACCACGGGGGCGCAGGCCAAATGGCCGCCTGAGCACTGAGCAAAAGAATATGGAATTGGGATGCACAGGCCTGTGTAGTATCTCGAGAGAACTTGTCTTTCTTCATACATACAAATTGAACATTCTATGCAGGGGTCTTTATATTTTAAAGTGGCTACTCCATGGTGCAAACGGGCTATAGTCACAAGGCCACTTGCGACATAAAGCAAAGCAGAACCAGACCATGTATCGCTGCACAGTAGGCCCAAATGCACTCCCAGAGGGACAAGAGTCCCAATTGTAATTCACTAAAGCATAGAATGTATAGCATCACAAGGGTGAGGATAATCAATAAATCCAATTTGTACCCAGTTTTCTCATTGAAACGCTAAATCAAAAGCATATATCATCAAAGAATTCAAATGACATTTCATAAAAAGTGAGTACACTGGTATTTATAGTTATTCAAACAAGGCCTCCAGTGTTAATATCAAACATATATTGCATCAAAATATTCATGTTCAAATGTACAAAGCAATATCCCAATTGGTTTGGTTAGGATTAGACACACTAAGATTCACAAATTGCTTAAGCGTGTCCACAGACTCCAGCGTTTAAAGAAATTCACGCAACAGTCTATCACAATAACTCATATATCCAAAAAGCTCATTGTTGATGTTCCTACAACCAACGCATTTCGGATCTGTGATCCATCTTCAGGGTGTGAGCTCAATGTTCCTAGTTAGTAAGACTCCTTTGAAGAGGCCCTCTGTAATTCTGTAACAAGGGCTAATCATGGACCCAGTCTTCAGGGCAAAGTCCTAAAAAGCTGGGCATCAGGAGAATGCAGTCAAGTGGTACTCTGAAACAGGTGTCAGAAGCAAACAGGCGAACCGACCGCAAGCAGTGAGCTCCGTAAGAACCTCGGAACATCGACGTGAATCCACCGCTTTGCCCAACCCGCAAGATTTTTCATGTTCAAAGAGGTGTGGAGCAAGGGACAGGCATTCGGCAGTAGTACCCCAGAAAGAAATCGGACACGGTTGGATGTTCTTTGTGGGCACCGAAGAGGAGCCCCCTCTTCACCAAGCTTACACCATCTGCACAGCCCGGGCCTGAGCGGGAGAGTAGCACACTTGGCGCCCGCCGGGAGCTGATTGGAGCTGAAGGCGCCATCAGCCCCAAACACTGGCATACATTTGTTGTTTTGCATCACTGGGACCGGCCTCCAGGTCGGAAGCTCCCGGCGTGGCGGGTGCCCAGAGTGCCGGCTCAAGGCTCGGCGAACAATAGGAGGGTAGTCGTTCCCAGAGGAGCCCGCCGGGACACACAGAGATTCCGGAGTGAACACATAGAGGAGCCCAGCAATCCGAGGGCTTCCCCCTCGGCTCTCCGCTCGGTGCTGGAGCGGCCCAGCTAGCTCCGTGGGCACCCAAGGAAGCAGTGAGAGAGCAGAGGACAGCAACGGCCAGTGCGCGGATCAACAGCTTGCACTGTACGCTCCTGGCACGAGTTACCATCTCTCCAAGTGGACCTCCCACGGATGGCGTTAGTGTATGAGAAGGTGCAACAGACCCCAGTGGGGGGTAAGAAAAGACAGAAGTGGCCGGTGAGCCCGGGTGCTGCCCGGAGTCATGTGAGCATCCGTGGGGGGGGCAGGGCTGGAGCACACAGCTAAACGGGCACTGCACTACTTGCAAGTTCCCCAGGCGGCAGTGCCTCCCGTGTAAGGGCTTGCAATCCCGCCAGCCAATGGCGCCGTCTCCTGCAGGCATATATTAAAGTGGCAAGCCCGGCCCCCACCAGGAGCCCAGCACAGCGGCTCCCCATCAGAGTCATCAGTGCAGTGCCCGTGAGCCACGTCAGCTACAGCGAAAAAGACAGCAGAAGCCATCTGCCTCCAGCCAGTGGTGCCGGAGAAGCCGCAAGGGTTGTCGCTTGTGTATCAGGTGAGGAGAGGGGGGCCGAGTGACTGTGTAGCTCCCCCACCAGCAGCGCTAACTCCCCGATTGCCAGGCCTGTTCAAGCACGTGGTCACAGTCAGGCCCAGGCGGTTTGTTGCACGCCCCTTCCTCACCCTTTCCCCTGAGCCATAAAGCTCCCAGCAGAGACGTGTTGGGGCACGGGGCACCTGGAGCATGAGGCGCCACGCCACCCCTTTTAGAAGCGCTCGAGGCAGGCCCTGATGGGCGACAGAGAAGGGGTAGAATGCTTTGCACTACAGGACATTGGGATTCGTGTTGTGCCTCCAGCTAAAGTGACTGCCTAGACTAAGTAGCGCCTCATCGCTGACCTTCGGCCGTTCCCTGCCAAGCACCACTGCGACTGTAACACCCACGGGAAGAACGCAGCAGGGAGGTGTGGCCGGTCTGCAATCGGGGCCCACCCCCATCCCATCCCCATGTGGCATTGCCAGACTGAGAGGAGACCCGCACATTATAGCGGAAACACACTATCATGCGGCCCATACAATTTGCTGTCCACTGTGCTGCGCCCATGCTTCAAGGAGGATCGATTGGAGCCTACAGAAGCCCTCTGACCCTACTCTTGCTTCATGCAGAGAGGGATGACTCCATCCGCAATTCAATGAATGCAGGCGTTACGGTGGTCCCCGGCAGACATGCAGGCTTCCCAACCGCAAGACGGTACTCTGGTCCCGGGGGAAGACCAAGAGACCTCAACCAAAGTCCACATACGCCTCCTCCTGGACGAGATCCGAGCGTTCAGAATGAGTATGACGACCACAGTCTCGGCTTTACAGGAAATGGTTCATAGCATTGAAGATAAAATAGAAGCCCTCGAGAATAACCAACAATCATGTGGACATTGTGGAAATGAGAACCGAGGGCAGGTAGCAAGACCTAGAGCAGAGAAATCAAGACTTGGAGGTGAAGATCAATGATTTGGAGAATAGGGAGAGAAGAGCCAATATCAGGATTCAAGGCCTCAAGGATCCCCCCAATGAGTCCCCAGCTTCACTGGACAGAAGAGTGAAGACCCTACTGGCTAGTCTGCTGCCTGCCCCGATCACCCCTGAGCTCCAGTTTGAGAGAGTTCATCGGGTGGGTGGGGTGGCCCCCCCCAGGCCCCTGCTCTGTTCTGGCAAAATGTTATCACTTTAAGCACAAAGCCGAGATAGTCAAGATAGCCAGAGAGCGGGAGTTCATTGACTTTGAGGACTCCAGTCCTCAGTCCAGCGTATATACCAAAACATCTCAGCCAAAACGTTGGCGAAAAGAAGGGCGTGTAGACCACTAACTTGCTGGCTGAGAGAACATGATACTCGCTACAGGTGATTTTACCCTTTTGCGCTCTCATTCACCTTTAATGAGACGAAATATCGGGTGGTCTCGGGGGAAGAGGACGCTAATGTGTTGCATGGTCTGCAATCCGGGAGAGAAACGACGAATGAAGAAGATGAGATGCCCTCTTAGTCTAAACCTAAAAGGAGACCATCAGGCCTTCAGGCCATGAGAGGACGGGGCAAGAATAGGAGAAATTTGAACACACCTTGATCTGGAAGTTTACGGAACTTGGATTGAGACCGTATACCAAGACGGAGAGAGTTGTGGCTAAGCATCGAGCAGAGCTCCAGAGACAATAACTACATACCAACTGGGGGTTCTCCCCTCTCCATTGAACCTGGGACTCCACCAAATCAGTTCCGCTGGTCCAGCCGGCCACGATAGTGTTCGAGCTAGCATGCCGGGCTGGGCATGTATAACCACAACTGTCACGCAACCACGCCAATAGAGAAATAGAGATCTCAGGCTGACACATGGTTCTGGGTACCCTCCCTTTGAGTGGACCTATGTTACTCTTTAGGGTGTCTCTAATGTTGAGTCCTTCCTTCTCTTTTTCTTCTTCTTTCTTTCTTCCTCTCCCTCTATCTCTGCTTGTCTGTCCTGTTTCGGGAGATGGGGGGGTCTGTATGGATTCACCTGGGGTCAAAGTGGCGCTGAGAAACATTTCACACGTATGCTATTTTATCAAGTATGCTACTGGTTTGACTTAAAAGTGCTGCTGTTTGGGTACACATGCGAGGCTTCCTAGAGGGGGCGACATCAGGCGCTGAGGGCTTGTCTGCTGGTACACACATAGGTTTATTGAGGCACCAGCCCTCACAGCATGACTTTCCAATCTTAAATGGGGGATGACACTATACACGTAGGCACCCTTAATGTGAAGGGACTCAACTCTCCGCAAAAAAGGTCAATGCTAGCCACAACTTTCCAGCAAGCCAGGCTTGACGTCGTCTTTGTCCAGGAGACCACATTTAAGCATGCAGCAGAATTTTCTGTTAATAGTAAACACATAGAGGGGGCCCTACAGGCATCGGGCCCTGTCAAGAGGGGTGGAGTGGGCATACTGTATTGTATCTCCCTTGGGCTGCAGATAACCCGAACACACAGGCAGCCAGGGGGCAGGTTTTTGCTGGTCTAGGGTTTCATTAGGTCTAAAGCTGTCACACTCTGCACTTCATATACTCCCAAATCGCAACAATTATTATAATGCAAGGACCTTTTTGAGCGGCTGGAAAGGGAGAGGTCTGAGTCCTTGATATGTGTTGGGGACTTTAACCTCGTTCTTAACCCAGATCTGGACTGGAAATCATATAGGGAGGGATCGTGCCACCCAGTAGATAGAGGAGGCTTTCCCAACCTCGTCGCTGGGTTTGGCCTGGTCGACTCCTGGCACACACTGCACCCTCATGAGAGCTTATTCACATTTTACTCCCCACCCCATCAAAGTACTCCTGTATTGATTAAATTGTCTTAGAAGGGGACTTAGAACACCTTATGAGAGACTCCACAATAGATGTCATTGGTTGGTCCGACCACAATATGGTCACGTAGCCCTAGATCTTGGCCCGGGTAAACACAGGGAAAAAAGATCAATATGTAATGACATGCTACTCAAGGCTGTACCCTTCAGGGATTCCCTGGATCAGGAGGTCCGGGATTTTTTTAAAAGGAATTGTACTGAGGGAATGTCTCCAAACACTATTTGGGAAGCGGCCAAGGTGACAATGAGGGGCTTGCTTATCGCCCGGGGAGTGGCGGTGAAGCGACAGAAAATGCTCCGAGAATCCCAAATCAGACAGGACATAATGGCCAAGGAGTCTGCAATAAATGAGCCATTGAATGATTCCCCAGTGCTTAGGGCAGATATCAGAAGGCTGAGGCAGGAAATAAAATCCGTCCGGCAGGAAAAAGCGCTCACCCACTTAAGATTTGTTAAGCCGAGATACTTTGAGTAGGGTGACAAAGCTCACACATTGTTAGCGGCAAGACTCTGTAAGCAAAGAGCGGACAGAGAGATACAAAAGCTAATCTCCCCCTCAGGAAACCTTGATAGGCCCTTTCGACCATAACCACCTGCTTTGCAGACTATTACCAATGGTTATAATCATCCCATATCGCAACCCAACCAGACAACGCCCGGTCCCCCCACCTAATGTTAAATGTCCTCCTTTTGAGGGGGCAGACCAGGAGAAATTGAATGCGTCCATCACTGCAGAAGAAGTTGGCCAGGCTATTTCACACCTAAAGGCAGGTTCTGTGCGGGGAGCGGACGGGTTCAACTCAGGATACTTTAAGAGAATGAAGGGCGCCCATTCCCCGTTCCTTGCCCTCTTATACAATAACATCATGACCACTGGTGTGGCCCCACCCTCCTTTATGGAGGCCAGGATAATTGTGATCCCCAAGGAAGGCAGGGGCAAGCTGCTTTGTGGGTCATATAGGCCGATCACATTGCTTAACATTGATGCCAAAATCTACGCAAGCATCTTAGCCAGCAGACTTAACGTGGTTCTCCCCCAGCTTATTCATAGTGATCAAGCTGGATATGTTAGGGAGAGGCAGGGGGCGGACAATATCCGCAAGACGCTGGATTTAATGGCGTCCACGAGTCCTGCAGATGAGAATCCCATTTTCATTTCGGTCGATGCCGAGAAGGCTTTTGACTGCGTCGAATGGCAGTACATGGAACAGTTACTGCAACAGGCCAGCCTGGGCTTGGAATTGGTGCTGGGAGCATTGGCCCTCTACAAGAACACTTGTGCTAAGGTTGTGGTTAATGGGGTGGCTTTGTCCCAATTTGCTTTGACTAGAGGTACTGGGCAGGGCTGCCCCCTCTCGCCCTGGGTCTTTATTTTAACTATGGAACCCTTCACCCAGAGCATTAGAAATGATAGTAGAATAAAGAGGCTCATTGTGGGCCTCAAATAATATAAGCTAGCCCTATTTGTAGATGATATCCTGGTTTATGATACACACCAGGAACAATCCATCCCGGCACTGCTAGAGCGGATTGAAATATACGGCGCTCACTCCGAATTCTGCATTAATCGAGATAAAACGTTTGCCCTACCCCTGGGAAACGTTTCCCCCGACTCTGCCGGGGATCTGGTGAACTGGGGCCTTAAAACCACCCACTGACAGTATTCGATATCTGGGTGTAGCGATTACCAAACAGTTGGATGACTTGTATCGAGCCAATTATATCCCACTCTGGACAGCCATACAGACAAACATAGAGCGTTGGAGTAAACTCAATCTTTCCTGGGTGGGTAGGTTTACCTCCATAAAAATGAACGTGCTTCAGTGCCTCCTGTTTCTCTTCCAATCTCTTCCTGTATTGCTGCCAGACGCTTTCCTGGCGATAGCTATCTTTTGGCCTTCTTTTGGGAGAGAAAGAGACCCCAAATTGCATACAGTATGCTCATCCTTGCGAAAGAGCAAGGGGACCTCGCCTATCCTGATCTTGGGGAATATTATAAAGCATCCCAGCTCCGGGTCCTAGTGGAATATATCCGGGAAACGCCGTCCAAGCAGTCGGTCCGCTTAGAAAACTGCCTGTTCGGCCCTTTTGCCCTGAGCGAATGGTTTTGGGTCCCAGACCTGTCCATGCAGCGCAGGATTCGTGAACACCCAGTGCTGAAAGTCCTGTGGGCAATAATGAGGGCCGATAACCCTGGCATGGCTGGGCTTACCTCATGGCCCTAGCTGCCTAGCTGTATCTGGGCGCCTCCCATAAGAGAAGCAATAATAGATCCCAACCGCTTTCATCCGCAATATGAGCAGGGGTTGGTTAGGGCAGGCCAGATGTGGAGGGACAGGGTTTTCCTATCTACAACAGACCTGGAGACAGCCCAGAAGGGACTGGTAATCAATCCTCTCCCATATTTGCAGCTCAGGGGAGTCCTTACGGACACGAAATGGAAGGGCCAGCTGCAACGCTCACTCACAGCGTTTGAATCCGTATTGGATTCCCACAACGGCACAAGGGGTCTCAACAAAAATGTACAGGGCCCTCCTGGGAAGGGGCCCCCTGCCCCCTCTGGCTCCAAAGCTAAGTGGGATGCCGCATTAGACTGGTTCGACAACTTAAAGGGATGGGAGGCCATATACAGGGCAGTGTGGAAGTCCTCCATAGCAATGCAATATAAGATTCACAATTGCAGACTCCTTGTCCAATGGCACCTTAAACCCCAGCGCTTGGCCAAGATGTTCCTCAACGCTTCACCATACTCTGGAAGGGCTGTTCTCAAATATCGACTTATTGGCATCGGTAGTGGGACTATCCTCATATGCAAACATTTTGGAAAAAAGTCCTGGGATGGATCTGTGGATCCGTCGGATAGAGGGCATTCAGAGGCCTCTTGCCCCCCTACTAGTTCTCTTTGGGGTGGAACACATAGACGACCACTACCGGGTCCTCCCTCAAAAGGCAAGGAATTTGCTTCTGGCGGCACGGGTGTGCGTCACAATTAAATGGAAAGCGAGCCCCACCCCACAGAAGCCGATTGGCTGCATAAAGCCAAAGATATTTACGATATGGAGAGCCTTACAGCGATGGTCATGGAAACCCATTCACACATAGATATGCAGTGACTGCCCTTTTTAGAGTTCTACAGGGAAGTCTGCCTGGTGCATTGAGCTCCTGGAGAGGAGCATCACCCTATTACCACCGGTCCAGCTTCTCATTCGGCTTGCAGCAATAGTTACACCACTGAGACTCTTAAGCTCTGGACCCAGGGGTGGTGAGGTGGGGGGATGGGGTTTCAGACAGGTGGGGTGGGGGTTTTTTCTCGTCTTTCTTGCTTCTTATTCCATATTTCTCTTTCCCTTTGTCTTTCCCTGTCCTTCTCAGTTTCATTTGGAAAATACTGAAAATGTTATTTGGAGATCTGTCTCATGTTGTTTTCACTGCGGTGCTGCAAGCTGATGTCTGTTTGATGCAATCTCAATAAAAACAATTTTAAAAAATGAGGAGCAACATTTTTTAAATCTTTTTTTTATTTGTATTCAGTTGATACAAGAAACAACTTTTAAAAAACAGCGTTTTCCAGTTGCACATTGCTTATCTATTAGTTAAGAAGAGCAGGGAAGATTGAGTCAACTTTCCTCCATAGCAATGAGAGATGGAAGATTAACCCCTCCGAGTTTCCCATCATAAAAGTCCTCCAGACCTCCTCCATAGGCAAATTCAAGTGAGTGCCTGTGTTTCTGAATGCTATAGACCTTGAAATTGAGGAGAGCGCTTCGCAGTATAGTAATAGGTGCTTGATGGTTTCCACACAATCATTACCACATAAGCGACACTGCCTGGCCTCCAAAGGGATGTTTTGACAGGCAGCGCAGATTTCAAAAGGTCTAACACTATTAAATTAGATTTTTATGTAGTCCCATATTGCATACTTTTCTGCAAAGCCCTTAATGTACCCCGGCTCCCTAGTGCGAGCAGTACGATATTCAGTAAAGCATAATGCCCGCATCCTGCCAGATAGCTTAGTATTAGACTTTTCAAATCGCTCCTGGCGTAGGTGCGAGGTGATGTAGTTCTTCAGTTTGCTTCGTGGCCAATTTATTCTGTCATCTTGGTCACTTGATGTGTGTGTAAGGCAGCCCTTTTTGATGTCCATCACATTGCTGGTTGACATTAGGCTACCCCTGGTTTGAACAGCATCCAGGAGCAGATGTAACAAAGTTCCATCTGGTGTGGTGTACATTTTCTGTTACAGCGTGATTTCAATTTGACCCACATTGGTGTAAGATTGAATTCCAAATATATGTATGTATTTGGCAGGTGGAGCAATTTTCTGAGACCTTTTACTTCAAGCTTACCGAGCTTTCCGCATGCCCCAGCCATTCTGACTGCATCAATGCCCAACATTTGGAAGCCAAATACTAGTCTGAAAATACTCCTGGAGTCTCAAAACGAACAGAAACGTGCTGGGAAAAATGAATACATGGAGGCCATATGAATACAAGCCAGAAGGCTAAAATGAGCCAATATTTTCAAAGGCCCAACACCAGCTCAAAACACACTGAAACATTTAGGGTGAAAAATCCAGCATGAAAATAACCCAACAAGCTCGAAAGACTGTGGATATAAAGAGGCTGCCAAAAACACACTTGGAGGCTCAAAATGAGCCAGAGTATTAGTCTAATTGGAGTCTTGGAGGTTAGAAATCAGCTAAACATTTCGGAGTCCAGATATGAGCTCAAAATGAGCCAAAAGTGATTGAATGTAAACCAGCTCAAAACCAGAGTCTAAAAAATTCTCCAAACTCTGAACATTCCGAAAAGGTTTGGAGCCCACAGACCAGCCCAAACCCACCATGGGAGGCTGAAAACCAGTCAGCTGTTTGAATGGTGAAAAGTACCCCAAAACCATCCAAAAGTTAACCAAACTACCCTAGGAGACTTAAAACTATCTGACGGGTTTCTGGGCAAAAGAACATCCTGAGTACACCACTGTAGGCTGAAAATGAGAACTAATAATTGGCAGAAAAGATGAACCCAGAAAGCACCGACAGTGGCTAAAAAGAGATTAAATGTGTGGGATCAAAACCCACTCTAAAAAAGTCTAAAATCACTCTTGATTCAAAAAGTAAAAATGATAAAAAGATGTCAAGTATAAAGTCCAAAAACCAGCCCAAAACAAGACAAAAAGCTAATAAATAAATAAATAAATAATACATATTCAGGCTAAAAGCTTACGCAAAAAGACCCAAAACGCACAAAAGGAGTTCAGAAAATGTGTGTTAAAAACATTCTTAAAGAACCCCAAGATGCTTAAAATGAGCAAAAAGGATTGACAGCCAAAAACCGCCACAAAAGCACACTGGGATGCTAAAAACGAACTGGAAATTTTGGAGGTAAAAAACACCCCGAAAATACACTGAGACTCAAAAGAAGCCGATAATTTAGTGAGCAAAAATTTGCCCGAAGCCAAGCATGAAAGCACTCATGGATGCTCAAAAAAAGTGAAAAGGTCTGCAGGGTTCTCCTTCCACTCTTTCAGGAGATTTATATGGTATAAGGGAGTTTTTACTTGGTGGTCAGGTTGGGAAAGTTTGTAGTTACGTGGGCCTGTCTATTCAAGCACCTCATTCGGTCCGTGCCATTTAGATATAAATTTATTTTCAGAAGTTGACAGTCATACTAGTACTTTTTGTCCTATCGAGAAAGATCGTAAGGCAAACATTTGATTGCATGAGGTTTTCTGCTGTTCTTGTGCCTTGGCCATATGGGTTTGGACTAAAGATCTTACCACAGTCATATGTTCTTAAAGATGGTTTGCAGTTGGGGATAGTGGGATTGGAGCTTCCTCTCTTTCCTCCAAGTTTCTATCAACATGTCCAGGATGTTTTGTGGTTCCTGCCCATAAAGTAATTCACATTGGGAGAATTTGGTAGAGGCATGGTTGGGTCTTTGTTAAGTGACCCCAATCAAGCACCCCCACTAAATCAGTGCCTTGTCTGGGATTGCTCAAGGGAAGCCCTTATTTATATATTCTTATGACAAGTTATACTCTGGATGATAAACCCTTATATAACGCCCCTCTCTTTGAATCCCCCTGACCTCACTGAGCCAAGAAGTAGGTTTGTTTTGCAATTTAAAAGATTTATTGGAAAAATTAAACAATATATATATATATCACACTTTTATAGTAAATTAATATTTGATATCACACTTAGGCATATGAATATAATGTTGATCGACAATAGATAATCTGACACTAGCACACTTCTTTACAATCAATGAGGAATTAGTATAGGAAGGATAAGGTAGCAGAAAATACTTTTATGGTTTCAAGGAAAGCAATGAGGGAAAAATGCAGCACAGAAATAAACTTGATATGATTTCAACAAAAGATAATATGATCACTTTTTCTTTGACAATTCCCTCCCCCCTATGCAAGATAAGGAGATGGAAGGAGAACACACAATTCTCAGGAATACAAAATGCAATACAAATTTCCAGTTCCCCCCAGCGAGCTTAGAGGAAAACAGGTATGATTTTAAAGCAGGCAAGATCCTTTTAAATGTGGTGGCAATGAAGTGAAAAATTTCTGCTGAAAATGCTTTTAATTCCCTCTAGAGGTTCAGGGTGAGTGAGAGATACTTTAAATCAGTTCAGGTCAGCCCTACCAATGATTCAGGGATGGTTATCAGGTTGAAAACGGGATTCAGTAATGGAAGCAAAAGACAGATATTTTTATACGTTACACGTGGTTGAAATGAAGCAAACTGTCAATTCGCGGCACTTTTTTCCGAGTGCGTCGATCGCGATTGCGGAGGAACTATAAGGAGTAGCAAGTCGGTTCTAGGCTTGTTGGAAAGCATAGAATCTTAGCTTTAAAATTAAAGTTAAAACTCTAGCACAAACGGTTCAAGAGATACGGACGATTTAGTGGAGGTAGATTTTCAGAAATGAAATCACAGTTTCAGAATGACAGATGCGCTTGGAAGGTTTGAATCAAAAGGATGGACACACGATTCCTTATGATGCAGTTCTAATAGGTTAAAATAGTTTCAATTAGATTATCTTAAACTAAGAGATTGGTTTTGCACAGTTCTGGCTGCGTACTCACACTATGAATTTGAAATAGGCCATCAGGGTCTGGTCAGCAGGTTTGGACTGGAGTCCGGCGGGTGGTTCTGAAGTCACAGTTCTCTGGGTCAGCTCTGCGCTGCACTTCACAGCGGTCTGGTCTGGGTCTCTCTGGTTCTGGTCTCTCTGGATACAGCACTGCTTTCTGGGTCTGCTACCGGTTCTGGCAAAAGTTCTTGGCAAAGAATCCAACAGCTCGCCCGGCTGTAGAATAGTTTGTTTGGATTGCTGGATTCTGAAGGCCTGCTGAGAAGAGTTCTCAGCTTGTGGGTTAGGCCTTTGCTTTAAGTTATGTAGTCTATCTGGAGTTTAAATTCTGGAAGTTCCTTCTAGATGTTGTGTGGTCCGGCAAAATGCTCTGCAAGAAAATGAAAAGTGAATGTCTTGCCTGTTCAAGCAGTCTCTTTTTATGTGTTTTGAAAGTGGGTGGGTCGGCTTATTCTGCTTGCCCAACCCTCTCATGATTTGATAGGTCAAGCATTCTCTGTGACCTGATTTGAGAAGGGATAGTGTGTCAGAGTGAGTCAGAGTCTTACAGTCTATTGAAGAAACACACCTTTGCTTTTACTTAGAAAATGCATTTTTCATAACTAACAGGTTTCCCAGATACACACGCCGTTGAAATTACATACAAATTTCACAGATTATTTAAGATACACTCTCGCCCAACTCTGATCCCCCTCAGAGCCTGGGTTCACAAATGGCAACATTTTGTGCTTTTAGTGACTTTCGCCATATTGGTTTTTCCTCAAAATTTAGACAGACCTGCACCCCTTCCCTGAGCATATTACTGGAAATTACTATGTCTCTATCCGAAACACAGTGTCTGCAATATTAATAAATAGCGGGGTTGGACCCAGAACACCGTACAAAGTAGAATTTGGGCTCAAATCGTGAGGGCATTTTTCATTTTCAGGATCCCCAAATTGCACATTTCTGTGAGATTAATACAAGATTTTAGAAGCATTTAACTTAAACATATATTTGCTGCAATATGAATCCACAGTCCTGTCTGGCCTGCCCCTACGAACTGGGGGAGTCAGGGATCACATGTCTCTCCTTCCAGGCAGAGCTCTGTTTACAGTCCACACCCAAAATCAGCATACCCATTCAATTGAAAGGGTATATTGTGTTGGGTCCCGCAGGCTGCAGGGAAGTCCCCTCCCTCTCAATCAACAGGGCCATGTGATATCCTGCCTCCTGGTGTGGGTCTCTGGGGTGTTAAGAGTTCTCAGAAAAGGCAAGTCTTTTGAACTTTTAATTACATAAGGCCCCCTTCTGTTCACTGCACAGTTCTGCAAGACAGCTCTCCTGTCAGGATTTATAGAGCACCAGCGCTGGTCAGTGTCCAATGCCGGTACTGCACCTATTTTTGACAGCTGTCTTGAATTAATACATTTCAAAAAGAAAGGATGTTACTTGATAGTATATGATCCTTGCTTGACATGGCATTGATGTGGATCTGCAGTAGAGTAAAGTGAACCACTCAACCATAGTTGGATTTTTGTTTGGTGGTTTCGGGCCCATGATCTTAGCAATTTTTGACATTAATCAAAACTGGTTTTGAACACAACCATCTTTCTTTGCACTGGTGGGTGGCAGGTCAGGGGACCATTTTGGTGTGTGCAAAACTGCACGGTTCTCCTGGATTCTGGCGCACATGTGGGCTTTTCCGCCATCTTGGATTTCCTAAGCCCACAGCACCAAATGTTGCAGCATAATAGTCCAAACGTGGGTCAGGTCACCCAACATCTTCCTAAAAGCAAATAAAGCCCACAGTATCATGTGGTCCCAATTCCTTCCGTTTTCTTCCACTAACTTCCGTAATATTGTCTTCAGTGTTTTGTAAACCTTTCTACAAGTTCATCAGTTTGTGGATGGAATACTGTAGTTCTAAAGGTGGTAATGCGTAATAGTTGTTTCACGTTACCCATAGGTTTACTCATAAATGTAGAGTCCTGACCAATTAAGATTTCTTTCGGAAACCCTACACTCAAAAAGAAGGGAAGTAGGTGTTTCAGGATCTGCTAAGTGGTGTTGGTTCTAAGGGGAAATGCTTCTGGATATATAGTGGCATAGTCTACTATGACCGGAATGCACATATTCCTTGCTGCTTCCAAAGACCCTATAATATCCATGTTGATTCTTGAAAATGAAACTTAAAGTATTGGGAGTGGTTGTAAGGGTACTGGAGGTGACATATGGGCACTGGTCATTTGGCAGATTGCACAAGATTGCACAAATGTCTTTATATCTGCTTGAATCCCTGGAGAATAGACATTGTTAAGGAATTGGGACTGGGTTTTAGTCTGCCCTAAGTGACCACCTGTCAGATGCAAGTGGGCTATTTCCAAGACAGCCTGCTTATGGCTTTTGGGTATAACTAACTGTGTTCGGGCCCGGCCCTCTGGAGTTGTGTCTACCCTATACATCAACCCATTATTGACAAAGGAAAAGGGTCTTCCTTTATCACAGCCTTTGTGTTCTAGGGTGATTTGTAGGAAGGCCTCCTCTAACAGTGGGTCATTCATTTGGGCAAAGGCTAGGTCTGGAAGAGTTTCTTCTATGTCTTATTCAGGGCTCATGTTTTGTGTGGTCTCAGGTGCTTTATCAGCTTCCCCAAGGCCTCAGGTACCTTGTTTTGTTACTTCTTTCTCAGCCTTTTCCTTTGAAAGATTACAAATATCAAGGCTTACTACCACATAATAGAAATACGCCTGTCACAAGGTCAAAATTACAATTGTATTTATTAGAAAGTGTTCACTTGGTTCTCAACACCCCACAATGTGTGCAAGCAGACACCGTGAGATTAGAGACAACTGAACATTCCACCAGTACACATACTTACACAAATTCTTTACAGCCTTGGAAACATCGTCCAGCCACTCTTCATATAATACATAACCTAAGGTTTGTGACCTAACTAGATAACTAATTCATATTTAAATATCATTGCATAGTTTGCTGTTTTCATCAAACAATTCACGTTTTCCAAATACAAGACACAAGGTAACAATCCTCATTTTACTTGCTTATATTTTTATACCATTTGTTCTTGAGCTTAAAGTCAGTTAGTTCCAAGGAGAGAAAATAAGGATTTCTGCAGAAAAGCATGTTCAGCTATTTACTGTTTGAACAGGGAAGGCACTGTTGGGACAGATGGCATCTAAATTACTGATTAGTACAGCTTGTTTTTAGCTTCAAGGTTCTTCAGTGCAGCATAAACAATCCCACTTAGCAGCTTCAATATTCTTATCTATGTTAACATCATAAAGCAGCACAAAGTTCATCTTGCTCTGTTGAAGCCGAAAACACAAGTTCTGAACATGGAACAGAAAGCAGGTGTCATGCCTGCGCCATGAGCGCACACATTGGCAACCATCATGGACTATTTGTTATTCATTTTTCTTCAGAATACTCTTGGAACAACCCCTATTCACACTTTGGTACTTAATTCCCATTTGCGTGACTTTGCTATCAATTCCTGGTCATTCCCATTCGTCAGCATTGGAACCACAATCCCCAGAAGCCCTAGGGATCAGTGCTACTTCCACCATCTCAGGACCAGAGAGGGAGGAGGCAGATTGTATTCAGGTGTGCTGCTCCAGGTGCTGCCAATTAGCCTGCTTCAGTACAGGACAGAGCGGTATTTAAGCAGCTGCCTGCAGGAGCTCAGTCTCTTGCATCAAGAGTCCTCCCAGCCCCTTTTTGCCTTTTGTCTCGAATTTGTATGCTGTTCCTGTTGCTGCATTTTCCTGCTTTTGTTCCAGTGCTCTTTTTGGGCTTCCTGCCTTGCAGCCTGCTACACTCTGCTGCCTACAGCCCTAGCATTTTGGGCTCCCTGCCTCAGAGCCCTGCTCCTCTGGGCTTCCTGCCTTGCAGCCTGCTACACCCTGCTGCCTACAGCCCTAGCCTTTTGGGATCCCTGCCTCACAGCCCTGCACCTCTGGGCTTCCTGCCTTGCAGCCTGCTACACCCTGCTGCCTACAGCCCTAGCCTATTGGGCTCCCTGCCTCACAGCCCTGCTCCTCTGGGCTTCCTGCCTTGCAGCCTGTTACACTCTGCTGCCTACAGCCATAGCCTTCTGGGCTCCCTGCCTCGCTGCTCTGCTCCTCTGAGCTCGCTCCTTGCTGCTCTGCTCCTCTGGGCTCCCTGCCTTGCAGCCTGCTACTTTCTTCTGCTTTCAACCCTGACCCTCGGGTCTCTCTCTCTATGCTCTGTTCCTTTGGGTTCGCTCCTTGCTGTCCTAATCCTCTGGGCTCTCTGTCTGCCGCCTACTACAGCTCTCAGTCCTGCTCCTCTGGACTCCCTCCTAGCAGCCTACTACAGTCCTCTGCTATCCACTACAGTTTTTCTGTACCTTGTACCATTTGAACTGCAGCCCTGCTTCCTTGTTTGCAGCCCCCCTCTTTCCTGGCTGCTGCTCCCTTGCTCTCTTCCTTGTTTGCAACCCCTTGTTCTTGATCCCTGTCCTTCTCTTCCTTGACTCCTCTATCCTCCCCTTTAGTTAAACCATTTCTATCGTACTGTTTCTTCCTTCATTCCCTTCTGCTAGATTTCTCTTGGACTTCCTTGTCCCTGGTTATTTCTGTTCTTGTCTCTCTTGTGTCTTATGTTGATCCTTTGTACAGAGCTTGACTGTTGGTTTCTGGCAGGCAATCTCTGCCCCTTCCCTTGTCGTGTTTTCTGTTTAACAGACACCCGCAGCTGTTGTTCCCAGCCATGAGCAGACAGCATGGGCCTCTGTAATAGTAATCCGTGCAGAAGGCTGGAGTTTCCAAAGGTCTGTGGAACACTCTTTTTCCATATCTGCATACACCCCAAGAGGGAATCCAGTTTGTTTGTATCTTTGTATTTCCTGCCCCTTTCTGTTCACAACTACAGTTGCCTACTTTTCTTTCTTGATGAGTTTCCTGCTGTGTGTGTACTTATCTGTCACCTTACATCAGCACAGCCACCCAAACCCTACCTGGGGGCCCTGTGCCACTCTTGACAGAGTGCCATCCTTGACAGTTTGCAAGAGCAAAATAATTCTTGTTCCATAGGCAGGAAAGGCACACACAGACCAAGGATGCTTTCCATTCGATTCAGGAAACCTCTGCAAAAATCTAAAGTTTTCTTAAGGACTGCAAACAAAAACCCTAGTTTAAAAGAAAGACTCGTCCTAGTAAACAAAGGTTTACAAGCACAGTACTACACTCACTGGCTCGCTGACCCTTCTATGTGTAACTACTATGACATTTGCAACTATGATCCGCAGTCTCTATCTGTAGAAGAACTACAGCAAGAAAACGAATTCCTGCAGATTTTGTTAGCCCAACCAGTGGAAAACACTCATGCGGTTTCTGGCATTTCTTCTGACACTGCATTCGACATTCAGCCGGTACACGAACCTTGTATTCCTTTATCCCAGGCTAACCTGTCTCAGGACCAATGTCGTAACACTGCTACAGCCAAGGATATTGCATTCATTGTGGCAGACTCTCAACCAGAGTACGCTGTTGCCAAAGTGATATGCTCAAGATCAGCTTGGCAAGCTACACAACCTCCCCAGACTGCTGTAAACACTCATTTAACAGGACAAGGCATTCAGTATCCTGAGGTTAGTGCAGCTGGTCCTGGGTACAAAAGACCAATACTGACCATTGGTTGTCTTAATGCGTCCCCAGTAACTACTAACCATGATAACTCTAAGGTCAGTCTTCCTATTGCAACACCCACATTTTCTGCTACACCAGATTCTGAAGCTGTAGAACAGGCTAATGGAGCATACCTGTTACAAGAACAACTCTTACGCCTTAAAAGACAAACCGAAGACCTCTATGATGAATTTGTCTATTAGCATAGTAAGAATCTAGCAAAGGGACACAATTTACCAGACCATCCGGCACTATGCCCAACACCCGACATTCTGGCTTTAGAGATTGGCATGATAAGGCCTGGAAGGGTAATACAGAAAAGGATACAGACTTATACAGAGCAGATGGAAGACATGAACTTGGCATATGCATACCTTCTAAAGTTTGACTTGGCTCATTCATTTACTAGCCACAGTAACTCAGGCTGTTGCTCAGATAGTGAAGAATTAACGCCTTCGGTGGGCCAAATCACTCACACTGCCTTTACACCACAAATCAAGTGTAATCATCTGGCTGGAGATCCTACTGAGTCAAAGGATTGTCCCGTTCTTACCCTTGATGGCGGTCCTTTACTCACACTTACAGCCTCTAAAGAGGTGACCAAGTCAGAGAGGTACTCTGCTTCTATGGACTTTTGTGCACCAGACCATGTGTCAGATCCTGGACTATACCCAGTACCTGTCTGGAATCCAGCTTTGCCAACAGTCAATACCCCAGACCCATCTATCCACCGGAGCACACAAGACTTTGAAGGCCAGCCATCAAAAAGCCTACCCTTCCCTGATTCTCCGTCAGCCATGCGTCCTGTTACAGAATCTGCAAGTCCAATCTCTGCTGCTCCTCCTGCTAGTACCCCTAAATCTGCTACTGAAGCAGCATCTCCAATCACTCTTACTGCAGTTGAAGCACCCCCTTCCTCTCTGCCTGCAAGAACAGTACCTGTTGCAACACCAGTTAACAGCTCTCCTATTAAGGCTACAGCTCTGGTTGTTCATGCTGGTGCCTCTGCAGCACCTAAACTACCAGACTGTACTCCTTCAGTCTCAGTTGCGTCCCTGCCGATGGTACTCCTGTGGCAACTATACTCCCAGCTGCTACAGCACCTGAACTTCCGACTGCCATTCATGATCTCCCGGCTGCGGTGGCTTCTGAACTCCCTGCTACTCAGGGTGTCCATGCAACATTTGTGACTCCTGAAGTCCCTGTTGCAAATCTTAATGTTGCCATTGCTGCTTCTGAATATTTGGAAGACCCTCCTAGAGCAACCTATTCAGCTGTATCTCTGGTTCCACCTTTCAGCACTATACCGTTGCCAGCCCTAAGGAAAACCTCTACTTTCAAAGACATATATGCCATGGAGCCTGCAGCAGATCTTCACAGTCTCTCAGTTCATGAACGCACTGTTGGGTTTTGTGCCCTTAAGACTTTGTCCTTTCTGACTTCTCCCTCAAAGGTTCGGAACATTGGTAATGTCTCCCCCTTCAAGACTCTCACCTTGCAGCCTTAAACGGTTTTTGGTGCTTCATGATGTGCCTTTTTGGTATAAGACTTGTTCACGGTGTGGCAGGTCTTAGTCTTGCTCTTCTTGTTGGTCAGTCTTCAGGGAGCCTGGAGAGGGGCCTAGAGAGGGGCATACTGTCATGACTGTGCCATGGGCGCACACATTGGCAACCATCATGGACTATTTGTTATTCATTTTTCTTCAGAATACTCTTGGAACAACCCCTTTTCACACTTTGGTACTTAATTCCCATTTGCGTGACTTTGGTGCTTTCTTATTCAGCTCAACTAACTACATGTACCACAATGCACCTTGCTACAACTATCAATTCCTGGCCATTCCCATTCATCAGCATTGGAACCACAATCCCCAGAAGCCCTAGGGATCAGTGCTGCTTCCACCATCTCAGGACCAGAGAGGGAGGAGGCAGATTGTATTCAGGTGTGCTGCTCCAGGTGCTGCCAATTAGCCTGCCTCAGTACAGGGCAGGGCGGCATTTAAGCAGCTGCCTGCAGGAGCTCAGTCTCTTGCATCAAGAGTCCTCCCAGCCCCTTTTGCCTTTTGTCTCGAATTTGTATGCTGTTCCTGCTGCTGCATTTTCCTGCTTTTGTTCCAGTGCTCTTTTTGGGCTTCCTGCCTTGCAGCCTGCTACACCCTGCTGCCTACAGCCCTAGCCTTTTGGGCTCCCTGCCTCACCGCCCTGCTCCTCTGGGCTTCCTGCCTTGCAGCCTGCTGCTGCCTACAGCCCTAGCCTTTTGGGCTCCCTGCCTCACAGCCCTGCTCCTCTGGGCTTCCTGCCTTGCAGCCTGCTACACCCTGCTGCCTACAGCCCTAGCCTTTTGGGCTCCCTGCCTCACCGCCCTGCTCCTCTGGGCTTCCTGCCTTGGAGCCTGCTGCTGCCTACAGCCCTAGCGTTTTGGGCTCCCTGCCTCACAGCCCTGCTCCTCTGGGCTTCCTGCCTTGCAGCCTGCTACACCCTGCTGCCTACAGCCCTAGCCTTTTGGGCTCCCTGCCTCACAGCCCTGCTCCTCTGGGCTTCCTACCTTGCAGCCTGTTACACTCCGCTGCTTACAGCCATAGCCTTCTGGGCTCCCTGCCTCGCTGCTCTGCTCCTCTGAGCTCGCTCCTTGCTGCTCTGCTCCTCTGGGCTCCCTGCCTTGCAGCCTGCTACTCTCTTCTGCTTTCAACCCTGACCCTCGGGTCTCTCTCTCTACGCTCTGTTCCTTTGGGTTCGCTCCTTGCTGCCCTACTCCTCTGGGCTCTGTATGCTGCCTACTACAGCTCTCAGTCCTGCTCCTCTGGACTCCCTCCTAGCAGCCTACTACAGTCCTCTGCTATCCACTACAGTTTTTCTGTACCTTGTACCATTTGGTAATGCAGCCCTCTTCCTTGTTTGCAGCCCCCCTCTTTCCTGGCTGCTTCTCCCTTGCTCTCTTCCTTGTTTGCAACCCCTTCTTGATCCCTGTCCTTCTCTTCCTTGACTCCTCTGTCCTCCCCTTTAGTTTAACCATTTCTATTGTACTGTTTCTTCCTTCATTCCCTTCTGCTAGATTTCTCTTAGACTTCCTTGTCCCTGGTTATTTCTGTTCTTGTCTCTCCTGTGTCTTATGTTGATCCTTTGTACAGAGCTTGACTGTTGGTTTCCGGCAGGCAATCTCTGCCCCTTCCCTTGTCGTGTTTTCTGTTTAACAGACACCCACAGCTGTTGTTCACAGCCATGAGCAGACAGCGTGGGCCTCTGTAATAGTAATCCGTGCAGAAGGCTGGAGTTTCCAAAGGTCCGTGGAACACTCTTTTTCCATATCTGCATACATCCCAAGAGGGAATCCAGTTTGTTTGTATCTTTGTATTTCCTGCCCCTTTCTGTTCACAATTACAGTTGCCTACTTTTCTTTCTTGATGAGTTTCCTGCTGTGTGTGTACTTATCTGTCACCTTACATCAGCACAGCCACACAAACCCTAACTGGGGGCCCTGTGCCACTCTTGACAGAGTGCCATCCTTGACAGCAGGAGGCAATCAAAATGGTGGACAACTCAAAATGGCGGCGTAGTCAGCCTGTTTCAGGTTCATTCAATGCAATATTACAGTGTGATGCGAATGTGCTTAGGCCAGCATTTACTATCAGGCGGTATTATAGAAAATACATTTTCACACCTGTACCCTAGAAAACATTGCCTTTTGAGCACCCCCCCCTGATCAAATGTGTCCCCTGGACGAATCTAAAAGGGATCTTTCCCATGGTTTTGTAGTAAGACCTTTTACATCACCAATGATGTCTGGATCTATAACTCCAACTAGCACATCAATCCCAAATTTCCATGCTAACTCCAACTTGGGAGCCAATCTTGTGTAGGTATGTGGGGGTGGGATCAAGACCAGATAGTGGGTATCAATCTTCTTTAACCGGGAGGAATTACTTCTTCCCAACTACTTCAGATATCAAACCAATAGAGCCTTCTGTGGCTACTGATGGATTTGATGCTCTGGGACTGAACTTCTCAAGCAATAGGGTTCCCCACCTTGTATCAGTGGAGCCTTATCCCACTTCTGACACCATTTGTGAAGGCATCATGAAGTTAGATGCAGACCACTGAGTAAAGTGTGCAACAAGTTTTTATTTCACTCAAAATAAGGGTTGGAAAAAGGCATAAATTGCCCTATGCTAAGGTGGGATTTACCTAAATAAACGAAACTAAGGATAGTCTGTGTCAGGAAGTCCAAGGAAAATAACTGCCTGTGTCCAAAACCTACACTTGCCCTCATATCTATTTCTATACACTGTGTGGGATTCTCAAAGTCAAAAGAATAAGCGTTCAAAGTAAAAGTGCTGAGCTTCTTCTAGCTCCTGGCTTGAAAAGGAATACATGTTCAAAGGAAATGCTCTGAGCTTCTTCCAGCTTCGGGCTTACCAAAGGGGTTAATTTCCCCTAGTTTCAAGATTGGTCACAATGCTAAGGGGTTCCCTTCCCCTAGCCTTACGGTTCCTCGTCACAACACAATTTCCAGGGACACTCCCCAGCTTCTCTGGTTTGGTTCACATCAAACTTCCTTTATATTAAATCACAGGTTTCTCAGCAAGACTCTTACACAGCTTTTCAAGAGGTTTCTCAACAAGTCTCTTACATGGCTTTTCCGTAGGTGGGTGTCCTCGGTCTGGGCGCAGTTGTCGGACCACATGGTCCACCCATTAAAGGTTGCACAACCGATACCTCTACTTGTTTTGTCTTATCAGCTTTGGGTATGGACGCTGCCATTGCTTGTTTGGCCAGGTCTTACTTGTTGCCACTTCCCACGCATCTATGGCTCTTGCCAATCATTGGTTTCTCAAAGTACAGTTTCCAATGGCTCTTGCCAATGCTTGTTTCCCACAGTTTCCAGTGGCTCTTGCCAATACTCTTCAATATCTTAGATTTGTTTGCAAAAGTCTTTTTTCTTGATACAAAGTTCGGTATTCAAAAGGTAACTCTGTTACAAGCCCCCGGAGCGCCCCAGTATGAGTGTTTCCCTGGTTTCCACTTACAGGTTGCACATGGTGCCTCCTTCCTGTTTGTGATCCTTTGCAACAGGTAACGCTCCTCATTCTGCTTCTCCGCTCCCACAAGCTTCACCTTTCCCCCACGGCAGCCACAGAGAGAACACCTCACTCTCCTGGTTTCTGGCAGCTGCTGGGTTTCTTGGGCGTAACACAGCTCCTGCTTTGTGTTCCTGATAAGGAGGGTTGCAGGACTTACAGACCCTTTTGTGACCAGCTTCAACCTCAGCGTCTCTCTCTCTCCTGCATGGCACGGCTCCTGGCTCCTGTGTCTCCAGCTCCCTTCTTTCCAGCCTGTTCCTCTTTGGTCCATGCAGCAAGGTCTTTATATCTGTTAGGAGTGTTAAGTGACCTCAGGTGTGGGTCACTAATTCCAATTGCCTGACTATGGCAAAACCTATTTGATGGACTTGCCTGGCTGTCCCACCTGTATACTTCCATAGCCTTCTTCTTCGTCTCAGTACCAGAGTGGTGTTTGTGTATGTCTGAGTTAGTAAAGGAAGTGTGTATAACTCTGTGTTGTCTCCTCCTCATCTCAGTACCTGACTGATGTGTGCTGGGAGAGTGTTTTCTGGAAATATAGGGACATTATTGGTAATAACCTATAAAGACCTCGGGGACATCTGATTCCTTGTGGAAGGGAAGTGAGGGATACTGTGTTTCATCAATCTGCACGCCTCCTCCACTCAGGAGATCCTCCCTCGTGTATCCACCCCCAGGGTCAGGATTCAAAAGCTATGGCCTTTCCCTGGCCCCCTGGGAGCGAGCGGATATTTGGAGAAAGATGTGAGGATGGTCTCAGATTCCCCACAGAACAAACACTAGCCTTATAATGCTCAGGTTAGCGCAAAACGAACGAATGTGTGGTGCCAACAACCAGCCAAAACCAACCTGGAAGTCTCCAAATGAGCTTCAACGTTTGGGGTCCAAAAAGTGCCACAACGCTGTGGAAGGTTCAAAACTAGCTGATTGTTTGTTGGCTTTTTAGTTGAAGGTCAATTTTTTGGAAAATAAACTCAATGTGAAAATTGTATTGGCTTTTTATTTGAAAGACAAGGGGAAATAAACCCAATGGGAAAATCATTGTTCAACACTCATTCAGATGAAATGTAGGGCTTTGGGATTCTGATTTGGGAATAAATGTGAATAAATGGGCACATTTGTTTTGCACACACTACATTCACTTGACAGGCAGAATGACAAACGGAGCAAAATAATCTGAAAGGTTCCGGGGCCAAAAGCCCACTGAAAACACCCTCGGAAGCTCAAAATGCTCCCAAAGGTTTGGGTGCAAAATTCAGGAGGAACCAAACCAGCGAAAGGTTTCAGGGAGAAAGAATCTATCCATAACCTCATACAAATCTAACACTCTGGAATACTAAAAAGAGTCAAAAAGTTCAGGGGTGAAAATAACGAGCTCCACCAACTCCCCACAAAATGACCCAAGGTTTTGGGGGTCACAAACCAACTGAAAACACCATATAGGATCCTCAAAATTAGCCAAACTCTTCAGGGGCAAAATTGAGCCTAAAAACAACACAGGAGTAGCAAAAGGAGCTGAAAATGAGATAAAATGTATTTGGGGGAAACAGAAAGGAATCATCACATAAGGCAGAAAGCAAGCTGAAAATGTCAAGGGCCAAACACCAGCCCCTAAGCCACCACAAATCTCAAAGGACCTGAAAGCATTGGTGCACCTAAACTAGGAAATACAAGCCTAAACAAGCCCCAGGAGGATCAGGACTTGTTTTCAGGCTGCATTTCGGCCTGTGGCCCTTTCAGCATATTTTGAGACTCCCTTTTCTCTCTGTGTTTTTTTCAAACCCATTTGTTTCGCTTCTTTTGAACTCTCCAGCCTGTTCTTGCCTTTTATTTTTGCCCCCAAAACATTTCGACTGACTTGGAGACTTCCAAGTTGTTTTCAAGCTGTTGTTTGCATCCCGAAAAAAACGCAGTAGGATAAAAATGCACTAAAACCTGTAGGGACTAAAATACCCAAAACTAGCCCAAAAACACACATGGAGGCTTAAAATTAGCAGAAAATAATTGGGGGAAAACGATGGTCCTCAGGAGCCTCAAAACTAGCTGAAAGTGTTGAAAAACAAGAGGGGGCGAGACGCGCACTCCAGTTCCCAGCCAAATATACTACCTGAAACAAAAATGACTGGGTTAAATCCCAAAAGTGTCCAGTACATTCACAGGGTTAAATCCTAACTGCTGCCAAAATGTTCACGGGGTTGAATCCCTTCAGCTATATTTGCACTGCTGTTCTCCTCCTAGTACTTTTGTGTCCCCAACACTCATCAGAGAGGCTGTGTTTCCTATCTTTCCAGGTGATTCCAATATAATTTCTATTGCAGTCTCTAAGGATTATGGTAGCTGTAGTGAAACCATTGTTCAGGGCTTCAAGAACAGCCTGAAAATACTCCAGAGTGCTAATGAAGGTGCCAAAAAAAAAAAAAACAAGGATTCATGGGCAAATTTTAGTCCAAAACCTAGCTCAAAATGTCATTGGGGGAGGGAGGGGGATTGTGCTGGTCACAACCATGCTAAATGTTTTGGGCCAAAAACATGCCCAAAACACTCTAGGATTGAGTCAAGAAACTGTCTGAAAGCACTCAATGAGACTCAACACAAACCAAACAATGTATGGGAAAAAATAGCCTGTCTGGAAGTGCGAAATGAGCTGCAAAGCGTATACATAGCCTACACATCCAACCCAAAACACCCCCGGCGACTCAAGACAAGCTGAAAGGTTTGAGGGGCAGAAATCACCAACAGGAAGTGCAACAGGAACCACATAGTTGTGGGGAAAGAAACCAGTTGGAAAACACTCTGTTAGGCTCAAAACGAGCCATCATGTTTGGGCGCAAAAACGAAACCTGGCAAACGGTGCCAATAGAGCTGAAATGATTTGGGCCTAAAGATAACCTTAAAACACCACAAATGGCTCAGAATAAGTCAAAAGTTCCAGGATGCTAAAATAAAAAGCTGAAAGTTTGGGGGGGGGGGGTTACAAATCATCCCGAAAACAAGTTCGGGCCCCCAAACCAGCTCGAGAACTCCTCATATAGTTGTAGTGTCAACAATCAACCCAAAACACCTCGACTCAAAATTTGCAGACATTTCCAGGGGCATAACCCAAGTCAGACAACCCTCCATGAGCTTCACAACGAGCTGAACGATGTGTGACAATGCAAGCAGCGTGGCATCATCACGGGAAG
Organism: Ambystoma mexicanum; assembly: GCF_040938575.1. Lineage (NCBI taxonomy): Eukaryota > Metazoa > Chordata > Amphibia > Caudata > Ambystomatidae > Ambystoma > Ambystoma mexicanum. The sequence continues at coordinate 198,000,178 of NC_090938.1, forward strand.
CACAAAACCATTTGAACAAAAACAAAAATCAGCCACAAAATACTCCATGGACCCCCAAAGGATACATACAGTTGGGGGATAAAAAACAACCGGAAAACACACTTAAAAGAATCAAAATAAGGTGAAGGTTCAGGCCAGAAACCAGCACAGAAACCCCCCAGGAACATCAAACCCGCTAAAAAATATGACAAAAAAGGACTTTCCGAAAATCCCCCCACGAAAGGAGTTGAACGCTTAGGGAGATAACATTCTAAAAACAATTGTGAGCTGCAAACCAAACACACTCTGGAAAACGTACAAAAAGGTTTCAAGAAATGAAAAGCCCTAAAGTAGGTTAACATCGGATCTAGATTATCCAACAGCCATGAACATACCCACTGATAGCAAGTGCTTGTCGATCTGTACTGCTCAAAAAAATGTTTTTTTAATGGAAATGTGATGACTGTTCGCCACCTGGTGGTTATGAGGAAACACTGCTCGTCATCCGATGAATGAAGCTCATTCTTCTTACCACATTTCCTTCATTTCGTTTTCATTCTCTCATTTTCCTTCCTTTCCCTCCTCCTTTCCCTCCCTCCCTGCCTTCCTCCCTCCATTCTTCCCTTCCTACCTCTATCTGAAACCTCCTCCCAGCCCCCACAGCTACTTGTACCCTCTTTCCAATGCACTTAGCATCCACTGCTTTCTTCTTTCTAACATTGTTCCTTTTTTTTCTTCCTTGCTTCCTTTACTTCTTCTTTTCTTTCTTGCCCTCGTTTGGGTCACCCAGGACCTGATCCATGCCCGCTCTCCCCACAGTCCACACAGCCGCCCATTCACTGCAGTCAATCTACTCCCACTGCCACCTCTCAAGTGTGGCCAGCCTCTCTGTCATTGTGTCTCTGATGGCAGGAAACTGCCCACGCTTACTTGTCGACCAGGCTAGCATGACGACCATTGTCTTGCAATCATGTAGTGCTGTCTATAAATGGTGAGTTGGTCAGGAGAGCTAATACTACCAAAATAATCACGGGAGACACAAACGTATCTAAACGTGTTGGGGTGGGGTTTTCCACAAGTAGACCAAAAAACATCTTCAAAACTGGCTCAAATATACTGTGATGACTCCGAACATGCTGCAAAATCTTGAAGCCCAACCGCTAGCGCAATACCCCTAGAATCTCGCCAGGAGCCTCAAAACCAGACGAAGGGATTAGGGCTAAAACTAGCCCAGTAATAGCCAGAATTAGGTAAAAGATTAGCCCTGGAAGGAACATAACAGATGAAAAAATGAGGACCCTAGAAATTATCCAGTGAGGCCAAAAACGATCCAAAAACTCCAGAGGGCTCAAAAGCAGGTGAAAGTTTTGTGGAAAGGGCAAAAATGTGCCCCAAAACTATCCCAACATTTTAAAGGGGCTCTCCACCATCCAAATAGTTTGGGGGCAAAAACGGGCACAAAAACAATGAAGGAGGCTTAAAACAAGCAGAATAATTTTGAGGTAAAAAAGCAGCCCAGAATCAGTCTGAAGTTCAAAACAAGCCGAGATATGTATCTGTCTTAAAAGCAGCTTGAAAACAACCCATCAAGGTCAAAAATAAGCAAAAATGCTTGGGGCATTGAACGACCTAAAAATACACTATGAGACAAAAACAGGCTGAAATAATTCCGGGGCAAAAAAAAAGAACCTGGAGCAACCTAGGATAGTGTAAACTAGCGGTAAACTTTGAATTCAAAAATCAACTCAAAAACACTTTCGGGAGCTCAAAAGGAGCCACAAAGTTAGGGGGTAAAAAGCAGCCTGTAAACACTCCAAAGGGATAATAAGGAGCCAAATGTGTTACGCGCCAAAAGCTACTTCAAAAAGAGCTGAAACATTTGGCGTTAAAAAAAAATAAATACACGTAGGGGGCGGGGGGGGGGGGTAAAAGTCAATCTCAACGTCTGGGAGGGCCACAAACTAGTATGAAAACAAGCCAGAAGACGTAAAAGGTGCTCAAATATTATGGGAAGGGGGATATGGGGGTTCAAACCGAGGGTACAATGTTTTGGCCCAGAACACCACACAGAGAACTTCCCATTGGGTTGAAAACAAACAGAAAAGTGTGTGGACTAAAATCACACTTGGAAACAAGTCGGAAGTTAAAAAAAAAATCCATCAATGTTTGGGTCAAAACTAGGTTGAACACCCCCTCACGCCCCACCGCCCCCATACACACACACACAGTTGGTGTGTCCAATATTCTCTGAAAGTGATTGCAAGGCATAGAAAGAGATGCAAAATGTGGATTTCAAAAACGATCTAAAATCTCTATAGGAGATTCAAAATATACCAAACGTGTTTTGGGGCAAAGAATCTAACAGAAAACAACACAGAGGCTCAACGCGAGCTGAAAGTTGTACAGGCCAAAGGAGAACCTGAAAATACTCAGGAGTCATGAAAATAGTAAGAAATATGCGGGGCATAAACTACCTGAAACGCATGCCAGGCGGCTCGCTGCAAGCCGTAAAAACCAGCACAAAAGCACCTTGGGATCCCCCAAATTAGCTGAACAATACAGGGTTAAAGAAGTAGCTTGGAGAAACATTTGGGACAATAGAAACAGCCTTATAATACTCCATGAGGCTCAAAAGAAGTTGCACATTCTGGGTCAAAACCCGACCTGAAAGCAACACCGGAAGCTGAAAGGTTTGGGGGGTCAAAAAACTGTCAGAAAAACCTACAGGAGGCTCAAAATGAGCCAAAATGTTAGGGAGCCAAAACCTAGCTCGAAAAGGCTAAACAATGAGCATAAATGTTCAGGAGTCTCAAAACCAGATGGAAAGTCTCAGTAAAAGCCAAATTTGCCCATACAACAGCCCAAATATGCCCATTGGAGGCTCCAAATCTGCTGAAAGCAACAGGGTTCTAGAAATTAGCCAAAAAGAGCAGGACCATAGGTTATCCCAAAAGCACCTGGAAGACTCAAAAGAAGTCGAAACGGCCGAGGGACAACACTAGCCCAGAAAATAGCCCAAAAAGCTCTGGGGGCTCACAGCTACAACCGTTCCATGTGACTCAAAACAATCTAGGACATTCATGGGCAAAAATAAAAAGATTAAGACCTGTGCAAAATGACCTGAAAAAACCAAGACTCCAAAAGTAGCACAAAAATACACACTGAGCAGCAAAATGAGAAGAAAATTGGGGCCAAAAGACAGTCCAAAAATACTGCCTGATGCTAAAAATGAGCCCAAAACTTTAGGGGATTGGAAACCTGCCTGAAAGCATCTTGGAAGGCTTAAATCGTGCCAAAGGGCGTTGTGGCCAAAAATCAACCAAAAACATATTGGAGGGGATCAAAACAAGGCAAACATTTTGAGGGCCAAAAACCAGCCCGAAAACACACTCGGAGTCTCAAAATTAAGCAACAAGTTGGGAAAAAAAACAGCACAACTGCACATTTAAAAATTAGATGACATGTTTAAAGGCCAAACAACTGCCCTAAAATAATGTGTGAGGTTTAAAACAAGCCAACACGTTAGTGGATGTAGCCTGAATAGCCCCAACAACAACACGGTGGGCTCAAAACGAATCAACATATTTTTGGCCCACAAATCAGCCACAAACCATTTGGGATGTTCAAAATGAGCCAAAAAAGATTCAGTTAGAACACCAGACAGAAAACATCCCATGAGCCCCAAAACGAGCTAAAATGTGTATGGTTCAAAAAGTAGATAGAATGGAGGCTCAAAATGAAATATCGAAAAATAAACTAAAACGTTTGAAGTCCAAACAGCAGCCGAAAACACCCAAGGAGGCTCAAAAGTAGTCAAGCGATGAAGGAGTGAAAAACAACCATCAAAACATTGTGGAACACGCAATAAAAGCTGAAAAATGCTGCAGTCAAAAGCCAGCCAAAATTGCTCTAAAGGATCAAAACTGGTCAAAAAGTTTTGGAGGGCTCAACAACCACTTCGACAGATAAGTGGTGGCTGGTCCATGTGGGTGCCAGATGCCTGTCGCTGCCCCTATGTTTCTATGCCACATGGAAGATGGAAGCTTTGATTAAAAACATACTTGCATCTTTCCGCTAGCGCAGTACGCGATTGCGCCTACAGCAGCATGATAAGCATGGGTAGTGAGCACGTGTGGTAGCCCAGGCTGGCTCTGAGTGTGGCACATCCCGTGTTTCGGTGATGAATCATGGGGCCAACACATTTTGTGTTACACCAATGATCCCAAGAGACTAAAAACAAGCTGAAAAGTGTGACAGGAAAGAAAAAGTCTAAAAACTCTCCAGGAGGCCCAAAATGAGCCAAAAAAGATTGGAGGTCAAAAACCACCTGAAAATACCCTGACTGAGAAGCTCTCCTAAAACGCGACAAATATTTCAGGGATAAATTACCACACTTCAAACACACCTCCAGGCCTAAAAGAAGCTAATAAACAACTTGGTAGGTGCAAAATGATCCGAATCTTTCAAGACCACACGCCAGACAAAAAACCTCAGGGAAATTCAAATGGGAGAAAAACTTTGGGGACAAGGAGGAGCCTAGAAAAACCTTTGGATGCTCAAATCAATTTGAAAGGTTTGTTTGGGGGAAGGCAAAAACCATCCTGAAACAATACACAAGGGTACAAAATAGCGGAAAGGTTTGGGGGCCAAATGCTAGCCTGAAAACAAACTGAAAGGCTCAAAGCAGGCCAAAATGTTTAGTGGAACGAGCAGCACGAAAATACTCCTCATGAACAGGATGAGCAAAACAGTTCAGAAGTTTCAAAACAAATGAAAGGCTTGCAGGCAAAAAACAACCCGAAAGCACTCCATGAGACCCACAACCAGCCATACAATTCAGGGACAAAACAATCGCCTCCAAGGATCACAGGAGGCTGAAAGAAGTGTTGGGGCAAATTCCGCCAAACACAACTTGGGAGGTCCAAAGCGTGATGACATATTTGGGGCCTAAGAAGCACCCTAAAAAACTGGCAAGACCAAAATAAGACAAATTGTTTGGAGACTTAAACAATCATTGAAACATTACAGGAAGCTAAAAATTATCCAAAAGCTTTCGTGGACAAAATCCAGCCTGAAGACAGTCCAGAAGGCTCAAACAAGTCAAAAGGTTTGAGGGGGAAAACAACGAAAATACTCCACGAAACTCAAAACAAAACGAAACATTCAGGCCAAAGAAAACAGCCTGAGAACACATTGTGAGGTTCTACATTATTTGAAAAGATTGAGGAGGTGGAGGGGCGGGGAGTGCAAAGTATAACCAAAAAATCTTCTGAATGTTCAATATGTGGAAAAAATAGTTTCTGGCCAGAATACTAGACATAAAACATTCCAAGAAGCTCAAAATGAACTGAAACGTGTGCATTCGAAAACGCAGTTAAAAAATCCTCTGTCAAGTTCAAAATGGGGATATAGAAGCCTCCTGGAAAAACCCCTTTGAGGCTCAAAAGAGCTGAATTGTGGGGGGGGGGGGGCAAAGTAAAGCCTGAACATACCAATAATATTGTGGTTCCAAAAACAATCCAGGAGGCTCAAAATGAGCCAACGATATGGTGCCAAAGCCCTTCCCAAAATAAACTCAGAGATTCAAAATGATCCTAAAATGTTTCAATTAAAGGTTCAACCTGAAAACATTCCTGATGCAGCTAAATGGGCTGCAATGTTTCGGTGCCAAAACAAGCCGACCATCCTTTAGGGGGATTAAAATGAGCCAAAAATGTAGGGGTTCCAAAATCATGGATAAAAGTACTCAAAAGGCTCAAAAACACCACGGGCAGTTCCAACGAGATGAAAAATGTGTTGGAAAAGAAGCGCACTGAAAATACTCTTGGAGGCTCAAAATAACTGTAAATCAGCAATAAAACTGACAACAAGGCAACATGTTTTGTGGCGGACAAAAGGCAGCCGGAAAACACACCACGAGACTCAAACTCAAAATGAGTCAAAAAATGCAGGTGCAAAAAAAACAGCCTGAAAGCATCACAGGGCATTAAAAATAACTGAAATGTTTATAGGCAAAAACCAGCCTGAAAACACTCTATGGGACTCAAAAAGAGCCAAAGATTTTAAGGACAAAAAAAGCAAACTTCAAGCCTTGCAGAGACACAAAATTAATTGAAAGATTTGGGGGCCCAAAACAAGGGCAAAAGACCAGCCTGACAACACTTCACAAAACTCAAAACAAGCCTAAATGTTGAGGCAAAAATGTAGCCGAAAAAGCACCTGACGTGTTTCCAAACAAGGTGAAAAGTTTGAGAGGCAGGGGCAACTCCAGCAAAAAGAAATTGAATGTTCCAAATGGGCCAAATACGTTTCGGGGCAGTAAACTAGCATGCACTATCCCAAGAGCCAACCAAAACAATCCAAAAGATTCAGGGCCAAAAACCACATAAAAAATATGGAGAAAAGCTCAAAATGAGCAGAACATTTCTGAGGCAAAAGCCAGATGGAATAAATATTCAGAGGCCCAAAAAGAACCAAAAAAGGTTTGGGGGCCAAACACAGGCATAAAACAAGCCAAAATGTTGGGACAAACACTAACACAAAAATACTTCAGGGGGCGCAAGATGAGCAGAAATGTTTGCATGCAAAAAGACAGGATGAAAATACTCAGACAGCACGTTTTGGGCCAGAAAACAGCTAGAAACCACCAAGGAAATGATATAAAAACTCCCCAAGTGCCTTAAAATGAGCTCAGATTTCTGTGGCCAAATCCTAGCCTGAAAAACACCCCAGGAGGCTTTTAAAAAACATTATATTTTGGGTGGTAAAGCTAACCCAAAAACCAGCTGAATGTTTTGCGGCAAGCAGACATGAGCTGAACACCTAGCCCAAAAGAAGCCCAGGGGGCATCAATCTAGACGAACATTTCAGGAGTGCAAACTAGGCCAAACCAGCCCAAAAGTAGCACCCAAGAATCTAAAAGTCACAAAGCGGGGGTAGAAATCAGCCAAAATGTCCAGGATTGAAAACAGGCCTAGTAACACTCCAGACGATTAAAAACCAGCCACATTCTCAGAAGACAAAAAAAAAAAAAAAAAACTCCTGAAAACACAAGGGGGAGCCAAAACCATCATAAAAGCTTGGGTACAAAGAATCAGTTCAAAAATCCTCTGAAGGCTAAACCTGAGTCAAAAGGTATGGAGGCCAAAAACCAGAGCCCAACAACTCTCTTGGAAACACAATACGAGCTAAAAATGACAGGAAAGAAAACCCATACACCAATCAGATGCCTCAAAACATCGATGGGGAGTGAGGGGGGGGGGCACACTGAAAGTTCACAGGAAATCTCAAAAAGAGCTCAACATATGCTGAACACTTCTGAAGTAAAATCCAGCCTCAAAATACCCTGGGAGTCATATAATGAGTCAAAATGTCCAAGTGGCAAATCTCTCTATATATAAAAGGGACAATTGTGAATATGTGTGTGAGTCTGTTGGAAATGTTCAGCATACTCCCCAACACGCCACACACATTACATTTGGCATGCAGGTAGGTTCCCTAGTATAGACAATGTAAAATGTATAAAAGTTACATTTTTCTAATGTTTTTTTTTTCTTAAAGCGGTCTGCAATACTTGGATATGTGTTTGTGTCTGTATGAAATTTTCAGCATACTTCCCAACATGCTACAACCTGAAATTTGGCATGTGGGTAGGTTTCACGGTCTAGACAATGTAACAAGTTTAACATATACCTTTTTCAGATTATTTTTTTTCTCCCAATGGTCTGTGTTTACCCTTTATGTGGCTTGCACCAGAGTTGGAAACAAAGATAATTTGTTCACACTAGCTCCTACAGGCAGCACTAGCAATATTGTGTACAAAGAAGCATTGGTTTAATTCATTAAATAAACTTCAAACTAGGACTGAAGTAGGAATTACTGTGTGAAGCTTGGGTACACCTGCTAGTAACACATAAGGTAAAAAAAAAAAAAAAAAACAGGAAGGTCAAAATTAGCTGAAAGGTTCAGACACTAGGATCCAGCTCAACAGCATCCTGGCCAGCTGTATAGACAAGCTGAAAGGTTGGATCGCCAAAAAAACAGCCCGTAAAACTCCAGGCGAGGCTCACTCTGATGTGATCAAAATGATCTGAAAACTCAGGGTGAAGAAACATCATGAAAACATCCCTGCATGCCCACAATGAGCGGACGTATGTTGGGTCACAAAGGTGCCCGAAAATACCAAGAAAGCACAAAACCAGAGAAAATGTTTGGGGCATAAGACCAGACAGACAACATTCTAGGAGCCTCGAAACTAAACAGAAAGTTCAGAGGGCAAATATGATCTCCAAAGTAGCTCGAGAGGCTCAAAACAAACTGAAATGTACAGCGGCCTGTGCCCAAAAATACCCTTAGCAGTTTTGAAAAAGGGAAACCATGCCTACAAACACCCTGGTAAGAATAAAACGTTTGGGGCAAAACTAATAAAGAAATAGCCCAAGAGACTGTAAACGAGGAGAAATTTTTGTATACAAAAAACCGCCTGAAAACACTCGAAGGACATTAAAATGAGCTGAAACGTTTGGGTTCATTGACTAAAGAATTAACGTGAAAACACACTGGGGCATTAAACAAAGTAAATGAAAAATATTAGGAAGTCAAAAAACTTTTGCGAAACCACTATGGGAGACTCAAAACGGGCCCAAAAGTACAGGGACCAAAAAAACAGTTCAAAAACACACATGCAGGCTCAAACAAGCTGCCTGAAAATGAGTCAAAATATGTGGGCACCAAAACCAGCCCAAAAACACTCCTTGGACTCTGAACAACCTAACACGTTTGGTGGCAGGACACCAACGCCAAAAACACCCCTTGAGGTTCAAAATGAGCCGAACATTTCAGGGACCAAAAATCAACCTGCAAACACCCTGTGTAAAACAAGCCAGCACGTTTGTGAGGTACAATCAAATACAAAAATACCCCAGGAGGCTCAAAATGAGCTGAATGGTTTGTAGGCAAAATACACCAACCTAAACACACCTCGGAAGATGCAAAACCTGCAGAAAAGTTCAAAGCCAAAAACCAGCCAGAAACACGTGAGAAATGCAAAGCAAAACACACCCGGAGCAGTGATCCTATGGATCCCAAGCCAACAATGAGTATCAGGTGAACTAACCACCTTCTCATCTGCTGGACCAAGTGACCATGACAACGCATGGGGAACGAATCTTCTAAGCCAGAGCACACTTCTTCTCACACCAATGAGGTCCCTGTGAGTACTGACAGGGTCTTCCAACCACTGAATACGCTCTCAACCCGACCACCACTCCTGTACTTCTCACTGTGGATGTCAAATACTGGGGAGCTGTGATTGGGAAGGACGTAAACGGTAACTCTGGTGAGAGGCCCTGTATATTTTGCTTTTACATGTTTCTTTAGGGTGACAGGGGTTACAATGTTACCTTTTCCCTGGGAGTCTGTCCCCTAAATTGTCGAACCCTGGCATGGATTCTGTAGCCCTAGAAATAAAACCAAACCATAGACGACCCTCCTGCTGCTTCTTGCCAAGACCCGTTTAACAGTGAAGCTCTGACAGTGACTGCAGACACTCTACTTCTCAAGACAACAGAGAGAACCAAAGGATCAGTGCTTCTTCCCCTAAATCAGTTGGCATAATAGGGTTGAAAGCCTCAGAAATCCCCTAATGCCAACATAAACATTGCTGTTCATCTCTATGTGGATCAGACACAAGCAATTGCAAATAGCGGAATTCCCTGAGCACCAGTATTGAACTAGAGCCCAAGGAAGAACAACTTTACAAATATCGCTTGGGCTCCGAGAAGTCCAATATTTACCTGAACGGCGGCCACTGGGCACCAAATGTATTATATATTATTAGAGCCATATCCACTGAAAAGAGCATGGCGGCATCCTTCCCTAGTTCACCATTCCTCTGGCTCATCACTGTGCCCAGCGGGGATTCTCACATCATCACCAGAACCAATACAGAAAACCGAAAAATCAACACAACCATTGGAGAGCTTTGACGTTTTGGACAAATAGTTTGGGTATTGTGTGAAGTAGCTACCAGGAGTACCAGCTTTTGGCAGTAAATCGGTGGTGAATCCGCTGATTGACTTTCCAAAATGTTTACTATTGGGGCCACTCTGTTCTGCGGGCTTACCATGAGATTACAAGTGGTGGAAGGGCGGTGTAAATCCCTATATTTGGAGTCCATAGAACTCCATGGGGACTTTGGTCAGATGTACCGTTAGTGGCTACATACCGCACAGGAAATTGAAGAATATTTGGAGGTAATGTCGTGGATTTAACTTCAGCATTTTGCATCCCTCTCTCTCTCTCTCTCTCTCTCTCTCTCTCTCTCTCTCTCTCTTATAGCCTCACCTCCCTTCTGCCCTCTCATCTCTCTCTCTGTCTATCTTTCCCTCTGGCATTCTCATAGTCTCTTTCTCCGGTTGACCTACTCTCTCTATCACTCTATCCACTGTTTTCAAAGTATTTCCTTTCCCTTATCCCTCAGTCCTCTCTCTGCTCTTCTCTCCTCCCCCTTGCTATCCCCTCTCCTCTACTCTATGCTCCACCCTCTGTCTGCTTTCAATCTATCCTCTTTCCAACATCAACACACTCACTCTCACACACGCTCACTCATTCACAGCTTAACTCTCACTATATGGTACACTCTCCCTCGCTTGCAACACCTCACTTGTAACAATCTCCTGAGCTACCACAAGCTTCTCCGCAATGCACTCCACTGCCTGTACTCAGCCTGGTCTCTTGGTCGACCTCCACTCCACCTGACCTCACTCGGACACCTTTTACCCTGGCTTTCATTTGCTGTCCTTTTATACTTTTCTCCTCCTTTCCACCAAGCTTCCATTGGTCCCCTGTCTCCCCAGACACTAAGAGCCAATATAGGCCTGCACATTCCCTGGGGGTGGGTCTTTACACTTTAAATCTTCATAAGCCCATGCTTCCCCCCACGCCATTTCCTGTGCGAGATTTAAACTTGTCTTTGGTCCAGGTGGGTTTTGGTTTTTGTGCTGTGTTACTGTCTCCATTCACCTAACTAGGTAAAATGCGATCAGGTGCACGTTGAATGCTGTTGTTTCAGATTTTGTAGCCCAGCTCATCGGTTTCCCGCTGCATTTTGCTATGGTCTCCAGTGGTAGCTTTGCATTCTTGTACTTGAAGTTCTGGAACGAAACCCAAAAGAATGTGAGCCAGCATCAAAGCGTTAAGGCATTTGGTGACAGACAATGGAACCAGGGATAGCAAGCTTGGTACACAAAAGGCGGGAAGAGATTGAGTCCCTCCTAACTCACTCACCCAACCTATGGGCAGGATTGGCTCTAGTAAAAAACACTGATATGCCCCAGGAGTGGTCACTGGGGTTGTTTCCCCCTTTGGAGACAAGAACTCCTGTTCCAATGTGGAACTGGCTAGAAAACACATCACTGATACCTCTTCAAATGTATCTTATAAAAGGTTGGGCAAAGAAAACATCAATATGTGCTGGAAACTGTGACTATTCCCTTAACTAAGGAATTTATTTTGACTGAGGTAAATAAGAGAACCTCTGGAGGAGAATAGAAGCAATTTGAGAAAGAGAAAAAAGAATATGACACAATGCCAGGGAACTCCCATAGCTACGTAGTGTATGAAAGGGGAGGAGCCTGGAGGACTGGGAGAGAAACCTGTGAGTTACAAAATTGCTCTCACGCCAGCAGGAGCAGAGGCTGACTCCTCAATATCCTGAACCAGCAAGGGAACAGGAACCAGACCGAGATGCTCATCATCTCACACTGACACAAAGAAGAGAACCAAAGCTGGACGCGTGGCATCCCGGAAATGAGAAAGCGAATGAGAAGGAAAGTGGTGGCGTGACCACCGGAAACTTGTGGTGGACCTGCAGTCCTTTAAACGATGCTGACACCCCTCAATCAGAACGGAACACACCAGTAATTGAGAAACCAGAGGACCTGCAAGCCTGGAGAAATGAAGGACGAGGCGTGAAAGAAATCTCCAAGGGCAACCTGACAAAGCAAAGAGCGACACAGAGGAAAATGGGAACCTCAGTGGCATTTTCACTACCGGTCGCAGGTAACAGGGAATGCGGGAGACACGGAGGGGAACAGAGAAGCCTTATGGGAATGCTCATACTTGTCACAGTACAGAAAAAGGAACTATAATATTAAAAGCCAAGGAAGTTAATGAGAAGACTTATGAGAACGTTCATACTCGTCCCAGTATAAATAAAGTGACTACAATGTTAAGTGCCAGGGAAGCCATAAAAATCATTGTAGAATACTCATACTCGTCCCAGTATAAATAAAGTGACTACAATGTTAAGAGCCAGGGAAGCCATAAAAATCATTGTAGAATACTCATACTCGTCCCAGTATAAATAAAGTGACTACAATGTTAAGAGCCAGGGAAGCCATAAAAATCATTGTAGAATACTCATACGCGTCCCAGTATAGAAGAAGAGTATACCAAATGGATGATTAGAAGAGTGGATGAGAATCATTACAATAATGTTCTTGCTCATCCCAGTGAGAGAAAGGGAAGCATCACACTACTGTACAGAATATTCATTCTCAGCTTAATCAATAGAGACTTAATAAAGAAGAGATATAAAAAAAACAGGGAAAGAATTGAAGACAAGCAAGAAGTCGATAACTATAATACAAGAGACAAGAGAAAAGAAAGGAAAGCTTATGAAAGTTCTGAATGAACTGCATGTATTGATAAAAGCAGTCACCAAAGACGATTTAAAAATATCCTATTGAACTGAATTTTTCAACAAGTGAACATACCAAGACGAAGGAGTCATTCTCCTGTCCTTAGTTATTAGGTTATTGGTAGGGTCAGGTAGACTTTCTCTGATAACTCTGATAACTGACAAGCATCTTAGTTCAAATTTAATCATTTTTATTTCGGATCATTGACATCCATAGAACCAATCACAATAAAAACATTCCATAAAATTATGAATAAAAGATATAGTGTGTACATAATACTAAAATACAAAACCGATTAGATCACAACATCCTCATGCATTAGAGCCATTCATTACTTCTGTAGTTGTCCTAAGCGTAGCTCGCCTTCGCTATGCTTTCTGCAATAAACATACAAGACCGAAAAGGACCGCAGGCTTATCTGAGGAGAGCAAAAACAGAAGACCTTGGCAAGACCTAATTCCATTCTCTCATAGAAATGTTACTAAAAATGATACCAGAAGATCATTGAATAATGGGCAAACCTGAAATAAATGGGATGGGGGCATCATAACAACTTTGGCGTCTGGAAATAAGGGTGCCGGTAGCAACATACCGGCACCCTTTCCAGACTGCCAAACTATGAGTCTGCCAGCAAGGGCACGGATTTACTGTTCTGCCGCTGCTCATGATATCCCGGTAGCACCGGGAAATTAGGCCTGGGAAACACTGTTACGTGGTCCGTGGCAGCCCGCAGCCTAACAGCGTTTTGTACCGCTAACCTCGTAATGAGGTGCACGGTCTCAACCCTGCTGTACACAAAATTACAGTTTTGGATCTCCCCAGATTGGAATTTCAGAACTGAGTCACAGCCCCAAAGACAAACAGTTCAACCTAACTTGAGTCAAAAATGCCCTGTGCAAAGACGTGGTTACCAGAAGGAGGGGTATGGCCAAATTATTGTGAGGGGCTAGCTGTAAGTAGGCCCAGACCATAGTTTTTGATAACATTTTGTTTTCCCTTAAAGATGACAAAAAGGCCAGATCCTATCTATAACGAATGGGTTTGGGGGACCACTCAGTCGACCCAGGTTACTATAATAGGCTTCCAGTGAGAGCTTACCTAACAAAGATTTCATATGCGCTAACCAACCAACTTTACTATAACCATTTCAAGTAATTATGCTAATAATTAGATCTTTAGTTAAGAGACTGTCCCACAATGCAATAGGTCTTACAAAAACATTACCGGCAAAGTAGAACCTTACAGTTTCCAAATGCATGGAATATACTGGTGTTGAAGGGGGAGCCACGAACAACCTCTTAGGGATGCGTTTTCCAGTTTTTATGAATAGCGGGCCCTCGTATCCTCCCATATTTCACACCCGAAGATGCTGGTGAGTATGGCCTTTGCATCTTATACTTTAATCATGTGTTCCACTGACGAATGTCCAGGATTCTTAGCTAGAATATTCCTCCTGTGGTTTCACTGAACCTGATGCTTCAATTAGCGACATGATCATTCCATTTCAATATATCATTGAACTGTATCCCTATATAATCAAATGAAGAGCAGCATTTCACTTTCTTTCCCTCCAAAGAAATCTATAGGTCTTGTTTAGGTTTTCTGATACACACATTGGCCCTCATTACGAGTTCGGCGGTAACCATGCCGCAATTGGCGGCATGGCTGCTGCCGAAATCGCATCAGGGTCCGGGTCCTCGGAATGAGGACCTACCGGACCATTCCGAGTTCAGAAGGCCCGGTAATTCCTCCCTCCAAGGACCCGGACACGGTCCTTCCCCATTCCCATTTCAGCCCCCATAGGGCTGAATGGGAATGGGAGAGGGAGCAAACAACGGGCCATTACGAGATGGCCCGTTGTTTGCTCCCTCTTCCCCTCGCGGGACCCGGTAAGCACGCCTGGTTTTCCCAGGCGTGCTTACCGTGTCCCGCGAGGGGAACTCGTAATGCAGCGGTACGGAGTGAATGGTGCCGGCACCCTTTGCAGCGCCGTTCCCTCCGTACCGCCAGGGTCATAATGAGGCCCATAGTAAAGCATTTACTGCGGTTAATACGCAGCCTCTGTTCTCTTATATATTTGTCGTATTCAATGATCAATGCCTGCAATGATCTCTGAGTTTTGGCCAGGACAACATCATCATCAGAATAGCTGAACACTGGCATTCTCCTGGCACCACAGCGGGGCACATCAATATTAGGGAAAAGCTCTAGGTGGATGGCAAGGCTATTTACATCTAAGTTAAAAAAGGATTGGGACAGGAACACACCCTTTGCGAACCCCCCTTTTTTCTTTTAAAGCTAAACCCTCTGAGAGTTCACCATTCTGGCCTTTTCTTACACATACCCTTGTATTCTCATGAAATGACTATCAGTCATACTAGAGGGCCAGGTACTCCTATATCACGCAAAGACTTCCACAATAATCCTCTATCTACGTGGTTGAAAGACAGGTAGATAGAGGAATCTAAAACCCAAACATGCTTTGCTAAAATAAAACTCAGATTAAGGCACTTTTGTACCGTGCCAGTGCCTGGGCGAGAAGCTGATTGGGTGACTGACAAAATACAATGTCAATTAGTCAGTCCTCCAGCCGCTCAAGAATAATGCCAGAGAACAACTTGGGTGTGCCATCTACGAGGGTAACAGATCTATAGGAAGAGGAAAATATTTTATTACCCTTTTATATACCGGAACAGTAATTCCAAGTTTTCAGCTTGCTGGAATTTGATCTGTGCTAATAATCGCATTGAATACCTCTGTCAAGAAGGGGTCCCACACGTCCGGCATAGAGCAAAATAGGTCAGTTTGGACCGTCCGACCCTGGGCCCATAAGAAATGTTTGTCTTGAAAGGACAGAGATAACTTGCCTCAATGTCACTGTCACTGGATTGACACACCCCTCTATCACATCACCCATAATACTACCACTTGTGGTGGTCTGTACATCAGCCTTGCTGCCAAACAACTCTATATAATGATTTAGCCAGTTCCCTTCTGCTATAAATGTTTCTGGCATATGTAAATCCCCCCTCTTCCAGACTACTGGTATTCCTGGATACAATGTTCCAGAAAGCCTTTGAATCTGAGCTTTCTGAGGCCCGGCTGAAGGCTTCACAATTGGAAAGGGCAATTTCCTTTCGCCTGTCTAAAAGGCAGATTTCTATTCCCTGCACCATAACCACATGTCATTAAGATCCACAGTTGACCTTTTTAATGCACCTAGGAGCAGTCTCTTCTTGACCTTACAGGTATCAGTCAGCCATGTATGTGATGTAGGAGGGGGTCTCCTCCAACTAGGTCTGAAAATGCCCTTACAGACTTTGATGAAATCGTCAAAGGCCTTGACAATGGGAGCCACATCAGATTCACTATGTAGGCAGGTCATTATTGTCCTAGTGACATTAATAACTTTAATTCCCAACTCCCCATGATTCCTACAATTCCGGCTTCTCAACCTGGACTTTTACGCCACTATGATGGCGTCTGAATGGATATTGGGCACACCCTCCTTAATTTCTCTTTTTAAAATTAAGGTGTTATGGTCCCTTTCAGGTCTTTTGTGGATCCCAAATTCGGCAATGCTTCTCCACCACGACATTGAAACAAGTATATCATCAATAATACTTTGAAATACTTAGTTACTTTTGTTAGGTAGGGATGCCTTGTAGTATGGCAAAAGTTAGGCATTACCCATATTCTTTAAAAAACGTAACAGTGTAATGTCTAATCAGAGTCTTTGTCCCTCTAACGCACCACGCCATCCACACCAAAGGCATGGTCCAGAAAAAGCTTTTATTTCCAGCCTGTAAGGTAATATTTTAGACTGTGGACCACCCACATCACCGCCAGACATTCTCCACAATGGGATAGTTCTTCTTCTTAGGAAATATTTTTGTACTAAAGATGGGTCATTCTTCTTATTTAGGACTTGTGATTGGACCGTCCCTAATCCAGTGAGAAAGGTGTCCGTTTGTGGGGGAAATTCCTGGGAAAAATAAGGCATGGCGGATATTGGGCTGTGACAGAGTGTAGATTTTAACTTATCAAGGGAGCCTGGGCCTCTTAGTTCCAACAGATAAGAGTGGGGTTGGGTTTTGTGAGTTTGTCGGTCAGAGGAGCGGCAACGGGTCAAAATATTTGGAGTGAACCATCAATTGTAACTTCACCAACCCAAGAATAGCTCTGATATATTGTTTGTCCTTGGGGGATGAGGGGGACACATTTCACTGCTTCTACCTTGCTGTGATATGATAAAACAAAGTCATTCCGTACTTGGAAGCTAATCTATTTAACCAAGTGTACAGGGGGGCGGAGCGACCTCTGACGGGCCCATAGGATCAGAGCTCACCCTCAAGTACTTTAAGACGAGATAGCTGCACCTTGAGGAGGATGGGGTGCAGGATTCTCTTACTCCAACACCAATCAATAAGGACAAGTCAATGGTTTGGCAAAGGGAAGTCTGTTTAATGACAAGTACAAAAAACGGGGAAACAATGGAAATCAACAGTGAAGCGATCGCCCGTCTCGCTTGAACTCCCCAATCTTCATTCAGACAACAATAGTTATAGTGAATTCTCGTCATCATTGACGTGTTACACCCAAAGTTTGTCATGCAATTAAATTGGTCGGAAAAGGTAACTTAAGTATAGGTGCTATATCTGTATATGGTAATAGAGTTTGAGGATTGGATAATTCTAGTTGGGTGGGCGTCTACGCCTATCCCTCTACATCACTTGTGTTTGACGTCACTACAAGTATGACGTCTCATTGGTTCTACTAGCTATAGGACCCTAGATTATTTGGTCCATTGTTATTGGGTAGGTTACACCCCTAGGCATAATTCATCACTTTAATTAGCAGCATGCAGAATGTTCACCCAGATGCAGTGTGCCCCAGAATTCACCCTGCCTCCCTTCCATCAATCAGTACTTTAGGGCTATGTGTCAATTAGTTGGCTGAGGTTGGCCTCAAAACTGTAGCTTCTTATCAGGAAAAGTTATGGCATCCTCTGGTTCTGGGTGACATCAGATGTTGGTACTTCTTCGCATCTGGCTGGTCACGTGTTAGTACACTGTGAATCTGCTTAATTTTCCTTCTTTTTGCATATTTGATTCCCCTCTGGCTTCGCCACCGCCTGGGCCTTCTTATCTCGACCTTCACAGGGCAGGCTGCTATGCTCTTAAGTTTCGATTCTTCAAAGTTGTCGCTCTCCTCCCTTCCTTAGGTTGACCTCGAATTCCCAGGCATGAGCTGCTTCTTGGTCAGTTTCGATGCCGCTGTTCTTTCTAGCTTTAGCTGGAATATGAATCTTGGCCTGTTTGACCCCTAGCAACCTTGGCCTAATTCTGCTTTTTGTAAAACGGAGTCACACTTGTGTAATGTGCTTCATTGAGGTAGATCTATAGTTGGCGCTTGCCGCTCTATTCTTCTACTAAATTTAGCAAGCGTACTGTTTTCTTAGCTTCTTGCATTCCAAACCTATTTACAGGTGTTAGCTAGTTGCATATTTTCATCTTTCTTTCATGGTTACATTCTTTGTGTTGCAACATCGTTTCTTCTTCTTCTAATTCCATTATATCATTCTTCCTTATATTTCATCTTTACGTGTCATCCTTTGATTGCCGTTTCGTTCATTAGTACGTCTGTCCAGGCCCTTGTGTCGTTACTATTCGTCTTCCATTAAGGCCCTTTGAGTCTCTTCGATGACAGTTTGTAAGTAGTCTTCATTTCGTGTCAGCTGCTGGTACGGTTGTCTCAACGGGTCCCGTGCTGCTCATGGTTGTCTGGTTATCGGCACTTCAACAGGTATTGCACTTCTGATGGGCACTGGGCAGAGTCCTGGTGCTGCTCTCTGTTGGTTCATTTGCTCCTCATACGGCACATATCTCGGTGAGTATGTTCCTGGTATCTCAAATGGGTGACTGGAGTGCAGGCCATATCTGGGACCTCCTCTACACTCCCCCCTCTGGTCAGTTCATCGACCACTTCTGCTTCCTCTTTTGGATTTGTCTTACTTGGTTCTTCTACATCTATTTCTTCGTCTTCTGGGTTTGTACATTATTGTGTGAAGGAATGTTTCTTTGGAGTCCAAATTTTTATTACTCCTTTCAAACTTCTTGCTATTTTTACATGCTCGTCTTTGTTCAAGGTCATTAGCTGGCATTGTCCATTTGGGCTGCAATAGATCCATTTTCCTTCATACTTTCTTCGTTTTCTGGGATACACAAACTTTGTTCCTTCTGGCGCATATTCACTGGCCTTCACAAAGTCTCTTATTTCTTCACTATTTTCTGGGACTAGTTGTTCATTAGGCAGTCTAGTACCTTCTGTTGTCTTCGCTCGAGGTTCTGTGGCCATTGACACTTGCCCTGGTTCTTGTGCATTCAGTGTGTGGGTGCGTGTAGTTGTCAGTGCTATGTTTTCATTCATTCCGTGCTGACCCTGTCTCCAGCTGTTCCCTTCATTCGTTACCTCAAGTGTGTATGTATCACTGCTAATTACATACATTTTTTGTTCATTTATCTTACATCAGATTTTCTCGGGACTGGAATAACTATATAGGGTCTGGGTGCTTTTGTAGGATTCATGCGTACATTATCCGGTGGGTGCACTGAAATTGGAACGCTTTGTGTACCAAAAAAAACCACAGTTCTGATCGTTAAAGACAGCAAGATAATGATAAACACAATGCACAACCACATGATAGTACGGTAGGTCAGACGGCAGCATTTCCTTACGGAGAATCGAGGATGCCCCTCTACCTGTGGGATGACCAGGTTACTGGTCTGGGACCCCATCCTGCTCATAACAGAATGTCAATGTTTCATTTTTTTCCCTCACTCCACTATTGATCTCGAACAGTTTGTATCATAAAGTACTTGGTGCTTCATAAGAGTCCCCCCTCTTGTGGGTGACAAGTGTCTCTTGATACAGAATACAGTTTCCCTTGCTAGACTATGGAAAATAGATTAGACTAACACTTTTGGGGAGTCTCATTGATTGTGAATGTTCAAAATAGGTGAGTTCCCAGTCCACCCCCTGAATCTACTTCAGTCCTGAGGACATGCTGGAAACTGTTCAATGTAAAGAAATTGAAAAAATGGCAATCAATCAGAATCAAAAAAGAAAAGGTGAAGTTCTTGTCTCTGCTCCCTCGATCTGTCACTTCGGCGGAAAGATGAAGTGTTTTGACTCTGTCTCTTGATCTGTCCCTCGACAGAAAGTTTCTTCAGCATCTCCTCAGAAGTCGATGGACGTTATTATTTCTGAGTTGTGCTACAATGGCCCGCAAGAGCATGTTGAGCTGTGCGTTCTTCACTGGATCTCAGAGAAATGTAAGTACGTCAACGTTGGTGGGTCTTCCCACTAGCCTTGGAAAGTTCTCAATGAGGTGAAAGAAGACGTGTTATGCAAATCTACTGTCTTCCAGTGACAGGGACATTTGTCCTGCCTTGCTGGGTTCTGGATCACAGGCCCTTCCCTAGACGTGAACAGTCCTTGCACTTTCCTGCTGCGTGGATTGCTACTAAGTAACTAAGTTTAGTCCACAGCTGGCTCAACTGTTCAGAGTTTGCTGGATCTCGGATAAATGAGAGAGTGTCTGTGGTTCTCCCAACGCTTGCTGGGCACTCCTCTATGATGCGAAAGAAGAGTGTATTGGTGAGTTAATCTACTATCGCCTGTGGTGGAAGCATTTGTGTCCTTATCACTGCTATTCTGGTAACACAATGAAAGCTTCTGCGATGACATTAAGCAGTTGCCGGATTACTTTCTTGTTGGCAGGATGTTGAATAAAGTCTGTGATACTGGTGACTCTCCCTAAAAGTGATGGAAATGAGACTACTACCAACTAGAAGTAGATTAGAACATCCCTTGTGATATTTCTGCTGGGAGACACCATAAATACTGCAAAAACAACGTCTTGATATTTGATGATTCAGGATACTGTGTTTAGCTCTTAAGGTAAAAGTCCTTGATCACAGTCTGTTAGAGTCTTGTTTCTCAAAAATGCTTAAGTGTGGCTTGGTGTACAAGTTTGTGTTAGCAAACGTGTTGTGGCTTAAATGCGCAATTTCTCCTTCACCCTGCAACTAGGATTCACAGAGTCTCCGTTTTATGTCCTTATCCCCTTTTTGCTTAGAGGAAATGTCCAATTTAAGTCACAACTTTCAAAAGGCTTCTCTTTGTCTTTGGCTTTGCTGCTCATGCGTCCTTCTCCTCATCATGGATCTCGTCTGCACGTTCTGAGGTTCTTCCCCGTTGTCTGTAGTCTCTTCGCGGTGGGGTGCAGCTAAAGAGCTTTCTCCGATATAGTGCTTAATGTCATTGAGAAAAATCCATGCTCTCCTGCCCTGCAGTTCCACAGCTGAAGGAGTGCAGTCCTCCACAATGAAAGGACCATTGAATCTTTGCTCGTCCCACCTTTTTCTCGTGGGGTTTTTTACCAACACGGCGTCTCCAGGGAAGATGAGTGGAACACATAGACCTTGAATTGCTTTTGTTTCAGTGTCTTCTGCTGTGTTGTGTGCTGCCCTGCACCCTTTTCAGCGTCGCTGTAGTTGGTCTGAAATTACAGTAAGTCTGGATGTCAAGCAGTTCAAATATTCTTTTATTTCGGTTCCCAGTACCTCTGGGGTTGACTGGGCATCACATCTAGCTCTGTCTCAAGGGGCAAGGCGAGTATTCATTCTCCTTCCTGTGACTATCTCGTGCGGCGTAAGATGATGGTCAAAGCCGGGTTAGTTCCGAAGAGCATACAGTGCCAGTAGTAGGCAGTGCAACCATCCCCTGTTTAGAGTGAGCTTCAACTTGGCTATCCTTTCCTTTAACAAGCCGTTGAGCCTCTTACAAATATCATTACCTTCCGGATGACACGCCAACGAGAACTTGTGCTTTATACCAAGCAACAAGGTAATCTGCCCAAAGATTGCATTTACAAAATGAGCCCCACTGTCTGATCTCATTACCTCACATTCCCCCCATCTAGGGAACACTTCCCTCAACAGGAATTCGGCCGCACAGGTAGAGTCTGGTTGTGTACATGGACCTGCTTCTATCCATCTAGAGAATGGAAACACCACTACAATTAAGTACCTGTACCCGTTACACACTTGAATCATGTCGACATAGTTGATATGTAAGTGCTGAAAGGCCCATTTGGCCGGGGGATGACTCCTCTTACTGCTTTTAATGTGTGCCCAGTGGTGAATTTCTGGCAGATTATGCAGTTCACCATAAAGAATGCACCATGATCTGCTAAATTCGGTATAAACCAGTCTTCTGTGAGCGTTGCTGCTAAATTCTCTTTTGGCATGTGTAATGGGTAATGTAATTGCTCCAATGCTATTTTTAGTAGGGCTACAGGCATTAATTGTTTACCAGTGCTGTTTTGCCGCCACAATCCGTCAGAGGGGCTTAGAGAACACCCTTGATGTTTCCACAGGTTCTTCTCGTCCTGAGGTGCCTCCCCTTGAAGTTCCATTGGTTGCATCTGCCCCATATTACTATAGGCTTCAGGTGTGGTTCATGCCACCATCATTCTCTCATAGGTACATGCCACTTCCACTTCCATGATCGTCTTATTTTTGGATGCCATATGCTTGGCTTCTGTGTCTGCTGCATGGTTTCCGCGTGACATGAAATCTGTCCCTTCGGTGTGGGTGGCGCATTTCACAACTGCTATGTCCACTGGGAGCTGTAGTGACTTAATCAGCGTGTCTAATAAGGCTGCATGTTGCACTCACGTGCCGTCCGCTCGGAGGTAGCCCCTCCTTTTCCAGCATGCTAGGCCTGCGAGCACTGTGGACGTCACATAGGCGGAGTAACTGTATACCGTAACTTCCTGGACTGCGTGATTCTCAATGGCGACTATCACGCCAAAAATTCTGCAGCCTGTGCTGAATAATGAGATGGTATTCGTGCACTGATGAGTACTAGAAATTCTCCGTTTGCTCTGTGTTTCATTACAGCAACGCCTGTATATCTTTGTCCGTCTTCTTGGTCGATTCTTGAAGAACGGTCAATAAAAACGATCTCTCCTCCCACCAGGGCATTTTCTTTCACCCTGGGGATTTCATCATAGAATTCTTCATAGTTTGCACAGTCATGTATCGGCTCTCCTTGAGTGACTGGCTCAGCTATGAACGTGGCTGGGTTCACTGTTTTACATCGAACTATTTTGATCGATGGATTGGATATAATCACTTCATAGGCAGAAGCTCTTTGAGATGTTAACGTACCTTTTGGGTTCTCTAAAATGGCAAATAATGAGTGCTCGACGTATAATGTCATGGAACATCCCATTACAATGGTTGTCGCCTTCTCTATGGCGAACGCTGTGGCAGCTAAGATTTGTTCGCATGGGAAGTGGCCTCTCATGACTGGGTCCAGGCTCCCACTGTAATACGCCAGGGGCTTGTACCCCAACGAGGTTCTTTGTGCAAGCACTGCCATCATAACGCTGCAATCTGTGTGCGAGAAGAGGTAGAATTCCTATACATAGTTAGGAATCCCTAGAACTGGAGCCATACAAATTGCTCTCTTGAGTTCTGCAAACACCTTTTCCATTGCCCCAGTCCATTCAATTTTTTCCTTTGTTACCTGGGCCTTCTTTAGAGCCTGGAGCAAGGGCTTGGTATACAAGCTGTAATCGAAGACCCATGCTCTAACATAATTGCATAGGCCTAAAAGGCAATGCATTTGCTTTATCGTGAGTGGCTTAGCCGTGTTCATGATAGCTTCAGCCCTTTTTGGGGTCACCTTTTTCCCTTAATGTCAAATTAGCTGGCCTATGTACAGCACTTCCTGTTGACAATACTGTAGCTTTTCCTTGTCAACCTTCTATCCTTTCTCAGCCACTATAGTTAGTAGCAGAACAGAATTGCGCCTGCATTGCTCTTCAGTGGTGCTGCAGATCAAGATGTCGTCCACATATTGCAAGACAATACTTTCTAATGCAATGTTGCTTATGTCCATCTGCAGGACTCTGTTGAAAATGGAGGATGGGGACTCACAGTACCCCTGTGGCAATCTTGTGCTTTTCAGACGCATTTGTCTGAATGTAAATGATGTCAGAATTTGAGAGTCACAGTGAAACGGGATTGAGAAAAAGGCATTTTTCAAGTCAATCACTGTGAAATATTTTGCCTCAATGGGTATGTTACAGAAGATTGTAGATGGATTAGGGACTAGAGGGAACTCGGCTTCAACAATATCATTTAGTGCTCTTAAATCTTGGATTAAACGCCAAGACCCTCCTTTTGATTTCTTGACGGGATAAATCACTGTATTGCAGGGTGACTCTGACGTCACTAGGATGCCCTGATCCATCATGGCGGAAATTGTCTTTGCGATCCCTTCATGCACCTCTCTGGACATGGGATATTATCGCACTCTTGGTAAAAATGCTCCTGGTTTCAGTTTAATTTTCATTTCTCCCATCCCCTTCAGGAGGCCTACGTCATATGGTCCTGTAGTTCATACTGAGACAGGCACCTGGGCCATGTCGTCATCAAAGTATTCCAGACGTATCAGTGCCAACATCATTCTCTGAGGCACTTCTCTTTTGATTATTTTAACCCAAAATATGAGACTCACTTCCACCCTCGTCTCTTCTGAGTCTGGTTGTTCTTCAAACAGATCGTCATCGGTGACGTCAGTCACTCGATACCCTTCTTCAATGGCGATAATCGAGCACCATTGTCTGCCTTCACCGTCGACCAATGCTACTTTCCCTCGCACTGCTGCAGCATGTATCATCAAGAGAAATACTTGTCCCTCCTCTTCATGCATAGGTATTAAGTCTTGACCCAAATTTTTAACTGGGATCTGACGTGAATACAACAAAGGTACATTAATTTCACACTCTCCTACGGAGACTGGGAGTGAGTCTGTAAAGGAAACTCGACTGTGAGCTCCCGTAAAACTCTGAGTATCTATGGCTTCGCCGGACAAGGAAAACGTGTCTTCTCGTATGCACAAGAATGTCGCACCCATGTCAACTAAGAAGGAATATTCTTTACCCTCTCTGACGACAGTCACCCTTGGTTCCTTGTTAGGGTCTGGTGTCACTGATAGGATAGAGCACATCAGGGTTCCCAGTGAGCTGTCCTAGTTCATATATATGTTCAGTCCACTGTACACTTGTGGATTTTCTCCATTCCCAGGGTTGCCTCCCCTTCCGGAGTTTGTGCCCTGAGAAGTTTGCGGTGGTGCTTGTTGAAATTGCCCTTGTGGCAAATTCCCTGTGTTTGGGGATTGAACCCCTTGCTGCGCACCTTGCTGCATGCCTGGTGCTTACTGCTGCACCGTGTGATTCTGTGCACCGCCCTGTTGTGAGATTGCAGTTGGATTCACCGTGCCTGCTCCCATTCCTTGGCCTTTTTGCCACGTGACTTGACTGCTGCACGTGCGTGCTAAATGCCCTGTCATTCCACACAGCCAACATACTGGCGGTGGTCGGATTATTTGTCCCTTTGACATATCTTGGCTGCCTGTTTGCACGTTTTGAAAGCCTCCTTGATTGCTTTGGAACCCTCCTTGATTACTCTGCCATCCTCTTCCTCTAAATCCTCTTCCCCTCGGGTACAGTCCTACGTTACCCTGGTTGTTCTGCTGTGGGTTAGCCATCTGTTGTATGTTCTGTTCAGCTGGGTTAGTTAGCAAGGCTCCTTCAAGAGCATACTTTGATAATTTCTTTTGCACCAGCTTTGCTTCCTCACCCTTTCAAGTTGCCTCCTTTTTTCGATTCTTTTCTTTCAACAATCTACAATAATATGGAATAGTCAATTGTATTTCAGCCCAAGGTTTAGCCTCTACCCCTACCAATTTCTTTAGCTGTTTCTGCACGGGTTCTGGCAACCCTTCGTACAATATGTGGTAAAACACCAGTAAAGATTTCATCCAAGATTCATGCGTTTCGAGCACCCACGTGTCTTGGAAATTCTGGATATAAATCAACTGATCCTCTGACTCCTTCATTTTTCGAGGCATTATAGCTCCCATATCGGACGTGTCTGGGTACAGCACTCGTAGCGCTTTCCATACTGCTGCTCCGCATTTATTAAATGGCGCTCCGTCGTGTGTAGTGCTAATTATGGTTACACCAGGGTACCCTGCCCGTTTCCACACATCGTCTGCTCTCACACCAAGAATGGCGATCAATCAGGAGACCTTTAATGTCCCCTATAGCACCCCCTGTCATCTTCTCTAACTCGTGTATCCACTTCCCGGCTCCCGATGTCAGCATTGGAAGCTTGTTTTTCAGGTTTTCACGATCCATGTGTGGCCATGGAATATATTGCGGTCTTGCTCCCCCCTTTTCTAATAGCGGAAATTGGAATGTGCAGCCTTATTTCTCTTTCCCCATAGCTCTCCTGTCTAACGCTGTGGTAACATTCTTACATCGCCGTCTGCCTGGCAGTGTCCTCAACCTGTCCCTATAGGCGGGTGCTGATACCCCCCTCTGACCATGTGGTGTCCCTTTATGCGGTCAGACTGCGCGGCAGACTCTGATGTCCTTGGTGCGGACATGCTAGCATCTGATCATCGTACCCCTTTGTCCCTTGGGAGCCGCTTTTCATGCCGTCTCCCTTCTTCATCTGTCTAGCACTCTGTCTCCTCCGGAGTCGGACATTGATTGTTCCCAATCCACGTAACTCCTTGTGTCCTCGTTGTTTTTACTGATTTCTACTCTGTCCAGGGACAGTCTCCTGCTTCCACTTCTTAGAGTGACATCCCCAGTGTCATACAGCTGAGTGCTTTCCAAGCGCTCGTCTTCCCTTTCCCTTTGGGATATTTGTTTGAACCCCATTTCATCATATATTTTATCAATCGTTTCCCCGATGCTTCTGGTGTTGAAGTCATCTTCAATATTTGCCCCAATCGTGCCTGGTACTGAGTCGTACGCAGGGAAGAATTCTTCAATGTCTTTCCAATCTACAACAGGATCGGGTTTTTTAACTTCCCGCTCCAGATATTCAAGATTGCGTGCCCTCTGTCTATGCTTATGTTCAAATTCTTTGCGCTTCCTCGCCTCTTCTCTGACCTTATCTTCTTCCCTTCTTCTTTCATTTCTATTTTCAACTGCCCTTCGAACTTCCTCATCTTCTCGTCTCTTTATTCTTTTTTCACGTAGTCTTTACTCTTCTTCCAACCTTTGCTGATTCCGTCTGTACTGGTCATAGGCTGCTTTCTGTTTGCGATCAAGCTGCTTTCCTTGCTCCTCGCGATATAGCTGTTCTCGCCTCAGCCTATCTTTCCTTCTTATCCTTTCGTCCCTTAACTCCTTTTCCTTCTCCTTCTCCCTTCTCTGTGCCTCATCTGACTTCTCTCTCGGTCTCACATCATCACTTCCTTTTCCATCAAGTTTCAACAATATCTGTCCTCCAATCCATTTGTCTTTTGCAAATGCTACCTCATCAGTTCGGTCTTCACTTCCTTTCCATTTCTTTCCCTCTCTCTCTTTATCGAGAGATGCACTTGTCTATGCCTGATCCTTCCTCTCACCATCACGTCTCTCCTTCTCCCTCAGGACTGCAGAGGTAATATTCTTATCCTGATCCTTCCCCTTCTTGTCATCAATACTGTATGTAGGTGACTCGTATGCAGGGTTGCTGTACCCCGTGGCTGCCTTAAGCTCTCTTAATGGGTAGTTTCCCATGGGCTTGCTTCCCTTGGTTTCTGTTTCAGTTGGGGCAGGTGGCGCGGTAGGTGTCTCACCCCCTTCCGTGCACACATTTAATATCCAGTCTGCAGGTGGCTCTTCCTCCTTCGACTGTTCGAACATTTCCCAAAGTTCTAGAACAGCAAGGCGTTTCTCAAGTTTCTTGCCTGTATATGTGTCATGCAAGTAAATCATCATATGTTGTAAAACGGCTTTAGATAAGGACCCATTCTGTGGCCAAGGCATAAACATCTTGTGGGCGGTACCCATAACCCACTCGGTACTGTATTTCTTAAGCTTGGGTGCATGGTTCGGCAGTTGTTTGCATAAGTGTGCTAATGGAGTAATGTCTTCCATGCGTAGTATCTATTTTCTAACAATACTTTCATGCAACTTCAACACTCCCAACAATATGAGCGAGCACCAAATACCTCAAGCTCCAATCCAATCTTTTCCCGCCAAAACCTTTGTATCACCAACTTACTCAATAACATCAATTCATTTGCGATTCTCTCTAAACTATAGAATCACGTAAAACCCCTAATCAATTTCAAACAACAAGTAGACAAACTTCCTTACATGTGACATACAACAGAACACGTACAACAGACACTTGACGGACTAGACAGACACCATCTGGACACACATGTCTCTGCCTTCTAATCAATACCCCGTCATGGAGTCTAAACAATCTCCTTTTACAACATCTTTAAACGTGGTAGTAGCCTAGTCGTCCCCTATTATGTGAGCCCTGAGTTCACGTTTCTTCTGACCGTTATATTAAAGCGCAGGAATAAGGCGAATCCTCTCTCTTTCTCAGGTGTCCACCCTGGTATCCTCTCTCTTCTCAGGTGTCCAACCTGGTAATCTCTGTTTTCTCGGGTGTCTACCCCGGTAACTTCTGTTTTCTCTGGTGTCTACTCCAGAAAACCTCTGTTTTCTCAATTATACTCGAGTCATTATCCCCTTATATATACAGTCTTCTCTACTTCTGATTATTTTGTTTTATCCGCTTCCCTCTGTTACCTTTTCCCTTACTTGTTCTAATGCCTATAACATTTGCCAAAGCATTACATTTTTATTTTGATTCACTCACTGCTCGCATGGCTCCTCTCTGGATCCTCTGGATCACCGCCTCCGTTACCGCCTCCTTTAGTCTTTCGTCTGTTCCGCTGCCCGTAGGGATGGAAGGGTTTATGTTTATAAAACGGGTCCCTTCAAACCCACTGCAGTTTTTTGGGATAAATTTTAACAATCATTGTCCATCGGAAGCTTGACAGTCTACTCTGCCAAATGGCGAAGGACTTGTGATATTGCCAGAAACCTAGAGTTACTTTGTGTCGACGGTCAATAGGTGTCTTATCAATAATCAATAATCAATAGTTGATGGTCAAAACCATCCTCTGCTACCAAGTATACAGGAAGGTGGAGCGACCTCTGGCGGGCCCATAAGATCAGCGCTCACCCTCAAGTACTTTAAGACTAGATAGCTGCACTTTGAGGAGGATGGGGTGCAGGATTCTCTTACTCCAACACCAATCAATAAGGACAACTCAATGGTTTGGCAAAGGGAAGTCCGTTTAATGACAAGTGCAAAAAACGGGGAAACAATGGAAATCAACAGTGATGTGATCGCCCGTCTCGCTTCAACTCCCCAATCTTCATTCAGACAGCAATAGTTATAGCGAATTCTTGTCATCATTGACGTGTTGCACCCAAAGTTTGTCATGCAATTCTATTGGTCGGAAAAGGTAACTTAAGTATAGGTGCTATATCTGTATATGGTAACAGAGTGTGAGGATTGGATAATTCTTATCGGGTGGGCGTCTACGCCCATCCCTCTACATCATTCATGTTAGACATCACAACAAGTACGACATCTTATTGGTTCTACTAGCTATAGGACCCTAGATTATTTGGTCCTTTGTGATTGGGTAGGTTACACCCCTAGGCATAAATCTCCACTTTAATTAGCAGCATGCAGAATGTTCACCCAGATGCAGTGTGCCCCACGATTCACCCTGCCTCCCTTCCATCAATCAGTACTTTAGGGCTATGTGTCAATTAGTTGGCTGAGGTTGGCCTCGAAACTGTAGTTTCTTATCAGGAAAAGTTATGGCATCCTCTGGTTTTGAGTGACATCAGACGTTGGTACCTCTTCGCGCCTGGCTGGTCACATGTTAGTACACCGTGAATCTGCATCATTTCCTTCTTTTTGCATATTTGATTCCCCTTCGGCCTCGCCACCTGCATGGGCCTCCTTATCTCGACCTTCACAGGGCAGGCTGCTATGCTCTTAAGTTTCGATTCTTCGAAGTTGCCGCTCTCCTCCCTTCCTTAGGTTGACCTCGAATTGCCAGGCATGAGCTGGTTCTTGCTCAGTTTCCATTCTGCTGTTCTTTCTAGCTTTAGCTGGAATATGAATCTTGACCTGTTTGACCCCTAGCAACCTGGGCTTAATTCTGCTTTTTGTAAAATGGAGTCGCACTTGTATAACGTGCTTCATTGAGGTAGATATATAGTTGGCACTTGCCGCTCTATTCTTCTACTAATCTTAGCAAACCGTACTGTTTTCTTAGCTTCTTGCGTTCCAAGCCTATTTACAGGCGTTAGCTAGTTGCATATTTTCATCTTTCTTTCATGGTTACGTTCTTTGTGTTGCAACATCGTTTCTTCTTCTTCTAAATCCATTACATCATTATTCCTTATATTTCATCTTTACGTGTCATCCTTTGCTTGTTGTTTCGTTCATTAGTACGTCTGTCCGGGCCCTTGTGTCGTCACCATTCGCCTTCCTTTAAGGCCCTTTAAGTCTCTTCAGGGATAGTTTATAAGTAGTCTTCATTTCGTGTCAGCTGCTGATACGGTTGTCTCAACGGGTACCGTGCTGCCCATGGTTGTTTGGTTATCGGCACTTCAACAGGTATTGCTTTTCTGGTGGACACTGGGCAAAGCCCTAGTGCTGCTCTCTGTTGGTTCATTTGCTCCTCATACGTCACATATCTCGGTGAGTATGTTTGTGGTATCTCAAAATGGGTGGCTGGAGTGCAGGCCATATCTGGGACCTCCTCTACACAAGGTTTCGGCAAGATGTCATTTAGAGGTTGGGGCTGTAAAACACATTTGTTAGAGGGTCACAGATGTGGTAGAGGTTTTGAAGGTGGTGTTCCCAGGTCTTGCTATGAATGCCCATGTCGTCCAAATATACTCTCGCAAACTGTTGGCAGAACTCTAAGACCCGATCCATCAACTGCTGGAAGGTCGCTGAGGCCCAATGAAGGCTGAAGTGGAGCACTGTAAAGTGGGAAAGCTTTTGCCTTGAGCTCTAAAAGGAGTGGCAGTAACCTTTGGTCAGGTTAAGAATAGATATAAATCGCACATCCCCAAAGATTTCAACTGGCTCATCATTACAAGGCATTGGGTAGGCGTCAAACTGTTATATTTCATTCAGAATCCTGATATCGATACAGAAGTTTTGGCACCAATACCATCGATGAGGACTATTCACTCGACAAAACTGAGATTCACCAATTCTTCAATTCCCCCTGGCTGATCTACTTCTGTGCAACTAGTAGTTGATGGGAATTTAACCAAATGACTCTCGCAGCTAGAGTTTGGATCATAAGGAAAATCCATTCTACTCTTCCAGAATTTAGGGAGCATATGTCTGGGTATGTCTCCATTTTATTTTTACAGATATTTATGAGATGCCTGTGATAAACCTGGAGGAGTTGTCTCTGTGTACAGTCATTGTCAAAAGATTTACCCGGGTATTGGTATTATAGAGTGCCATGAAGAGAGGATTACTGTGTTCCTTCCACGATTTCAATTCGTTGACATGGTACATTGAGATAGTTTCCTACTGTCTATCATTGAACCTTATTCAACATGGATACAACCTCATTATTGATGAAGGGACCATGCCATTTTGTCAAAAGATAGTATTGCATTGTGGCCAAATGGACTATCACTTTTTCACCTACTTGGAAGGTACATAATGTTGCCTTGTGTTTGTATGCCTTTTTTGACTGGCTCTGGTGGCTTGGATACATGATTTCACCAATGCCCTGACCTTCTCTGTGTGTTCCCGGGTCTTGGTGACCATGGGGTGATCAATGATTTCTTTATTGGCTGTTTCCTCCCACTCCTATCCTAATATATCAAGCATGTCTCTTGGATTTAAACCATATATCAATCCAAAAGGGCAGATGCCCAAGACTTCAGATCCAGGGATGTAATTTAAGGGATGCCAGGGGTAGCAGCTTCTACCCCTGCCCCTCTCTGTTACACCTTGACTTTGTTGGTTCCTACACAACTATCAATCTGGATTCTGAGCATCCAGAGGCATGAAAACTGCTGTTCTGAACACCTGTGAGAACCTGCTCGCATCTCTCGACTCCAACTCTCCAGCTGTTCTCATTCTACTTGATCTCTCTTCTGCATTTGATATGGTCAACCACTCCATCCTCATAAAGTGGCTCCACGATATCCTAGGTATCTCGGAGCGGGCACTGGACTGGCTGACCTCCTTCCTCAATGACCGTCTGTCCCAAGTAATTCTGGCTTTTTCTCCTCCTCCACCTCTGTCTCCACCTGCGGCGTCCATTGGGGCTCCAACCTTTCTCCCTGGCTCTTTAACACCTATTTTTCTCCACTGGCAAATCTCATGTCCACCTTCTCCCCAACTTCCAATGTTATGCAGATGACACACACCTCTTCTTCAAACTTCCCTCTGATACTCTCCTTGCTTCTTCCATCATTCCTGACTGCATATTTGCCATCCAGTCCTGGTGTACTTCCAATGATCTCTGCCTCAACACCAGCAAGACTCAGATACTTCCCATTGGGACTTCGTCTCCCCCTTTCCTCCTTTCACTCTGGCCATCCTCTATGGGCTCTCCCCCTTCTCATTCATCTGAAGCCAGCAACCCTGGAGTCAGCTCCGACGCCTCTCTTTCTTTCCTCCCTCACATTCAGGACCTTACGAAGAAGACTCCCTTTCAACTCCACTTTCTCAAAGGAATTCTTCCTTTCCTCACTTCCCCAGAAGCTCAATGTCTCTAGAGCTCTGGCTCTCCCTACACTAGACTAATGCAGTAGCTTTTTCCTTAATCTACCCTCTTCTTCTCTACGACCCCTCAGGCTAATCCAGAATAGGACTGCACAATTTATCCTTGGCCTCAAGCCCAGGGACCGCATCTCTCAGCCCTAAAAACTCTACACTGGCTCCCAGTTGCTGCAAGGATAACATTCAAATCCCTCCATATCATCCATAAGGCTGTCTGGGTGCGGGGACCACACTATCTACAAGTGACTCTCACTAAATATTCCCCCTCCAGATCTTTACATTCCCCTGGCACCAACTCCCTGTGTGTCAAGCGCTTTGCCAAACAGCGAGCTGGTGGCCGATCTCTTTCCTCTGCAGGCTCTCTCCTATGGAACAACCCCCCCCTTTCTCTTGTCTTGTCCCGGATCTCTGCAATTTCTGAAACTCCTCAAGACATTCCTTTTCACCTCCCCCTTCCCTTCCTCCCTCCTCCGCTAAACCCCACAGTTGCTGGGATTGTTGACCAGGGCCTTTATGTTCCTCCTGTGCCCTGTTCTCCCGCACCCAATCACCTTCAGCCTCCGCCTGCTGCCAGCACTTGCCTTGGCACCCAGTGCCCTTTCCCACCAGAGGCCTGCACTTTCTGGCCTATCCCACCACAGGCCTGCACTATCTCATTCATTGGCAGCTGACCACTCTCACCAAGGCACTTAACAGCTGCTTCTCCCTAGCACTTCACTCTTGATATACCTAACACTTAACCTCCATTTCCTCATCCCTTCTCTCTCTCTCTCTGCACTTGCACGTTCTGAAAGCTCACAAGGCTTAGTAGGTCAGTCTCTATCTTTGATTCTTATATGTGATTTCTCTCCCATGTTCCCCCCCTGTTGCCCTTTGACCATTTTGAAACACAGTTAACTTGCTTTATAAGCGCCTTACAAATTCACAATAAATAAATAAAAGAACTCTCCTCTGCACTAGACCACAAGCATCCCCAGACATGTTTCAGCCTCATTGGGCGTCATCAGTGAGGTGTAGCCTAGGTCTGTAGGTCCTGCAGGCTTTCCTAGGGGTGATGTCGTGGAGCTGCTGCTGCTGTTTCCATTTTAAAATAAAAATCCTTACAATTACTGTGACTTGCAACACATGCTTCCCCTCTATCGCCCATTTATTTAAAATAAAACTGTGGGTCACTTACCAAATAACCAAAACAGAAAGGTGATGCTGGTAGGTTTCAAATCATTTATAGCCACTGGCACAGCTCTAAGAGCATCGTTTTATGGCTTGCAAGTGTGCTGCTCAGTTGCTGTTTCCAGTCTGTGGCCAGACACGTGGCAGACACTGGATGTCTGCTCTGGGGTTTAGGCCTCTTCGAGATGCTCTGTCTGTTTACAATTTAGCCTGAGTAATGTAAAATAGTCCAGGTTGCTGGGTTAGACGTCTGCTTATATTCACAGTAATTTGGTAAGATGGACCTATACACACGGATATTAACGCTACATATGGTGATCCATTCTTGTATGAAATGTATATCATATTACAATGACATTGTAACCATATATTTCTTAGCGTACTGAAGAACAATGCTTTGTGATGCCACTTCATTCCTGTTTTGTCAAGGGGTGAAAGTTTGAGTGCCATCACTTCCCATGATGTCACTTGTGGCAAGGTTAAATAGCATTACTTCCTGTGATGTTACCAGTGATCAAGGGTCATATGATGTCACTTTTGCTACGTCTGACATTTTAGTGAAATGGCGTCCCTGATTAGATCTCTCCAAATTTCTCCCCTCCTCATCCGCTAGCTTTTGGAGAACTCTCTTGAGCGTCTTGTTAGGGTGAACTCCCAGGCAGGCAGAGCCGCTTGCTAGGAGTCTGCCGGTGAAGAACTTGTGGAAGGCCTAACTCCTTCCGAGCCCAAAATAACCTAAGTTCTAGACAAGCAGCAAGGTATAACTGGGGTTTATTACAGTCAACAAACCACAGGGATCACATGCACGGCAGCGATTCTGGGCACCTCTCAGCAAATTCTGGCTCGCAGGCCAGTTTTGGTAACAAATGCCGTCACAACTGACGTCACATTCCGGGCTCTTCTCCAAAACCCTAACTCCACTCTGGATAGGTTGTTGACTGGTAGTTCCCCTATAAGAGCCCATATAGAGGTTAGCTCATTGGACCAGTCCACGTCAGGTGTCAGGCTTGGACCATCCCCGAAAGTGGTTACTAACTAATTGTTACAGTGTGCGGATCACATGAATGGTCAGTGATCCCAGCTACCCACCCCTAGGGACATGGATTGTCATTGGTTGAACTGTGCCCCCCAAGCCTGGGACAAACTCAGTTGCCAGCCCGCAAGAGACCTGTTCACGGTGCATGTGCAACTATGTGTCCGTGAGGTGCAATTATGTGTCAGCATCATAACCGTGTGTGGACCATTATTGCCATGAGCATGCCCATTCCGAGCGCAGAACTGTAGCTTGAGTGTAACAAATTTTTTGCGACCATTGTCTGGTCCGTGAGATGGTTTGCTCTTCCCAGCCACCAAATCTTAGCTCCTCATCAGCTCAGCAGAATCACGTGCTTGGAGAACACGTTTGTGAGCTCAGGAGCTTCAAATTATTCCGTATTTTATGGGGACTGGGCTCCTTTGCTGTTCGTGTTACTTCGGTTCAGGGTAAGGAATGTCACTTGCAACATTACGACCTTGGCAGTGGCTTTGTTCCAACTGCTGTGGTTCTGCTTGCATAGCATTCTGCATGGCTTCAGGTTTTCCTAAAACAGCTATGGCCTACTACGATTTCCTAAGCCATGGGGCCTCATTACGACCCAGGCGATAAGTTACCACCTGGGTCGTACCCTTACCACCATGGTGTAAACTATGTTTACACCATGGTGGATGGCGGATTTACCGCCCCATTCCAAGGTGAGTGGGGCGGTAAATCCCCATTTCCCATTTTACCCTTCCCCATTCCCATTTTTGCCCCATAGGGCATAACAGGAGTGGGGAAGGCGCTAATTACGCCAACGTAAATTACGGTGGCGTAATTAGCACCATGGTCCCTTAGCGCCATGGATTTTAACGCCTGCAAAAAGCAGGCGTTAATATCACCATGGCGCTAACAGACCTTGTAATCAGGCGTTAAGGGTCGGCGCCGTTTACGGCACCGTTAACCCCTTAACGCCTGATTCGTAATGAGGCCCATGGTCTGGCTTCTACTGTATGCGCCTTCCACAGTGTCCATAGATTAGTACGTTATGGCTGTCAGGTCCCTCGAGTACTGCTGCCATTCCATAGTGTCAAGGGTCACGCAGGTTCCTGGCGCAGGAGTGGAAGTAACCAACCACCCCCACTAGGGTCTTGATGCCTGCAAGTCAGTGTTTACACAGACATTCGCGACCAGAGCAGTGAAAGAGGGTTAGGGTCTCGTTGGTTGGATGGGAAGGGGAAGTTAGGGTAACCGGAAAAAGGGTTAGATAGAGGTTATGGACAGGACTGGGGAGATTGGGGATGGTTTGATTGCTGCACACCTTTAACTTCTGTCCCACAAGGCAGCTTCCATGGTGTCTCAAGATTGGCACACAGTGTTACAACTTTATGCCCCACATAAACAACTATGTTAAGAATCACATAGAACTAGGCACAACTTACAAGATGTCAGTTAACAAGTCACAGACACAAAACATCTACACATGCACACTTTGCTTGTAGTTGTCCAAGTCCGGTACCATGGTCCTTAGCATCACCAGTAGGATGCTTTCAGTCTCATGCGGCGCCTTGGAGGTAGTTCAGGCAGGGTTCATGCTACAAAGAAAGAACAGTGTTATTGCCCGTATTATGGCTTTATGCAGTCATTCTCTCTTCACACTGCACTCGTACAGTCACACACACTTCCAATAACGTGCGGCACCGCACGTGGTGTCCTGCAGACTGTTCTCACTAGATTGTCCCCAAAAACTAGCTGCCCAATAATGCCAGCATGAGCTTCGCCACCCGTGGCTTGCAGCTCCTGAGTTTCCCCTTCGTTCCGCGCTGTTGAATGTATGTTTCTCTTTGACACACGGAATGCGTTTTTACACGTGTTCCGAGAAGTATTCCAACCCGGATCCTGGATCCTCCTCCAAGCGGGAGTACAAGTGTAAAAATAAAAGGGAATCGCTTCAGATGCAGGTACTTATCTCTTTTTGCAGGCGCAGGGGCGATTGGTATGGGGAATGAAAGGTGCCCCCTGCGCTTCCCCAGCTCCCTCTGCAGCCCTTCCCAAGTCTTCTTTTTTTGCCTCCCGCTCCCTCTACAGCGCCTCCCCGACTAATCTTTAGGCAGGTGAGGGGCCAGATGCTTGATCTGGTGGGGCTGGGCCCCTCGCGTGAAGTTTTCACCTGAGCTCCTCTGCACACGTCCTCCTCCGTTGCGTTCTCGAGCACAAGCCCCGTGCTTTGTAGCTCACGCATGCGCGGTGACTCGCGCCACACCCAATTTGCTTCCTGATTGGCCGCCCATGCCCAAAGCATGCTGGGCAATGTAGTTTTGCTGTGCTGTTTGCCTAGAGAGAGGACAAAGTAGCCTCCTGTAAGGCAATATACTCCTCCTGACAGTTCTCAATGATTTTGAGATGCTTTTAAATGGAACATGGTGTACAGCACCCACACATCTACCTGTCTTGGCCTTTTTTGTGTGTTTTATCCGCAAGTTTCATCTTTTCTTGGGTCTGCCCTTGAGTCTGCCCTTGACACATAGGGTTATTTGCATGTAAGCATCTGCAACAAATTACAAGTGCCCTTCTTGCTTCTTGCGTTTAGGCGTTGCTACGGCAAGCTAATGGCAAAAATAATAAACATGCAGACAGTATGTATATGTCACTGTCCTCTAACTCATAGAACTGTATGCATGTGTTCTTTGTGTAGTTGGGTGTGTGAGTGTGAATAAGCAGATGGCATATGTGCTTCATGACTGACGTAGCTATGTCATTGTGGTGTCTCTAACGACATGAGGCATGGCTTCTCGGCACCTTAGTCCTTCCTCTCTGACATCTTTTTCTCTACCTGTGGTGTCCCCCAGGGATCTAACCTCTCTCCCTGGCTGTTCAACCAGTATCTGACACTCCTTGCCCACCGCATCGCCGCTCTCTCCCCCAACTTTCAGTGCTATGCAGATGATACCCAGCTCATTTTCAGGCCACCCTCGCCTCCTCCTCTCCTTCCCTCATCTCTGACTGTCTGTCTGCTATCCAGGAATGGTGTTCCGCCAATGACCTCTGC
The DNA here is from genome assembly GCF_040938575.1 of Ambystoma mexicanum. Classification (NCBI taxonomy): domain Eukaryota; kingdom Metazoa; phylum Chordata; class Amphibia; order Caudata; family Ambystomatidae; genus Ambystoma; species Ambystoma mexicanum. The sequence goes on from NC_090938.1 coordinate 198,037,822, forward strand.
CTTAATGCCAGTAAGACTGAGATTCTACTCATCGGCACACCCACTCCCTCCTTCCCGGCAGCTCTCTGGCCGGCCTCTCTTGGCCCTCTTCCTGCTCCTACCTGCAAGGCAAAAAACCTCAGGGTCATCTTCGACTCCACACTCTCCTTCTCTCCTCACATATCTGAAGTCTCTAAGATGTCACACTACCAGCTGTACCTGCCCGGAGGTATTCTTCCTTTCCTCTAGAAGCTCACTGTCTCCCGAGCCCTGGTTCTCTCGAAGCTGGACTACTGTAACAGCCTCTATCTAAATATGCCTGCCTCTACTCTCCGCCCTCTGCAACTCATCCAGAACAGGACTGCAAGACTTGTCCTTGGCCTCAAGCCCAGGGACCGTATCTCTCCAGGACTGAAATCTCTACACTGGCTCCCAGTGGCTGCGAGGATTAAGTTCAAAACCCTCTGCATTGTCCACAAGGCCTTCTGGGGCCTTGGGCCTAAATACCTTCAACTCTCTCTTCCTAAATATCTTCCTTCTCGAGCTCTTCGCTCATCCGTCTCCAGCTCCCTCAGGGTCAGCCGCTTCTCCAAGCAACAAGTTGGGGGTAGATCTCTCTCCGCGGCAGGGGCCTCCCTCTGGAACAACCTTCCTGCCTCCCTGAAACTTGAGGAGAACATCTCCGGTTCCGGAAGCACCTCAAAACCTTCCTCTTTGCTTCTGCTTTCTCTCCCCCTCTCCTGCTAAATTTCTGACTGAAACTTCACTGAATCTGCAACTGGGCCACTCTCACCGATCTCTGTCCTTGGCCCAGCCACTATCCCTCTGCACTGCCTTCCTGGCAACCCCTGCACTGCGGGACTGTCGTGTATCCCTACAGCCCCCCTTCCCATGCACTTGTCTGCACTTACCTTGCACTTGCCACCAGCTGGCCCTTATTATTTATTCTTGTTATTCTACTAACCCTGTATTGCACTTTCCCCCGTCCCTTTCCCCTTGCATTTTTCCATTCCCCTCTACCTATGCACTTGCGCAATCTGAATGACACCTGGCCTAGTAGGATTGTTGTCTCTCTTCTCTTTGTTCCCCCCTCCCTGCCTCGTCGCGCCTTGAAACACTTGTGTATAGGCTCGTTACAAATGCCATATCATATCATATAATATCATTAGTCAATTCTGTCCATGTAGCTGTCTCCAGCTCCTTCTTGTGCGTCTTCATCCACTCTGGGTATTGTGCGCACGGCTCCTGGGTTGTAGGGTCTGGTGAGAGGGTATCTCTCGTGGTAGTTGTGGGAGCAGTGGGGATTGGTGTGAGCTTGTACGATCGGTGGCCATATTTTCCTTGGTGCTTCTTCCTGTTTGAGGGTCTTCCAGGGCAGGAGGAATATTCTGACCTTCCCTCATCAGTTTAGTTAAATTGTTCGATAGGTCCATGAGTCTGTGGGTGATACATTGATGTTCACATGGTCTTGATCCCCATGAGTTATTTAATTTCTCCCAATAATCTTAAAATGAAGAAACTGCCCTGATCCGTCAAGATATCCTTAGAGAACCCCACTCGAGGGAAGAACAGTATCATTACCTTCAGTTTGGAACTTGTGGCATTGCTTCTTAAAAGGAAGGCATATGGATACTTAGTTGCATAGACGATGATGACAGGACATACTTGTTCCAAGCTCTGGAGGGTTCCAACAATGTCGTCCATCCCAATATGATAAAAGGGCATCTTGATAAAGGGTAGCTCCCCAGTGGTGCTCTTGGTACAGATTGTTTGTAGCACGTTGGGCAGACTACACAGAACTGCTTAATGTGAGTGCAGACCTCTGGCCAGTAAAACTGTCTGAAAGCATTCGTCTGGGTATTCTCCAGTCCTATATGTCCAGCAGTACGATTTTAATCAGACAATTCGATCACAGCCTTCTGGAAAGGTTTGGAAACCAGTAATTGGTCGTAAATGGTTCCATCCCCTTTTGGGTTAAAGTTGATTCTATACAGGAGTCCTATTCCATCTATGAAACGCAGGGACTAAAATGTCTAGCTCTCTTCTTCTGAGACTATTGTTTCTCATGCTTGCTCCGAAAAGTGTTAATCTGTCAGGATTTTGCAATTTCCACTGATGCGAGACTCGGTTCCCCTTTGGACTTGTTTTCTCCTGCTGGGTCTCCGTCATCTCAGCAAACCCTACTTCTGCCCTCTCTATGTCTTCGATTTGTTGCTTTCTCACATGAACTGCGCCACAAAAGTTTGGTTTGTTATCGAATTGTAGTTTTATGGTTCACAAATAGTTAATCTTTTTAACACCATTATCCTAGGGAGAGCCCTTTGCTGATGACACGTGTTTCAGCTCTTCATGAGCCCTTTCAAATCAGGGCATTTATCACATATTCACATAAGTCCAATAATTTGCAATACTGAAGCCGATGCGCAGAGACTGGAGACTGCAGGCAGCACTTTTTAGGTGGGATTCAAACCCCGGACTCTTTAACGAACAAAGACTTCATCTAATATGGAATTATTGGAATATGTGATTAACTATTTGTGAACCATAAAACTACAATTCGAAATAAAACCAAAGCTTTTGTGGTGCAGTTCATGTGTGAAAGCAACACATCTATGTTCAATCTCAGACGTGGGGTAGTGGTTGCTCCGTAAACTTTTTTCACAAACACGCGCCACGTCTATACCAACTACAAAAGAGGTTGCGAGACCGAAGAAGTTCACACACTAGAAACGACCCCTCATCTCTCTGTGTCTTCGACTTCTTCCATATGAGCGACCAGAATTTTTTCACACAACAGCTGGGTGATGCTTGACCAGGTTTAAACACATAGCCGTAGTTCCCCAGATTGAAAAGGATGACCTTGAGGTCCCCTTGATTGTCCCAGTTGATTACCCCAGCTCCTCACATCCAGTGAATGTCCTGAGCACAAAGAGTCCTCCTCACCAGTGCCTTCCCTCTAGGCAGGAAAACCACGTCCTCATCTTCATATAGGTCAAAGCCAGTGGCACTTGTGGTAGCCCGTGTGGGTTGTTTGGTGGTCTTAGTAATTCAAACTATCTTCAGCATCTTCTCGTACACCTGGGTGACCTCTCTATCGGGGTATGAACTATCCCACAATTAATGCTTCTCAAACTCCTAGACTTCAAAGTATGGTTCAAGGGCCTTTATTAAATACAACTCAAAATAGTTTGATATGTCAATGACTTGTTCCACTAATGTCTACTCTAACGGGCATTTTTCTCTTAATCTCCCCTGGGCACCTGCACTCTAGCTCAGACTTCCCTACCACTGTAAATTGACTTCACAATAGAGCTTGGTAACAACTACTATCCTGTGGAGCTGCTGTGAGGGTCTAAAGTCTGTATCCGTATCTAGCTATCTCCATCCGGGACTTCTTCCCCAACTCTAAGGTCCCTTTCCCATGTATGATAGTAATGGCAAGTTTTGGTATTGTGGCGATAAAACACCAAACTTTTTTCACTCTCTGCCACTTTATCCCTTTCTCTCCTGTTCCAGATTGTGTCTCTTCTTACTCTGCCCTCCTCATCCTATCCTGCTCTTGCTCCATCGTTCTCCTCGTTCTCTTTCATCTGCTCCTCTCCCTTCTCCCACTCTCTTCAACTCTCCCTCTCCCTGCGCTCATCACACTGCCTCACTCATTCCTTCTCCCTCTGACGGTGTCACAGTCTCTTTCTCCCTTCTCCTCTCTCTCTCTATATATATATTTCCCTCTGATGGTTTCACAGTCTCCCTTCTACCACTATTCTCTCAGCTCCAATCTCTCTCTACTTACTCCTCCTTCCCAAAACCTACCCTCTCTCAACCCTGCACCACTACAAGCTCCTCCACACTTCACCCCACCGCTCATCCTCTTCTTGATCTCTTGGCCCATATGTCTTCACCAGAACACCTTTTCAAACTGTCTTCCATTTGCTGTCCTTTTATATATATACTTTCAGTTCCTGTTTCTGCCTCTCCTTTATTGGTCCACCACCTAACCTGACACTTAAGGCCAATCTGGGCCACCTCTTTACATCAGAGGTGTGGGTCTTTACATAGTAAGAATTCATTAGCCCTATTGTCCGCAACCCTTTCTCCGGTGTGGGACTTTGTACCGTCCTAGACCTTGGAACATCCAAGGTCTAGACATGCATTTAACACAGAGAGGTATGGAGTATAACTTTATTCCTCCCTACCCTTTCTCTCACTGGCTCCTCCTCTTCCTCCTGCCTCACAAACCCATGGAGTGCCCTCCTCCCATTGGTGACTCCTCTCACGTGACAGCGGCACTAGCTGCATGACACTACAACCTCAAATTCATTCTTGGCCCACGTGGGTTCTGGTTCATGCAGGGTTAGCTTCTCTATCCACTGTGGAAAGTACTTCTGAGGTGATATGGTGCAACCCTCATTGATTCAGGGATGTCATTTGGGGGTTGCTAGTGGTCGCAGCTGTGACCCCTGATGCATCAATTGCTACCCCAGCCTTCTCCTTTGCTACTCCTGACTTTTAAACTGGCTGCAACCAGTAACCAGTGGGTATTTGTCAAGGTCCATTTGGCAGAACAACATGGTACCATCCCATTTGGTGGTCACACAACTAAACGTTCTTGGTAATATAGGCATGTACACACTGATATTAACGCTACATATGGTGATGAAATGTATATCATATTACATTGATATTGTTACCATACCATATTTTTCTCAGTGTATTGAGGAACAATGCTATGTGAACCCACTGCTTGTTTTGTCAAGGGGAGAAATGTTGTGTGCCATCACTTCATGTGATGTCATCAGAGGTTAAGGGTCGTGTGATGTCACTTCCGCTACCCCTGGCATTTTGGTGAAATGACGGCCCTGCTTTGATTGTAGTTGTTTCAGAGTTTGAGCACAGGCGGCCGGTATACATCTGCATTCTGCTACAGTCTACAGTGGTGACTGGGCATGCTGGAAGTTCAGCAAAAAAACAAAAAGAACAAAACAAAAAGAACGTCGGTCAGCATCAAAATTGTAAGGAATTGGGATGACAGAAAGTTGGTTCACGTTGCAACAAGCATGGCACAGTGAGGGCAGGGACTGGGACCCTCCAAATCCATCGCCCCAAATCTGGGGCAATACTGCCTCTTATAAAAGCCCTTGAAGGCCTCTTTGACCCCATCGCAGTTTATATGTATATATTTTCGATTCTTATGTTTAATTTTTTTTTTTAAGTGAGTGGTACTTGCAATAGATTAAATATCCTTGCCAGTCTAACGCTAGCTGTCTAAGAATATTTTCAGCAATTAGTCAACTGCTTTGTGTCTGCAGTTCTTTAAACCCTTGCTGATTGGCTCTCTGTGTGATTGCTGCTTGGTCTGGAAGACACTTTTAAACCCATGAGCAGGAACAGACTCGTCTGCCGCGATCCATTCCTGGAAAAGCGGGAAGGGAGCGCTGACCTGGGGAGGAGAAGATGGTGGAGGCTGGGAATAATCTTCGTTTCACATACGAAAGCAGGTGGGTGTGTAAGTTTCGCTATAATACTGGTAAAACAAAACCTCAAGCATGGCCGAGATTGGCCTTGCAGGGCTGCAAATCACATGGCAAACGGTTGTGCAAACATCTCCTGTCTGTGTGGGGGTGCTTGTACTGTATGTCTGCCATCTGCCAAGTCAGCTCTGCAAGGTGACTCATCCTGCGAAGCTGAGATTTCCACCACCCACGCGCAGAGTGGACGGTGAGAAAAGTAGCTGTGAACTAACTCCCAGAGGCACAGCTGTAGCTAACTCTGGAGCCCAATGAGTCCTGCAAACTCTGCCTTTACACACCCCTGCTGAACAGCTAAGTCGGCGAGTCCGTATGGCCAAACATTTGGAGCCTCGGAAGGCCTTTGGGGCGGAGGCAGAGTCAGTCACATGTGCAAGAGTGGAGACGATTCCCTTGCAGGCCAGTATGGCTGGGAAAGAGTTAGTCAACAGACATATAGTATGCTCTGCCTGGCCATTTTTTTTCCTTTTAAAGGAGTTGACCTGTCAGGAAACCTTCACACATCCACCTCCTCTACCCATAACCTTTAGCAGGGCACCAACCAAGCACCCATACTTACCCAGGGTGACCTCAGGAATGAGGTGGAGATGAACCGAGTGGCTCTCATCATAATCCTGAAGCAAGCACTTTCGACACAGAATATCACACAACCCTTGTGAAATGACCAAGACAGATTGGGATCCAAGACCAAGCTTGCGACTAGATCTCCTCCTCTTGGACTGATTCCAAATCATCCCACTTCCTCCTTCTCACGCCACCTCATACCAGCCCTCCCACCATTCCAGAGGGTTCCACTCGCTCATGTCTTCGATCAACCTCCACTTAGGCGTCCTACACTCCTTATATAATAAATTAGCCCCCTGCTCGACCACGCTGACGACACTCAGATTTATCCCAATCTTCATCACTTTCCACATTCAGATGATGGCAATCTCAGCTGATTTCTGATTGTGGCTGACCCTCAACCAGGTCAATTTAAATACAAGCAGACATACAGGTAGACCTATTGTCACATTCCCTTCATTTTTACCATCACACTCTTCCTTCGACTGCCTCAGCCAGACGGTTACCCTTCTCAGTCCAAACCATCCAGCTCCGTAACACTCTTCAAATCTGCATCCCCAACCTTCCCAACCATTTCACTTTTGGAAAACCTCCAAAAACCTGCCTGTAGCCCCTGACCAGCATACATGATACCATCAGCCAATCTCTGGTGTAAGCCTCTCGCAACATTTTAAGGCAAACCAGTCAGCGACACTCCCATATACAGACAATTTCTCACCAACTGGCGTGCCAGGGAACACGCTTAATTGCTACTAATCATACCCTGCAAGGTGCGTAACACCTTGCACAGCTACACTGGTACACCTTCTTTGGCCCCAGTGCACAACATTTACGATCACCCACTTAAGGCTCACGTCCGCCAAGCCCATTTGTACCAATAACCTAATGCTGCAGCCTACAACGCTCTCGGTCAAGCCTGTAGCTCTACGAGGCAATGCCGGTGACAATATGTGCAGAGAAAATGCCAAATAACATAGCTTAACATACACTTGTTCCACTAAAGTCTACTCTAATGGGCATTTTTACATAACACACAACTAACATCTAATAAAAACGAAACTGACGTCAGCGTACAAATTCTAACAACACTAAAGGATGAGAAAAATAAACAAAATTGATTACATAATATCTATTCTTTAACCACGTTTTTAATATTTTGAGGAAACTTTGCGCTTTGAAGAAGGACAGCGGGAAGAAGCCTAGAGGCACATTCAAATCTGGGGTGCTCGAAGACCACAAGTCCCGCCTGACACTACCGGTTTGTTGGCCAAGTATTTGTGTGTCTATGCAAGGAGAGCGTTGTGAGTTAAGCAGGCAGTCTAAAACAGGATCCTGGCATCTAAAGGGAGCCTGTGTCTGCCTCCAGGCAGTAGAGATCCGTTCAAACCTCATGGCACCTACAACCATGCAACCTTGCTGGATCCCCTCTACTGAGATCAACTATGGTTCAATTAACCTGTTCATGGAATTCATTTCTCTTAGGAGGGCCTACAGACAGGTTTTAGTTCACAGTATTCTTCACAAAGGAGAAATATGCATATGCATAGCAGTCAGATCCCATCCACAACATCAGCCCAACACCAGAACTTTAGGCAAATCTCCACTGAGCAAGAGGCACATATTCTATCCTTGTTGGGCCTTATCATCGAGGCAAAGCTGAGCATCTCTGAGCACATTGAGCAAGGGGTTGACTTCTGGATTACCCTTAATAACCTAACCTTTACAAAATGTACAAAAGTGTGGCAGCCTCTCTACCAAGAACAAACATGGCTGAAATAGCCTGGCCTATATTATTCTTGTTATGGTGTTTATTGAGCACGGACCTAGCTTTGAGAAGCAACAGAGCGCTTTACAGAGGTGTACAACAATACAGATACATAATGAAGGGTTTTCAGAGGCAACAACAGAACACATATACAGTAGGAGATAGGATACAGAGGGGCACAGAGGAGGGGTACAGCTGCACCTGGTGGTGAAGAGGAGAGGGGCGGGCAGCGTCTAGCGAATCTGGTGGCCTGAGGGACGATGTAATGGCCTAGGTGTTGAGGAGAGACTCCTTGAAGAGGTGGGTCTTGAGTTCTTTTTCTGAATTGTACGAGCATGGGGAGAGTCTGATGTTGATGGGAGGAGGTTCCATAGTCTTGTGACTTAGGCAGAGAAGACTTGTTTTCTGGTCCATTCTTTTTTGCAGCAGCGGATTTTAAGTCTGGCTTCCGGTGGTGCACTGTCCGCTGGTGGTGCAAACAGGAGAGTCGCCAACCATGGGCCTCATTACGAGGTTGGAGGTAGCCATGGCGCCATTAGACCCCAGAAGAGAGCCAACGTGGGCACATCCCACTGTGACCAACTGCGCGAGAACTGGCCATGACCGGACGCTTGATGCCATCCAATGGAACACAGGCTGTCAATGAGCAGCCTATGGGTGATCATGGCAAATGCAGCCGAGAGGTTCAACAGCACTAGCAACCAAGTGAACCCTGCATCAAGCGCACAACACGCACCCTCCAATGCCAGGAAGAAAAAAAGAACTGAGGTGGCCAAGAAGGGCCCGTTCCCCATCCACGCACTAAAGCGCTGTACACGTTTATTCACCCGAGAATCAAAGCGGAGCTGAAAAGGTGAGTGTGCACATTTTCTCACGTAATTTGTTCTTTTAAAAAAGAAACAACCTATATAAATCGAGGGACCATGTGTGTGCTTTTAAAGAATTCACAATGCATGTATTTTTTACACACACATTTGTAGTGCAGCTACACGGCCGGGACTGGAACCAGGTTGCGTGATTGAAAGGGACGTGCTTAGCACAATACCAAATGAGGTCCATAACAAAGCATCATTAAATACCTCCTATGTTCAGATCTTGTGACGTCACTTCAATGCATGCGTCGCCGTCCTCCCACTTTTTTGTATGTAGGATAGGAGCCCTCTTTATTAGGTTAACACTGTTAGAGTTCTCCTATGCATGAAGGGCTAGTGACCCTCATTTGCATAGCATGTGTATGAAAAAGGAAGGTCACCTGTGTAGTCCTGGACATGTTCAAGTTGACAAGGGGGTCCTGGGAGTCTCTCTGCCAGACATTAGTCCTGGTTACTAGAGACTTACCCAGAGTCTTTAGCTCACTATCTTTCACAGAGAAGAAATATCCCAAACATATCAGTCTTTGTCCTGCCCTGGGGCAGTCCAGCACCGAAATGCTAGGCAATTCTCCTCTGAACAAGAGTACCAACAGCATCCCCAGACACGTTTCGGTCTGGTTGGACCTAATCAGTAAGGAGGAGCTGTGCCTCTCTAAGAATAGTGAGCAAGGGGTCCACGTCTGGATTCCCAATGTAACTTAGGGTGAGACCCAAAGTTACTTGAATATGCAAAATGAAAAGGGGGTCCTGGGAGTCTCTCTGCCAGACATTAGTCCTGGTTACGAGAGACTTACCCAGAGTCTTTAGCTCACTATCTTTCACAGAGAAGAAATATTCCAAACATATCAGTCTTTGTCCTGCACTGGGGCAGTCCAGCACCGAAATGCTAGGCAATTCTCCTCTGAACAAGAGTACCAACAGCATCCCCAGATACATGTTTTGGTCTGGTTGGACCTCATCAGTAGGGAGGAGCTGTGCCTCTCTAAGAATAGTGAGCAAGGGGTCCATGTCTGGATTCCCCTAGTAACTTAGGGTGAGACCCAAAGTTACTTGAATATGCAAATTGACAAGGGGGTCCTGGGAGTCTCTCTGCCAGACTTTAGTCCTGGTTACGAGAGACTTACCGAGAGTCTAAGATAGTGAGCTAAAGACTCTGGGTAAATCCCTCATAACCAGGACTAATGTCTGGCAGAGGGACTCCCAGGACCCCCCTTGTCAATTTGCATAATTAAGTAACTTTGGGTCTCACCCTAAGTTACTAGGGGAATTCAGACGTGGACCCCTTGCTCACTATTCTTAGAGAGGCACAGCTCCTCCCTACTGATGAGGTCCAACCAGACCGAAACACCTGTCTGGGGATGCTGTTGGTACTCTTCTTCAGAGGAGAATTGCATAGCATTTCGGTGCTGGACTGCCCCAGGGCAGGACAAAGACTGATATGTTTAGGATATTTCTTCTCTGTGAAAGATAGTGAGCTGAAGACTCTGGGTAAGTCCCTCATAACCAGAACTAATGTCTGGCAGAGGGACTCCCAGGACCCAGCTTGTCAATTTGCATAATTAAGTAACTTTGGGTCTCACCCTAAGTTACTAGGAGAATCCAGACGTGGACCCCTTGCTCACTATTCTTAGAGAGGCACAGCTCCTCCCTACTGATGAGGTCCAACCAGACCGAAACACGTGTTTGGGGGATGCTGTTGGCACTCTTGTTCAGAGGAGAATTGCCTAGCTTTTCGGTGCTGGACTGCCCCAGGGCAGGACAAAGACTGATATGTTTAGGATATTTATTCTCTGTGAAAGATTGTGAGCTAAAGACTCTGGGTAAGTCCCTCATAACCAGGACTAATGTCTGGCAGAGGGACTCCCAGGACCCCCCTTGTCAATTTGCATAATTAAGTAACTTTGGGTCTCACCCTAAGTTACTAGGGGAATCCAGACGTGGACCCCTTGCTCACTATTCTTAGAGAGGCACAGCTCCTCCCTACTGATGAGGTCCAACCAGACTGAAACACGTGTCTGGGGATGCTGTTGGTACTCTTGTTCAGAGGAGAATTGCCTAGCGTTTTGGTGCTGGACTGCCCCAGGGCAGGACAAAGAGTGATATGTTTAGGATATTTCTTCTCTGGGAAAGATAGTAAGCTAAAGACTCTGGGTAAGTCCCTCATAACCAGGACTAATGTCTGGCAGAGGGACTCCCAGGACCCTCCTTCTCAATTTGCATAATTAAGTAACTTTGGGTCTCACCCTAAGTTACTAGGGGAATCCAGACGTGGACCCCTTGCTCACTATTCTTAGAGAGGCACAGCTCCTCCCTACTGATGAGGTCCAACCAGACTGAAACACGTGTCTGGGGATGCTCTTGGTACTCTTGTTCAGAGGAGAATTGCCTAGCATTTCGGTGCTGGATTGCCCCAGGGCAGGACAAAGACTGATATGTTTAGGATATTTCTTCTCTGTGAAAGATAGTGAGCTAAAGACTCTGGGTAAGTCCCTCATAACCAGGACTACTGTCTGGCAGAGGGACTCCCAGGACCCTCCTTCTCAATTTGCATAATTAAGTAACTTTGGGTCTCACCCTAATTTACTAGGGGAATCCAGACGTGGACCCCTTGCTCACTATTCTTAGAGAGGCACAGCTCCTCCCTACTGATGAGGTCCAACCAGACCGAAACGCGTGTTTGGGGATGCTGTTGGTACTCGTGTTCAGAGGAGAATTGTCTAGCATTTCAGTGCTGGACTGCCCCAGGGTAGGACAAAGACTGATATGTTTAGGATATTTCTTCTCTGTGAAAGATAGTGATCTAAAGACTCTGGGTAAGTCCCTCATAACCAGGACTAATATCTGGCAGAAGGACTCCCAGGACCCCCCTTGTCAATCTGGACATGTTTAAGACATGGGTTGTCTAATAAATGTTTCATTTTTTCGATAAAGCTGATTGCTTTTTGGGGTCGGAAAATGCATCGTTCATCAACTTAAACCTGTAACCTCCTCTGTATGTTTTGGAACTATAACAATAAGATATTATTAGAGTGCCTTAAAAAGTTGTTTTGTTTCGATCAAGTAACTGGTTGTCATCTACAAAATTCTTGAGTTGTCCAATGATCTGTGGGTGTTCATACCTCCTAGCACCCTGGCACTTCAATTGGCATTCGAGGGTTTTGGAACTCCTAATCATGAGATATTTAGAGGAATTTCACATAATCAAGGATACAACAAGAATGTAATAACCAACATGTCATATCAGAAACCTCTGGTACGAATATGTAAGTAGTTATTTATTACATGCTTAATACCTAGAGGTTTCTAAACTGGAACCCGGGGATTGAACCTGTGTTGCTCCATGTCGTCTTGTTTCCAAGGAAAGTGCACTGCCCCTGCGCTATCCTCTCGAGACTTGCCAACCTGCCCTGTGAGTTCAAGTACAAGTACTGTACAATGGCGGCTCATGTTCAAACTTCTGGGATGCAAATAACTGCTCCAAAGGTCAGTGACCCAGAAAGGAAGGACACAATGCCAACCACTCCCTACAGTTGTGTTTGGGGTACTTCCCCCCAGAAGAACATTTTGAAAATAATGGCACCAAATACTGAATTTTACCGAAGAAGTTTACCAATTAATTTGAAAAAGATATAGTGCCCAGGATTTGGAAGGGGAGTATGTTAATTATACTAGTGAATATTAGAACATTTCTACTTCAATATGCAGAAGCATTTCTGTTCTGCTGAATCATGTGTTTATTATACCCGTGAGAAATAGTATATACATACTATAGAAAAAAATAGTTGTATCCCATCACTGAAGTGTTGACGAATAAACAGAAATTTTCCTGGACTGCAATGAAGTTTGTCATGAACTATTTTAAAGTTACGCATGTGTCATGAAAATCCCTTCACATCATTTGCAAAGCCCACAACTGCAATCAGTTGTGCCTGACTAGATAGCCATATCTCATCTCTCTTTCCTTGCTCCCACTTTAAGTGGAGAATCCCTATTGTAGATGGCAGAGACCCATGACCCAAATCGGTTCTCATTCAGAAATCACTAATGTGACAACTTATTCAAACGCACATTAGTCATCACCCACTGCGTAACTATTACAGCTTATGTTAGACTACTGGTTCTCTCTGCCAAAGCAATTGTTTATTCTTGCAACATAATGTAGATTTTGCCGTGTAATGCTCACAATATGGTCTCCTGTACTCCAGACAATGTTAGTGCTTGAGGCTGTAGATATGGCAGTTATGCACATTGCACATTTATCATAGCATAGCAAAGGTCCAAGAGTAGTTGTGGCATAATCATTAGTTGTGTAGCATCAGAATTTAAACATATTTTAAATTTAGTGCCTGAGTTTTTAATTACACCAAACTAGAGACACCTGTCCCTCTATTTATGATGCATATTTTGGGTTTGGATTCCGTAATAGACATTAACATGCTCGGAATGCTGCCTATAATCTCTGGTATAGACCCCATTCCATATTCAGGGCTTTCATTTACATTTGATAAAATATACAAAACACTTGTAATGAAAAGGAGAAGCAACAATTCAAACATAGTAGCTACACCAACACAACTCCCAACTGAAAACCAGAATACACCCAAAATCAAGCGTTTTGAATTTCCGGTCCCCCCAATCCAGCCTCCACATGAATCAATTAAACCAGATCCAATTTCAAGAACCTCCCTCAAATATTTTCAAATAACCCACACATTTTCTGTCATTGCAGAATAAACCTATCTATGTGGGAAAAAGCATACATTTCCTGAAGCCATGTCGACGTAGCCAGATAAATGGGAGATCTCCATTCTCGCAGAATAATAATTTTTCATAACCAACGAAGCCCTGACGACTGAATATTGCTGCGAAAAAGACAACTGCTCTATCGAAACATCTTCTCCCCAAATCAAAGTCTCACAATCATACTCTAAGGGCTCATTGCAGGTTTGGAGGTAGCCATGGAGCTATTAGCACCATGGCTGCCTCCAAACTGGGCACCATTACCGGGTTCCTGCAATGGGGACTTACCGGGTCATTCCAACATAGGAGGACCCGGTAAATCCTTCTTGCAGGAACCATTCCCCATTCCTATTCGAGCCCCCATAGGGCTCAATGGGAATGGGGAGGGAGGTAACAACGGGCACATTACAAGTGTCCCGTTGTTACCTACCTCTTCCCCTCGCGGGACCCGGAAAAGACGTCTGGTTTTTCCAGACGTCTGATCTGGGTCCCGCAAAGTGAACCTCGTAATCAGCCCTGACGGAATGAAGGGTGCCGGTCCAGTACCCGCCCCCTTCATTCCGTCAGCACCAGGGTCGTAATGAGGCCCTAAGTCTACCCCTAGCAACTTGTTCAACACATCGGCAATGACACACCACACAATTTAAACCTTTTGACAATCCCAGAACATATGCACCAGCATACCAGTTTTATGTTTACACCCCCAACACGCATTAGAGTCAGTCATCCTATGTCTGTACATCCTATCTGGGGTTCAATACACCGTGTTTATAAGTTTTATCTGCCAAACTCGTAATCTAAATTAAAAAACATTTTAGGAATATTCCCACTAATTGAATTCCATCTGCTCTCAGTCATCTCTGAAGAGAGGCAATTAGTCCACGAGTCCAACAGCTATTCCCCAACTGTGCCCCACTCAAAAGCCTGTACCCCAAAGACACCATCTAATCCTGTTTACCTGCCTGAATGATGACCCCCCCTTAACAAACTTAGTATCATCGTACTGTGTCAACGTGGACATAGCCTCAGAGATCAATACTCTCCATAAGTGTACTCCTGCCATAGTTATTTAGGAGAAAGGGGTGCCCCTTTACCCAAAAATTATAGTTATATCTCCCATGATGCATTGCAGGATCATGGTTTTCAGAAATGATACAGCCGCCATCCTGTTTTTCTCTCAATGTGAGAGATATTCACTGCTATAGCTGAGGTTCTGGGAAAATGAAATGCAGTAAAAAGCTATTTGCAGGTCAAGAAACATACAATTGCCATCAGGGTAGAGGTGGGGCGATGGCTAGAAAGCACTGAGTGAAATTTGGAGTTGGAGGGGGTCCAGGGACTGAGTTTGCAACACAAATCATTCTGTAGCCTCGGCTATAGCCACGAGTAGCCGACATCTGAAAGCAAACTGCGTCACAGAAGCAGCATGTGCTATAGGGTGAAAGTGAGAGGGCAGCGGAGGTGAGGAGGCCGTCTGGGAACTGGGGGCGAGCTGGCACAGATGAGGGAGCACTTGCTAATGATCTGGGGGCAGGGAAGCATTTTTATTTTCAGCTGTTTTGCCGATATTCACCCCTATATCCGAGGTTACAAAGGACTACAAATAACTGCGTATGCAGAGGTTGGTACCCACGGTTACATTGAAGAAAAAAACATTTTTTGAAAGAAATGTGTAGAACTATATCGACATCAGGGGGTAAAAAATCACTGGTTATGGCAGAAGGCCATGGCCAGTGACTCAATTGACATCCGGGTCTCTCATTCATACAGTAACTAGGACAGACTCTGCTTAACTTCAAAGTGAGAAAGGGGTCAGCTTCCACAAGCCATGTTGCCTGTTAAACAAGCCACCCTTACAATATCACTTAGAAGAATGGGCTTCGAAGCTAAGCTGGCTCAGTCCAGTTTACTGCATGGATGAGCGACCGAATGAGCATCTGAATTATTTACTTTTTTAAAACTGTGCTTCTTTCAGTCCTTAAAGGTTTTGCAGTCAGAGACAATTTTATTGCAATCTGGTATTTGTAGTCTCCCAGTTAATAATAAAAAATAAAAACAGGTAGATTTTCTGCAGTAACTGGGACAAACCCTGCTTAGATTGAAAGTGAGGGTGGGATCAGCCTACTGAGGCCATGTTTCCCAATATATGGGTCCTCCCTTGGAAGAACACTTAAAGAAACATGGCCTAAGGATCCTTCCTGGCTTTGAAACTAAGCAGGGTCAGTCCCGGCATCGGTTTCTGCATGGATGGCAGACAGTCCAGGGTCCTGAATGCTGCGTGTTTTCTTAGTTTTAAAAGTCTCATAACACACGGCATCCACATTTTTATAAAACAGAAAAAATGAAATAAAAAAGAATTCACATTTATGCTGAACACTGCTATCAGAGAAGCCTGGCTTTTAGGAGTTTAAGTCACAGCACTTAACCAGTATGCTACAATTATGTTATTGTTTGGCTTTTAGCCTTTTATCATTGAACATATTAAGTTTTAGGCTAAGTATAAAATGCATGCACTACAAAGCACCATGTCGTTGTGGCCTACAGGGTAAATGCTGTGCCGAACAGGGTTCAAGGGTGTACATGTAAAAAAAGAAACGCAAGTGAGAGGTGGAGGTTTGTTGCAGTGCAGTCCTTTATTTTATTCAGAATGAGGGCATTTAGATGTGGCTGCAATGTCAACCATCCCCTCACGCCAAAATAATGGCACTGGAATGTGGCGGAATGCGGGTGCCAAATCAGCCCACGCCAAAATGATGGAACCAAAAAGTGGTCTACCGCTTGGAAAACGCTGCTTAACCAAAGTGTGTGCTACAGGGCAAATAATGAAATCTCACTGCGCATCGCCTAAAAACATTGTAAGTGCTCAAAGTTTTTAATATCTCATAACACACAGGATCTGCATTATTTTTGTTTAAACTGTGCTACTGTCCGTCTATGAAAGTTTTGCACTCAGAGACAATTTATTTGCCTTTTGCTGAATTGCATTCTGATATTTGTAGTCTGACAGTCAATATGGGGAATAATGCCACAATTGTACACTTTTGCCTAACATAGTTCTATAAGGATTTATATATTTGAGTGACACTGTGGTATGTGTACGTTTGAAGTCAACTTTATGAAGCAGAGAATTGTTGAAAGACAGACATGGGGATGAGGAGGGGAAATGATGAGAGGGCAAGTAAGTCATGAATATTTGCCCACGATGTGGCAAGAGAGTTTGCAATCCTGGACACAGGTGCAGTCCTTTTCCCCTGATTCTGGCTGTTTTTCATGGCACGGGTAAAGGACACATGTGGGTGGACAGCGTAACCTTTTTTCAGAGGGTGGGTGCAACACCTTGTGTTTTGTTGAGGTTGGTAAGCTTGCTCAAGTATTTGGATACCAGGATTTTACTCCGGTTGTCATGTTCCCAGTGCAGACACTTATCCACAAGACCTCATGCACTTGTATCATATTGGGATTGTGTTTTCCATGCAATAATTCACTACAGATTGCAGGGTTTAAAAGGTGAGCACTTTTTATACTTTGCCAACATACTTATTGAAAGATTTCCTCTCTCAGGTTATTTTTCTGGTGTTCATTACTTTTTTAAATGTCCAATGCTATTTTGTCTTCCGCACTTCTAAGGAGAAGCTCAATTGAACTACATTTGTATATTTCACTTTAAAATATGTGGCCACTTACTGTGCTTATATTCGTGGGTGCCAGCTTTTGATTTTCGCTTTGGGGCAAAAGTACCTGGGCATATTTTAATCTTGCAGCCAATCATTTTTTTACCTTTTCTGTGTTGCTTAAATGCAGGTAGTTGGCGTCCTGTGATGTATCACAACAGCCATCAAGAGACTGGCCATAACACAAGGGGCTTGTAGCATGCTTCTTAACCAAAGTGTGTGATCCTCGGCAGATAATTTAATCGCACATGGTATTAACTAAAAACATAGGGAGTTCTCAAAGCCTGCAATGTTTTATACATAATGAAAACAAATAGTTATTTTTACAGCTACAGTGACATTGAGGGTGAAAAATCACTGGTGACCCACACCTCCCATCCATGCAATAACCAGAACTGGCCCTACTTAGCTTTAAACAGAGGAAAAATGGCAGTCCCATCAGGCCATGTTGCCTAATAAATGCAGTGAAGTTACAAGACCACTTAAAGCAACATGGCCTGAGGGGGTTGCCCCCTTCCTCACTTTGAAGGTAAGCAGTACTATGTGTTTGTTCATAGGTGCCAGCTTTAGATTTTCGCTATGGGTGCAGAAAGTACCTGGGTATATGTTATTCTTGCAGCAGGTCATTTGTTTCCTGTTTCCGTGCTGCCTAATTGTGAGTACATGGGGTTGTGTGATGTATCACAACAGTCACCAAGAGTCCGCCCATAAAACAAGGGGCTTGGAGCACGGGACAGGACATTTCAGCATGGCCAGTTAGGTGCACGCCGTTATGGCATGACATTTTCACCGCAGGTTCTGTTTGGGGGCACCTAGTTGGGCGCTGCCAGTTGGGGCAGGGACCTCTCAGGGGAAGGGATGTATTAGCGTGAGAAGTCACAATTGGCGTTGCATGAACCTGCAGGCACTTTGCATTTTGTACTTTGCAGCGCAAGATGTTTTGGCGCGAGAGGTCGCAATTGGCATGAACCTGCAGGCACTTTGAATTTTGTAATATGGATTAAATTTGAAAAAGATGTGTTTACAGCAACATTATAAACTGCATGCAAATATCCCTCACAAACAACTTCACACCATGTACACACACACACGCTCACATCAAACACACACGCATTGCATGCACACCTTCTCAGATGACATGCTCACCCTCACACCACACATTCCCCCTTAAACTGCACATATATTCAAAAAGAGGATTTCACTATCTCTGGGCAACATTATAAAAAAGAAAACATGAAATTAAAAAAATCGCATTTAGGCTGAACACTGCTATCAGAGAAGCCTGGCCGTAAGGAGTTCAAGACACAGCAATTATGTTATTGTTTGGATTTTCACAAGTTTCATACCTATTTATCATTGAACATATTAAATTATAGGCTAAGAATGAAATCTATGCCCCATGAAACACCAAGCCATTGTGGCCTAGTGGTTAAATGCTGGCCCTCAGGCTCTGGCAGACCTGGATTCATGGCTGCATGTTTTATTTCACTAATTTGATTTAATTCAAAGAAAAGCAATGCAAGTGGGAGGTTCAAGGAACAAACTTTAGTGACAGGGACGTTAAGCTGAGCAATACTTTGTAACAGAACCTTTGAAATTAAAGGAAAAAAACTTTAGTTGCAGGGACGTTAAGGTGAGAACTTAATGCAACAAAACCCTGGAAATTCAGCTAAGCCACCTTAACTTTGCGCCCCCCTATTGTGCATACTATGACCACAATGATGACATCACAGATGATATCACTTATTACATTATAACATTACAGCAGTAACTGGCATTAAGCATGGCCTTCAGCCCTGGTAATTGTGCATGGCCAAACATATTTTAACACATGAATGGGTACTAGTCAAGCCCTTCAGTTATGGACAATGATCACAGCTTTCACCCATGTTCCACTGAATATTTTAAGACACTAACAATCTACCAACCATAGATGTTGGCCTTTACCAGTGGAAGCATCTTCTGACAGTGCCCTCTGTATATTATATACACTGAACAGGCACTATTCATTGACTTTAAAAGACTACTGGCCAGTGGCCACAATCTTTGACTGTTCCTACTATATATTCTAACATACAAATGAACCACTAGCCATGGTGTTTGACCTTGATCAGTTTGTACATATTTTGGCCATGTCCACTGTAAATTTTAAAATAATAGAATGCAATAAGCGATGGCCTTCACCTGTGCCCACTGTGCCTTACAAAACACTAACCAGCCACTAGCTATGGTCTTCGTGCCCACTGTATATCATATACACTAACCAGCCGCTAGCCATGTTTTTTCAACACAATACTAGCCAGTGGCCACGGCCTTTGGCTGTGCCGACCATATATTCTGACATATTAATGGGAACTAGCTATGGCCTTTAGCCCTGGCCACTAAATACAGCTTTCAATGTTGCCCACTGTATATTTTAAAACAGTGATGGGCTACTAGGTATGGCTTTTAACCATGCACATTGTTATTTTTGAACACTAACTGACCACTAGTTAAGGGATTCAGTGCTAGCCAGTGACCATAGCCTTTGTCATGGCCAAGTCCACCCCCTACATTGTTGTTAAGGAAATCAAAGTTTTCATGAGCTAAACTATAAATTATGTTATGTCTAATTTTGTAATTGATGTAATCGCTTATATACAATGCAATTAGTGTTGTCACCAGTGATGGTATCAGTCATGTGATTTGTAATGTCACCAGTGTTCCCATACAACATGTAATTAGTGATGTCATCAGTGATATGTTCTGTGATGTCATCATTGTGGTCATAGTCTTCACTACTGCGGGGTACATTTACCAGCAAAACGGAAATCCCTGCACCACAAAACTGCATGTTAGCAGTTACAAAAATAATGGCTGTGCTTTGTCAGCTGAGCACCTATCGGGCGAGATGGAGCATATACACCACGAGAACAGCTATATTTTGTTTCCTCATGTCAATCCGAAGAATTAAATCAAATGCAGAATGGCTCTGCGCTGCTGTGCTTTCATCTTGAAAACTTAAGGCTGCACCTAGAAGGGACCTCACACGGTTTGGTTCCAGTAAAACACAGCCATGCCCATCTATATTTAGGCTGAACACCATCAAATGAGGGCCATTTCTCCCTGAACAGCATAGTTGTGTCAAGTAAAATCTGTGAAGAGCAGAGAAATAAATGTCAGTCCACTTTGCCAGCATTCACTTTTGCAACAAATGAACACACACAAAGCTCTTCAAAAGAAACTCTCGCTCTCTGTTTGCTTGGTGTCAGTTTCAAAGAACCCATTTTTTGAACATATCACTGTGTACATTAATTGACCAGCTTTCAGAAAGCAAAATAAGAGGAAAACCGCATTTTGTTAAATGAACATAAAAATAAAATGGACCTGTGTTACTTTGCTTTGCAAAGACAGTGCTATTTTATTTTCCTCAGAAAAAGAACTTCAACAGCCTAAACTGAGGCAGGCATTCCTGTTAGACAGTTTGGCTAAAAGGCCAAATGTCGCACCTCCCCGTGATTTGATGCTGCCAGGGCAGGGACCCTGTTCTTCGGACTGACAGGTGTGATAATTACAGGGTGCCTCAGACTGCATGGTAGAGATACTCCCAAGAACAAAGAGGGATTCCAACCCACGTGTTTGCCTCAGAAGTGTGAAATCCTCTGCATTCAAACTGAAGGACTTCAAAGGAGAAGCTATGGCAACATGTGGGCAAGTTGACCAGGGAAAGACATTTGGCTGGGGGGTTGAAAAGACTGCCCACTTTTGGGAACAAAGACAGCCCATTTGATTTAAAAGACTTTTACATTAAGACATTTATTTCAGTAATCTGAATAAGCAGTAATGTGAAATTATAATATTTTTTAATGTAATCTTTGTATCAGCAAGATGAGAACATGTATGTCTTCCTAGCATGTGGGGGATGTGAATGGCACTAAAGAGGCATTTCTGAGGAAAGGGTACAAGACACAGATGTAAAATTTAATGGAAATATGCCCGACATTGATAGGCTTATGTGTAGCCATTTGTAGAATTGTAGGTGAAATGTTTTCCATTGAAATTGTGAAAGAGTGCCAGAAGGACAAAACAGCATCACACGGACTTGGGGTTTGGAATGGCATATTCCTTGTAAAATATGAGGTATGCCTATCTGATTTCCAGGAGGATAACAATTGTAAATATAAGGGTTTTGTTTCATAACTGATTTTGACAAAAGTAACTGTGGTGTAACAAAGCACATCATGAAACACACACACTAAAACTCATGTCACTTCTCTGGGTTCAATCTTATTACAAGGAGGAGGCGACATACACAGCCTGGCCTATCCTATCTTAGAGGCATGTCCAGGTTATTTCCGCCCACATAGTAAAAATCCTCTGATGCCATCCTGCTTATAAAAAGAGGAGGCATAGGGTGAGTCAGGACATTTAGAAATCCAACCTTCAACATCCAGAAATCCAGACATTCCATAATCACCCTGCAAGACTACAGAGCCCGGCCAGAGGTAGCTGATCCAGATCCAGGCAGAACCTCCTATCCAGGCAGAACTACCTAACCAGAACCACTTATCCAGAATGAAACCCTACAAAAATCCCTATAATTCAGGGAGTAAGGGAATAGGCTGCTGAACCTTTTGGGAGACTCCAGTGACCAGACCTGTCAATGCCCAGCTGATGCACACCGCTGTCCACTGTGACCAGACCCTGGTTGCCCCGCTGTTCCCTTAAAGGATAGCCGAGTCGCTGCACAGTGACCAGATCCTTGTCCCGCCATCCAGAGACCCGGTTAGCTGTCCAAACTACCAAATTCAAGTGCATTTTGTAAGTATTACCCTCCCTAGTAACCAAAAATCTGCATACACCGCTCTGTTACGTTGCATTCTGCCCAACCCTATACAAATCCTATAAGTACCATAGTAAATTCTTAAATTGTCAGAATCCTCTGTGTATCCTGTCCTTAGAAGAATCTGTGTTAGTCTCCATGTGTTAGCACAATTCTTTCCAAATCATTTCAGTCTGTTGTACTATTTTGAATAAATTAATTAATTTCCCATAAAGATGAATGCGAAGTGAATAGGATAACCTTGCAAATTAACCTCCATGCATACCTTGACTTTCTTTAAATATCTAACCACTAAAATATAGTTGCAGTAGAACCAATAATTTTGCTAACAAAATCAAGTTTGCCGGTGAAAGTGTTCACCTTTTAAAAATCTGATTTTCCTTTCCTATAAAGAATCCCTTACTGTCACCCATCAAGAGTCACCCTTTCACTTTAGTATCATAGCAGTTATGTGCCTTTGTACCTCTGCAGTAAAACCAATTTTCAATTTTGACTGTTTAGCTCAATTCATCAGTTATTTGCTTGTTTTAAACCCTTGAAAACTAAGGAATTGCAACTTTGCATCATGGCATTCTTGTTGTACTGTTTTCCTTCCCAAAGACAATTTTCTTCCACCTGTAAGCATGTGGTCAGTACCTTGCCTTGTAGCTTGTAAGATTTCTTGCTTCTTTAGTACAGCCACACCAATTCCTGTCTCATTCATTCAACAGCACATGTAAAATAACTATTCAGTGAATTCAGAGAGCCATTTTGCTCGATTTCAAAGATTTTCTATCTGATTTTGGCCTCCCATTCAGGGGTGGTAGGTCGGAATTTTTTATCTGTTTTTTGCCTCTTACATCTGACTCCTTGCTACTCCTCACCACCCACACAAAACCTGCTTAACAGAGATTTGGGGGAGTGTTGCAGGGGGAAGGCATATCAGCTGTGCCATTTAAATGTATTACCAAAAAGTGATCTGGTCAGAAAGTAAAATTGAGGGTACCCTATCATTTTGCTGTGTAGTTATCACAACACTGGTTATTGCTGCCCTACATTGAATCTATTTGATTTTTATTTTAATTAAAAAAAATAATGAATATTTCATTATTACACACTAGCCTGGTTCATGTTCCATTGCGACACGGGGTGTTCATAAAGGGGGGTGTGAGACGGGTTGGCTGCCTTCTCAAAACAGAATCTGCAATTAATAAACTTGAAAGCATTTTTATTGTGCACCACATCCCGGGCCAATGTAAAGAGTCCTGGTCTGGAGTATGCCGTGTCTTTAAATCCGTGACACAGTGGGGGCTCATTTAAGGGATTGAGATAAGTGTTTCCACCCATGACAGCTTAACACAGCAGGCTAACCGAGAAAAGGTAATGATACTTTTTTGTGGTTAGAAAGCTGTGTTACACTGTAAAAGTGCCATCCCAAAACTTAGACCCTAAGTATCAGGCCTGTGTGTAAAAATAAAGTAAAATTAACCCTGAACTAGACAAAAAGCAACAGAATACAGGTTTCCCCTTATATAAATAATTTAATAAAGGAAGAACACTCTTCATAATGACCACAGTGGAGATAAACAAGGCTAGGCAGCACCTTCTGCATAAACTATTCATTAGAGGAGAGTGGGCAGAGATTAGGAAGCCTGGCTAACAGAAATGATGCAACAGGTCATCTCCATGGACATGGATGTGTAGCAGGACGGTGGCCTGTTACATCAAGCCTTGAGCGAGTTGTATTTGACTCAGAGTATTAAAGAGGAGCAGATTAAAATAGTCTGACTCACAGCCTACATATATCTCCACATGGGGGTCATGGAGGAAACATATGAAGAAAACAGAACCCTTGCACAAAACCAGTCTGAGCACTCATACCAAATCCTTACTGAATTGTAACTAGTAGAAGAGAAATTGCAAAAGAGCTAAGAATCTGAGGTCCAATTTGAAAACGACATCAAACAGTTAAAAGAGGACTTGGCGATACAACAACAACATAATTCAGAGCAATAGGCCAAATTAGGTGCATTAAAAGTGGAGTATCAGGAAAAGGTTGAAATGGAATCAACAACTAAAATATAACAGAGCCTGTTGAGAGCAGATAACCACTTTTCTAAAAATAAAAAAAAGGTTGAGATTTGGAAGAGGAGAGTTATAAATGAATCATTAAAGAACTTAACTTGCAAACAGAATTTGACCAAGAACGCCAGACATTAAGTACTATTAAACAACAGCGGGATGAACTGGCTGAACAGAGGGGCGCCCTGTATCAGGAAAAAGATGCCCTATGTCAGGAAGTGTGCAACTTAAAAACAGACCTATAAAAAAGAGAGTTAGACCTTCAGGAACTGAACGAACTAAAAGTAGAAAATTAAAAAATATTGGCGAACACAAGACGAGTAGAAAGTGCTCTAGAAGAGAATACAAAAGCTAAAAATGCTCAAAATCAGGAGATGGATCTCCTGACACAAAAATGGTCTCTCACAGGCCATACAGGCAGCACAAAAAGACAATTAGGCCCTCTGTGCTGAGAACAGGGGACTCCAGAGCCAGGTGGCAGCACACGAGAAGGTAATGGAGATAAGTCAAGCCCTAATAGCAGAGCAAAAGGCTCAGGCCTTAGCCTACTGTCAGGAAATAGGTGCTGAGAAGGAGAAACTTGAGCTGTTAGAAAAAGAGTATGCTAGGCTGAATCCAAATATGAGGGACCCAGAACAAGTGTAGAGGGGCATGGCCACGCCTGATATCAGTGTGATGCCTGCTGCACCAAGGGCCTAAAAACTATTTACCACCTTGTATGTACCTGGTACTGCTAACTTCATGCCCACCAGTTCACAAGAACCCGGAATCATGAGGCAGCCAGACTCTAGTAGGCCCAGCATGATTGAACAGGCAGGCCACCACCCATCAGAAATTGATGGATGGGTACCCCTATACAGATTCCAAAATGTTATGGCCGATATATCTGATCAGGAAGGCTCCTATGAGGAGAAACTCAGGGAGCTAGACCTACAGAAACATCGTCCACAAAGGGACCATTTGGTTTGCTTTGCAGAACAAAAAGAGTATACATTGAGGCCTCAAAAGAGCATTCTGAAGACCTCCACACAATCAGGGCACTGGGGGGTGATCCTCCACCAACCCTGGAAGCAGGGAGGAGTCAAAAGACCACTCTCATGTGCAAAGGAGGGAGTTCAAGGGGAGTGACCCAGAGAGCCCAAGGCACAACAGGGAAGAAGAAACTAGGCCCCCCTTCTGAGAGCTACTTACAAGCTCAAAGAATCAGGGAGCGCCTAGAAGATAAAGTGGGGACCTCAAACAGTAGCAGTTCTGAGTCTGAGGGAGAATGGACTCAGTTGAAGCAGGAAAAGAAGGTTAATAAACAAAAGAGAGCTCTGGTGAAAGACCCCATTAAGCAGAGTAAGGCTATTAGAAATGTCATGACCTTATTTCACAAAAATGCCAAATATTCTGTCTGGGAGCATCTGGAGCTGTATGAACAGATGATGAACTCTTTTAACATCAAAGCCAGAAATGCATAGACTATGCCAAATGGACGTTCTCTCCTGAGTATTTCAGCTGCTTTGCTGGTCAATACTCTTGCATAAAATCAATAATGACAACTTGATAGTTTAGCAAAGGGAGTCCGTTTAATGACAAGTACAAAAAAGGGGAGTTTATGAATATCAGCAATCTCGCAATCTTCCTTCTTGCTTCAACTCCAATTAATTTCAGCAAAAACACATCATTTATACAAAAAACTTGTCGTCACTGATGTGTAATATTTCAAAACTTAGCCTGAAACTTGATTGGTTCTTGGAAGGTAATTTTAATATAGGTGCTATATCTGTATAAGGTAACAAAGTGAGGGGATTGGATAAACAGTGTCAGGCGGGGCATCTAAGCCCTTCCTTCAAAATGGCTACTGTTGACGTCACTAAAAGTATGGTGTCTCATTGGTTCTATTAACTATAGGAACCTAGATTATTTGGTCCACTATGTTTGGGTTGGCATCAACCCCACTCATACTTTTCCACTAGCTAAGCAGCGTGCAGAATAGGCGACCAGGTGCAGGGAGTTCGTCTGCAACCCCAGCCTCCCTCCAATTATTGCAACAATCAATCATCACCTCAGTGGTCATGTGTCAATTATTTCTTTGTATTTTGGCCTCGAGTCTGCTACTTGGTCTGGAAAAGTTAAGGCGTCTGGGCATGGCACAAGTCC
This sequence comes from Ambystoma mexicanum, assembly GCF_040938575.1. Classification (NCBI taxonomy): domain Eukaryota; kingdom Metazoa; phylum Chordata; class Amphibia; order Caudata; family Ambystomatidae; genus Ambystoma; species Ambystoma mexicanum. Next base: position 198,063,969 of record NC_090938.1, read on the forward strand.
ATGCGTAGGTGTGCCTGCCTGCTCGGTCGCGTGATTCCGACACCGTGAAATCGTCTTATTCTTCATGCAATTTGGGCATTTGATTTAATTCTGCCAGCCATCTGCCATCTGTGGCTTATCGTGACCTTTCTGAATAGGATGCTCTGTTCTTCTCTTCATTCATTATATCCACTCTGGGTCTATTTCAGCAGATACGACCTTGGCTTCTTGGCACGATTTGCCTTCGTCTGAGTTTCTCTCTGTCTTTAATTCTTGATTGTCCTGCTGCAAAGCTCTCCTCTTGAGACCTTTAGTAACCTTTGGTCGGTTCTGCTCTTGTGCATAATGGAAGTATACTTATATAAAGTGCTCCTTTTGAGGTAGATATGTATAGTTGGCGCTTGCCGCAATCTATCTTACTACTAAGCTTAAGAAAGCCTCATAAATTCTTCGTTCTTGCGGTTCCTTGCACGTTTAAACTGGCTGAATATCTGCATCACGCTAATGGTATAAGTTTCTGACATTTGACATCAATTATGTCACTTTAGACTCAGGATGTCACTTATCCATAGTGGTTTGTCTCTTTTCATCATTCACTGGTCGTCATATCTTCTGCATGTTAGTCAGTCCGGGTTCTTATGATATCACCATTCGTCTTCTTTTAGTATCTTCTTGGCTTCTTCAGGTATTGTATTTTTACAATCGTCATTCTGTCTCACTTGTCGGTATGGTTTTCTCAATGGGTACCTCACTGTCCAGGTTTTCTTAGGTGTCGGTACTTCAATAGATGATGTCAGTCTGATAGGTGCTGGACAGAACCCCACTGCGGCTTTCTGCTGGTTTATTTGCCCATCATACATCACATATTACAGCGTGAACGTTCCTGGTACTTCAAATTGGGATGTTGGAGTGTAGATCGTGCTTGTTATCTCCACTACACTGGGCTGGAAGACTAGAACCATTCAAGGTGGTCCACCTATAAGGACACCATCTTGAAGCATTTTTTTCGACACACAGTAATCCTCAGGAGGCCCTGAAGGTGGCCTACAATCTGCAGTGTAGACAGGATCAGGCCCCAAGAGAATTTGTGCACCAGGAGGAAGCACCGGTGAAGCACCGCTTTGCACCGAACCCCCTGCTCATTGGATTCCTCGTGTTCGTGTTGACACTTTTCCTTTGCTGCTGCTTTAAACGTGAAGCTCCGCCCCTTTTGTGGTGACGCTATATAACAAGGAAGCCGCGCGCACCAGGAGGAAGCACCTGTGAAGCACCTCTTTGCACCGTACCCCCTGCTTGTTGGATTCCTCGTGTTCGTGTTGACACTTTTCCTTTGCTGGTATTTGGATTTCTATGCTTCATATGACTACACAGACATTAACTCTTATATGTAGTGTTTACTATTACTTACACACGTTTTATATATATTTCTACAGCTGCTTTAAACGTGAAGCTCCGCCCCTTTTGTGGTGACGCTATATAACAAGGAAGCTGTGCGTACCAGCGCGTGCGCACCAGGAGGAAACACCGGTGAAGCACCGCTTTGCACTGGACCCCCTGCTTGTTGGATTCCTCGTGTTCGTGTTGACACTTTTCCTTTGCTGGTATTTGGATTTCTACGCTTCCTCTGACTACACGGACATTAACTCTTATTAGAAGTGTTTACTATTACTTATACACATTTTATATATATTTCTACAGCTGCTTTAAACGTGAAACTCCACCCCTTTTGTGGTGACGCTATATAAGAAGGAAGCCGCGCACACCAGCCCGCGCGCACCAAGAGGAAGCACGGGTGAAGCACCGTTTTGCTGCTTCGCCAAGGCGACGTGCAGTGCGCCACTGTTGCTTGTCATTTTCCTTCGCTCACTTCCCGACTACTCAATGGAGTGACAGAGCTGCCCGAGGTCGTGGGCTGTTAACAGCGGAAGCTCTTAAGCTCTCAAGTGAGTACTTCCTTCCTTCAATCATAAAACCTCCATTTTATACACTACGTACAGAAATGCCTTTGCAACTCCCAGGCCCTGATACGTGTCATGATCCGTCAATCAAGCCCTTTCTGGTCTTCCTGGCACATCGGGGGTTACTCGGTGTAGTACACCCAACATGGCCGTATACACGGAACGCAGTCTATCGACCTTTACGGCCTATGCAGCACGTTCTATAAATTAGCCACTCCCCTGCGGTTCCGCGTGTCTCAACGCTACCGATAGCTGTGGCCTGACGTGCTCCGTAGTTCCTTCTCCTGAACTGTGTTGCTTCCTAGTTCCCGGACCTTCCTCCTTCTCCTTTCCTTCTATCTTCCTTGATCCTGTTTCATCCGCGTTCCGCGCAGACCGCCTCCGTGTGCTGGTCCATTCCAAGCTTCCTGGAGTTTCCATAGATCCCGGACGAAGAAGCTGAATGAATCCTGGAATCTGAAGACGGCCGAGCGGGCTTGTACAAGACCCGAACTGCTCAGAAGAAAACCCCGACAAAGGACTCCGCAAAACAGAGAAAACAGGTGAGAAAAGGGGAAACCTGTGACAGATTGAGACGCCACCTGACCGATCTCGATACAGACATGGAAGCGGCCATCCAGGATCTTATGCGTGGCATGCAAGAGCTGACGACCGAAGTGCAAAACTTAAAGGTGGAAAACGCAGCGTTAAAACAATTGGTGTTATCCTGTGATTCCGCCACGAAGGAGAGTGTAATTCTAGGCGGTGTCGTTGACAAGTACGACGGTTCAGCAAAGAGCCTTTGTGGATTCCTAGATTCTTGTTTGGTCCACTTTACATTTAAGCCTTATTATTTTTCTACGCCCAGGGCTAAAGTGGGCTTTATTATTTCGCATCTTTCCGGGAATGCCTTGACCTGGGCCACCCCATTGGTTAACTCTGGTGATGCTCTCCTGGATGACTATGACGGCTTTATAGAGGCCCTCAAGACCATGTTCGAACGCCCGGAACCAGTTTACAGTGCCCAGGAACGTTTACTCGACTTTCATCACGGTACCCAGGATTTGCTCTCGTATGTCACACGCTTCAAACAGCTGGCTAAGGAAGGGGATTGGTCCTCTGAAGCTTGTTTTACTTTATTTCGTAGAGGGCTAAACAAAGAGATCAAGGACGAACTAGCCAGAGTGGCACGCCCAGGTTCCTTTCAAGCCCTAATGGATCCCGCTCTACAGATTGACTTTCGCATTCAGGAGAGAAAGGCAGAAAAAAAGAAAACCAAGTTACCACTCCAGAAAAACCCTATTGGAACCACTTCGAGCTCAGAAGGCATTTCTACTCCAAGCAATGAGCCTGAACCTATGCAATTAGGGGCCTTCCGTGGACTCATTAGCCCCCAAGAGAGGATGAGAAGGATTCATACTGGATTATGTATGTATTGTGCATCCGACAAACATTTAGTAAGAGAATGTCCGATTGCCCCCCCACGGTGCTCGGGAAATGCCAGTTCCCGATCCTAAACGGAGCGCAGGTTCAGGAGAGAGATGTCTGCTCCACCTCTATTCCATCCTTGAACTCTCCTGGACAAAATTCCTTGGTAATCGTACAGGCCTTCTTGACAACATCCAAGAAAGAAATATACCCCATCCTGGCACTGGTCGACTGTGGAGCTATGGGGGTATTCATAGATCATGAATGGGTCCTAAAACACCATATTCCTTACGAATCCTGGACTATCATGCAACCTGTAGAAGCAATTGATGGAAGACCCCTTTCTTCTGGACCTATAACCCTGCAGACCAAGGAGATTGAGCTTGCTATAAATCAACATCGAAAAAGGATAAGATTTGACATCATCAAGTCAGCCCATTACCCCATGGTTTTGGGAATGCCCTGGCTTCAAAGACACAACCCCTATATCAATTGGGCAGCGGGATCCTTGTTCCTGGGTTCTGAGTTTTGTATGTTCCACTGCTTACATCCAGACCTTGATCCTACACCATCGAAGGGATTTCCTACAACTCATCAGAACACAATCTCAGTCTCAAACATCATCCGGGTTCCAGTGGCTTACCAGGAATATTCCGATGTTTTCTCCCCTGCCATTGTTCAGGCCTTACCTCCCCACAGACCTGAAGATTGTTCTATTGAAACAGAATCCTCCTCGGTGATTCCTTTTGGAAGGATGTTCATCCTATCAGAACCTGACAAGAAAGCCCTTCGTGAATACCTGGATACAAATCTTGCAAATGGCACCATACGACCATCTAAATCTCCATCAGTGGCCTCCCTGTTCTTCATTCCTAAAAAAGACACTAAAGAACTCAGACCGTGTCTGGATTATCGAGGTCTAAATCAATGTACTCTCAAGGACCGCTATCCGTTGCCCTTGATCTCAGACATCCTGGAGGCAGCAAGAGGCGCAGTTGTGTTCACCAAGCTGGATCTCAGGGACGCCTATCATTTGATTCGTATCAGGGCAGGTGACGAGTGGAAGACAGCCTTTAGAACACCCTTTGGGCATTTTGAATACTTAGTCATGCCCTTTGGACTTGCTAATGCGCAAGCGGTGTTCCAACGTTTCATGGATCGAGTATTCTCGGACATGCTGCTCATTTTTGTCATTGTCTATCTGGACGATATTCTAATATTTTCGAAGGACCCTCTCAAGCACGAAGAACATGTGAAATCAGTATTACAACGCTTACGCGAAAATAAACTCCTGGCGAAGCCCGAGAAATGCATCTTCCATACTTCTACTGTTCACTACCTAGGGTTTGTCCTTACTCCCGATGGTATCGGAATGGATCAATCCAAGGTTAAGGCTATTTTATCCTGGCCTAGCCCCGCCTCGGTGAAACAGATACAATCCTTCCTGGGCTTGGCTAATTTCTATACGAAATTCATACCTTCATTTTCCCAGATTGTACAACCAATAATTGCCTTATTAAAAAAAGATGTTCCCTTCCATTGGACCATGGCCCAAGAGAAAGCCTTCCAACAGTTAATGTCTGAATTTACACAAGCTCCCATTCTTGCTCAGCATGATGTTAATCGACCATTCATAGTGGAGACAGACGCCTCCAATTACGCCATTGGAGCCGTCCTAAAACAGCAATTCGAGGATAGCTTGGAACATCCCATCGCCTACCTTTCTCGGACATTAACTCCTAGTGAAATCCATTACTCCGTCCTAGAGAAAGAGCTGCTGGCCATCGTCAAGCCTTCACAGAATGCTGTCATTTTCTTCTAGGAGCCAAATTTCTGGTCAATGTCCGCACGGATCATCGAAACCTACAAGTGTTGCAAGCCCTGGAATGTAGGAATAGTCGCCAAACTCAATGGGCCTTCTTTTTTGCCCAATATCGGTTTCAGATTCACCACGTCCCTGGAACCCAAAATGTAATAGCTGATGCACTTTCTCGTCATCCAGACTATGAACCTCTGGAAGATCGGACGTATCCCAAGATGTTTCCTCATACCATATTCGTAGCTCAAGCAAACAACCTCCTGGAAGAGATTTGTATGCAAACTCAGACTTTGGAACTTTTGAAAGGAATTTCAGAAAGGAATCAATGGAACTTGAGAGTCAAGGACGGATACTTGTTCAAAGATACCAATCTGGTCATTCCTACACAAAAATGACAACAAAGAATAATAAATCTCTGCCATGATACTCCTCATTCCGGTCATCGTGGTATTTCCAACACCCTCTGTCTAATACAAAGAGAATTTTGGTGGCCCAAGATGAAGACCGATGTACAACTTTATATTCAATTTTGCTCCGTCTGTAATCAGAACAAACATGATAACCAGAAACCAGCAGGTCTCTTATTACAGCCTACACCACCAACCAGACCTTGGGAAATCATTGCTAAAGACTTCATTGTGGAATTGCCGCCTTCTAGAGGTTATACCGTTATCATGGTCACCATTGATCTATTCACTCATATGGTTCATTTTACTCCTCTGTATAAATTACCATCCTCCTCAGAACTTGCTGGTATTTTCCTGGAACACATCTTCCGACTGCATGGACTTCCTTCCAAGATCATATTGGACAGAGGACCCCAGTATATATCTCAATTCTGGAAACACCTCTGCAGGATACTAGGGATTCAACAAGCTCTCTCCTCGGGATATCATCCCCAAACCAATGGTGTCAAAGAACGAGTAAATAAAACCCTTGAACAATATCTTTGTTGTTTCTCTACCAAAGTCCAGGATGATTGGTCACTTTTAGTACCAATAGCCGAATTTGCTTACAATAATTCGGACCATTCGGCTGTTAAGACCAGCCCTTTTTTTCTGCAGCCAAGGATTTCACCCTTCGGTCTTACCTTCTGTTCTTCCACACCCTACACCTGTTCCTACTGTCGATTCCTGGATTGAAACACTCATAAATGTTCAGAGAGAAGCCAAGGAACATCTCGAAAGAGCGCGAATCCAAAGCAATCACTATGCATATTCAAGGAGAAGACCAGGGCCTTCATACTCCATTGGGGATAAAGTATGGCTATCCTCGAAACTTCTACCCCGTCATCTCAGACCGAATAAATTGGCTCCCCGGTATTATGGACTGTTCTCTATAAAAGAGATCACCAATCCTGTGGCCTTTCGACTCCAACTCCCGGACTCCTGGAAGAAGATACATCCAGTTTTTCACAAATCCCTGTTGAAGCCTTTCATCCAAACTACCCGGACTACTCTTAGACCTAGTCCTGTGCTTGTCAATGACCAGCTGGAATATGAAGTTTCTCGTATTTGTGATTCCCGATATAGACGAGGCAAACTTCAATACCTGGTGGAATGGAAAGGTTATCCACCCAGCGAACGTACCTGGGAACCAGTCTCAAATTTGAACTCCCCCAGATTGCTCAGAAGGTTCCACCGAATTCATCCAGGTAAACCCGGTGGAACGGGTTTTAGAAGGGGGCATGCTGTCATGATCCGTCGATCACACCCCTTCTGGTCTTCCTGGTCCCTGGCACATCGGGGGTTACTCGCTGTAGTACACCCAACATGGTCGTATACACGGAACGCGGTCTATCGACCTTTACGTCCTATGCAGCACGTTCTATAAATTAGCCACTCCCCAGCGGTTCCACGCATCTCAACGCTACCGATAGCTGTGGCCTGACGTGCTCTGTAGTTCATTCTCCTGAACTGTGTTGCTTCCTGATTCCCGGATCTTCCTCCTTCTCCTTTCGTTCTATCTTCCTTGATCCTGTTTCTTCCACTTTCCGCGCAGACCGCCTCCGTGTGCTGCCTCCATTCCAAGCTTCCTGGAGTTTCCATAGATCCCGGACGAAGAAGCTGAACGAATCCTGGAATCCGAAGACGGCCGAGCGGGCTTGTACAAGACCCGAACTGCTCGGAAGAAAACCCCGACAAAGGACTCTGCAAAACCTGTGACAATACGAGTGTAAAGATTGAAAAGAAACGGACAACATCTCACAAAAGCTTTTTTGATTTGAAAAATTGTTCCACCCCAAAACGCTTCCAGGCAATAGGTAACAATGCTCCCCAAAAACTATAAAGGGGCCAGGAGTCGCAGATATATGCAGCTTTTTTCCAGTAAATACGGAAAGGGTGGCTGATACTCCCCCTCCACTGCGTGCTCTGTGAGGCTGTTGCCAGCCGTTAGCGTGGGAGTGGGGGTGGAGTGTGTGATTGATGACCAGATAAGGCATAAACCAGCGTGTCAATGCTCTCTCACAGACAGTATGGTGGTACGAGGGGCATTGGTTGCCACTGTTGACTCCACAGTCAGCAGGAGTTTTGTTTTAGCTTCTGCTGATGCAGCAGTGATTGACTTGGACTCCATGCACACTGATTACTCTGCTCAAACTATATCAGAAAAGTTATCCTTCTCTCCAAACATGTTTCCTGATGTCAGTCCGTCTAGGCCTAACATCTCCTCTTCCTTTCTAATACCCACTCCGAGGCATACAACGCATAGAGAAGACAGGTTGACCTCTCCCAGAGAAACTAGAGTGGGGAACCTGGCCTTTGAAGCCATGAATACCACCATGAATACCTCAGTGAAATTATTTGAATCACTAATTGATAACATTTTGGCTCAGAGTTTGCAAATACAAATATTATGGCAAGGCAAGCCTTGCCTAGATCTCTTGGGGAAAATGTGCGCGGTGGCCAAGAAACAATAGCATTATCACTGATGAGAGTGCCCCACACTGACAGATCATCCTCTCCCATAACCGAGAACTTCCTTAAGTAACCTCAATGGTCACGTCCAACTGTAGAAGAGGTCTCTGCTGTTCCACTTTTTCCAAATGTCATCATTGACCCCCTACCGCATGTAATGATGAGGCCGTAATTCCTACACAGTCTCTTGACCAAACAGAAAGCAAATCTATACTGTATTTGCTAAGCCAGCCAAAGGGGTTTCCTGTCAGCCTAATAAAAAGAGCCCGGGTCGGACAAAGTTGGCAGCGACACAATTGTTGCTTTAAAGCAAAAATCTAAGAATTTAAAAGCCAAGAAAAACATGACCTCTCGGTCTACCAAACAGTTTATTAAGGCTCTGAAAACTCCAACTAAAAGTTCCTCTGTAGCTTCGGCAGCAATTTTGAAAAAAAAAGATGTGCAATTAAACCAATTAAAAAATATCAAGTTGGGGTTATCAAACAAACCTGTCATGGAGCCGTTTGCCCCTTTGGATAATCTTGTGGAGTCTATGAAGTGTCATTCTAAATCCTCCTCCACCCTAAACCTGGCTATGAAAGATGGGCTCCCAGCTTCTCCTATGGTACCTATTTCCATTACTACTCCCTTGGGGCGAGAAACAGGCGGGTAGAAATTAGAGGGGAGGTGGATGCCTACATGGCTAAATTTGCCCATCTTCCAACGATAGGTGCTCCCAACACAACGTCCAAAGTTGTGACTTTTTGTGATAAGGGGCCGAGCGAGGTAGCACAAAAACTGAATGAGAAATGCCCAAACGAGGACGAGGGCTTGGCAAAATGAGCATCAAGGCAGAGTCTCCCTGCAGTTGCGTCTAATGAGATTTGTCGTGACTGCACTCAGGCTGTGGTCTTGGGGCCTATTGCCCCAGGGAAATCCAGGTTAGATTATTTTGAGGGGCGGGGGGATGAGATTGCTCAGCTGTTGCAAGCCCTTCTCCCAAAACACCAACCAGAAACTATAGTGCCCGCTGTGCCAGACCCACAATCAGGTAAACAACCGCTCATAAAATCATTGGCCGATTCCAAACAAGACACACATGCAAACATATTAATTCTGGGGTCTCGTCCAGCCCCACATCCACAATATGTGCTCAACAGACATAGTGTGCTTGAAATTTTTTCTGGCGTTAAACAACTTGAGTGAACACAAACTGGTAAATACACTTGCACACCAAGTTAATAACAATTCAAATTGTAAAGTGAGGACTGTTCAAAATAATGATTACAGAGTTCAAGGTGCAGGGGAGAAAATACACAGCCTTGGTATCTAGGCTGGGAACATATGCAAAAAAGAGAGAGCAATCCGATAGGGATAGCCGCGTCCCCTGCACACTGTCTAGCAGGCCGAATGGCCTAATGGAGTTGATAATCCGAAGATTATTTTGAATGTTTATGAATTTCTTTATATTCAAAATACAGAAGATTTAGGAAAAACACATTCAATAGACAATTAGTGATCATCAACAGTAAATTCTGTTATTTATTTGTGTTTTCAAGTGCCCAACGCGTTTCGAGTCGAAAAAACTCTTCATCAGGGGCGACATATTCATCAAACAATTTCTATAAAAGGAAAATTATATACAATATATTAGTGCTTTAGATAGACTTAATAGTGAACAAAATATAACAACAAAATCACATTTGTTATGAAGACAGTAATTAGCTAAACATTTTTGCTGTATTGGTGGGTAACACATTCTATTGAAAAAAAGCCCAACATTACCCCAGTCTTTCCACATTCACCAAGTTAGTGTGATTATGCCACATGTGTGTCTATATAAATTGTGGGTAGCTGACCCTATATTTTGCCTTTCGCGCAGTGAGTTTTGGGGGATAATTTATTACTAAGGAGTGCAAATTATTGTGCTCGGTTGATGCAAAATGACCTCTTACCTTGAGTTATGCTTATAACCAGCAAAGACTCAGAGGGTAGTCGATTGTGTATTGTCCACTAGGCTCACGGAAACTAGTTCTTTTAAGTCTGTTCCCAATGGGGACCGATGGCAGAAGCGATTCTCTCAAGCCTAGAGAGAAGAAGAGATATTTTATACAAATGTATGTGAAAAGCTTTCTAAAAGGCAAAAATAGGCTTAGAGCCCAGAATTAAGTGCGTTTGCTAAGTAGTTTTAAAGTCCGGTCTAAATACTCACTTCGATTCACACCAGCAATGTAGGAGGAGTTCAGGAGCCGTGGGAGACGGCAGTTGAATGAGCCTCTCTCACATTTTGCGTGTTTTTATATTGTTAAGTGTTATGACGTCACTCGCGCATGCGTTGGCGTCGTCACGCTGACGCATGACGTCATCCGCGCATGCGCGGAGTGATGTAAACAATCCCCCATGTTGTGTATGAGTTAAAATGCAGCATTCTACCATAGGCGATCCATAAGAAGAAGCAATGATATCAATTTTTAATTATATGGCGTCACTTAGTAAAAGTGATGGCCGTAAATGTGTATTTCTAATCTAGAATTTGATATAGCGGTAATCCGTGGACCTCGATATGGGCAAAAGTAGGTCAAACGGGCTAATGATTAGGCTTTTGTACTAGGGCAACTGAAGAGAGTAGGTTACTCTCTGAATTGTGATGTTATGTAATTATAATTTGTGTATATGTCATCAACAATACTGTCGTGGAAACTTTGTTTTAGACATTTAGCATTTTTCAGACCCTTATAAACATTTCTTAGTTAGTCAGTGGAACATAAGGAAAACACACATTTCATTTATAGAATCCAATCACATTGACATAGCAGAATCCAAAAAAGGATAAGGTTTTGAATGTAAAGATTTAAACCGAAAATAGCTTCTAAATGACATGTAATTTGTTCGGAAGGTTATATGTAGTGTAAGGTTGACCCATGTGAGTGAGACTAAGATGGCTACCTCCTTGTAGTGGGAGTTCATAGAAATGGCCCTAGAAAATAGTCCTCATTAATTCCCAGGGGTGTCATAGCGTCCAATTTGTTGATCCAGAAGAGTTCTCTTTGTGCAAGCTTTTTAGGAAGATTTCCACCTCTACTTGATGGTCGTAGGACCTCCAATACCACAAATCTCAATTGTGAGATATTGTGTTTTTTCTCTTCAAAATGTCTATAGACTGGGGATTTGCAATTTTTGGTCCTGATGCAGGATTTATGCTCCGTCCATCGGTCTTTAACTTTCCTGTTTGTTCTCCCAACGTAGTATATACCGCATGGGCAACGTATAGCATAAATTACATTCTTGGTATCGCATGTTGCAAATTGTTTTAACGAGATTTTCTTGCCGTTGTAGGGGTGTCTGATATGGTCTCCTTTTATTACATTATTGCAATGTTGGCAATGTAGACATGCAAACGTACCAAGTTTTTGTTTACTGAGAGTTGTCTGTAATGGTTGTTTTGGTTTCTCTGCCTTATTCAGTTGATCTTTCAAATTTCGCCCTCTTTTGTAAGCCATCATAGGTGGATCCGGGAAAAGCTGAGCAAGCGTATTGTCTGATTTGATAATGTCCCAGTTTTTGTGTATAATTCTTTTAATCTGAAAGCTTTGGCTTGAGTATTTTAGTGTATGGATTAATCCCTTCTCGTTCTTCTTTGGGTGGCCTTCCAATAGTGTATTTCTTTCCTGGGTTTCTGTGCGTATTATGGCTCTTTCTACCACTTCCGATGGGAATCCTCTATCCAAAAATCTTTGCTTCATAGTGTTATATTCTCCCTGGAGTGTATCTGTTTCTGAGGTGATTCTTTTGAGCCGTAATAATTGGCTGTAGGGTAAATTGTCTTTCAGATGCTTTGGATGGTGGCTTGTGTGGTGGAGACAACTATTCACATCCGTGGGTTTTCTGTATAATTTAGTTTTAAGTGAGGTCCTTGTTAATTCAACAGTGACGTCAAGAAAGTTCACATGTGGTTTGCCGATTTCCATAGTGAAACCTATTCTTGTATTACAGGTATTTAGAAAATTCCAAAACTCTTGTAGTTCTGTTTCTGTGCCTTTCCATATCCCGAAGACGTCATCTATATACCTCTGCCAGCATTTGATCTTATTCGTCCAGGTTGGATTGTCCAATACATATTGTTTTTCAAAATGATACATGAAGATATTGGCGTAGGATGGGGCCACGGAGGACCCCATTGAGGTACCAGAAATTTGTAGGTAGAACTGACCATTGTGTCGAAAGTAGTTATTGTAAAGTATGATGTTAATTAACTCCAGTGCCAGAATCTTGTGGATTTTTACTTGTCTATTGGATAATAAAAACCATTCTAGAGCTTCAATTCCCTCGGAGTGTGGAATAGAGGTATATAAACTGTTCACGTCCATGGTAAATAGTATCAGGTTGTCTTCTGTTAGTTGTAATGTTTGTAAAATTTTCAAAAAATGAGTCGTATCCTTAAGATAAGTCGATGTTGCTTGAACCAATGGTTGTAGGGCTGTATCTAAATAGATAGCAAGAGGTTGAAATATACTTTCTGTCCCGGCCACAATTGGACGAAATGGTGGATCTCGAAGGTTTTTGTGTATTTTAGACAGTCCACAAAAGACCGGTGTTATGGGGTATTTCTGTATCAGAAAGTCAGCTGTTTTTTCTGTTATCCAGTCCATCATGAGAGCCTTCTCCACAGTTGTATTGATAATGTTAGTTATCCCAAGTATTGGGTCACTATCCAGTGGTGTGTAAGTCCTGGTATCTTGTAAGAGTTTGGAACATCCTAGATCATAGAGGGTTGTGTCCATTAGTACCAGAGCTCCGCCTTTGTCTGCTTGTTTGAGAGTCAAGCTGCTGTCCTCTGCCAGTTGTTTAATTAGTTTCAGTTGGTGTTTGCGGATGTTCTGTTTTTTAGCCACTCCACAGATTCCTTTTTTAGGCAACGGAAAACCAGAAGAGGACAAAAGAAAACCCCGCCAGAAAAAGAAATGAAGAATAATCTGGTGATTAACATCTCTTGCAAACCTCTTACCTCGGCCCAAATAGATACACTCAATTTTGGTATCTCATTTATACCAACTAACTCCACTACGTTCTTCGAAGAAGAAGTCAACCTCTTTAAACTTATAAGGAAGATGGAATTAAAGGTCTTTTTTAACAACATAGAGGATAACATGCAAACCACAACAAAATCAAAATACCTAGAAATGAAAAATAAAAGCAACTTCTACCCGCAGGTCAATCACCCACTGATTCATCTATTTAAACAAAAAACCATAAAAGACCTTAAAAGATTGAAGTACACCCAGCCTAAAAAACAGAACATCCGCAAACACCAACTGAAACTAATTAAACAACTGGCAGAGGACAGCAGCTTGACTCTCAAACAAGCAGACAAAGGCGGAGCTCTGGTACTAATGGACACAACCCTCTATGATCTAGGCTGTTCCAAACTCTTACAAGATACCAGGACTTACACACCACTGGATAGTGACCCAATACTTGGGATAACTAACATTATCAATACAACTGTGGAGAAGGCTCTCATGATGGACTGGATAACAGAAAAAACAGCTGACTTTCTGATACAGAAATACCCCATAACACCGGTCTTTTATGGACTGCCTAAAATACACAAAAACCTTCGAGATCCACCATTTCGTCCAATTGTGGCCGGGACAGAAAGTATATTTCAACCTCTTGCTATCTATTTAGATACAGCCCTACAACCATTGGTTCAAGCAACATCGACTTATCTTAAGGATACGACTCATTTTTTGAAAATTTTACAAACATTACAACTAACAGAAGACAACCTGATACTATTTACCATGGACGTGAACAGTTTATATACCTCTATTCCACACTCCGAGGGAATTGAAGCTCTAGAATGGTTTTTATTATCCAATAGACAAGTAAAAATCCACAAGATTCTGGCACTGGAGTTAATTAACATCATACTTTACAATAACTACTTTCGACACAATGGTCAGTTCTACCTACAAATTTCTGGTACCTCAATGGGGTCCTCCGTGGCCCCATCCTACGCCAATATCTTCATGTATCATTTTGAAAAACAATATGTATTGGACAATCCAACCTGGACGAATAAGATCAAATGCTGGCAGAGGTATATAGATGACGTCTTCGGGATATGGAAAGGCACAGAAACAGAACTACAAGAGTTTTGGAATTTTCTAAATACCTGTAATACAAGAATAGGTTTCACTATGGAAATCGGCAAACCACATGTGAACTTTCTTGACGTCACTGTTGAATTAACAAGGACCTCACTTAAAACTAAATTATACAGAAAACCCACGGATGTGAATAGTTGTCTCCACCACACAAGCCACCATCCAAAGCATCTGAAAGACAATTTACCCTACAGCCAATTATTACGGCTCAAAAGAATCACCTCAGAAACAGATACACTCCAGGGAGAATATAACACTATGAAGCAAAGATTTTTGGATAGAGGATTCCCATCGGAAGTGGTAGAAAGAGCCATAATACGCACAGAAACCCAGGAAAGAAATACACTATTGGAAGGCCACCCAAAGAAGAACGAGAAGGGATTAATCCATACACTAAAATACTCAAGCCAAAGCTTTCAGATTAAAAGAATTATACACAAAAACTGGGACATTATCAAATCAGACAATACGCTTGCTCAGCTTTTCCCGGATCCACCTATGATGGCTTACAAAAGAGGGCGAAATTTGAAAGATCAACTGATTAAGGCAGAGAAACCAAAACAACCATTACAGACAACTCTCAGTAAACAAAAACTTGGTACGTTTGCATGTCTACATTGCCAACATTGCAATAATGTAATAAAAGGAGACCATATCAGACACCCCTACAACGGCAAGAAAATCTCGTTAAAACAATTTGCAACATGCGATACCAAGAATGTAATTTATGCTATACGTTGCCCATGCGGTATATACTACGTTGGGAGAACAAACAGGAAAGTTAAAGACCGATGGACGGAGCATAAATCCTGCATCAGGACCAAAAATTGCAAATCCCCAGTCTATAGACATTTTGAAGAGAAAAAACACAATATCTCACAATTGAGATTTGTGGTATTGGAGGTCCTACGACCATCAAGTAGAGGTGGAAATCTTCCTAAAAAGCTTGCACAAAGAGAACTCTTCTGGATCAACAAATTGGACGCTATGACACCCCTGGGAATTAATGAGGACTATTTTCTAGGGCCATTTCTATGAACTCCCACTACAAGGAGGTAGCCATCTTAGTCTCACTCACATGGGTCAACCTTACACTACATATAACCTTCCGAACAAATTACATGTCATTTAGAAGCTATTTTCGGTTTAATTCTTTACATTCAAAACCTTATCCTTTTTTGGATTCTGCTATGTCAATGTGATTGGATTCTATAAATGAAATGTGTGTTTTCCTTATGTTCCACTGACTAACTAAGAAATGTTTATAAGGGTCTGAAAAATGCTAAATGTCTAAAACAAAGTTTCCACGACAGTATTGTTGATGACATATACACAAATTATAATTACATAACATCACAATTCAGAGAGTAACCTACTCTCTTCAGTTGCCCTAGTACAAAAGCCTAATCATTAGCCCGTTTGACCTACTTTTGCCCATGTCGAGGTCCACGGATTACCGCTATATCAAATTCTAGATTAGAAATACACATTTACGGCCATCACTTTTACTAAGTGACGCCATATAATTAAAAATTTATATCATTGCTTCTTCTTATGGATCGCCTATGGTAGAATGCTGCATTTTAACTCATACACAACATGGGGGATTGTTTACATCACTCCGCGCATGCGCGGGTGACGTCATGCGTCAGCGTGACGACGCCAACACATGCGCGAGTGACGTCATAACACTTAACAATATAAAAACACGCAAAATGTGAGAGAGGCTCATTCAACTGCCGTCTCCCACGGCTCCTGAACTCCTCCTACATTGCTGGTGTGAATCGAAGTGAGTATTTAGACCGGACTTTAAAACTACTTAGCAAACGCACTTAATTCTGGGCTCTAAGCCTATTTTTGCCTTTTAGAAAGCTTTTCACATACATTTGTATAAAATATCTCTTCTTCTCTCTAGGCTTGAGAGAATCGCTTCTGCCCTCGGTCCCCATTGGGAACAGACTTAAAAGAACTAGTTTCCGTGAGCCTAGTGGACAATACACAATCGACTACCCTCTGAGTCTTTGCTGGTTATAAGCATAACTCAAGGTAAGAGGTCATTTTGCATCAACCGAGCACAATAATTTGCACTCCTTAGTAATAAATTATCCCCCAAAACTCACTGCGCCAAAGGCAAAATATAGGGTCAGCTACCCACAATTTATATAGACACACATGTGGCATAATCACACTAACTTGGTGAATGTGGAAAGACTGGGGTAATGTTGGGCTTTTTTTCAATAGAATGTGTTACCCACCAATACAGCAAAAATGTTTAGCTAATTACTGTCTTCATAACAAATGTGATTTTGTTGTTATATTTTGTTCACTATTAAGTCTATCTAAAGCACTAATATATTGTATATAATTTTCCTTTTATAGAAATTGTTTGATGAATATGTCGCCCCTGATGAAGAGTTTTTTCGACTCGAAACGCGTTGGGCACTTGAAAACACAAATAAATAACAGAATTTACTGTTGATGATCACTAATTGTCTATTGAATGTGTTTTTCCTAAATCTTCTGTATTTTGAATATAAAGAAATTCATAAACATTCAAAATAATCTTCGGATTATCAACTCCATTAGGCCATTCGGCCTGCTAGACAGTGTGCAGGGGACGCGGCTATCCCTATCGGATTGCTCTCTCTTTTTTGTTAAGCAACTTGAGGACATAGGAACAGTGGACATTGAGCAAGTAGAATTTATGAATGAAAATGTGCTAACCACGATTTGCTTGAAGTTACGAACAAGGTTGGTGCGCAATATCATTTGGTCTGCTAAGAACGAACTGTTTGAAATGGGCTGTGTACTATTGTTGGGTCCCGCCCTTGGTGATGAGTCTTACAAATGCACAACCCCTAAGTTAGCTCTAAGTAACGCTGTTACTCGTGAACCACCAACACAAGCTAAATGTGTCTGTAACTGTGAGATAAAAAGTTATATCATGCATCAGTGTGAGAAGGACTTGTTAAATTTTGCCTCATGGAATACTCACGGGCATTCTCATTTGTTTAAAAATCAAAACTCTACACTAAATACCTTTGACATAATAATGCTGCAAGAAACGTGGCTTACCACTTCTCCAATTTGGCACGAACATATCATGCACTTTACACCTGTGTTCAAGGTGTTAAAGGGCGTCCCATGGCAGGTCTGATTACGTGTATTAAATCTAGCGTTGATTTTAAAATGATCACTTCTCACTCGCTGAACCCATTCATGCAATTGACTATAATTTCAGTCCGCTCTGCACTGTATGCGTTGGTTAACATTTACTGGAATTGTCAGGGGATTGATGACATGACATTTTTTAATGACCTTGAGTGTCTGCTAGACTATGTTGTTATGTTACCAGACATTGCTCATACGGTGTTAGCCGGAGACCTCAATTTGCATCTTTTCTCACCTGGTAAAGCTTGTGAAAGTGTCAGACAAACACAATGGAAATACATAATGTCCTTGCGTGGCTTAGTCATGCTTAATGGATCATGCTTGGGCGATAGTCCACCCGAATTCACCTGGCATTGTGGGCAGACTAGTGCCATCATTGATTAGATGTATGTTGACCCAAAACTGATGTCACAAGTAGAAGGTTTTCAGATAGTATCGGCTGCAGACAGTGACCATCACATGTTATCTAGCTCCTGGTACATTCCCCATAGAGTGGCTTCAACCTTATCATTTAAGTATCCTGGGACTGTGATGGCAAATGCTCAGGTGAATCGGATAAGGTGGTCTGAAGAAAGTTTAACTCAATTTTCAAACTCGCTCACATCTGTGTTTGCCCACTCATGACTAACTGGGGAGAGTAATAATGTGTGCTATTATGATCTCATGCAGAGACACTCAGTAAATAAATGGAACATTAAAAAATCCTTAGAAACGAGAAGGCATATTTTTGATGCCCAAGTCAAAAATAAAAAAAAACGGAATATCGTGCATTGAGACGTTAAGCTGCTCTGCTCCCAGTTGGCCTTAAATTAGCTGCCCTGACTAAAGCAAAGACAGGTTACAAAAATTGGTTGCGAACACATCGTGCAACACTTTGGCAAAAGGACGGCGAACACATGCTGAAATTATTGTGTAACCAGAACACCACACAAATTTGGGCTACTCTTAATGAAGCTGTTATCAGTCCCCAAACGTTAACACAGATCCATAATGTATCTGAAGTGGCATGGATGGAGTACTTTACCAAAATGTATGCCTCGCCAGTATCTGTATTTTCAGCACAGGAGGAAGAGCGTTTGCCTGTGTTTCATCTCAATATATCAAGAGCTGACATACTTTATTATGTCTCCTCAATAAGCCAATCCAGAGCTCTGGGCACAGATGGGTTATCGAATAAGACCCTTAAACTCAATCCCGAACTCTGGACTGAGATTTTGTTCAAAATTTTCCAGCACATTAATGTCACGCAAAATATCCCCAAATCGTGGAAACATTCAATCATCATTCCACTGTTTAAAAAAGGCGATTGCACTAAACCTCAAAGTTACATACCAATTGCCATGTTGTATGCCCCGGGCAAATTGTACAGTCGCATTATATTGCAAGGGCTGAACGACTGGACTAGGCTTAAAGGGAAATGAGATCCTTTCCAGGCTGACTTTGTTTCAGGTTTGGGTACCTCCCCTAATATGCTCCTCCTTAAGTTAATTAAGAGTATGAATGCTGGACGTAAACAAAATCTATATGTAGCCTTTGTTGACTTTAGCAACACGTTCAACTCAGTCGATCGCCAGTTGGTTTTTAAGAAACTTGAAACTTGTCCTGTTTCAATACTTACTCTAATTAAACTACTTCATTCAAACACTTCATTGTAAGTCAGACTGTCGCTGGATGGTTCATTATCTGCCTCTATTCCAACAAATTGAGGACTTAAACAGGGGTGTATCTTGGCTTCAACAATATTTAACCTGTTTTTGCTAGATATAGGCACGAAATTTGAAGACACCATTACAGATGCCCCCAAAACTGGGCCCACAGAAAATCATCTGGCTTTTATATGCTGATGACCTTGTATTACTATCTTGCTTTCTGTGTGGGCTGCAAAATTTGTTGGACAAACTTCAAGAGTATGTGTCTGAGAATCATCTTACCATCAATCTAGCCAAAACACAAATAGTACCTTGTTTGTCCGCCGCAAAGAAAAAGATTTCTAGTTACAAACGGACCCTTCAAAATCAGGAGGTAGTGAGAGTTCCCCTATATAAATGCTTGGGTCTTCCATTCACAGAGTTGCAAAACGACCACATCTATACAGCATTTTTGGATGCTAAAATGCATTCATTATCATCTCAAGCTAGAATTCTGTTGTATAGATATGGAAAATTTACGTTAACTCACATAATGAGTTTCTATCAACAAAAAGTGGTTCCTATTATCTTTTACAGATCTGAAACAGGATCCGTGAAGCCGAGATCATTTTGGGATCATTATGAAACTTCTTTTTGGAAAACCGTATTAAAGTTCCCCAAATGTACTCCATTACCACTACTTCGGTATGAATTAGGCACTATTTCCATGCATATCCAAGTGGTGTGGAAATTTTGCTCTCTGTACAGAAAATGCCTAATAGGCACCACCGCTCCGAATGTGTTGGGTATCCTTGCAAATCATATCCTTACATCTTGTCTTGACTTCTCAAAAAAATTGACTGAGTATGTGTTAGAGGCAATAACATTTCCCTTGAATTTTCATTACTGAATCCAACTAAAGCAAAATTTAAATTGTATCAAGTTGATTGGATCCAAACTAGCAATCAATGTTCGGTCTATGTAGATGGTGGTACTATAATGTTTTCGCATAAAAGACTACGCACTATGGAACCTTATTTAGTGAAATGTCTGTCTAAATATGTAAGATCCCAAATGTTGCGTATTCGGTTGAATTTATGTGCCACAAGGCAGATCTTAGGAAGGAGACGACTCATTTCTAAAGATGAAACATACTGTCGATACTGTAAGGAACTCTGTCAAATTGAATCATTGTGCCATTTGATAGTTGACTGTCCTGCCTTGAGTTTAATCCGGAACCAACTGTTCAATAAGTGCTGTCAGTTTTCATCACTTTGTTCCAGTGAGGAAATTTGGGCATACCTTCTATCCAATTCTAAAACTTCTATACAGATTGCACAGGTTCAATTTGTTAATGCTGTAATTCCATCGTAATTAATTTGAGTCTCACACTAGTGGTCCTTGGAATCTATGCTTGATGGACAGCATGCCTGTGGGGTAAGGAAGAGGTCAATCGTCCCTATGTTGGAAATTTTGATGGTTTTAGTTCTTTCTTATCTGTTTTGTGGTTTTTTGTAGTGTTTATGTTTATGTTTTGAGAATTTATACTTTGTTTAACATTGAAATGTGTAAAGATGAAATTTTATTGGCTTTTATTGGTATTTGAATAATAGCATGTTGTAATTTTGAAAGGTTGATTTTTCAGCCAAACAAAATAAAAAATAAAATAAATAAATAATTTGTGCAGGAGCTAAATCGCGTCTTTGTGCAAACTACCAGGCGGATGGGCACGAATAGTAGGGAATTCATACCCACCTATTTTCATGCACTCCCAAAATATATAATGACACAGCTGGTAAGAGATTGTCATGACAACAGGACCCTGGACTGGGTAATAGAGCAGGCTACCCGGCTCTATAAGGTCCAAAAACCTGCAGAAAGCAAAAGCCAAACAAAAAAACAAAAAACCCAAACCAACCAACACCCCCTGCTGCCATTAAGGTGGCGGAGGTGAAGGTAGCCCTCAATTTGTATCTAAAAATGGGAGGGCCTAAAAACACAACTTCCAAAAACCAGCCAAATCAGAGGCAAAGAAGGCCTTCTTATCAATCAGCAGCAGGTGGTAGTCAGGTAGGAAACCCCACCAATGTGACCTCTAACTCTGCTAATTATATTAGTCTCAGGTATAAGGGCAACAGACCTATCTTGGGGTACGTGTGGACTCCCCAGCACGGGGGGGGGTCCAATCAGGTGAGTACTGCCCCAGGAAACTTCCCTCCTAACTTCCCTCAAGAGGGAGGTAATCCTTCAAATCCTGGGTTAAGTTTCTTCCACCGGTACCTTCCAAACCCCAACCTGCATGATAACCGTCCTTTCTCTCCCCGCTTTCAGGAGTCCAGACCACCCAATCTGGGAGAGGGGAGGCCAGGGGTGGAAGGTTACCAAGGAAATCCCCAGTACCCAGGGTACTCTGGTTTAAGGGAGAGTTACCCTCCACGAGAACAACCTAGGTTTGATCAAAGACCGCCGTACCAGCCAGAGTGGGTGTCCCAACTGGAGCGCTTGGTCCAGAACCTCACTCAGGATATGAGTTGCATGTTGAGGGCTCTGCAGAACCCTGAGATGAACATGGTGGCTCAGAACCTTGCAAACCAAGGGTCTGGCACCCCGGAACAATGATGGGGAGAGAACCCAGACAACACACCGGTTCCAGAGGAGCAGGCACGGGAGGAAGGGGGTGCAAAGCCCTAGAGGAAGCTTCCTTCCTCCCCCGTGAAAAGCTCCTGGACACCCCAGAACAAGAACTAAAATCTCTTGTCCCCAAAAATCTGTAACCCAGGGCACAGAGGGTGGGTAGGAGAAACAAAGAAATCAAAAAGACCCATTTTGTGGAGGAAGTCAGTGTCCTCCAGTTTGAAGGGCAAGAATCCTTGGAGGATTCTGGGAAGAAAATCTTCTCCTACAAGGACAGGGGAATTCCTCCCAAAGAAAAATGGGTCCTAAGAGAGCCAAATTCAGACTAGGTAGGTGTGGGGACTGATTCAGAATCACCCACCCCTGAACCCCAGAATTGTCATCCAGAGAACAAAGTATTGATGGAGGGATCCTCCCACAAATTGGTTCTAGTGACTGCCACCAAGTCAAGAGGGGCAGCACAGAGCTAAGGGAAAAAGGGGATTTTGAAATCCCACATATTTCAGGATGCCAAATTTTTGTTACAGATTCCCAGACTCTGGCACAGAAAACTCTACAAAACCCTACCGTAACGGAATCCAAAATAAAGAAATTGACTGGCCAGCTTGCTCAATATGGCCATTACTTTTGCCCATTGGAGGAGAAAGAAGGTAGATTCTATGTCCCTGTCTGAGTGCAACGGCAACATGTATTTTTAACATTGGTGAACACTGGATCCCAAGACATTCTTCTGTCCAAAAGGGCCTTTGAGCAACTAAATTCAGGAAGGGAGAGAGACACCAGATCCCTTTCACCCCTCTTCCTGGAAAACTCCAAAACTTCAAGGTGAATGAAATTCCCATCGAGGGGACTGTGGATCTGGAGATTAAAATTGAGCGACATAAGGTGAAACACCCGGTCATAGTCGTAACTCCAGAGGGTACCCCCTATCTATCAGGGAATTCCATCCTGCTGAGGTTGTCTCCCCTAATAGAATGTGTGAATAATCTCCTCTGGACTCAGGCTAACCGGCCAATAAAATTAAAACAAAGTGTCAACCATGTTAGCATAAATGAGACATGCCACATGGTAGAACAAAAATCTGATCAAATTGAGTTTCATTTCCAAAATAATCAAATACCTGACATTATAGTAATTGCTGTAGGACAACAAACTGGTGATGGGAACTCCTCTCCATTCTTAAAAATCAACCTTCCTTCCAGTTTCAAGTGGCATTCCACACTGGCAGGAAATACATTGACATTTTATACCAATCCCCAATCTGAAAATCCAAATCTTGCTGTCAAAAGTGATGAAAAACCAGCTCAAAGCTTGGCTGACATTCAGAAAATAAGAGAACAGCTGTTCGTCTCTATTCATTTAAATGAGGGGAAGGAGTCTGTTCTCGCCAGAGTGTGCCTGAATAATGGTAAGAGCTTCATCAGCAAAGCACTGTTCAGGAAAATCCCAAAAGATCCCACCATTCCCACATTTAAATTGATTGATAAGTGGGAAATGGACCTGGAAACTCCAAATTCCAAACATCTCCTGCCTAGCAGGTGTATGCTCAAAATGTCCATAGGTGACAAAAGCATAGAGCATAATTATTGGGTCGTGCAAGATGTCCCTGCTGCATTCTATTTAGGCAGTGACATTCTCAAATGGTTCACAATTAATTTGGACCTTATAAATTACAAGGCCTGGTTCCACTGGGGGGCAATCCCATGGGCTTTGATGATTCTGAAAAGGCATTTCGGTCAGCTTAATTGCTGCCGTATGCAGTTGAAGTTCAAATTGGAGAAGAGGTCATCATCCCACAATGGACCCGACAATTCCCACTTGACTTAAAAATTCAAAAAGGACAGAAACTATAAAATCCTGACGCATATGTACACCTCAATGCCCATCTCCAACAGCAAGGGCTGGGGTTAAACTCAACACCATTAGTAAATGTAGAACACAACACCTTTCCAATGGTGGTGGATAACAGCGACCTTAGGAGTATCACTCTGGGCGCAGGCACCATTATTGGAATGGCGGTTGATGACCAGCATTTTTCCATGGATTTAGGAAAAGAACTGATCGGAACAATCCCCAATGGCTGCTATGACAATGACAATGGGGGTCATTACGAGGTGGGTGGCAAGGGATTACCAGCACCGGAAAGGACACCGGTAATCCCTTACCATCCTATTCCGAGGTCCCTTAGCGGGTCCCTCCAGTAACGCCTGGCCTGACCAGGTGCATCGGACGGGACCCGTTAAGGCACTTCAGAGCTAATAACGGTACCGCAAATTGCGATATCATTATTAGCTACTTCCCCATTCCCATTGAGCCCTATGGGGGCTTAAATGTGAATGGGGAATGTCTTTTTCAAAGGGGAATTACCGGTCCCTCCATGGTCGGAATGTACCGGTAAGTCCCCATTGAACCAACCCGGAGGCGGAACCAGTATGGGAGGCAGCCATGAAGCTAATTGCTCCATGGCTACCACCATACTCGGAATGATGCCCAATGACTTTGCCCTACTCTCCCTCAACAAGAAGACCCGGGAAAGCGAAGGGGGGGGGTTATGTGGGGTACATTTACCAGCCCAATGGAAATCCGTGCATCACAAAACTGCATGTTAGCAGTTACAAAAATAATAGCTGCCCTGTGTCTGCTGAGCACATATGGGGCAAGCTTGAGCATAGAGACCCCAAGAATGACTGCATTTTGTTTCTTCATGTCAATCCAAACAAAATAAATTAAATGCAGAAAGGCTCTGTGCTGCTGTGCTGTCATCTTGAAAACTCAAGGCTGCACGTGAAGGGGCCCCTGAGGGACCCTCGTTTGTGGAAACAAGGCACAATCACCACACACAAACTGATACGCCAGACACAAAGTTGTATTCCCAAAATCTAGGGTCTATTACAAAGCAAATAGTCTCAGTTGGCCAACTGGTCTCACGGCCCGCGATGTGTGTCTACCAGACCTCAGGGGACGCAAGAACCCCCCGGAGATCGTACAACAGTTACATATATACAGAATGAGCATCTTGTAATCAGTAGCGACACATTCTATACCGCCCCTAATACATTTCCTTTGAACTAAGCATGATGATTGACAATGGTGACGAGCATGACACCTTCAAACATTAATTTAGTAACAGTCTGCAATTTTGTAAGCCCACAGACACAAGTCTTTGTTTAAAGGAGCACAATGCTTCTGTTTTCGCAAACAAGCTGCATGTAGGGAAGAGACACATTCCGGGCCTTCCTATCTCCTAGTTTCTATTTGTGTGCTAGGGGTTAATTTGCTCTTCAGAGCTCTACCAGGCTTCGGAAAGGTGGGCCGCAAAGAAGAGCATAATTCCAGTCATTTAATGCTCGCTCTAGCATTTCTACTGTGCTACCGAGACTGTCTGGCACCTGCTGTGCTGATTAGAATGCCTTGCTGCTCATTCTTCAAGGATATGTGCAGGAGGAGACCGGGCATTTCTGTCTGGATTCCTGCGTTATGTTTCAACATGCCTCTCGCAGCCTTCCATTATGCACCAGTGAAGCAGAATAATATTTCAGCAAAGCAGTTTTACATGAAGCAAAAGGCAACCTTAGAGAAAACGACATAGAAAACAAAATGGCAATTTTGGTCACCTTAAAATGGCCACACCGTGGTTAGGATTTTGCTACACCCTTCCAATACTAAAACACATGAGGCGGTTGCTCTTCGGCCAACGAAGTACATTTCCTTACGATCGAGGGGGTGTCTACTTTTTTTCTAGACTGACAACACCCTCCTTTTGGCCGTATGCCAAACGCCTCATCCATACCTTGCATCCTCCTCTGAACAAGTATCTGAATCAGATTCTGAATCTTGCACATCAATGGTCTCTTCTTCATTATCATCAATATCAATTGACATGAATTATTTTACTGTCTTCGATTCATCATTACCGTGAGTACTTGATCTAATAGTGCTCTTTTTGTCTATCATGTGTACACACTCTTCACTTATCTCAGTGCATATTATAGGTAGACAATGTATGCAACAACAACATGCCATGAATATTCCTAGTACTGCTACTAGGATCGTAAATAATTTCCATCCCCATGTTCGTAATACTTCCCAGAACAAGGAACTTATGTTCAATTCCCAGCCTCCTTCAGGGGGGTGAAGATCAGAGCTAAGAACGTGCAACTTTCTTATCGCTTCAAAAATCGTGGGGGAGGAGTCACTCACAAATACGCAACGCGCTGATCCCACGATTTTGCAAACACCACCACGATCAACCAGAATTATATCTAGAGCCATTCTATTTTGGAGTGACATTAATCTAATTCCTTTTTCGTCGAGGGTCATATTATATAACATATCTGTTGTTCCATCTATTGTTTCCTCTAATATTCTGGACAGCCGTCTTATATTATAAGGGTTTATTTCTTGGCCCAGAATGGTATGAATGATTTTGCTATATCCTCTGCAATCAGACCTCCTTCATCATTTCGTCGAGGTCGTGACCTGGCCAATTTGGCTATGTCTGCTGTTCTTGAAAGGAATACCCCAGGGAATAGAAAGCCTAAGTAACAAGTACCTCCCCAGTTTCTAGGTAACCAAGGATATGTTTTTTCTCCACAAATAAAATAAACAGGATCTCCTACATAAATTGGCTCTACCTCCTTATCAAGGAATGCTATGTTCATGCATCTGGTGAATGTTCCCACCAAGTAGGAACCCTTCGTTCTCACACAAAAGGGAACAGAACGTGTACTATAATTTACTGCATAGGAAGGGGGCACTGCGTCTTTATTTCCTCCTCGGTTCATATGAAACATGATCACAGATGATTTATAAGGCACAGACAATCTGTCACGTGGCATTATTTCTGGTGTAATCAATCGTACTTTATGAAATATGGAACAACCTATTGGTTTCATAATGATCTCTTCAAATTCATTCATATTTGTTTTGTCTAGCTGACCAGTTTCACTCTCGTTCCATTTCCCATGATACAATGCACTCAAAGAGGCATAACATGCAGAACTCAATGGCAGGGGCTGCACATACCAACCAATCCCCTTACCACCATGATGCGGCAAGTGGGCACAAACCCAACAATTATTTTTCCTTAATATTGAGTGTGTCATGTTCATTATTAGCAGTAATGTGTTATTCCCATACCCTTCCCTATCTCTCTCTTCCATTGGGGATAAGGTGTAGGAAAACACATGGACTGGGCTTTCCGTCGTGGAAATGTTTATAACAGGCAAAAGAACTTCTAACGGGTGCATTTCCTCCAAGTACCATAATACCAGTACTGTCATTATTGGGGCCAATATACTCATTATACACATTATAATCGTTAAGCTCAGCATACCATTTTTTCGACCATTTCCTTTCTGTAACCTTGTATGTGCTGTGTCTAATTCATTATCAGCAGTGGTGCAGGAGGGGGCATAAGCTGGTTCCGGCATTTCTCTCTCACGGCTCTTCTTCTTCAGTAATGTTCATCATGAATATCTCTCTTCGTTGCACTCGTTGGAATGTCAATAAGTTTGATAAATGTCAACAATCTGTTCTGCCAGTTCTTAGCAGCCTGGATTGCTGAACGATGGGCAGGATCTCTGTGCGTCTGCACATTGCTCAAAAGAACTCCAGAGCAGTTATCAATTGCCTTTGTACCATGTGCGCCCCGTTTGTTCGTACCGGTTCAGGACACATGGATTTTATGTTAGCACCGAGGAGCCTCGTTTATTGGGCTGTCCTAGTTGCACAACCCTCACGCCGCTCTCCTCTAGGTCTCCGGTTCCTACTTCATCCGAGAATAGGAAACAGAGGCAACAAAAAGATCAATAGAGATGCAGGTTTGATCACTCCTTCTTCCAAGGCCGCAAATTGTATCGCCTCGCTCCTGGTGTCGTGTGATCAATGAATAGTGCAGATGCACTTCCAGACTCAAGCTCGGAGTCAGCCTGTGGCGCAATGGCAGATGATGGTGGGCGCCACAGTGATGATGCCGCTTTCGTTTCAGGCTGGGGTGCAATGAAAGAGGGTGGGCGCCAAAGTGGTACACATTTAGTGTCTGTCAGCAGTGATGCAGGTTCTGCTGAATAACGTTGGGGCACTCCTTGCCCTTCCCCTTTTGCAGCAATCTTTTCAGGCTTAGTGTCAGGATCAGTCAAATTTTGTGGCAAAGAACTGACAATCGTTTCTTTCGTTTCTGGAACTGCTGTCTCTTTCTGGTCATCCCGATCAGTCAATTGTTCATACGGTGATGGGACCTTCTTGGCGTGTGTCGCATGGATCCACGCCTTCCTTCCATCCACATGAATTGCCATTTGCGTAGTTAGGAGGTCAGATAGGGTCCTCGCCATCTGGGTGCTAATGATGTCTTCTGCTCAAAATTCTTAATTAGCACCCATTCTCCTGTGCGTGTCCTGGGCCAGTGTATCTTATTGGTAATGCCTCCTGCACCTGCTGATGAATCAAACGGAATTTTTGAATTAAAAGATTACAATAAATGCTGAGCACCTTTTCGGCTGGGGTGCACACCAAACAGTCGCCGTTCTCCCCATTACGATTTCGTACGGGGAGAGCCCAGTCCTTACCTGCACAGATGTGCGCATGCACAGTAACGCTAGCGGTAATGCATCTACCCAGGTTAACTTGTTTCCTGCACATATTTTGCTTATCTTAGATTTCAAGATACCATTGTGGCGTTCAATAAGACTGGCTCTGGAGACCTGCACAAATCTGTAATATTACTGCGCCCACAAAATGCAGACCGTTGTCTGACCATATGACACGGGGCAAACCAAAACAGGAGAAGTACTCCTTCAACATTACTTTTGCAGTGCTTATGGCAGTACAGTCCTTGAGTGGATATGCTTCCACCCACTTGCTAAATGCACATATGATCACCAGAACATACTTCAAGTTTTTGCATCTCTCCATCTCTATGAAATCAAAATGGATCACCTCAAACGGCATAGAGGGAGGGCCAAAACTACCTGTTGGAGTCACCGTTCCCTTTCCCACATTTTGTTGAAGACACGTGATACAGTTCTGGACCAACCTCTCGTCATTTTTCTTAATGTGTGCATTCTCCCATACTGTGGCTCGATGTTGGACTATCTTTTTGGCACAAATATGAGTGGGACTGTTGGCCATCTTGACCATTGCCGTTACATAGGAGTTGGGCAACATCCAGTTTCTACTTCCCTTGTCCACCCAGCATCCTTCTAGATCTAATTCTGCAGAGCCCTCAGCCCACCCTCTGATTTCATCAACAGTGGCTTCCGCCTGCATCTCTTTGACAGTAGCAATTCCATTTTCTATCATGCAGGGCACTTCCTCAGACTGTACTGTTAACATTTTGGTATTCAAGGCAGTGGCAGTTTGTTTTGCAATTCTGTCTGCAAATGCGTTTCCTTCTCCCACTTTTGCTTGTTACTTTTTTGTGGGCCTCACATTTCACTATCGCTAGGCACTTTGGACACGTGAGTGCAGACAGCCATAGCACAATGAAAGGGCCATGTTGGATTCTGGCCTCATGTTTTGTCAAGAAACCTCTCTCTGCCCAGAGTCGGCCAAAGTTATGAACCACGCCAAAGGCATATTGGCTGTCAGTATATATGGTTACACTCAGGTTTTCAGAAATTTCACAAGCTCTGGTCAAGGCTATTATCTCCACTGCTTGTGCAGAGCTGTAGGGGATTATTTTACTCTCCACAATACTTTTTAACGTGGTTATAGCATAGGCAGCAGTTGATGTGCCATCAGGTAGTTTAAAACAGGAGCCATCACAAAACAACTCTCCATCTGGCTTTTTTTGTGGGGTATCTGTCAAATCAATTCTCCCCTTAGTTTCTTCCTCAGTAACCATTAAGCAATCATGGGGAGGTGATTCATTCTCACCGAGTTCTTCCGTGGGCAGTGGCATTAATTCTGCAGGATTCAAAGCACTACACCTCATAATTTGGATGTGTGGCGCAAAGAGGACAATTTCATATCTAGTCAATCTAGCAGAGGTGAGGTCTTGCATCTGCGTTCTATTGAGTAGAACGTCTATGGCATGTGGCACCATCAAAATTAAGGTGTGCCCCAATACCATCACTTCCATTTGCTTCACTGATGCAGCAGCCGCTGCAACAGCTCGCAAACATCATGGTAATGCGTGCGCTACTGGGTCCAGCGCAGAAGATAAATAGCCGCACAGCCTATATCTTCCACCTTGTTCCTGGGTCAAAACAGCCAACATGCAGCCTTCACTCTTGTATACAAACAGTCTGAACTTTTTTTCATAATTTGGTGTGCCCAAAACGGGAGCAGAACACAATGCAGTTTTGAGCAGATCAAATGCTCTTTGACATTCTTCATTCCAATACAAGGGCTACACAACATCCTTCTTTGTCAACTCCACCATTGGCTTCACAATCAATGCAAAATTTACGATCCACTGCCGACAATAAGAAGCCATGCCTATTATAGCTCTGACACCTTTTTGTGTTTTTGGAAGTGGCATACCAGAAATGCTCTCTATTCTTTCTGGCGTCATTCTTCTCCCTTCTTTCGAAAGTAGGTAGCCCAAATAAGCCACCTCCTTTCGAGAATATTGGAACTTCTTTAAACTTGCTTTATGGCCATGTGCTGCCAAGTGTGTTAATAATAAAACAGTACTCTTTTTACAAATCTCTTCTGTATCTGCAGCGATCAATAAATCGTCTATATATTGTAACAAAACACAACCTGTCGGTAACTCTAGCATGTCTAGTTGTTCTTTCAATGCTCTACTGTATATAGTGGGACTCTCTGTGTAGCCTTGTGGAATGCGCATGAATGTAAATTATCATCCTCCTAACGTGAAGGCAAACAGATATCTGCTTTCCTCGTGTACCGGAATTCTGAAAAATGCATTCTTCAAGTCAATAACACTGAAATATTCAGCCAAGGCAGGAATCATGGTCAAAATCGTGGTAACATCTGGGACCAACGGAAATTGTGGATCTACCACCTTATTTAATGCGCGTAGATCAATTATAAAACGATACGGTACCTCATTACCTCCTTTCTTTGACACTGGAAGAATGGGACTGTTACATATAATGCCTGTAATCTCTTCAATGACCCCCAATTTTACCAAATCAGAAACAATACTTTTCAATCCTTTCTCTCCTTCTGCTTAAATTTAGTACTGTGGAATACGTTGTTACTCCTTCTTTCAAAGCAATTTTCACTGGTTCTATTTTCAAACATCCAACATCATTGTCATTCATTGCCCATATAAAAGTTGGCACCTCACTCAATTCTCCTGGCAAAGGTTTAGACACAAATTCAGATATTGGTACATTTTGTGGTGAAATGGTCAAAAATACTCCATCCCAAAAGATTTTCTCCGCAATTCTTTGTTAAGAGTGATGGACAATATTGCGTGAATGGGCCTAATGTCACTGCTACTGGTTGGGACACTGGATTTATCACTGGGGTGCCTGCGAACCCTACTGAAATATTTGTTCGCCCTGACAGTGGTATTTCTGGAACCAATGATGGTCTATCGAACACTTTTGTGCCCCCATATCCACGAGGAATCTGTGCTCACTATCCCCGACTTTCATTTTTACATAGGGTCCTTTCTGATTCACAGGAATAGACACTGGTTCCAACCCCTGTTGGGCTGTCCTTTTGGGGAAACAACACATCATCCGATTTGTAATCGCTGCTGTTATTATAGAACACACACGATTGAGTGTCAATAATGTTCCCGCCCCTTCCTCTATTCCCATTTTGCATGTTCTGCTGGCTTTGATTCTGAGTAGAAGTTTGATTCTGAGCTTGGTTCTGATTTTGAGTACTATTTCCATGACTATTTTGGTGCTGCTGCATGTTATTTCTAATATGCCCATTTGATCCTGGATGCCCTCTATGCTGTCTTCTCTGGCTATACCCATTCCTATTTTGCAAGTGTGGACATTGCGCCCTCCAGTGACCTTCCTCTCTGCAATACGCACATTGATTCAATCCCAGGGGTCCTCCATGCATATTCGAATTACCTCTGCCCTGGGCATTTCCTCTGCCCCGTTACCTGCTGGAGTAGCACCCTTGTTTTCAAATTCGTTCTATCCTTCACCTCTTTTTCTTTGCGTTCACTCTGTTCTCATAATAATTGAGCCATATGTAGTACTTCACTCAACGTTTGTGCTTGCCATGCACTTTCCAATGTCATTATTAA
The DNA here is from genome assembly GCF_040938575.1 of Ambystoma mexicanum. Classification (NCBI taxonomy): domain Eukaryota; kingdom Metazoa; phylum Chordata; class Amphibia; order Caudata; family Ambystomatidae; genus Ambystoma; species Ambystoma mexicanum. The sequence goes on from NC_090938.1 coordinate 198,095,818, forward strand.
GGTTTGATTGGGAAGTATTAACCCTCTCACATATTTATCAACAAATAGCCTTTTTCCCGCTTCTGTGCTTACATCCTGTCCACTGAAATCTGTAAATACCTCCTCAAATCTATTAAAATAGTCTGTGGCTAACTCATCCTTGCCCTGAACGCATGCAGTCAATTTGTCCCATTGAATTCTTTTTTCTGGAACAATTCCTTTCAATTTCTGTATTATTCGTGCTGGTAATGCCACCACATTTGCCCCCGGTTTTCCTCCCACTTCTTTATTTCTATCCTCTTGTACCAAATTCGCTCATGTAGCGCCATAGGCTATTTCATCATCCACTTTTCTTATTTGCTTCCATATGTCTGCTGGCAGGATCACTGGGAATATTAAATCTATGTCACCCATAGTGAGCACGGATGACTGCAGACAGGACTCTTATTTCTTTATAGATTCCCGCAGGATTCTTTCTTAAATCAGGAATTGTCTGTTTTATGTTGTTCACTTCCTGTCTGGAAAAGGGGACATGTACATACTGGGCCGTATAATGGGCTGGCTTTACCTGTGCTGCGCCCCATTAACTCCAGGAATTTCTACCTTTGGCACAAAGGTAGGTGGGATTTCTCTCATGGGGAATACCGCACTCACTGTTCCTCCCCCTTCTCTCATATGCAATAGTATTCCCAAATCAAGTGATAAAGCTGTCTCTCCTGTTCCGCGTTCAAATGCCCTCTTATATACTGCTATTATCTCATGGGGGCTGGCTTTCTTCTCATTTATATCTTTGTATATCAAATGTTCAGCCATTATCTGCAGTGCTTTTCTTTTCATGGGCAAGGTGTACTCATCAAATATCTCATGTATCTCCATAGTGGGAATACTAGGATCTGAAATCCATCTCAACGCCTCTCATATACATACTTTTCGTCTGTCGCCTGTCTGTCTTGACGATGACGAATATCGCCGCTGTATATATGGCTCTACCGCTTCAGTCCTATCTCTCCTAATATCTCTAATCCTAAACCCTGGCGTGGCAAACATTTCAGCATATTCATTATTGAGTTCATTCTTGAGTTCAAAAAGTCGGTCTACATGTTCTTTTATCTCTTCATCCCTTCCTCTACAACGTGCAAAAGCATTCAAATCCCAAAGTCGTTGTGGAGGCAGCTTCCCAATCATCTGTTTCCATTTCGCCACCAAATATTCCCGCATGCATTCCAACACTACCTGTCTTTCATTGCTCCGCCTGAAGTCAAACATTGAAGCCAGCGCTGCGTTACATCATTTCCGTCTATATACATTTCGGCCTGTTCTTGCAACTCTCACTTTCTCTCCTTGCTAATCGCACTACGGGTCACTCTCGCACATTCACTTTGTCCAGCCCATTCTCTTGTTTCAGCGAGTTCAAGTTCAATCACAGGAGGGGCAGATGGGACAGAAATGGTCTCTAGGGAGGGAGGTGCGGATGGGACAGCAGGACCGGGAGGTGACTGTTGCGGCGCTGACTGGCTAATGGGAGGCGCTGTTTGTGCAGGGTGTGGCTGTGCTGGTATTTGGTCAGTTGGGAGGGGCTGAGCAACAGAAGGGGGCTGAGCAGTTGCTACTGACGCGGTCGTTTTAGTCTCTCTTCTTGGGCCTCGCTTTGTATCTGTTAATATTTTGTCTATTAATTTGTCTGATGAATGCAACTCCCGTTGCGGGTATATCTTTTCTATACTCAATTGTTTGCGTGTATTTGACTTTTTCAAACTATCATTCCACTCCTCCTCTTCCTTTTTCTTCGCTCTCTCTGCTTTCGATTTATGCCTACGCGCATGTTTTTCTCTACTTTTCCAGCGAACCATTGCTTCCCTTCTCCAGTCCCTAAGGAAATCAAATGCTGCAGGGTGTGCTTTCTTTTTCATCAACACCTTCTCCAAATTATATATTCTCATCATTTCAAAACTCCCATGATTCGGCCACTGAAGATCTTCCTGTTTTCTGGTTTGCCTATGCCAAATCTCACAAAACATTATCGCTCCCACACCATACTTCACATACATATCATATGCCGTCGTTCCCACGGGTGGCGCGACCTGGCCAGTTTCCAAAGGTTGTCCACCGCTGCGGAAAAATTCTGCTAGGGTGGACAATTCCCCAGGCATTTTTTAACCTTAACCTTGGCTAATCAACCTTACGCTGGGTGTTTGAGTTTACAAAATCAACTCTCAACCAATATCAGGATCACTTTTGAATAGAGGCACGACTCACCTGAATAATCAAGTTGTCTTTTCAAGACACAATTCGTCCGTATACTGACACAACCAATGATGTTGTGTCTGCGTATCTTGGCTCACTCTGCCTCGTTTTGGGACCCTCACCCCCTTGTTCTCTGGCCGGGCATGTCTATCAGGGATCAGTTGTGTGCAGATCTGCAAAGGAATATCTCCTCGCTTTCGCAGGGGCGTCCCAAACAACTCTTGATGCCGGCTTGATCGCCCCATCCTCGCTGTTCTCTCCGCCTTCCTTATTTTACAACGTATACGATGGAACAAGTGGGTGAGGGTCCCTATTCGGGCACCATCTTGAAGGGGCCCCTGAGGGACCCTTGTTTGTGGAAACAAGGCACAATCACCAGACAGGAACTGATACACCAGACACAAGGTTGTATTCCCAAAATCTAGGGTCTATTGCAAAGCAAATAGTCTCAGTTGGCCAACTGGTCTCACGCCCCACGACGTGTGTCTACCAGACCTCAGGGGACGCAAGAACCCCGGAGATCGTACAACAGTTACATATATACAGAATGAGCATCTTGTAATCAGTAGCGACACATTCTATACTGCCCCCAATACATTTCCTTTGAACTAAGCATGATGATTGACAATGGTGATGAGTATGACACCTTCAAACATTCATTTAGTAACAGTCTGCAATTTTGTAAGCCCACAGACACAAGTCTTTGTGTAAAGGAACACAATGCTTCTGTTTTTGCGAACAAGCTGCGCGTAGGGGAGAGACACATTCCGGGCCTTGCTATCTCCTAGTTTCTACTTGTGTGCTAGGGGTCAACTTGCTCCCCAGAGCTCTACCGGCTTAGGAAAGGGGGGGCTGCAAATAAGAGCATAATTCAAGTCATTTAATGCTCGCTCTAGCATTTCTACTGTGCCACCGAGACTGGCTGGCACCTGCTGTGCTGATTAAAATGCATTGCTGCTCATTCTTCAAAGATATGTGTGGGAGAAAACCGGGTTTTACTCTCTGGGATACTGCGTTATGTTTCAACATGCCTCTCGCGGCCTTGCATTATGCACCAGTGAAGCAGAATAATATTTCAGCAAAGCAGTTTTACATGAAGAAAAAGGCAACGTTAGAAAAAACGAGATAGAAAACAAAATGGCGATGGTGGTCACCTTAAAAGGGCCACACCGTGGTTAGGCTTTTGCTACACCCTTCTAATACTAAAATACATGAGGCGATTGGTCTTCGGCCAACAAAGTACATTTCCTTACAAATGAGGGGGGGTGTCTACTTTTTTTCTAGACTGACACACCCAGAAGGGACCTGCATTTAAAATGACATTACACTGGTGCTATTTCCTTCCTTAAACATCACACAGTTTGGTTCCAGTAAAACACAGCCATGCCCATCAATATTCAGGCTGAACACCATAAAATAAGGGCCATTCCTCCCTGAACGGCATTAATGTGTCAAGTAAAATCTGTGAAGAGCAGAGTAATTAATTTCAGTCCGCACGGCCAGTGTTCACTTTTGCAACAAATTAACACACACAAAGCTCTTCAAAAGAAGCTCTCTCTCTCTGTTTGCTTGGTGTCAGTTTCAAAGAACCCATTTCTTGAACATATCCCTGTGTGCAGAAATTGACCAGTGCTATGAGAGCTTTAAGAAAGCAAAATGTGAGAAAAACCGCATTCTGTTAAATAAATATAAAAATAAAATGAACCTGTGTTATTTTGCTTTAAAAAGACTGTGTTATTTTATGTTCCTCACAAACAGAACTTCAACAGCCTAAACTGATGCAGGCATTCCTGTTAGACCAGTTTGTCTTAAAGGCCAAATGTTGCACCTCCCCGTGATTTCATGCTGCCAGGGCAAGGACCCTGTTCTTTGGACTGACAGGTGTGATAATTACAGGGTGCCTCAGAGTGCATGGCAGTGATGCTCCCAAGAACAAAGGGAGATTCCAACCCATGTGTTTGCCTCAGAATGTGAAATCCTCTGCATTCAAACTGAAGGACTTCAAAGGAGAAGCTATGGCAACCTCTGGGCAAGTTGACCAGGGAAAGACATTTTGCTGGGGGGTTGAAAAGACTGCCCACTTTTGTGAACAAAGCCAGTCCATTTGATTTAAAAGACTTTTACATTAAGACATTTATTTCAGTAATCTGAATAAGCAGTCATTTGAAATTATGATGGTTTTTAATGTAATGTTTGTATCAGCAAGATGAGGCTATTTGGGTTATCCTAGCATGCGCAGGATGTGAATGTTATTAAAGAGGCATTTGTGAGGAAAGCGTACAAGACATAGATGTGCAATTTAATGGAAATATCCCAGATATTGATAGGCTTATGTGTAGCCATTTGTAGAATTGTAGGTGAAATGGTTTCCATTGAAATTGTGAAAGAGTGCCAGAAGGACAAAACAGCATCACACAGACTTGGGGTTTGGAATGGCATATTCCTTGTACAATATGGGGCCTGTCTATCTGATCTCCAGGAGGATAACAATTGTAAATATAAGGGTTTTGTTTCATAACTGATTTTGAGAAAAGTAACTGTGGTGTAACAAAGCACATCATAAAACACACACCCTAAAACTGATGTCACTTCCCTGGGTCCAATCTGCTTACAGGGAGGAGGCGACATCCACAGCCTGACCTATCCCATCTTAGAGGTATGTCCAGGTTATTTCTGCCCATATAATAAAAATTCTCTGATGTCATCCTGCGTATAAAAGGGGGAGGCATAGGGTGAGTCAGGACATTCATAAATCCAACCTTCAACATCCAGAGATCCAGACATTCCACATTCACCATGCAAGATTCCAGAACACGGCCAGAGGTAGCTGATTCAGATCCAGGCAGAACCTCCTATCCAAGAAGAATTACCTATCCCGAGCCACTTATCCATAAATAAACCCTACAAAAATCCCAATAATTCAGGGAGAAAGTGAAAAGGCTACTGACAACTTTGGGAGACTCCAGTGATCAGATCTGTCGATGCCCAGCTGATGCACCCCGCTGTCCACTGTGACCAGACCGCGGTTGGCCCACTGTTCCCATAAAGGAGAGCCCAGTCTCTGTTCAGTGACCAGATCGTTGTCCCACCATCCAGAGACTTGGTTAGCTGTCCAAACTACACAATTCAAGTGCATTTCGTAAGTCTTACCCTCCCCAGTAACCTTGCATTCTGCCCAACCCTATAAAAATTCTATCCCAGTAAATTCATCAATTTCAGAATCCTCTGTGTATCCTGTCCCTAGAAGAATCTGTGTTAGTCTCCATGTGTTAGCACAATTCTTTCCAAATCATTTCAGTCCGTTGTGTAAGTCATTAGTACTATTTTTAATAAATTAATTAATTTCCCATTGAGATGAACGCGGCGTGAATAGTTTAACCTTGCATACCGTGTCTTTCTTTAAATATCTAGCCACTAAAATATAGTTGCAGTAGAACCAATCATTTTGCTAACAAAACCGAGTTTGCCCATCAAAGTGTTGCCCTTTTATAAATCATATTTTCTTTTCCTATAAATAATTCCGTACTGTCAACCATCGAGAGTCACCCCTTCACTTTAGTGTCATACCTGTTATGTGCCTTTGTACCTCTGCAGTAAAACCGATTTTCGATTTTGACTGTTTACCTCAATTCTTACGTTATTTGCTTGTTTTAATCCCTGTGGAAAACTAAGAAATTGCAACTTTGCCACGTGTGATTCTTGCTGAACTCTTTTCCTTCCCAAAGTCGATGTTTTTCACCTATATGCATGCGGTCAGTACCTTGCCTTGTAGCTTGGAAGTTTTCTTGCTTCTTTAGTACAGCCACACCAATTCCCGTCTCATTCATTCAACCGCACAGGTAAAATAACTATTCAGTGAATTCCGAGTGCCATTTTGCTCAATTTCAAGGGTTTTCAATCCGATTTTGCCCTCCCATTCAGGATTGGTAGGTCGGATTTTTAATCAGATTTTTGTCTCTTACATCTAACTCCTTGCTACTCCTCTCCACCCACACAAAACCTGATTAACAGGCGTTTGGGGGAGTGTTGCAGGGGAATGCATAACGGTTGTGCAATTTAAAAGTATTACCAAAAAGTGATCTGGTTTTTCATTCATATTTACATTGCTTTGCCTGAGGTCTGAAAATTAAATTAAGGGTATCCTATCATTTTTCTTTGTAATTTTCACCACACTGGTGATTGCTGCCCTATATTGAATATTTTTGATTTTTATTTGAATTGAAAAATAAATAAATATTTCATGATTACAAACCAGCCTGATTCATTGTCCATTGCGGCACAGGGTGTTCGTCAAGGGGGGTGTGAGACGGGTTGGCTGCCTTCTCAAAACAGAATGTGAAATTAATAAACTTAAAAGCGTTTTTATTGTGCGCCACATCCCTGGCCCGTGGAAAGAGTCCTAGTCTGCAGTGTGCCTTGTCTCTAAATGTGGCTTTAGCTGAATTTCCAGGGTTGTATTGCATTAAGTTCTCACCTTAATGTCCCTGCAACTAAAGTTTATTCCTTGAATGTCAAAGATTTTTTTACAATGTATTGCTCACCTTAATGTCGATGCAACTAAAGTTTTTTTTCCTAGAAAATATATATGGATATACATTTCAATCTATGAGTTTGTAGTTGTTATCCGTATCTCAATTTACATTTTACAGAATGTATCTCTTTATATATATCATTATAAATATCCATCACTGAGTGTCTATATACCTAGAAGGAAAACCTAGAGAAAGAAGTGACATTAGAAGGGGGTAAGTGCTAGAGGGGGGAAGTGCCCGAGAGCCAGTTGCAAAGGCAACAGGTAAGTGCCAGGCAGTGACCACTTGGTGGAAGAGGGGTCACCAGCCAGTACAATAAATGCAGGCCTGTGAGACTTCACAGGCCTGTGGGGCCTGAAGGCAAGTGCAGGGGAAGGGCGGATGCTGCGGGCGATTGGACATACAGCCAGGACGCAGATGAACACATATGGGCCCAGGCCACCAATTACAGTGACTCTGGGGTTAGCACGAGAGGTGGAGAGGGAAGGAGGAGGAGAAGAAAAAAGTCTTGAGGTGGTTGTGGAACTTGAGGAGATCGGCTCAGGATCGAGAAAAAGGGGAAGGATGTTCCAGAGGAGGGAGCTATCCGAGGAAAGAGAACAACCACACTCTCTGTGCTTAGAGAAGCACTTGACAAGCAGAAAGTTGGAGCCGGAGGATCAGAGGGATCTGGAAGGAAAGTATTTGGTGAGAGCAAGTTGCAGATAGTGTGGTCCCTGGCCCCAGACAGCATTATTTATGATGCAGCAGGATTTACATTTCCTCCTTGCAGCAACCAGGAGCCAGTGGAGAGATTTTGGGACTGGAGAGATACGGTCTGAGGGCTAGAAGCCAAGGATAAGTCTCAGAGGGCCTCGTCACGAGTTGGGCGGTAACGCCGGCGCTATTACCACCGGTGCTATTAGCCCTACCGCCAAACCCCCGGCGCTATTAGCGCCGGATCACGGGTTTGGCGGAACAGTTTGTGCCCAGTCCCCATTGGGCCCATTCGAGTCCCAGAGCTCTGGAGATATTAATCTTCTAGGAAAAAGTGGGGAAATGGAGGATGCCTCTGAGGAGGTAGAGTTAGAAATTGGTCTTCTAGGCAAGGTCCAGGATATGCGGAGAGAGAGAGAGAGAGCGAGAGAGAGAAAGAGAGAGAGAGAGAGAGAGATAGAGAGAGGAGCCGAAGATACATCCCAGGTTTCTGGGTTCAGAGGAGTGAGAGGGAGCCATAGAGGGTTCCCAGAGTGAAGGGAGAAAAGTGGGAACAGGAGTCCTGATAGGAAGAATCTCAGTCTTTCTGGAATTGGGACAGGGGTAATTGGAGACACACCAAGACTGGATGGCAGACAGGCAATCATAATTGACAGAGGACGTCAGAAGAGACCAGAGGGTAGTCTGAAGAAGAGTTGGGTGTCATCTTCATAACACTGAAGTCTGCGGTAAAGTGGAGATAAGGTGGGCAAGAGGGGCAGGGTAGGTGTTAAATGGCCAAGGCAAAAGAATAAAGCCCTGGGGAACGCCACAAGTGGAGATAGATGTGGTTGAGGGAAAGAACTCAGGATAACCTAGGAAGGACTGTCAGTGAGGAAGGAAGTCAGCCAGTCCAGTACCCACTCCGAGATACCAAGGATATCATGGAGCATCTTTATGAGGATGGAGTGGTTGACTGTTTCAAAAGCAGAGAAAAGATGAAGTAGAATGAGAACAGCAGGTGAGTTGGAGTCAAGGATGCAAGCAATTCTTAACGGGTGTTCAGGAGATCAGTTTCATGCCTCTGGATACTCGGAATCCAGATTGATGGTTATGTAGGGAACCAATAAGCTCAGTATGCTGGGTCGGTTGAGGGAAGACCAACTTCTCCAAAAGTTTCCCAAGGAAGGTAGTCATAGAGATGGGGCCATAGTTAGCCAGATATGTGGGTTGGCAGAAGGCTTTTTGAGGAGGGGACGCACAAGGGAAGAGGGGAAAGGCCCAGTGGCAAGATCGTGAATACAGGAATCAGCAAGTGCAAGGGAGCCAATATTGTCCTTAATAGTTCTGGAAGATCAGGGGGAGACCTGTTGGGAAGAGACCTTCATTGAGTGGAAAACTCAAGTGACCTCAGTCCGATGTGATAAGAGGCTGAGGGTGACAGGGGGATGGGAGGAGGGAGGGCTAGAAAGAGATCTCAGGATGTCCTGAGTTTTAGCAGTGAAGTGGGTGGCCAGTGCAGAGGGCCTGAGAGGGAAGAGGCGAGGAAGAGACTGCAGAGGGATTAGCTAATTCCTTGCAGATTTTAAAGAGTTCAGCCGTGTTGTTAGAAACTCCAGAGCCACGGGCCTGGATGCAAACCCTCTTCTTGGAGTGAATGTAGAGACAATATTGCCTTTGGAGAGGGCGACAGGCCAGTTCATTAGAGAATGTGCCTGAGGTCTGCCACTTCCAGTCAACTGCTCTGCACTTGCGTATCAGGGCTGGTAGATCAGAATCGTACCAAGTGTTACACTTGGTGGCAGTTTCAGGCGGATCCACATGACAGGAGCTAGAGTATCGAGAGTGTTAGTGATAGCAAGATGGAGATTGTTAAGGGCAGAGTCAATAGTTGAGTCAGTAGCAGGAGAAGGGGCAGGATGAAGGTGGAAGCAAATGCAGCAACTGAGACTTGTTTCATCAGACGGATGTCCGCAAACAAGGCTGGAAAAGCTGGGGGAGGGTCGGTTAGAGTGCCTTGATGTCCCAGATGGGAGGAGAGGAGGAAGTGGAGGAAGAAACCAAAGGATGTCCCACTATCTAGATCCCGAGGATCTATTGCTCAGGCGGTCAGGGGCACGCCATTGCCTTTGGATCCAGACCCTGGGGGTGGACAAGTGCGGGAGGATCACCTGGGTGAGGGCTCCTCTGGGAGTGGGGGTGAGACATCCAATGGCAAGATACAGTATGCCCCTCTTCCCAACAAACCCCTAACCAACACTTCCTCCACCTTTATAGATTGTTGTAAGTCTTTTCCCTTTGCCCTCTCCCCAATTCCAACAGGTACCCACATCAATTGGGAGGCATAGGAGAACAAACACAACACCCTATATCTCACAACAACTGTCATTTCCCTTCATCTGATGATATTTTTACCACCTCTCAAAAAACGACAACTCCCACAATTCCAACCTCTACTATAGAAATCTCATTTACCAAACCACTGGGATGAAGAAGAGACGAGAGGGAGCTATGAAGATTACCCATAGGAACCAATGCACCAGGGATTCCTATGGGCAGTCACCATTTTGTCCCGGTAATGAGGCCAGACAAGGTCATGCCACCCTTTACACTCATTCCCACCTGAAACATGTTAACTCTCCCAGGAAGTATAAAAGGTGGAACACACAGACAAACCTTAGCAAGCTGCAGATGCTGGATGTTGCACAGAGGCTGAGAGGAAATAATTTGAGCTGGAGAGACCCTGAAATGATTAGAGGAAGAAATACTGCCTAACTGCTGGGCCTGTGAGCACAGGGGTGTCTGCATTGTGGAGAGGGAGTTCTAACTCCCAGGAGCCAAACCAGGGGCAGCTGGGGGTTACATGCCCACACCAGAGATCCTCCCCTGGGCAAAACAGGAAAATGCATACCTTTGAGGGGCAGGTGGCGAGACCCTGACCTGAACAAGTTATCTCATTTACCTCTTGTAGCTCACAAAACCCCAGAATGGCGTATAGGGGAGCCGTCAAAGTGGGAGCGAAATAAGAAAAGTGCATTCTGGGACATGAAATACAAAGACTTCAAAACTTTGCAAATCAAGAGGTGTCGGAGCTTGACTGAGGGAGACCCCTGAGAGGGCAGAGCGAAAGAGAACAGTGCCTCCAACATTGCATTCCAAAGACACCAGCCACAGCTGTGGTATTGCCCTTGGCTCCCAAATCAAAGATACGAACAAAGAAACCAACACAGCCGGTGAGTTGAAAAGAGAAACTGATGAATAATAGTTATACAGTATAACAGAGTGGTCCAGCATACCGACAGTGCCCAGTGGAAAGTCTCTGTACAGCAAGTTCTGATGTGAGCCTAAAGGATATGAACTGTGTTTGGTTTCAAGGAAAGAGAAGCCTAAGGAAAGTGAATCACGTTGAGTTGCTAAGTGAGAGGTCTGAACCCGACTGAGGGAGACCTGTGATAAACTGTGAGTGATTGAGAGGTCAGACCCCAGCACAGGGGGACCTTTAGCGAACTTTGAGGTCTATGGTAAGAGCCTCGCACATTCAAAAGTCTTCGACATCAGTAAAAGGACTGAGCCCGACTGAAGGAGACCGGAAGTGTGATAAGTTAGGGGAAGAGAAGCCCTAACAAATGTGAAATAAGCTTGAGGAAGGGAACCCCTGCAAGTGCTGTGATTGCGAGGCCCGAGCCGGGCTGAGGGAGATCTGAGTTGAACCAGGTACTTGTTTTTTGAGAGGTCTGAGCCCATCTGAGGGAGACCTATGTGAACTGTAAAACCTTTGATGGTATGAGCCCGATGGAGGGAGACCTACATTCACTTTTGGTAGAACTGTGAATTTTTTTTTTAACTGTGAAGGAACTTTTAGAATGCTGCCTGGTGGACTTTAACGTGGAATGCCAGGCAGGCCTGGATCCATGGTTTGAACTACCTTTGTTTTAAGAACCTGACCCAGAGTGTGTATTCCTGTCTATAGGGCCCGCCTTACTCCATGCTGCCCAAGGTGGTGAGGAGAGCTGACTCAGCCATCTTGATATTTTATGTTATAATACTGATTTTCCTTTACATAAACCTTTTTCCATGCACCCATTTATTGTAATAGCATAAGGGTAGGCCATAGTTTTTTAAAACAAATATATGCCACTTTATTTTGACAGACAAGACTATGACTGTGTTATTTATTATTTGATGGTAGAGCGTGCACCCATCTTTAGATATAGGGCCAGACAGGAGTTCAATAAACACCCCTGAACTTTGCACCTCTTGTGTCTGTCTTCACTTGTGATACCATGTCTCCCTTACAGTGGTCAGACCAGTAGAGAGAGGCGGAGAGAGGGGTATAGTGCAGAAGATCAGCATGGATGAAGGTGTCGAGAATGTATCCAGCCGAGTAGGTAGGACCGAAGGGGAGAATAGAGAGGGAGAGAGATGTGCAGAGGCCACAGAAGAGAGTGGAGGCCTTGATTGACAAATCCAGGTGGATGTGTGGAAGTCACCCAGAAGGAGGAGTTTAGAGGTGGAAGTCAGGAGAGAGGAGGAAAAATCAGCCCATTCTGATAGGAAAGAGGAGATAGGCCCTATGGGCCTGTAGATAGTGGCAATGGTCAAATAGGAGGTAGGGCAGATGCCAAGCTTGCAGACCAGGCTTTCAAAGGAGTGATAGGTCTGGGTAGGTATGAGGGAAGAAGGGACCCACTAGAGAAGATCAAGGCTACGACATCGCCAGCACGGTTGGGACAAGGCTTTGAGATGATCCTCTAGCCATCAGGGAGAAGGGAGTCAAAAGCAGTGACTGGGCAGTCATTGAACCACATCTCGGTGAGAGCGAGGACGTCGCGATCAAAGTCTTCAAGGAGGAGGCAGATGTCGATAGAATGTTTGATAGCATAACAAGCATTAAGTGTAGCTAAGTGAAGCCAGTCACCACGCTTGAAGGTTGTCCGAGGAGGAGTACAGAGGGGTGGTACAACCGACAGAGGTGGTGAAGGAGGTGCTGAGAGAGATGAAGGAGGGATAGCAGAAGCAGGAAGGAAGTTGATGAGAGATGGCAGGCTCCGGTCCAAAGGAGGAGATTGTGAGAGACATTAATGATGCACCTCGAGGATGAGAAGTCAGCCAAGAGAACTTCCCATCTACTGCCACCATTAATTGGTGAGGAAGAGGAAAGATAGAGAGTGGAGATCGTATTCAGAGTCCATATGATATGATATGATATGTTATTTAGAAAGTGCCTGTACACAAGTGTTTCTAGGCACGACAAGACAAGGAGTGGGAAACATGGGGATGACAAAACAATGATCTTACTCGGCCCCATGTGATTCGGATCGCGCAAGTGTGGAGAAGTGGAAGAGGTGAAGTGACGAGGGGCATTAGTGGGAGGAAGAAGTGCAGGTAACTCAAAGGTGCATCCAACGGGTGGCTCAGAGAAGAGACAGGGTTGCAGATACAGACCACAAGTGCTAGGGTAGATGGGAGGCAGTGCAAAGAGCAACTGAACATGCAGGAGCCTGGGACCCAGTTCAGAGGGTAGCCAGGTGACTAGTGCATGGAGAAGTCGGGACATCAGCAGGGGAGAGGAAGAGAGAAAGCAAAAATGAAGAGGAAGGTCTTGAGTTTCTTCCAGAACTGGAGGTGGTTCTGCTCAAGTTTGAGGGAGGCCCCAGCCGAAGATTGAGTTCTACCCCCAACTCTTTGCATGAAAAAGCAACTGACCCTCAGAGAGTTGGAAGTGGATGAGCGGAGAGCTCGAGAATGAAGGTGTTTAGGAAGAGAAAATTGGATGATGTAGCACTGTCCCATGCCCATAAAGCCTTGTGGGTGATACAGAGGGTCTTGAACTTACTTGATCCTTGCCGCCACTGGGAGCCAATGAAGAGATTTCAGAGCAGGAGAGATACAATCCCTGGGTTTGAGACCAAGCACAAGTTTTGCAGTCCAGTTCTGGATAAGTTGTAGACATAGAGAGTAGAGGCAGGAATATTTAGAGAGAGGTTTTTGCAGTAGTCCAGCCTTGAGAGGATCAGAGCTCTAGAGACAATGAGCTTCTGGGGGACAGTGAGGAAAGGAAGAATACCTCTGAGGAGGTGCAGCTGATAGTTTGACTTCTTAGCGACATCAGAAATGTGAGGAGAGAAGGAGAGGGTGGAGTAGAAGATGACCTGAAGGTTCTTAGCCTCACAGGTAGGAGCAGGAAGAGCGCCCAGAGTGGGCGGCCAGAGAGAGAGAAAAAGGAAATGAGGGAGCAGGTGTTCTGATGAGAAGAATCTCTGTCTTATTGGCATTAAGGCAGAGATCATTGGCGGCACACCATTCCTGAATTGTGGTCAGACAATCTGGAATGAAAGAAGGAGAAGAGGCAGCTGAGGGGAGCCTGGAAGAAAGCTGGGTGTCATCTGTATTACACTAAAAGTTGGAGCAGAAGGAAGCGATGCAGTGGGCAAGAGGTGCTAGGTATTGGTTTAATAACCAGGGAGAGAGGTTAGACCCCTGAGGAACACCACAAGTGGAGAGAGATACAAGAGAGGAAAGACCCCAGTTGTGCCTGGGTCTGGAGAGGGGACAGAAAAGAGAATATCAGTAATAATTTGTCAGGAAGCGGCACTGACATAGGTGTCTACGATAGGTAAGCCAGAATTAGAGGAAAGGAGATTTTTTTGAGCTTTTTCCTTCCAGACTTAGTGAGAGAAGGAGGGTAGGTGATATAAAAGTGGTTATAGTAGATAGGGGAGATGGAGAGAGCCATAAAGGAAGGTAGATGGGGAGTAAAGGGATAGGAGTAGATACTGCAGAGGCACAAGACAAATCACCAGGCGGCCTAGCAGTCTGGGGTAGTGGGTAATTTAAAAGCACACCTAGATTTGACTTTGCCAAAGAGAAATAAAATAGCACAAAATGGAGGATGCAACAATTTAAAAAAATACACCTATATTTAACTTTGCCAAAGAAGCACTAAATTAGCACAAACAATCGAGCATGCAACAATTTAAAAAAGCACTCCTAGATTTAACTTTGCCAAAGGAGCACTAAAATAGCACAAAATGGAGTATGCATCAATTTAAAAAGCACACCTCGCTTTAACTTTGCCAAAGAGAACCAGGGCAGGAAACAATTAGCACTGTGGCCCTGAGACAAGGGTGGTAAGATTCAGTAGGCAACCAAGTGGAGATTATTGGCCCAAGGCAGGTGAACCGGTCTGCTTACTGGTGCAGGGTGGTGGCACATTGTACATGGTTTTGAATGCAGTTAGTTGTGTGACCTGTGATAGGTGGACTGTGTGGTCCGACAACTGAACCTAGACAGAGGAACCCTTCCTTGGAGTAAACCCAAAGAAGTCAAGAGGCTGAGGCTGGTCGGCCTAAAGTTGTTCAAGTGATGGAAAGAAAAGACAAACTAAACAAGTTGATGAGACTGTGAATTTGAAGCCTAAAGAACTGTGTTGAGCTTCGGGAAGGGAACACCAAGACTCTTTTGTGGAGCTGTGTTGAACTTGGGGAATGAAATCCAGAGACCCTTTTATGGAATTGTGTTGAACTTGGGGAAGGTAACCTGAGAACTTTTTGTTGGCATTGTCTTGAACTTGGGCAAGGAAGCCAAGGGCAAGCCAGGAGCTTGAAGAAGCTCAGAACTTTAGTTTGAACACTGTTTATTAGTTGCTTGCATCCCTCCACATTGTTTTTCTTTAGTTGTGAGTGCAATTATAGGTTTTGGACACAGACAGACTTTTAAGTTGAACTTAGTGACTCAGACTATCCTTAGTTTATTTAGGTAGAGAAATCCCAGCTTAGTACAGGACAGGTTAGGCCTTACACCATCCTGAAATGTAAGTTAATAAAGACCTTTTATTTGAACTTTGAATCTGTTTTATGTGTGTTGCTTTATGATACCTTCATATCCTCGAGCCATAGGTGTGTCTCGATGGCTCTAGCCATCTCTCCTCGTAAATGCAACTATATTTATTTATTTTCATATATATCAATGTATATGTTGATCAATGTCTCTCTGTCTTGTTCTCTGTATGTCTGTTGTATTGTTTTTTTCAACCATATATAATGTATTGCATTCTCTAATATGCCATTGGTGTGTCCAAGAAGCGCTGTGTAGTTAAAGAGCCTTTTGAAGCCCATAGACAGTTATGGGAGATGTGAAGAGAGGAATTATAAAATGAGTTGTGTGTTTTTATGCAGTACAGAAGGTGAGATAATAGGTGCAGTGATTAATGTTAAAGGTAGTGGGAGAGTCACAAGGGAGAAATGATGTAACTGCTGGACCGAATTTTGCGTGTGTCTAAGTTGTATTGGGTTTGAGATGTTGATGCTTGTTTTCGGTGTGCGTAATCGAGAAGTATTTAGTGTGAAGATGGGCTGACTGTGCCCGGGATACAATTATGTTTCATTGTGATGGGTTGCTTGAATATATATTGAAGTAAGACTGGCACCTGGTTGTAAAAGCTCTTGTGACAGTAATGCCATTATATGATAGATCGATTCACAGTAAGTGGTGTAAAATTAAAAAATTAAAAATAAAAAAACAACATTGCCAAGACCCACAGCACAAACACCCAAGCTCACATCCAGCCTTCTTAGCACACAGTGCACAAGCCCTATACCTTGCATACTTCAAACCTACCACCAAGATTGTGAAACCCACGCATGAGAACCTGTTACACACCACCCAACAGCAGAGCAGAAACACAGCCCGGGCCACCTATTGGTGACTAGGTGCAAGAACATAAGTGTTTTTTCCCCCATGTTCGATGCTGGCTGTAACAATAGAGAGGATGGAAGTACTGAAACACATGAACACACATATCACCTGGGTGCAGGTGTTAGTGGTATATTACGAACCGTTACTATCATGGCACTATCTAGTGTATTAAGATTGGGGGGTATGCCACGAAAAACATTGTGCTCCTTTTCCCACCAAATGCACCTTGGACAATTACTTATAAACGTACACACAATCATTCCTTCCCCGCTTATGTGGACTTGACTCAGAACCCTGTCCCTGCAACATTCGAGCAGGGGCGGGACATGGATCTGTATGCTCATGCTTTGCATCTGGCTCTGCTCCTTATTGGGGCTGCAGTGCAGTCTAAGTCCAGGAGTGTGACATGAATCATGCTCCTTCTGTGCCACATATTGTGCATGTGGGTTGCTGAGCAGGAGCATATGTCTACACTGCTCCCAAGATACCTTAGGGTGACTGTGCGCTTTATACATTTCCCATGACATAACACAACATAACATAACTGCTGTCCATGTCCTGCTCCAGACCCCATTCTACAGGCAGCCAGGCCAAGCAAGAACAAATGGCAACACTGCTATATCGGACAGGGTGTCCAAAAGAGAAGCCATCTAGACATAGCAAGAAAGGGCTGAACTGGCAGCTACAAACTGCACTCTAGCCATGAAACAACACACACCATTCTTGGTTTAAAACCAAGCATGGTATGCGTCACCACCTAGCCAGACCAAAGCATTAGGGACAGACATACAATTCCCCACCCTATCCACAACCACCCACTGCTGCGCGATGGCCTCCCTTCTGGGCATTTATGGCAAACCTCATTATACATGCCCATAAACAAATGTCATGCCACAGCAGGCTGGCAGGCAGCTGACAATAATACAATAGTACAATAATGTTGGAGTATTTACGCAATGGTGTTCTACCCCATGGATTAGTGGTTCGGAACGAACACAGACTATTCCTTGATAACAAAGACTTTATTATAAGGTGGAGCTACATTGCAAATAAATGCGGACAGGATTGACCCATCCTTATAATCGACACCGCAAAGGAAATGTCAGTCAAACAACTAGAGGAACTAACTGAGTTGGAAGAGGCTATCAAGAAACCTGTCCCATTGGAAGTATACACAAAAAGGTTGGATGAAATGATTAGAGAAATGAATGACTTTTAAGAATCCACTGTACGTGACAGGATTAGACGTCTGAAGACTGACATCACCGATTTCACTCATGAGAAAGCCTTCCGGTACACCCAGGAAAGTTATGTACCTGACCAACATTATGATGGGGCACAGAAACAACAACAAAAAAAGAGTGTGAGTTTTACCAACACATAGATATGATGATGACACACTGAATAATTACCCCCAATGGAAGACAACAGAGACGGGCCATGGCCTTGGCCGTGGCAATTCGAATAGACGTAGGTCACAGAACTCGTGACCATTTCAAAGAGGCAGAGGACCCTCTGCCAGTTTTTTAGATCAGGACCTGCAGAATTGGTACTACGAACCCTGAGTGACCAGGATTAGCAGAGCATATTGATTAATTTGTCGATTTATAGGTCTTCAGACATTGAAATGACAGTCCTGGAAAAAAGTGTTTGGATTTGTTCCTACTGCTGCCTATGAACGTTTTAGTTCGAGGTTGGAAATAGAAGGACTGTTTAGGAAAATTCACCTGAAGCAGTTTTTCCATGATAACCCTTTTGAGACTGAGGAAACTAACAGCGGCCTCCATAATCAATCGGCTTTTTGTCCTCAGTCACGAGCCACAGCCCCAAATCTATTGTGTTTGAAAGAAGGGTGTTGTCAGATTTGGAACAACTTGAACGCATCCATTTGTCTAACGCATTTCAGAATTGTTCTGCCGCACAGAGAAAAGCTTTTGAATCGCTTAAAAACAATAAATCGATAGTGATTCGTAGTGCAGATAAAGCCGATGCGATTTTTCTTTTGAATCACTCCGATTATATTAATGAATGTTCTAGACAACTTTCAGACACCACGTTTTACAAACCTGTGGAGCAGGATACTACAGCACGGTTGAGAGGGTTGATATTACACAAAGTCGAGAAGGCCAAAGACAGACGGTGGATAATGCGCAAGGAGTCTGAGTATCTAGTCAAATAGGATCCCAGTGTTCCAATTTTCTACATATTGCCTAAAGTCCATAAGACACTAACAAACCCCCCCGGGAGACCGATAGTGTTGGGTACGAACTCTGTGTTTGAACCATTAGCCTAATTCGCCGACTCTTTTCTGAAAGGTTTTATGAGCAAGATGCCCTCATACATCCAAGATTCTATGGCAGTTATCAATTTGATTGAGGATTTTCATTTCGATCCGTGTGAAGATATCTTAGTCACTCTGGATATTGTTTCGTTGCATACTAAGATCCCCCAAACTGCAACTTTGGATGTTATAGAGGAACTATTATTATCGAAACGCATCTCTGGCATGACACCTAATTAATTTATCTTGTGGTGTACCATGCTCTCACTCACCGAGAATTACTGTCAGTTTAATGGGCAATTTTACCAACAGGTCCATGGGACCGCTATGGGGTCGGCTGTGGCCCTGTCATTGGCGAATTTATATGTTGACTTTTTCAAACACTTGAGTGCTCATAATGAAAATAACATCTTCAAGCAACATATTACTGTGTGGAGGAGAGACATTGATGACGTGCTACTGGTGTGGCACAGCGATTAAATGACCCTATTGGCTTTTTTTCAATGGCTAAATGGGATCAATCCCTTCCTTAAATTTACATTGAACTACCATAGGGAACAGATAGACTTTCTAGATCTTACGATCATGTCTAACCCCTTCACCAAGAAACTAGAGCTAAAACCTTTCCATAAGGATACTGATTGGAATTCGCTCCTCATGTATGACAGTTTCCATCCTAAGGCCCTGAGGGACAATTTACCGTTTGGCCAATTTTTGAGGCTCAAGCGTAATAGTAGCAACAGAGAGGTGTTTCTGTCTGAAGCTGCTACATTGAGTAACAACCTTATCCAACGTAGCTACCATAAGAAGATTGTGAGAAGATCTTTGAAGAGAGCATCTAATAACCACCAGGAAGCCCTATTAGAATACAGGCCGAAACCTATCCCTGGTAGGACAGACACATTAGTGTTTGTCAGTACTTTTAACCACCTATCCAATCAGGTGGTGAAGATTGTGAAAAAACATTGGCACATTTTAGCTAAGGCTAAAATACCTGTAGAGGTCCCCGATGTGCCTTTAAACGCGGACATAATGTTAAGGAACTGGTAAGCAGGAATGATATCAGTAACAAAGGCGATGCCCAGATCACCATCCACCAACAGTGGGGTTTGCCCAAACCGAAAGGCCATGCACCTTGTGGGGCCTGTATCTGCTGTCAGTTCACTAGTCGTACTACCGAGGTAGATATGTTCTCAAATTATAACTGGAGTAATGTGGTATACGCTATATGGTGTTCATTACCCAAATTATACATTGGGAAAACGGAACGCAAAATCAAGATCCGTATTAATGAACACAGGAGCTGCATTAGAACTTGGAACCTAACGGCCCCCATGGTGGGCCACTTCATCATGCATGACCACAGCTGTAATGATTTAAGGTGGACTGTGCTTAAAAAGATTCCATTAACCAATAACATGTCAGCAGACAAACAGACCCTATCGAGGAGGAGATTTCCAGAGCCTTGCGTGTCAGCGGTGTACCATTTGAAAGCGATGATAATGAACGTTTGTTCTAGGCACCCATTATGTCGGCCTACAGTATTAAGCTTAGACCTATGTATGTGGTATACAGACTTTTTTTGAAATTATTGAGTCTGTCATAGCATTTCGGGAGACTGGCCTACAGTCAGCATGCTCACATGGACGTGATGATGTGATGCCGTCGGTGTCCAATTCATCTACGTTGAATTGAACGTAACGTGATCATCACGTGGTTGCACGTGGGACCGCATAAACAATATATTCTCTGAACGGGCGCCTCCGCAACGGCTTTTGAAATCATTGCTGTTGGTGCAGAGCGCCTCGTACATCCACAGTGGTAAGTGGGTTCACGAGAATAATGATCTTGATGGCTCTGCGCATCCTCGGACAGTTGGTATATTGTTCTCCTTCTAATCACCTATTTATTCTCTCATGCCACCTGTCCCAAATATCTTTGTTACTTTGTACTCCTCCACACTTCTGCAAATTCTCTCCTGCTCTTTCTACAAAGCTCCAAACGGTTCTGCGTATGCACAACACCCTTGTATGTTCCTGTAAGGCTGGTAATTGGTAATCTCATTATTTGAGTTATTGTGGTAGTGCTAGTAATGTGGCACCACTAGATTGTCTGAGCTGCAATGGGTTGAACTTTCCACAGATGCGTGCAGGCCTGCAGACTTTGATGTTGCCGGCCCGCTGAACGAGAGACTAAGCAAGAGTAATGCCATCTTAAATCCTTCTTTTCCAGATACGTCATACAGAGTGTACTGCTTGTTCCGGCTCCTTGTCTCACTCTAGTGCAGGGCTTGAAATAACCTGTCTAAACCTTAGTCCCCCTGAATAATGCTACAAGAGGGAGACTGGTCTTGCTTGCATGATGCCTGTTTCACACTCAGGTTTGGATTACTGTCTATGCCCCATTGAGTGCTTGCTATAGAATGAAGGCAGTCACTGTTTCTGGCAACCTTAGTTTCCCAATAGGGAGGAGGCATTGTTTCCATGGAGCACCTTCTCCTGTTCCTTAAAGAGGCAAGTAGTTCCTGGTGTTTTTATGTGACAATCCCCTTCTCCCTGTGGGTGGCATGGGTGGGAATAGCCAGGATATCCTCTTTATGCCGCTCCCACACTCAGAATCATCCAGCTTGCAGTGGCCCCTGGCCATCCTGAGGACCCACAGCATCCTCCCAGCATGTCAGACAGAAAACTCAGATGACCCATTCACATTCCTTAGACTACAGAGTGTTCAGCCACAGTTCCAAATTGTAAACAGGTATTCTTTAAAACGTCATGTTTGACATGAGAAGAATAGTCTGAGACTCCAGGGCGCTAAAGAAAAGAAAAACACTTTTGAGCCTTCCCAATCCTCCCACTAGTTTATATATTAAAGTGCCTGGTCTCCTAATATTCCTAGCTATTAAGCAAGGTAGTCAAGTCAGTCTTTGTGCAAAGTATGGGAGTTAAGGGGCAGGCTAGTGAAGGGATCAAGGAGAAGAAAGGGACCTGAAAAGATCTTGCTGTAGACCATTCTTCTCTGCAACCATAGTAGTCATGTTTGCAAGCACTTCCTACAAGCACATTATCCTGTAAATGTCAGTTATCATATTGGAGCAGTGAAGGGGGGTCTTTTTTTATTCCAGGAGTTCCTGAGAAGATTTATGTATTTATTGTTCACGTTTTCAGCAAGTACATTCTGTTTCAAAGTGCCCACAGGCCAACAGGAAGGGGACATGGGGATGAGAAACATTAAAATGTATACAAAATATGAAATACAGTGGGGGGAGGAAAAACCTACTATGCCTTGTGAGTGTTCAGAACATGCAAGTGCAGAAGGGAGTGGGAATGGGGTAGGTTCTGAGGTGCTCGTGGGTGAGCAACAGGTGAAGTGCAAGATGTGGTAAGTGCAAGCCTCCAGGATAGATTCACGAGGAGGCTATTGCAATAGTCAAGCATAGAGAGAACCAGGGCTCGGGTGACAGAGAGCTTCTGGGGGAAGGTGAGAAAAGGTAGAATTCCTTTGAGAAGGAAGATGTGAAAGTGGGACTTCTTGGCAATGTCCTGAGTTTGAGAGAGGAAGGAGAGAGAGGAGTCAAAGATGACTCCAGGTTTTCTGGCTTCAGAAGTAGGAGCAGGGAGAGCTCATGGAGGAAGGCCAGAGTGAAGGGAACAAGTTGGGAGCAGGGGTCCCAATGGGAAGAATCTCAGTTTTGCTGGCATTGAGGCAGAGATCATTGGAAGTGCACCAGGACTGGATGGCAGATAGGCAGTCAACAATGATGGAAGGTGCAATAGGGTCCGCAGGAAGTTTGAAAAAGAGTTGTGTGTCATCTACATAACACTGGAAGTTGGGGAGAAGGAGGAGATGAGGAGTGACAGCTGAGTGAGGTAGATGCTAAAGAGCCACGGTGACAGGGTAGAGCCCTGGGGACACCACAGGTGAGAAGGAAGTCGGAGAGAAGAAGCTGCCCAGGATGACCCGGGAGAAGGGGTCATTTAGGAAGGTGGTCAACCAGTCCAGTGCCCACTCCGAGATACCAAGGGTGTTGTGGAGACTTTGTATGAGGATGGAGTGGTTGACTGTGTCAAAGGCAGAGGGGATTGTCGGGGTAATTTCCTGGGGGTTGGCAGGGCCGTCCACGGACTTCCTGGGTTGGGGAGGCCCCAACTCCTCCCGCGTCCCAGAAGAGTATGAGGCACACACAAAAGCAAAGAGTTACTGCTGTTTACTGCATAAAACAGACAGAGACAAGCTCTCAGGTCATAGGCATCTGGGAGACATCTCGTTCATGGTGGGCTCGCAGGCCCTTTTTCTAGCTGTATGATGTGGCTACGTACGTCACCTGGGAAGACTAGCCCCAAAATCTAATGCCATCTCGGGTTGGCTCCCCGAGGGGTAGGGTCAGTATAGATACATATAGAGAAAACTGTTAGTGGTGGAGAAAGGATCAGGTGGTACGCTTGGGCAGTCCCTAATAATTGCTACAAGAAATTTGTTACAAGGGGACAATTAGTGATTGGCTAAACTATAATAGCGTCATGGTGAGCCCCTTGTATTCTGATTGGTTCACCCGTGAGCCCCCAAGACTGGGACCATCGCTGTTCTCAGCTCACGGTGTACCTGGTACTGGCAACAAAGTATGACTATGTGTCAGTGGCGGATAATGGACAGGTCTGACTATTAGCTGATGTGCATGTCTTTCCCATCGCTGTCAGTGTCCAATTTTTCACTTCATTGTTGCAGTCTGTGTCCCAGACGTGAGACCCCAGCGCTTCTCTGTCCCGTGGGGCTTGACATCGTATCAGGTTGGCCTGGTCATGTGTTGTGAGACCGTGGCTGGAGCAGAATTATGAGCATTTGATTTGTATTTCGGCTCTGAGGAGCGTTTAGCAGTGGCAGGTCTAACCTTGGCGCGGGGAGCGCAGCATGTAGATTGTGACATTGCGGCCTTGGCTGTGGGGCTCTCGTCATTCTGCGTGATTAGCACCTTGCAGCTTTGTCCGAGATGCTCCGCAAGGGGACTCTGGCTTTGCGGCCTACCTTGGCCTGGCTTATGGGTGGCGGTATATAATCCATATATGGGGGTCACGAGGGGCGACAGGGGTTCATATGCATTTGTCTCTGTACAGGGTTACATCTTCATGGTTTTAGTGACGAGGAAGCGCCTGCAAGCATGTACACAAGCTCTTCTGGCATCTAGCGTTTCTGCGGTGCTGTAGGTGGCCTATGTGAAAAATAACAATGATCATGTGTGAGTGAAAGTGGTCCTCTACGTCATAGCACTGAGTATGTTCTTCGTGTGGATTGGTGTGTGGGTGACCAATGTGCTTGGTAGCACGTATGTTCTTGTGCGCTGGCTATGTCGTCATGGCATCTCTAATGATGGTGGGATTTTGCGGTTGCTGTCTAATTGAGTTGATCCATATGGTCGATGTCAGCTCCACCTGAGGTTCTAGCACATGGATTGATTGACGGGCAGTTTCCCTGGCTGTGCGAGGTGTGGCCACAGTGGATCTTGACATCTGGGGCGGCAGTGAGCGGGTTGAATTCCTCTCGCGGGGGGTGCTTGGGTCGTGAGGTCCTAAGCCATGGTCTAGATGAGAATCAGGGGAAGGGATTGTCCCATTTTCCCTCTTCAGTCCCCCCTCTGGTCTTCTGGCGACTAGCGTTTCTGCGGTGCTGTAGGTGGCCTATGTGAAAAATAACAATGATGCATGAGTGAGCGCAAGTGGTCCTCTATGTCATAGCACTGAGTATGTTCTTCATGTGGATTGGTGTTTGGGTGACCAATGTGCTTGGTGGCACGTATGTTCTTGTCCGCTGGCTATGTTGTCATGGCATCTCTATCGATGGCGGGATTTTGCGGTTGCTGTCTAATCGAGTTGATCCATATGGTCGATGTCAGCTCCGCCTGAGGTTCCAGCATGTGGTTTGATTAACAGGCAGTTTCCCTGGCTGTGCGGGGTGTGGCGACAGTGGATCTTGACATCTGGGGCGGCAGTGAGCGGGTTGAATTCCTCTTGTGGGGGTGCTTGGGTCGTGACATCCTAGGCCATGGTTTGGATGAGAATCGGGGGAAGGGATTGTCCCATTTTCCCTCTTCAGTCCCCCCTCTGGTCGACTTGTCGACCACAAAATTATCTACTCTCTTGTCTCCTCGTACTCTCCATACCTTCGTTATTCCTGCCAAGTGTCCATACCGGTCCATATGATCTTCAAACGACCAGTACATATAAACACATCTGCCACCGGGTTTGCAATAAACCCACTTTCCAATGTAGCTTTTCGTGTTCCTTGGGTTCTCAACCTTTATTGATGGTGGATACAAGTCTGCTTCTACGATCTGCTGGCGCAGCCGTTCATGTTCCTTAATAATGATGTCTGTCTGTTGG
The DNA here is from genome assembly GCF_040938575.1 of Ambystoma mexicanum. NCBI lineage: Eukaryota > Metazoa > Chordata > Amphibia > Caudata > Ambystomatidae > Ambystoma > Ambystoma mexicanum. The sequence continues at coordinate 198,120,597 of NC_090938.1, forward strand.
TCGTCTTCAGCTGGCATTAGGATGTGCATACTGATCATTTCTTGAGCAGTATGCTTTGATCTTTCCTTCCATACCTTTATCCCCATCAGAAAAGCCATTCCTAAAATTATGCATCCTGCCACAATCTTAAGACCATCTGAGAGCCATGATGGCATCCAGGACCACATGTAAGAGAACCAGCGAACGTCCTTCTTCACTCCCTTTGCTTCTTCTTCCAACTTTGCGTGCATCTTGGCCAGCTGTGATACTGCCTCAGACAGTATGCCGTTGTCCTCGTCATTGGCAGGAATAAACGTGCAACACGAGCTCCCAATTTTTGCACAAATACCTCCTTCCATTGCTGTCAGGAGGTCCAGCACATATCTGTTCTGTAGGGCTACCATCCTGATTTCCCTTAGTTCTTCCTTTATCGCGTTGAATCCGTTAACAGTTGAGTTTATTGTCATCATTAGCTCCCATCTTGTTATCTGGAACCACTTTGCGTTTGCAGATGCCTGCACCCCTGGATGTACGATGGGAGAAAAGAACATTGCCACTCTGCTAAATAGCCTGTGTGCGGGTGGAATGTCACTCAGAGCTGTTTCTGACTTTCCCCACAGGTAGTTTCCTGTCAGTGGTTCTCCTTGTCTTTTTACTCTGGACAGGTGGGTAGTGTCGTTCCGTTGCTTGCTTCCTCCCATCTTCAGTGACCTTTTATTCCTTGTATTCCCTTTGTCCATCTTAGGGAAGTTCTCCATGTTGACATGTTTTTGCGGTAATACCAGGCATGGTACGTTGATGTGTACCATAGTGCACACTCCATTCCACAATGGTGGCAAGCTGTTGTATGCCTTCGCTCCGCAGGCCCAATAGTGGCCCATCAGTACTGCTGTTCCTGCACCCCCCTCAGTAATCTTTATCGTTCTCTTGCAACCATCATTTGTTCCAACATCAACTTCTCCGTCATGCTGGTAACACAGTGTTGGTGCTGTGAGTGAAAGTATTGTTATTGGTTCCTCCTCTTTATCTAACCATGTTACCAGTGCTGCACTGCTTGTCCATTCATTGTAACATTTGTTGTTTTGTTCTTGCACAGTCATCACCGATGACTTTGCCAAAGTCAACATTTTACGTCCTACAACTCCGTCCACCCATCCACCTTTACTGTATACTTTGCCATATTTTAATATTAGTGGCCTTTCCCAGCATCCTTGTTCACCAGCACCTTCTTTTGCATGCCACTCGCATGGTAGGTAGTTCAATGTAACCTCCTTTGTCTCTCCTTTGTCGGGTCCATCTGTTATGTACTGGAGCCCTTGTGTCAGCTGCCAGTAATTGTCATACATTGGTAGTTTTTTAATGAAGTTGTCTTTGTAGGGGTATGTTGACCTTGATTTCCATCTTAGTGTTGCTTTTTTTCATTGAAATCGCCCTCGTGTTTGGAACAATGCTAGGTATATCAGGCAAACCACCGATGTTGCAGGTCCCTCAGCCGCCACAAACGTTCTTGAGGCACTCATGGCGTATGGGATCAACAAGCACACATAGCGGTTGTCCTTACCAATTGTGGACATGTGCTTGTACCACATGTTGTTGGAAACGTGTGCGGATTCTGTGAGGTATGTGTCCACCCCATGTACATAAATAGAAACACTACATTTATCCCTCTTTATGTTGTGCCCGTACTACTTGTACCACCTGAAGCCGTGCTCCTTGCAGCCATGGTAGGGGAAATATTAGTAGAGGGAGATGCCATCACATAGAAAGCATAGTAGGCCTGCCAGACAGCAGCAGTAATAAGACCAGTGGTGAAGAATATCTCTAACATTTTTATTACAGTTGCTATTACCACTGGCATGTCTCTCTTACCTTTGCTGCGATCCTGCAGCTCCTTTATTTTAGATGATATAGGTGCCCGCCTGAAAATCTCTCAAAATATGCGTTATTATTGTTAGTACTTTTATTCAAGCCCTGTGTATCAAGTAATCGTTCACTGCCCAGGCAAAAAGCTGTTCCCACGCTTTCCTTACCGTCCTATCTCTTAGGGTGGGTAATGCTGTGTTGGGATGTGGAAATGATTGTGCTATTATCATAAGGAACATGTTATAATATATACGTATCCTCCAAGTATTTTGGCCTTTTTATAACATATACAAACTGGTGCGATAGTGCTTCTGTGGTGTTATAGTCAGTGGGTAGTATTTACCCCTGGGCAGTGACGTATGCTTCAATGACGTATATTCCTTTTCTTTTTATTACATACATAATAGCAATGCGCAATAACTGCATGTGCAAGACTAAAGAAGAAGAGAGCATGCACGTGTTTACACAGTGTTGTGTATATTGCAAATTGTTCTGACAATGTTCTTGATTAAATGGTGGCTGGTGGGAGTTAATTTTAGCTGACTTATTTATTTTGCGTGGGATCTCGTGATCATAGGGTGGGCTATGGGTGGTTGGTCGTTTATGTCCTTTGTGGTATCCGGTGTCTGTACTGTATGTACTGTGCCTTTGTTGTTGTCGGTTGTCGCTGCTGACACGGTGGCCCCTTTGCTGAGGTGAGGGAGGGTCTGTGCTTTGTAGGGCTTGATGTCGTGGATGTGTATCCACACGTCGTTTCCCTTCAATTGTATTGTTCTAAGGGCTATCCTTTCTACCAAGTGTGGACCTGTGAATCTAGGATTATGCCACGATCGACTGTAGTTCTTCAGGAGAACCTGGTCTCCCTCTTTCACTGTCCAATGCACAGGTTGTTCCTGTTCCTCGTTGGTTGCTTCTCCTTGTTGATTGTTTTTCGACCCGCCCTTTGTCCGTTGGATCTGTTGAGAGATAAAAGCAGCACTAGTAACCAAGGAAGAGACATACTTGTGCATTTCTTCACCAAAAACAGTACTTGTAGCGTGGCAGTCAGCTGTTGCCCTTGATGGTGGTGTGAGTGGAAGGTGCATTTGACGTCCGGTCACCACCTCGTGGGGTATGAGGTGGTGGTCTGACCCTGGCCAGTTTCTCAACTCAGACAAGGCCAAAGGGAGGCAGAACAGCCAACTCTTTTTGGTTGTTTGTTGGAACTTTGCTATCTCTTCTTTTAGGAGGCTATTGAGGCGTTCGCAGACGCCATTTGCTTGCTGGTGATATGCACATGCAAACTTATGTTTAATTCCCAAGAGGGCAGTTACATGCTGGAACAGTTCATTGGCAAAGTGTGGGCCATTGTCTGACCGCAGCACTTTGCATACTCCCCACCTCGGGAACACCTCCCTCACCAAGAATATGGCTGCTTGGAAAGCATCTGCATGTGAGCATGGACCAGCCTCGATCCACCTTGAAAATGGGCACACTACTACAATCATGTATCTGTAACCTTGACATACATTGATCATGTCAACGTAGTCAATGTGTAGGTGCAGGAAGGGTCCTTCAGGCCGGGGTATGGTACCTTTGATTACTTGCAGCGTGTGACCGGGCGAAAATTGCTGGCATGTGAGGCAGTTGCTAATGAAATTTGCAACATGTGA